>NC_090835.1:50995769-51626153 GCF_028021215.1 Eschrichtius robustus | reverse complement strand
TGCATAAAGGATGTGCAGTTAATTCCTTCTTTTGAAATGCAAACATCTCCTTCCAGACCCAAGAGAGCTGTGATCCTGGGCTGACTAATAATGGTCCCCCAAAGATTTGCACTCTGGGTGAGTCATGAGTTTACGGTGAGGAACATTATAAGAAACAGCCTTAGGAAACACCTTGTTCAGGCTGTGGAGAGTATGTTCCTGAGAATATCTTTTCTAATTTAGTGCAAAGCATAGAGAGATATTTAAATCCATTCAGCAAATTATCCAATCAATAGTCTAGGCTGGCTCATCAATGACACCTCCATCTTTGGCCATTTCAATGTTACTTGTCCCTCTATGGTAGTATGGGCAGGAGCAGAGATAGTAATGGAAGCTGAGATCTGCCACTGCTATGAGCTGGTCCCTGTTAGGAGAGGGGGCAAATCACCATTAATGAGAAGAGAATTGTCAAGATGGAGAAAATGACTCTAAATGAAATTATTTCCACTTACTGCATTATATGACTTAATTAGCCCAGATCTGCCCTGGTCAATATGGTAGCCACTAGCCACATGTGGCTATTTACATTTGCACCTAAATTAATCCAAATTTAGTAAAATTAAAAATCCAATTCCAATTCCTTGGTTATACTAGTAACATTTCCAGTGCTCAATAACCACATGTGGCTACTTGGCTACTATAATGGACAACACAGATATAGAAAATTTCCTTTATTGCAGAACATTCTATTGGATAGCACTGGTCTAGACCATAACAAGGAGAGAATGACCCAAGCAATGAAGTCAATGGTCTATTCTCCAGAGTAATGTATCAGTATGTTTTCTATCTTTTTATTGCTTTACTTACCCCATTACATTATTTGTATGTTACATTATTATTATATTATCTTTGACTGAGTTGGTAGAAATGGATCATGCTTACTCAGTTATTTTAGAATAAGGGAGATTTTCCCCATTAGCCAAATGTATGGATTCATATTTGTGTGTATGTATATCTATCAGCCCTATCTATCTATCTATCTATCTATCTATCTATCTATCAATCATCTATCATCTAGGTAGCTAGCTATCATCTATCATCTGTATTCTTCGCTTCTTTCTCTTATTGGCTTTATAGAATATCCAAATTTAGTACATCAGCATAGATTCTGTTATGAACTGTGGAAAAATTCTGACTGGGAAAGTTGATTGAAATTAATGATTTAGAGAGTCTTTTGAATAATTTATAGATTTCAGATTTTTCTCTGTACCTGCTTCCTATTATCACAGATAAACAAGAGTTAGGTGTAGTTTTTATTAGTAAGAAAAGAGAGTGTCTGACAGACAGATGGAGAGGGACAAAGGAAGGGACAGATAGAGATGAACAGATGAATAAAGGGAGAGACATTTATTGTGTCCTGTGAGCCTGTTACTAGGTGAGGTTATTCTCTTGTTCTTATAATAACCCAGTGAAGTAGATTTCATCTTGATGTTATAGGTGAGAAAACAGGTTCAGCAAGGGATTTCACTTGCTCGGGGTTCAGAGAACTAGAAGATGGTAGTGGTGACATTGAAACTCATACTGTCTTGAAGGATCCCGCATTTTCCCTTCTATCAGGTGCTAAGCCATTATTTCTTTTCTGAGAGCTGACAGCTTACCCTCCATCTCTTCCTGTTGGTTTATATTTTCTTTTATCTCTTATCTTTTCTTCAAATTTTTTTATCTGAGGAATTTTTATTCTCTTTACTTGAAAATAAAGAGCAATGTGTCTGAAAGATTTTCCCCTTGCTTTCCGGAGTAATTCTTTTTCTGAATTTTATTATACCTGCTTTTTGCTCTTATAGCTCTTCCAGTTTTTACCGGAATATTAAGCATTGGCCCGTGCCGCTACATTTGTAATGATTACTCATCTTTCCATGGGGGTAATTTTGTTTGGGTCTTTGATTTGCTCATTTAAAACGTGCGGGGTCGGGGAGAAGTGTGAACTAAGGCTGCAAGCTACTTAAGTTTGGTTATTTTGCATCCAAACTCCTCACTAAATCTGCTACATTCTCTGTTCTCATGGGGACATCTTTCATATTTTGGCATTCTGCTCTTCAAACTAAGCAGAAGTTTAGCTTGATTTTTTGTGAGGCTAAATATATCACCACTCTCTCGTGATTTGATGTGAACAACATATACATGTACAGTTAAATAATATAATGAAAATAAAATGCCCATTACCCAATTTAAATAATTCAGTTGTTCAAACAGCAGTTCCATGGAGTGGGGAAAGCTGAACTATTGGCCCAATCTTCAGATGGTGTTAAGATAAAGAAAAAAGGAATAAGCTGCAAGAGCAGTTGCAGCTACATTTATTGATAATATATGGACAGGTACTTTCTGGGTGTTTGCATGGAATATATCATTTACTTCTTACCCCTGGGAGCAGGTGTTGCTACATGCATTTTTCTTTTCTTCACATTCACGAGAGAAGAATCTCTTTTTTTTGTTGTTATGCGTATATATATATTGTAATAGATCTTTATTGGAGTATAATTGCTTCACAATACTGTGTTAGTTTCTGTTGTACAACAAAGTGAATCAGTCATATGCATACATATATCCCCATATCCCCTCCCTCTTGAGCCTCCCTCCCACCCTCCCTATCCCACGTCTCTAGGTCATCGCAAAGCACCAAGCTGATCTCCCTGTGCTATGCTGCTGTTTCCCACTAGCTAACTATTTTACATTTGGTAGTGTATATATGTCCATGCTACTCTCACTTCGCCCCAGCTTCTCCCTCCCCCCTCCATGTCCTCAAGTCCATTCTCTATGTCTATGTCTTTATTCCTTTACTGCCACTAGGTTCATCAGGACCATTTTTTTTTAGGTTCCATATATATGTGTTAGCATATGGTATTTGTTTTTCTCTTTCTGACTTACTTCACTCTGTATGACAGACTCTAGGTCCATCCACCTGACTAGAAATAACTCAGTTTCGTTTCTTTTTATGGCTGAGTAATATTCCATTGTATATATGTGCCACATCTTTTTTATCCATTCATCTGTCGATGGACACTTAGGTTGCTTCCATGTCCTGGCTATTGTAAATAGTGCTGCGATGAACATTGAATTCTTTTTGAATTATGGTTTTCTCAAGGTATATGCCCAGTAGTGGGATTGCTGGGTCATATGGTAGTTCTATTTTTAGTTTTTTAAGGAACCTCCATACTGTTTTCGATAGTGGTTGTATCAATTTACATTCCCACCAATAGTGTAGGAGGGTTCCGTTTTCACCACACTCTCTCCAGCATTTATTGTTTTTAGCTTTTTTCATAATGGCCATTCTGACTGGCATGAGGTGATATACCTCATTGTAGTTTTGATTTGCATTTCTCTAATAATTAGTGATGTTGAGCAGCTTTTCATGTGTTTGTTGACCATCTGTGTGTCTTCTTTGGAGAAATGTCTATTTAAGTCTTCTGCCCATTTTTGGATTGGGTTGTTTGTGTTTTTGATATTGAGCTGTATGAGTTGCTTGTATATTTTGGAGATTAATCCTTTGTCAGTTGTTTCATTTGCAAATATTTTCTCACATTCTGAGGGCTGTCTTTTTGTCTTGTTTATGGCTTCCTTTGCTGTGCAAGGGCTTTTAAGTTTAATTAAGTCCCATTTCTTTATTTTTGTTTTTATTTCCATTACTCTAGGAGGTGGGTCAAAAAGATCTTGCTGTGGTTTACGTCAAAGAGTGTTTTTCCTATGTTTTCCTCTAAGAGTTTTATAGTGTCTGGTCTTACATTTAAGTCTTTAATCCATTTGGAGTTTATTTTTGTGTATGGTGTTAGGGAATGTTCTAATTTCATTCTTTTACATGTAGCTGTCCAGTTTTCCCAGCACCACTTATTGAAGAGGCTGTCTTTTCTCCATTGTATGTTCTTGCCTCCTTTGTCGTAAATTAGGTGACCATATGTGCGTGGGTTTATCTCTAGGCTTTCTATCCTGTACCATTGAACTATATTTTTGTTTTTGTGCCAGTACCAGACTGTCTTGATTACTGCAGCTTTGTAGTACAGTTTGAAGTTGGGGAGCCTGATTCCTCCAGCTCCGTTTTTCTTTCTCAAGATTGCTTTGGCTATTTGGGGTCTTTTGTGTTTTGCTATGAATTGTAAAATTTTTTGTTCTAATTCTGTGAAGAATGCCATTGGTAGTTTGATAGGGATTGCCTTGAATCTGTAGATTGCTTTGGGTAGTATAGTCATTTTGACAATATTTATTCTTCCAATCCAAGAACATGGTATATTTCTCCACCTGTTTGTCATCTTTGATTTCTTTCATCAGTGTTTTATAGTTTTCTGAGTACAAGTCTTTCGCCTCCTTAGGTAGGTTTATTCCTCAGTATTTTATTCTTTTTCTTGCGATGGTAAATGGGATTGTTTCCTTAATTTCTCTTTGTAATTTTTCATTGTTAGTGTATAGGAATGCCAGAGATTTCTGTGCATTAATTTTGTATCCTGCAACCTTACCAAATTTATTGATTAGCTCTAGTAGTTTTCTGGTGGCACCTTTAGGATTTTCTATGTATAGTATCATGTCATCTGTAAGCAGTGACAGTTTTACTTCTTCTTTTCCAATTAGTATTCCCTTTATTTCTTTTTCTTGTCCGATTGCCGTGGCTAGGACTTCCAAAACTATGTTGAATAAGAGTGGCGAGAGTGGACATCCTTGTCTTATTCCTGATCCTCGTGGAAATGCTTTCAGTTTTTCACCATTGAGTGTGATGCTTGCTGTGGGTTTGTCGTATATGGCCTTTATTTTGTTGAGGTAGGTTCCCTCTATGCCCATTTTCTGGAGAGTTTTTATCATAAATGGGTGTTGAATTTTGTCAGAAGCTTTTTCTGCATCTATTGAGATGATCATATGGTTTTTATCCTTCAGTCTGTTAATATGGTGTATCTCATTGATTGATTTGCGTGTATTGAAGAATCCTTGCATCCCTGGGATAAATCCCACTTGATCATGGTGTATGATCCTTTTAGTATGTTGTTGGATTCTGTTTGCTAGTATTTTGTTCAGGATTTTTGCATCTATGTTCATCAGTGATATTGATCTATAATTTTCTTTTTTTGGTGATATCTATTTCTGGTTTTGGTATCATGGTGATGATGGCTTCGTAGAATGAATTTGGGAGTGTTCCTCCCTCTGCAATATTTTGGAAGAGTTTGAGAAGGATGGGTGTTAGCTCTTCTCTAAATGTTTGATAGAATTCACCTGTGAAGCCATCTGGTCCTGGAATTTTGTTTGTTGGAAGATTTTTAATTACAGTTTCAATTTCGTTACTTCTGATAGGTCTGTTTATATTTTCTAAATCTTCCTGGTTCAGTCTTGGAAAATTGTACCTTTCCAAGAATTAGTCCATTTCTTGGTGGTTGTCCATTTTATTGGCATTATAGCTGTTTGTAGTCATCTCATAATTCTTTGTAATTCTGCAGTGTCAGTTGTGATTTCTCCATTTTCGTTTCTAATTTTATTGATTTGCGTCCTCTCTCTTTTTTTCTTGATGAGTCTGGCTAAGGGTTTGTTAATTTTGTTTATCTTCTCACAGAACTAGCTTTTAGTTTTATTGATCTTTGCTATTGTTTTCTTCGTGTCTATTTCGTTTATTTCTGCTCTGACCTTTATGATTTCTTTCCGTCTACTGACTTCGGGTTTTCTTTGTTCTTCTCTCTCTAGTTGCTTTAGATGTAGGGTTAGATTGTTTATTTGAGATTTTTCTTGTTTCTTGAGATGCGATTGAATTGATTTAAGCTTCTCTCTTAGAACTGCTTTTGCTGTGTCCCATAGGTTTTGTGTTGTTGTGTTTTCATTGTCATTTGTTTCTATGTATTTTTTAATTTCTTCTTTGATTTCTTCAGTGATCTCTTGGTTATTTAGTTGCACCCTGTTTAGCCTCCATGTATTTGTGGTTTTTACAGTTCTTTTCCCTGTCATTGATTTCCAACCTCATAGCGTTTTGGTCAGAAAAGATGCTTGATACGATTTCGGTTTTCTTAAATTTTCCAAGGCTTGATTTGTGACCCAAGATGTGATCTATCCTGGAGAATGTTCCGTGTGCACTTGAGAAGAAAGTGTATTCTGCCACTTTTGGTTGGAATGTTCTATAAATATCAATTGAATCTATCTGGTCTATTGTGTCATTTAAAGCTGTGTTTCCATATTTATTTTCTGTTTGGGTGATCTGTCCATTGGTGTAAGTGGGGTGTTAAAGTCCCCTACTATGATTGTGTTACTCTCAGTTTCCCCTCTCATGGTTGTTAGCATTTGCCTTATGTATTGAGGTGCTCCTACGTTGGGTGCATAAACATTTATAATTGTTATATCTTCTTCTTGGATTGATCCCTTGATCATTATGTAGTGTCCTTCCTTATCTCTTGTAATAGTCTTTATTTTAAAGTCTATTTTGTCTGATATGAGAATTGCTACCCCAGCTTTCTTTTGATTTCCATTTGCATGGAATATCTTTTTCCATCCCTTCACTTTCAGTCTGTATGTGTCCCTGGGTCTGAAGTGGGTCTCTTGTAGACAGCATATATATGGGTCTTGTTTTTGTATCCATTCAGCCAGTCTGTGTCTTTTGGTTGGGGCATTTAATCCATTTACATGCAAGGTTATTATCGATATGTATGTTCCTATTACCATTTCTTAATTGTTTTGGGTTTGTTTTTGTGGGCCTTTTTCTTCTCTTGTGTTTCCCACCTAGAGAAGTTTCTTTAGCATTTGTTGTAAAGCTGGTTTGGTGGTGCTGAATTGTCTTCGCTTTTGCTTGTCTAAAAAGCTTTTGATTTCTCTGTCAAATCTGAATGAGATCTTTGCTGGGTAGAGTAATTTTAGTTATAGGTTTTCCTCTTTTATCACTTTAAGTATATCCTGCCACTACCTTCTGGCCTGCAGAGTTTCTGGTGAAAAATCAGCTGATAACGTTATGGGGATTCCTTATTATGTTATTTATTGTTTTTTCCTTGCTGCTTTTAATATTTTTTTCTTTGAATTTAATTTTTGTTTGTTTGATTTATATGTGTCTTGGTGTGTTTCTCCTAGGGTTTATCTTATATGGAACTCTCTGTGCTTCCTGGACTTGGGTAAGTATTTCCTTTCCCATGTTAGGGAAATTTTCCACTATCATCTCTTCAAATATTTTCTCAGACCCTTTCTTTTTCTCTTCTTCTTCTGGGACCCCTATAATTCGAATGTTAGTGCATTTAGTGTTGTCCCAGAGGTCTCTGAGATTGTCTTCAATTCTTTTCATTCTTTTTTCTGTATTCTGCTCCTTGGCAGATATTTCCACCATTTTGTCTCTTAGCTCACTTATTTGTTCTTAAGCCTCCGTTATTCTGTTATTGATTCCTTCTACTGTATTTTACATTTCAGTTATTGTGTTGTTCATCTCTGTTTGTTTGTTCTTTAGTTCTTCTAGATCTTTGTTAAACATTTCTTGTATTTTCTCAATCCATGCCTCCATTATATTTCCGAGATTCTCGATCATCTTTACTATCATTACTCTGAATTCTTTTTTCAGTAGATTGCCTACTTTGTCTTCATTCATTTGGTCTTGCAGGTTTTTACCTTGCTCCTTCATCTGTGACATATTTTTTTGCCATTTCATTTTTTTTATGAGTGGGATTGTGTTCCTGTCTTACTGGTTGTTTGGCCTGAGGCTTCCAACACTGCAGTTTGTAGGCTGTTGGGTAGAGCTGGGTCTTGGTGCTGAGGTGAAGACCTCTGGGAGATCTCACTCTGATGAATATTCCTTGGGGCCTGAGGTTCTCTGTTAGTCCAGTGGTTTGTACTTGGAGCTCCCACCGTAGGAGCTTCAGCCCGGCCCCTGGCTCATGAACCAAGATCCTGCAAGCCATGCGGGGCAACAAAAAAAAAAAAAGAAAAAATAAACGGAGAACAATATAACAAAGTAAAAAATAAAATTAGACTAGGAAACTAACAGCTATGTTAGAAAAAAAATAAAAATACAGATGAAACAACAACTGGAAGGTAAAACAGCACCACAATAGTAAAAAAGAGGAGGAGAAAAAAAAAAAAGTGGAAAAGGCTTTGGCTGTGGAGGGCGGGGCCTATGCAGGGGTGAGGTTTGGGCAGTGGTTGGGGCCTATGCTTAGTACCCACAGGGCTGGAACAGGTGGGGGGCGGGGCTTTGTGGGAGTGGGGCTTAGGCTCAACAGAAAAGAAGAGGCCCAGGTGCGCCTCCTGCCTCTGGTCTCAGAGGGCAGGGGACCCCACCTGGGAGCCCAGCAGGCTTCCTGGGCTGGAGTGGGTGGGGCAAACGCCCTCCTCTCCTGCTCTTCCCGTCCTGGAGGGCCCCTCCCGCCTGCCTCTCCTGATCTCCCTGGCCTTGCTCCTATGTCCCGGGGACCCACGCAGCCTGGAGTGGGCTTTGGAGGGCAGGGGATCAGCCTGGGAGCTTAGCAGGCTCCCTGGGCCCCAGTGGGTGGAGCAGATGCCCTCTGCTCCTCCCACCTGCCTCTCCTGATCTCCTCAGCCTCCCTCCTATGTCCCCAGGACTAACTCAGCCCGGAGGGGACTTCTGAGGGTGTAGGACCCAGCCTGAGAGCTGGGCCGACTTCCCCAGTAGATTGGGCAGGGGAAACGCTGAGCCTGATCCTGGCTGATCTGAGCCCCCAAGGGTCGCTCCAGGCGTGGAAACCCCTTCCCGCTCTCAGCCACCCCTCAGGGGCACTGGTCCTGTCCGGCCTCCACTTCTCCTTTCCTCCTCAGTCCCCCCACATCCTACTGGTTCGCTTGGGGGTTCTTCCCGTCTCCTTGAGCATCAGGGTCCCCCACCAGCATCCATCAGGTGCCCTAGTTGTGGGGAGATGTGAACTCTGAGTCTTCCTACACCGCCATCTTGACTCCTCTGAAGAATCTCTTTTGTTCACTACATGCATTTAACAGTTGAGGAAATTGAGGTTCAGAGACATTAAATAACTTGTCCAAGGTCATTTAGCAAGTAGGTGGCGGAGCTAGAACTTGATTCTGGTTTTTCATTTATGTTAGTGAGGGGTTTGGGAAGAGAACTTCACTCGTTAGAATCTCAGTCTGTTATTACAACAGTTTATAAATGCTGGATCAGGAGTGCTGTGGAAATTATGCAAATATTACAGAGTAGGAACAATTAGATGATAACAGAGAAAGGCTCTGGCTAAAAACATTGAACATAAGAACAGTGTTGCATTTCCTAAATAAAAACGCTTCTCTTGAGGCAGGGGACCTGGATAGAGGGGTTAGGTGTTCTCATGATTGAAAGGGATGTCCTTGGTGGGAGCTGGGGGCTCTCAGTCCTGACTATACCCAACTGAGTGATTAAATACCACAGGTATCTCTGTGGATCGCTTTCATCCTCAAGTTCTGTGAGATCCCTCATTACCCACTAGACTGCCCATGAGATGTTCAGACTGTCCCACAACCACAGAGAGTTCTTCTACTTTTAAGGCAGTGGTTTGAAACTGGTTGAGATGTCCTCTGGGGGAAATCTGACAATATCTAGAGATACTTTTAATTGTCACAACTGGAGAGGGTGCTACTGGCATGTAGTGAGTAGGTGCCAAGGATGCTGCTAAACATGCTACAATGCACAGGACAGCTCCCTACAGCAAAGAATTATCAGCCTCAAATCGTCAGTAGTGACAAGGCTGAGAAATCTTGCTTTAAGGTAAACAAGCGAACAGACAGCAGACCTTTAGTTCTCCAGGTCTTGAAGGCAACAGTGTGTATAAGAGGGTGAGGTTTGGCCAGAGGGAGGAGCAATGAAGACACTAGGAAAGCTTCAATATCTGAGTTCACTTAGGTTGGCTCCTAAAGGGAAGTTAAGGAATTTACATTAAGGCTTTGAAATTCAAGCTCATATTTTCTGATTCCAAATCCAATGATTTCCATAGTTCCCTCATCCTAATTTAGCAAGTGTCCAGTACAGTATCATAAAAGATTTCTCTTGCAAAGAATATTTTGTTAGAAAATAACTGAAATGGAGTTTAAAAATATAAACAAGTTTGTTAGTGATGAACATTTTTAAAAATGAAGAGTTTTCAGTGAAGATGCATTAAGGTTAAAGTTCCAAATCTCAACTTTTTATAATTTTTGAAAAAAATTACCTTTGGCAAAATGGTGCATATGTGTGAATGTCTATATAAAAGTCTCAAATATAATTTACTTCAGTCAGTTGCTGGGAAAATTGCTCTTTGTTAGGACAAATATTGGTCTTGATGTGATGCATTAAAGGAAGAAAGTAAGATAACATTGATTTACAAAATGTTTGGGAAATTGTTAGAGGGATCTGGGACTTCAAGTATACAGTCCAATTTTGTTAATTAGTTTTATTTTTTTATGACCCAAGTTTATTTTTATTTATTTAAAATATTTTTGTTTATTAAAAACAATAAAGAAGGTAAAGAGTAAAAATTTCTCCTTAATTTCTCTTTCCATTTTCCCAGTTCCTCACCTTTTTCCTCAAAGAAGCTATTAGTTTCTTCTGTTCTCTTCCAGAATTTCCTTGTACATATTTAAGCAAATAAAAACATGCCTTGCCTTTTTTTACATGTAGACTTGTCCTACTTACAATGTTCTTTATCTTATTTTCTCATTTAACAATGTATCTGGGTGATGTTTCTATATTAGTACATAGAGAGCTTTCTCTTTTTTTGTGTGTTTTCACTACTACAGGATTTTCCATTGTTAGAATGAGTCATAATCTACTTAACTAATTGCCATTGAAGGGCATTTGTTGTTCCCAAACCTTGATTACCAACTTTACACATATGCCAATTCAAACGTTGTTCAGGTATGTCTGTGAGATAGTTTTTGAGAAGAGGAATATGAGGGGTAAAGTGTGTATGTATTTTTATTTTTATTTATTTATTTATTTATTTGGCTGCATTGGGTTTTTGTTGCTGCGTGCGGGCTTTCTCTAGTTGCGGTGAGCGGGGTCTACTCTTCATTGCGGTGCGAGGGCTTCTCATTTCAGTGGCTTCTCTTGTTGTGGAGCACAGGCTCTAGGTGCACGGGCTTCAGTAGTTGTAGCACACGGTCTCAGTAGTTGCGGCATGTGGGCTCAGTAGTTGTGGCATGTGGGCTCAGTAGTTGTGTGGCTCGCAGGCTCTAGAGCTCAGGCTCAGTAGTTGTGGTGCACGGGCTTAGTTGCTCTGCGGCATGTGGGAATCTTCCCGGACCAGGGATTGAACCCGTGTCCCGTGCATTGGCAGGTGGATTCTTAACCACTGCACCACCAGGGAAATCGCTGTCTTTATTTTTGAAATACACTGTGTCATTGTTCAACAAAGGGGTTACATTCCCACCAGTGATAGACAAGAGAGGTTGTTCCCATATAAACGCATTAATAAGCATATGCTATTAAAATTCTGGGTTTTTGCTAATAGAAATGAGTTCATGTTTGGACGCTTAGAACTATTTGTATTTCCATTTTTGTGAACTGCCTGTTCATGTTATTTGCCTATTTTTCTACTGGGTTGTGATCTTTTTCACAATTATATATAGGAGCTTCTTATTATGCCAAGAATTCATATCAATGAAATATGTTGCATATATATATTTCCCGGGTTTTCAGTTGTTTTTGCAGTCATATGATGTATCTTGCCATTCAGAAGGTTTAAAAATAACTTTATGGACAAATTTATTAATCTTGTTTTATGGTTTTCGGATTTTGAACATAATTAGGAAGATCTTTCACTCACTGAGATTATAAGGGAATTCTCCTTTGTTTTATTTTAGCACTTTTCTGTTTTCCTTTTTAGATTTAGATGTCTGCTCCATTTGGAATTTAACTGGTATGATGTGGGTTATAGCTCCAATTTCATTTTTTCCTTCCGAAAGGCTACTAAGTTGACTATTGAGTAGTCTATCTTTCTCCCACTGATATGATTTGGCAGTTTTGTCAGATGCTGTTTTCGTTTCTGTTTTGTGTAATTTTTGAGGTTTTCGTACCAATCTTATATTTACTTCCTTTCTTTTCTATGTTCTGAAACATTTTATGTTGGATTTCTACTGTTCAAAGTTTTAGTATATTTCCACTGTGAAACTGTTAGGGACTGGTGCTTTGTTAAAAGGTAACTCTTTGGTAAATTTTCTGTTTCTTCTATGGAAATCAATGTATTTAAATTTTCTATTTTTTTTTTCCTGGGATCAGTTTTTTTAAATTCTATTTCCCTAGAAAATTATTTATCTTATCTAGATTTTCAAGTTTATTTGTATGGAATTTGGCAAAGCACCCTCTATGATTCTTTAGTTTTCTATGCATCTTGTCATTTTTTTCTTTTTTGTATTTGGCCTCCTTTTTAAAAAGCATAAGATAGAGGGAATTCCCTGGCAGTCCAGTGGTTAGGACTCTGCACTTTCACTGCTGAGGGCCCGGATTCAATCCCTGCCCAGAGAACTAAGATCTCACAAGCCACGCTGTGTGGCCAAACAAACAAACAAAAACATAAGATAGAGAATTATATATATTTTAACTATTCCTCCCTACACCCTACAAAAATCATATTTTACTTTATTGGTTCAATTATTTTCCTAGTTTTTAATTCATTAATTTCTGTTATTACCTTTATTAATTTCTTTCCTTTGGTTTATTTTGCTGTCATATAAAAATGGAATGTATAATTATTTTACTCTTATCTTAGTTGAATAGGTGATTATGTTTATTAATTATTCTCTGAAAACTGTTTTAGCTGACTTTTATAAGTTCTATGTTTTTTGTCATCCATGCTTTCTAGAAATTCTGTAATTTCAGTTTAATTCTCTTTGATTCAAGAGTTGTTTAAGAGAAAAAATTTTAACTTTTAGGAGTAGAAGGACCCTTTTGTTTTCTCCTTTTGTAATTAGATTGTAGTTTTAGTCCATCATGATTGGAAAACCTCCCTGTCCTATTTCTACATTTTGGAATCTATTGAAGTTTTATTTGTGGCCTAATACACGGTCAAACTTCATGACTATTCCATGGGAACTGATATAAAATGCATTTGTTATTTTAGGGTAATGAATTTGATATATATCAATCAGGACTATAGGCAGACCTCATTTTATTGCACTTTGCTTTATTGCACTTCATAGATGCTGCATTTTTTCCCCCCAAATTGAAGGTTGTGGCAACCCTGTGTCAAGTGAGTCTATTGGTGCCATTTTTCCAATAGCATTTGCTCACTTCTTGTCTCTGCGTCATATTTTGGTAATTCTCACAATATTTCAGATTTTTCATTATTATTTTGTTTTTTTATGGTAATCTGTGATCAGTGATCTTTGATGTTACTATTGCCATTGTTTTGGGATGCCATGAACCATTCCCATATAAGGTGATGAACTTAATCGATAAATGTTGTGTGTGTTCTGACTGCTCCACTGACCAGCCATTCCCCATCGCTCTCCCTCTCCTCAGGCCTCCCTATTCCCTGAGACAACAATGTTGAGATTAGGCCAGTTAATAACCCTACAATGGCCTCTAAGTGTTCAAGTGAAAGGAAGAGTCATATGTCTCTCAGTTTAAATCAAAAGCTAGAAATGATTAAGCTTAGTGAGGAAGGCATGTTGAAAGCCCAGACAAACAAAAAGCTAGGCCTCTTGCACCAAACAGTTAGCCAGGTTGTGAAGGCAAAGGAAAAGTTCTTGAAAGAAATTAAAAATGCTACTCCAGTGAACACATGAGTAATAAAGCAAAACAGCCTTATTGCTGATATGGAGGAAGTTTTAGGGGTTTGGATAGAAGATCAAACTAGCCACAGCATTCCCTTAGGCCAAAGCCTAATCCAGAGCCAGGCCCTAACTCTCCTTAGTTCAGTGAAGGCTGAGAAAGGTGAGGAAGACACAGAAGAAAAGTTTGAAGCTGACAGAGGTTGGTTCATGAGGTTTAAGGAAAGATGCCATGTCCATAACATAAAAGTACGAGGTGAAGCAGCTGATGTGGAAGCTGCAGCAAATTACTCAGAAGGTCTAGCTAAGATAATTCGTGAAGATGGCTGTACTAAACAACAAAATTTTAGTGTAGACAAAACAGCCTTTTGAAGAAGGTTAGAAGAAGATGCCATCTAGGACTTTCATAGCTAGAGAGGAGAAGTCAATGCCTGGCTTCAAAGCTTCCAAGGACAGGCTGATTCTCTTGATAGGGGCTAATGCAGCTGGTGATGTGAAGTTGAAGCCAATGCTCATTGACTATTCCAAAAATCCTAGGGCCCTTAAAAATTGTACTTAATCTACCCTGCCTGTGCTCTCTAAATGGAACAACAAAACCTGGATGAGAGCACATCTGTTTACAACATGATTTACTGAATAGTTTAAGCCCACTGTTGAGACCTACTACTCAGAAAAAAAATGTTCCTTTCAAAATATTACTGCTCCTTGACAATGCGTCTGGTCACACAAGAGTGCTGGTGGAGATGTACAACAAGATTAATGTTTTCATGCCTGCTAACATAATATCCATTCTGCAGCCCATGGATCAAGGAGTCATTTTGAATTTCAAAGCTTATTATTTAAGAAATAATAAATAAGCTTAAGAATAATAAGCTTTCATGAGGCTATAGCTGTCATAGATAGTGATTCCTCTGATGGATCTGGGCAAAGAAAATTGAAAACCTTTTGGAAAGGCTTCACCATTCTAGCTGCCATGAAGAACATTTGTGAGAAGACGTCAAAATATCAACATTAACAGAAGTTTAGAAGAAGTTGATTCCAACCCTCATGGATGACCTTGAGGGGTTCAAGACTTCAGTGGAGAAAGTCACTGCAGATGTGGTGGAAATAGCAAGAGAGCTAGAATTAAAAGTGGAGCCTGAAGATGGGACTGAATTGCTGCATCTCATGATAAAACTTGAACAGAAGAGAGGTCGCTTCTTATGGATGAGCAAAGACAGTGGTTCCTTGAGATGGAGTCTGCTCCTGGTGAAGATGCTGTGAAGATTGTGGAAATGACAACAGAGGATTTAGAATATTACATAAACTTAGTTGATAAGGCAGCAGCAGGGTTTGAGAGGATTGACTCCAATTTTGAAAGAAGTTCTATTGTGGGTCAAATGCTATCAAACAGCACTGCAGAGAAATCGTTCATGAAAGGCAGAGTCAATCGATGCGGCAAACTTCATTGTTTTCTCATTTTAAGAAACTGCCACAGCCTCCCTGACCTCTAGCAACCACCACTCTGATCAGTCAGCAGCCATCGACTTTGAGGCAAGACCCTCCACCAGCAAAAAGATCACAATTTGCTGAAGACTCAGATGATGGTTAGCATTTTTAAGAAATAAAGTATTTTTAAATTAAGGTATGTACTTTTTTTAGACATAATGCTATTGCACACTTAATAGACTACAGAATAGTGTAAATATAACTTTTATATGCACTGGGCAGTCAAAAAATTCTTGTGACTTGCTTTATTGCAATATTCATTTCATTGCAGTGGTCTGGAACTGAACTTACAATATCTCCAAGGTATGCCTGTACTTCATCAGCTTTGTTATTTAGATTTTCTATATCTTTGCCTCTTGTTATACTTTTTTGGTCTACTTAACTGTCAAGAGCTGACAGAAATGACTTAGCTTCCTGTTACTAGGGCATCTCTTTATTTCTCCTCATAGTTACTGAGATTTCTGATTCATAAATATTGCTGCTAAATTGTTTGGTGCATAGGTGTTCGTAACCTGAAAATCTTCAATTTGAACAGCAAATATTACCAAGTGCCCTTCTTTGTTTCAGTTAATGCTTAGCTTTGGAGCCATACTTCTACCTTGTGTAGTGTTAGTATTGTGATTGCTGCTTTGTGTATTGCTTGGTGTTGCATGATATAACTACTTAGCTCTCTTTTCTGTTTCTCTGAATCACTTTTTAAAGATGTGTCTAAAAAACAAACAACCCAATCAAAAAAGGGGCAGATCTAAATAGACATTTCTCCAAAGAAGACATGCAGATGGCCAAAAAGCACATGAAAAGATGCTCAACATTGCTAATTATTAGAGAGATGCAAATCAAAACTATAATAAGGTATCACTTCACACCAGTCAGAATGGCCATCATCAAAAAATCTACAAATAATAAATGCTGGAGAGTGTGTGGGGAAAAGGGAACCCTCGTATACTGTTGGTGGGAATGTAAATTGGTACAGCCACTATGGAGAACAGCATGGAGGTTCCTCAAAAAAGTAAAAATAAGGCTACCATATGATCCAGCAACCCCACTGCTGGGCATATCCGGAGAAAACCATAGTTTGAAAAGATACATGCACCCGTATGTTTATTGCAGCACTATTTACGATAGCCAAGACATGGAAGCAACCTAAATGTCCATCGACAGATGGATAAAGAAGATGTGGTACATATACACAATAGGATATACTCAGCCATAAAAAATAATGAAATAATGCCAGTTTTCAGCAACATGGATGGACCTAGAGATGATCGTACTAAGTGAAGTGTTAATAAGTCAGAGAAAGACAAATGTCATCTGTTATCACTTATATGTGGAATCTAAAAAAATGATACAAATGAACTTTACAAAACATCAACAGACTCACAGTCTTAGAAAACAGACTTAAGGTTACCAAAGGGGAAAGGTGGGGGGGAGGGATAAATTAGGAGATTGGGATTAACATATATGCACTACTCTATATAAAATAGGTAATCAACAAGGACCTACTGTATAGTACAGGGAACTCTACTCAGTACTCTGTAATAGCCTATGTGGGAAAAGAATCTGAAAAACAATAGATATATGTATATGTATAGCTGAATTACTTTGCTATACACCTGAAACTAACACAACATTGTATATCAACTATACTCCAAAAAATAAATAAATAAATAAATCCTCCTCTTGGGAGAAATCTCATCAAAAAAAAAAAAGATGTGTCTCTTTGATTTTGGCACAGACTTTGATTTTGTTTTGTGAGCCACTCTGAACATCTCTTTCTTTTAACACATAAGTGAAACACATTTATTTATTTTAACATCTTTATTGGAGTATAATTGCTTTGCAATGGTGTGTTAGTTTCTGCTTTATAACAAAGTGAATCAGCTCTATGTATACATATATCCCCATATCTCTTCCCTCTTGCGTCTCCCTCCCTCCCACCCTCCCTATCCCACCCTTCTAGGTGGTCACAAAGCACAGAGCTGATCTCCCTGTGCTATGCGGCTGCTTCCCACTAGCTGTCTGTTTTACATTTGGTAGTGTATATATGTCCATGCCACTCTCTCACTTTGTCCCAGCGTACCCTTCCCCCTCCCCATATCCTCAAGTCCATTCTCTAGTAGGTCTGCGTCTTTATTCCCGTCTTGCCCCTAGGTTCTTCACGACCATTTTTTTTTCTTAGATTCCATATATATGTGTTAGCATACGGTATTTGTTTTTCTCTTTCTGACTTACTTCACTCTGTATGACAGACTCTAGGTCCATCCACGTCACTACAAATAACTCAATTTCGAGTGAAACACATTTATATTTTTTGATGTAACAGATACATTTGATTTGCATTATGTTAAATTATTTTATGTTTTTTTTCTCTCCCTTTTTTTTTTTAAAGTCTTCCACTATGTGGTTTGTTTTGGCTTTCTTTTTGTTTGTTGGTTTGTAGTTCTGTAATGTTTTTTAAACTTTTTTTTTTTTTTTTTGCCATCCCACGCAGCTTGCGGGATTTTAGTTCCCTGACCAGGGATTGAACCCAGGCCCCCTGCAGTGGAAACGCAGAGTCTTAACCACTGGACCTCCAGGAAAGTCCCTGTAGTTCTGTATTTTATAAAGGTTTGAATTTTTGTTTTAGTGTTTACTTCCATAATTGTAATTTTCCATGGCCGCCTACTTTTCTAGGCATATATTAGTTCCCAATCATGAGCTAAATATAAATTAGTATCATCTGTTTCCTAAAACTTCCTCTTCTTTTCTCTATTACCTGATGTTACCCAATGGATTGAAGAAAGTGCTTCTTCTGTTGTGTTAAATGTGTCTCTACTTAGCAATGTCCTTAAGAAAAACTTCACCATCTTTTCCTTGAATTTCTGCATTGTGGTCCTTATTCAATGAGGTATTTATTTCATTAATATTGCATATAAATTCTGGTAAAAGCGTGGTCACAGTTTTGATCTGCTCCCTGGCACCGTTTTTCTGGTAAAGGTTTTTGTCTGTTGGTAAGTTTTGCTACTCTCTCCTGTTTTTCGTATAGTAAGTTTGTATCGATATCTTACCTATATCTCTTTATTATTCATATTTTAATCAGTTTATTTTCCTGGATGAGCTCCTTATGGCTGCTCCTTGGTGATGGTGGGAGAGGGTTAACGGATGCCCAGACTAGCCTTCCAGACTTCACTCCAAGGGTTTTCTTTGTTTTGCTGCCACAGAGACAGACTGCTTCCTGAAAATATAGCTCATCTGTGCTTTTTTTTTTTTTTTTCTTTTTCTTTTTCTTTTCTGAGTATAGCCTCATTTCCTCTGTCTTTCCAAATCAAATTGAGTCCTGGAGTGCTTTTTCCTCCAGCCTTTTTACCCCAGTTTCTGCACTCTTTGTGACAAACAAGAGTTACAGTTTACTTCAGGAGGAGTCCTCGTCTTCAGGAAGCATATTTTTTTACTGGAACTTTCTGAAATCTACCTCTGCTGGGCTTTTTCACCCCATTCTTCTTGTTACTTCTTCTTGTGCAGCCTCTGCGTCATTTCAGCTGCTTTTGAGGGCTCTTACACAAATTTTGGAGTCTCTAGATTATAGGTGTCCTGGTTTTACCAGAAATGGAACTTTTAACTTAATTCTCATTTTTGCTTTTGTAAGATTTTCAGTGGGAGAAGTATTTATCTTGGAATTCTGATCCAATTTTAAAATATGGTGGGTACACTGCTCTTTCAGAAGCACAGGTCAGGGGCAAAGTGAAGTGCTTCTGCAATTTGTTAGATATACAACTTCACCCACACACTTCTCAGCCATGGTAGACCTGGGGGGAGGAATGGGAAACCTTCTGTAATCGTCACCTTTAGTTTTATGTTTTTAACTCTGGCTCCTTTCTCTCATCCTCAGAGTCTGGATATCTCTGTCAGACAGCTAGGGATATGTTTCTGAGTTTCTTAAAGACAGTGACGTCTCTCAGATTATGTGGTCACGTGAGAGACAACGAGGCAGTGCTGTGACATCCTATGTGGCCTGGTGTTTGTGCGTAGTTCTGTCCCCCACGGTTTTCACACCCTCTCCATGCTCCCACCTGCTTATACACAGACACAGCTGTAGAGGATGGATAAGAGAATAACTGTGGATAATAGACTAGCCTTTTTAAAAACCACCAGTCATAATATAGAATCAGTGAGCATTGCAGAGAATGGCTAGGTCACTATATGGAGAGCAGTCTCTGTTTCTGGGTAACCTGGAAGGTGTAAGCATTCCATGAGATTTGATATGTTTACTCACATGACATCATACCATTCCTATTGCCACCTTTGAAGGTCAAGGACAAGGTTATCTATGTATTCCTTTTATTATTAACTTTCAGAGTCACTTAGCTGCTTAGCAACACTGTAGTACATTTTGTGGGTTATGGTCAGTCACGTTGAAGGCAGAAATGGTTGGGGGATGGGTTGAGTAGTGATAGCAATAAATATGAAAAAGATTTTGCACAGCAAAGGAAACCATAAACAAGACAAAAAGACAACCCTCAGAATGGGAGAAAATATTTGCAAATGAAACAACTGACAAAGGATTAATCTCCAAAATTTACAAGCAGCTCATGCAGCTCAATATCAAAAAAACAAACAACCCAATCCAAAAATAGGCAGAAGACCTAAATAGACACTTCTCCAAAGAAGATACACAGATTGCCAATAAACACATGAAAGAATGCTCAACATCACTAATCGTTAGAGAAATGCAAATCAAAACTACAATGAGGTGTCACCTCACACCAGTCAGAATGACCATCATCAAAAAATCTACACACAGTAAATGCTGGAGAGGGTGTGGAGAAAAGGGAACCCTGTTGCACTGTTGGTGGGAATGTAAATTGATACGGCCACTATGGAGAACAGTATGGAGGTTCCTTAAAAAACTAAAAATAGAACTACCATATGACCCAGCAATCCCACTACTGGGCATATATCTTGAGAAAACCATAATTCAAAAAGAGTCATGTACCACAATATTCACTGCAGCTCTATTTACAATAGCCAGGAGATGGAAGCAACCTAAGTGTCCATCGACAGATGAATGGATAAAGAAGATGTGGCACATATATACAATGGAATATTACTCAGCCATAAAAAGGAACGAAATTCAGTTATTTGTAGTGAGGTGGATGGACCTAGAGTCTGTCATACAGAGTGAAGTAAGTCAGAAAGAGAAAAACAAATACCGTATGCTAACACATATATATGGAATCCAAAAAAAAAAAAGTTATGAAGAACCTAGGGGCAGGACAGGAATAAAGACACAGACGTAGAGAATGGACTTGACATGGGGAGGGGGAAGGGTAAGCTGGGACAAAGTGAGAGAGTGGCATGGACTTATATATACTACCAAATGTGGGAAGCAGCTTCATAGCACAGGGAGATCAGCTCTGTGCTTGGTGACCACCTAGGGGGGTGGGATAGGGAGGGTGGGAGGGAGATGCAAGAGGGAAGAGATATGGGGATATATGTATATGTATAGCTGATTCACTTTGTTATAAAGCAGAAACTAACACACCATTGTAAAGCAATTATACTCCAATAAAGATGTTACAAAAAATAAAAATCAAGAGCCAGTATATTAAGTTCTGTGCTGTTGGTGATACAAAGATGAATAATCTTCTGCCTCATATGCAAATGGAAGGCTTCAGGCTAGCATTTATTAAACACCTATTATGTGGCAAATATTGGGCTAGGCATTTTACTTAGTTATTTTAAGAACTGTAATGTGTGGGCACTACTAGCCGTATCTTAAAGAGGAGACATCTGGAGCTCAGAGAGAAGGGTTAGAGCCCAGACTCGGATCAATGACCTCAAAGCTCACCCTCCTTCTGCTGCACCACAGTGGTTCCATTTCCATAGAGGGAACAGGCATGGGTACCATTCCCTGATATGCAAGTGATGTGCTGAGACTGGAAATGAAACCAGGCAGCCTGAGAGTTCCCGATTTAAGTACCTGTGTTAAGGTACCCTGGAAACCTGGGTCCTAAGATGCTGTTTGAAATTCTGTCTGTGTCTGAGGCTGGAGAGTGGCTAGAAGGGAAGTACGGGTTGAGGGATTAAACTCTTTGGGGGGCACTTAATGCCAGGAAGATTAAAAACTAATAACAAAACATAAATATTATCCAGAATGCATTGTTTCTCACTCCGAAAAATATGTAAGCCAGCAAGTCTCTTACTTTTTCTTTAAGAGAAAGACTATAAAAGTGTGTCTCATGCTTCTCACTCCTCAGGGGTTGGTCTCACACTTCTTGGCTTGGCATAGGTGTGGGAAATCCGATGCTCCCCAATGCCACTCTGGTGGAGAATTCAACACTTGTTCCTGGGGGGTTGGCTCTTCCCAACCACCTCCATTCTCATGGCCTCACCAAGTCAAAGTTATCTTCCCACTTGAACATCATCATGGGTCTTTGTGTTGAGTCCACTGTATTCCCTTTCTCACATGCATTTGCTCTCCGTGCAGGAATTTGAAGTAGAACTTTGCCATGTGCCATTTCCCATGTCACGTGAAGATAACATGGCTGTGTAATTAAAAAGTTTAGCAACACTGACATTTCTGTGTTTGTGCTAGAATTATCTCGATATTACCAGGGACTGAAGGATGCTGCCACCTGCTAGGAACATATACTTATGTTTGAGCAAAGGTTAATGAGTCTATTCAGAAAAAGGATTCAGGTGTGGCCTCAAGAGTGACTTGGTACATTCTAAGTTAACCAAGCTGTGTGTTCTGAGAACTAGGTCACTTTGGGGTGAGATAATTTGAAAGTTCCTTTCAGGGAGGTGCTGGGTGGAATAGTGGTTTGATTGATGATTTCAATCTTACATGTAAGACAAATGTTCTCTGGCTTGACTAGGTGCTCAGTATTACAGGTCCGTGGGCAGATATTAATTCTGTGTCAAGTTGTACATTTGTAGGGGTGCAAATGTCCCTTTATCTTAATCTCTGTGTATTTGTCTTTGTGTAGCTCAATGCTCTGCACAAATGTGGCAGCCATTGATAGGGTATATGCACAGTGACTTAAATTGTATTTATTGAGTATAAACATAGGTTGATAAATTTGATACCATTTAATCACACTCACCCTGAATATCAATTCTCCATTCTCTGAAGGTCTTATTTAGTTAAATATGATGGCCAAGCTTTTGAGAATCTTCTAAATCCATGAGCCTTTGGGGAAAAATGTTATTTTCAGTTACCTATTTCTTGAGGTGTTTTTCTCTTAGATTTACAAAGAGCAGTAGCATGCCATTGAAAATTACTCTTTGGACAAACAAGACATCCTTCTCAAATCAGGATGGTGGCTTGACCTGGAGGAGCCTCTTCACCTCCCAGAAAAGCAGAGCAGTGAAGCTTGTCTCTTACTCAACTTGCCTTACTTTAAGAAAGGACTTGTTAGTTTAAAAATAGTCATCTTTTATTCCCTGCCTATCAGGGCCTCTCTGCCTTCTCTCAAAAGCCAGCATTTACTGATGTTCTTTGATTGACACCCTCCTCAATACTAAAAGGGAACAGAGAATGGGAGAATATTTCATTTTATTGACAGGCGCTGAGACCTTGTCAGGGACAATTGCTTAGCAACCTCTATGGTGCCACTTTGGGGAAAAGGGGAAGAAAAGGACAGAATTACATATAACTAAGAGGAAAACATATGTGACAAAGGCCAACTATCATAAAACACTGAGTATTTTTTTTTAAATGGGTCTTTAAGTTAGCAATGTCAGTTGTAAAATCTGCACAAATTATCTTTTTCTTCCCTTGGGTTGTTGGATTACTGCAGAGTTGAGATAACGTTACATTTTTGCAAAATGCACATTGATGTAGGGAAGTGAAAGGGAGCTGTGTTCAGAGAAAGGCAACCTGGGTTCCTATCTTGACTGTCCTTCTGGCCGATTGACTCAGTGCAGGCAACTTGACATTTCTGAGCTTCATGGATAAAATTGGGAAAACAACCCTTATGAAGATTAAACAGGTTTATATTTAGAATTACAGGTTTATATGCATGTGGAAGGGTCTTGAAAATTGTCAAGCACTTATAAGGAGTTCTTATAATTGTGCTATATTGGGACACAGTCTGTGTATCACTATATGGTGCATTTGTAAGTTGGACATAAATATTTTATTGGTATGGAAAGAACACTGGCTTATGGTTATAAGTATTTTTCAAAGTGCCTTTGAAAACATTATACCATCTGATCCTTATAGTTCAGTGATACAGAATAATTATCATTTCCTTTTTTCAGTTAATCATTTTTAACCCCATTTCTAGGTATGGAATTTGCCCACAGCTACTCTGGGGGCTGGGCAGGGGCTTGATCAAGTCAGCTGGTCCCAAACATGTAGCATTTCTACTCTTTTTTCAATTTCTGTTGCTACCTTCAGTTACTTTTGTAATAAGATTATGTAAACGAGCTTTTTCCAAATTATCTGTGGTGAATAACCAGTTTTAAAAAATTCTAATGTGCCACACATGGATATTTTTGCAAAATACAGTGAAAATGAGATATTAGAGTCAGTTTCCTGGTTTGGACAATGTACGAGGGGTAAGATAATGCCATTGGGGGAAGCTGGGCAAAGGGTACATGGGAACTCTCTGTACTATTTTTGGAACTTTTGTGAGTCAACTTACATCACAAAAGTTATTGAGAATAACTTATTAGAAAATAAAAATAAATACAAAATACAATTCTTATATTTTAGTCATTGGAGTCAAACAGACATAAAATTACTCTGTCAAATTTCTATAAATGTTTCTAAATGCACGCTCTCGATTTCTACACTTGTTTTGTGGTGGACCAATAACAGAGAGGTCCACCGACCACATGAGTGTGAACATTAATGGAAATAAATTCCTCTTCTGTTCAAGTAAGTAGTTCCTGCAGGAACTGTGACTACAACTTCCAGGTCCACGGAAGAGAATCTGATTGTCCCACGCCTTGTCCTGTCCAGTCAACTATGGCAGGGTGGAAGGTAGGATCATGCTGCAGCCCAACTTATAAGTGAGCATTAGTTTTCAAGAGCAGCAGGGATGAAGAGAAAAGCTCAGAAAGTGACCAATAAATGACTCAATATGTGACCAGTTCTAGGGAGGCAAAGGCGAGCCCTTGGTGGAAATAACTGTAGATCACTGTCCAAAACTACCAATTATTAAAATACTACAAGGTGGGGAAGAGGAACTATGGGAATTCAGAGAAGAGAAAACGTCTCCTTGGGGAGATGACAGAAAGTTTCTTGGAGTGGGTGGCATCTGAGCGACTGAAATAATCCTTGAAGAAAGTGTGAGGTCTGACTAGAGATAAAAGGGGAAAGTCATTGTTGGCTTTTGTACAGATTGTTATTTTAGGAAAGTCAATCATTTAATGTGGTGGGGAGGATGGACTAGAGGTAGGGGGTGATGAAGCCAAGGTCAAGAAGGCAACCATGAGGCTGGTGCCTGGGAAGGAATACAAATCCTTGAAACAGTGTTATGGAATCGGAAGGAAATGGACACAAGAGAGATTTCAGATGGAAAACAGAGGACAGCAACCGATTCGATGCAGGACATTAATAGTAAGAGATCCAGGAAGAGAAACACATTTGGGAGGAATAAGAATGAGTTCAGTTTCAGTTATACTGCTTTCCAGGGTCTGGTGATGGTTTAGACGGTGGTTTCCTCAGACAGTCAGAAATATGAGTGTCCAAAAAAATCAGGAGGATGCATTCACCGACTCAGTACCTTGAATACTGTCCTTCAAAAAGATGCATTCAAGTCCTATCTAAATGCGACCTTCTTTGGAAACAGGTTCTTTGAAGATGGAATGAAGTTAAAGTTTCCAGATGAAATCATCCTGGATTTAGAGTGACTAAGTCCTGATAAGTATCTTTGTAAGAGGAAAGAGAGGGAGATTGACACACAGAGATACACAGGGAAGGCCTGGTGGAGGCAGAGATTGGAGTTATGCTGCCACAGGCCAGGGAACTCTGGGAGCCACCAGACACTGGCTGGAGTGGGGGTGGGGGGGAAGAAGGACTCCCCACTGGAGCATGGAGTGGGAGTGAGGCCCTGCTGACACTGTGAGTCAGACTTCTGGCCTCCTAAAGTGTGAGAGAATAAACTTCTGTTGTTTTAAGCCATCAGTGTGTGTAATTTGTTATGGCAGCTCTAGGAAACTAATACATACCTCTTTGAGAGCTCAGTATATCATGCTGTTCTTGTGTTGTGAAGTAGAGGGAAAATGAAGTTCTTTATTCATCTTTATTAGCATCTTGTTTCTGGGTGTTTTCAAAGGTGGCTTTTCTTGCAGGTCAGCAGAGGTGAAATGATGTCATTCAGAAGAATGAAGTTTCAGACACCTTAGCAAGTGTGAAAAGTGATTGACTTACAGATTGATCCACCCCCTCCCCCCATTGCACTGCTTTAAATATTTCCTTCCTTTTTTCCCTTCCTTCCTTTTTTCCTTCCTTCCTCCCTCCCTCCCTCTGTTCTTCCTTCTCTTCTTTCTTCTTTTTTACAGAATCTACAGAATCTCTCTACATTAGATTTCCTGCCATAAAAAGAAAACACAATTCATTAGCTTCAAATTCGTTTTTCCATTTCTAACTTCCAATCAGAACTTATGACCTTGAAATAACCAGTGTTTCCACATTCAAAAATAGCCAGAGTCCTGTACACAGTTAGCAGGTCCAGTCTTATTCTGGTTAAAGATGTGATTATTTTCCTCTTGGGCCTTTTGGAGTATTGAAAAATAACTTGCAGGCTCTTCTAACCTAATTGCTACTGTTAGTATTTTGTTAGATGTTACTGCCTGGAGAGCCGGTGTTCTGTTGGATGCACGGCCTAACACAGGTTATGGAACAGAGTAGGTTTCCAAGTATGATTTTTGACCTAAACTGTTGGCTGAAGGATTGGATTTGCTGGCCTAATACTGCATAATTCTTAAAGTGAATTTTCCTCATGAGACTGGAAGCGTTTAAATGTGTCTTCAGGCTTTCATGAACTTAGGAAACCACCGTATGTCTGCATATCAGTAAGAGTGCCCTCCATTGCAAGTATCAAAGAACACAAGTCAGTCTGGTTTCAACAAAGGGAGTGTATTGGCTTTTGGAATAGAAATCCCAGAAGTGTTGACTTTAGGTGATCAAGCAGCTCAATGATGCCCAGAAGGAACCAGTTTCTTCCTGTTTTCCTGTTATCCTGTCCATGGTGTCAACTTTATCCTAAGGTGGGGTCCCCTTTCGGCTCTAGGAAGGCAGATGCTATGAAAGACAACTACTTGCCTGTTTGTTAATGTCTCTGGGGAAGAATATCACTACCTAAGCTGTCGAACAAAAATCCTGAACATTCTTCTGATGGGACCAATTAGGGCACATGTCTCTCTTTGAACCAATCTCTGTAGCCATGAGTTATAATTACACTACAAGAAGAACCTCATAGCTGGTTTAAGGGTGTCTTGGCCTGACTTGAAAAGAAAGGGTAACTGAGCTCCCCTTTTGTTTGGCAGGCCTAAGTTCAGAGGATCACTAAACCAGGCTATGTTAGCCCAGGAAGGCTAAGAATGATAAATAGGGTTATATTTGTGTCCAAGTATATTGCACTGGACCATATCCTTTAGTTATATTGTATATTATATAAACTCAAAAGTGATGCTGTACAACTGACCCAAACAGGGGAGCCCCAAGACTTACTCAGACTAGCTAAACTGCAGAGCAGTCCCCGCCTTTATGTGACCTTATTGATGTGACTTTACTCTCTCCAATTTACCATCTGTAACTGGGGGTCTATGGTTTAGAAGTTTGTAATTCCTTTGGAGAATACTGTCGACCTCTCTGCTGTATATGTTTTTACTACCCTGCCTTCCTTCTGTATCCTTCAATTAGTAAACCTTATTTGATTTGCCCAAGCCAAGGTCAATGTTTGTTCTTACTCAGTGGATCTGAGTCTACTCTTGACGTTTGCCGCTTTGGTGGCAGAGCTAAGTGTCTTGGGCCAATTCTGAACCACTCCTGGAGCTGGGACTGGGGTTAGTCCCATCTAAAGCACAAAGCCTTCTACAGTGGGTCAGGGCTAAAACTGATGCTGGGAGAGGCTGTCACAGTGCCTACTCATTTGCATTGTCTGCTCAACTTATAATGGATATTTTACTAGCTGTCACAGGGCCCATTAATGTCTTCCTTTTGCAAATGAGAAGACTGTGAGATTTCAGTTTCTAATTTGAATTATTTATCAGTCTAATATGGATTGTTTATATAAAGAATATTTGGAGGTGCAAGAAATGTTACTGGAGCCAGCATGCCATAGGAAGATGGTTTGGATTTGTGCTTTCTGGAGACTCAGGGCTTCCCCCAGATGTCTCATAGCTGAGCTGGACCAGGAGCAGTGAAGCTTTGGAGGCCAGCCCTGCTTCAGTCACGGTGCTGTTTCTTAAATGTTTCATGCATATTGTAGTGATCGTGTGGGATTCCATTTAAGATCCGGCGCTGCTAACAAGCAGGTTGAAAACCGCTACTCCCTCCTAGCTCTGTGACCAGGAAAAAAAAAATCCCTTCTCCCTCTCTGGTCCTCCATTTCCTTTACTTGTAAAATGAAGGTGCTGGATGAGAAGTTCTCAGTAGCCCCTTCTGTCTTCCACAGTCTATGATTTTGTAACTTTTGCCTTTGGCCGAGTTGCATGAAAACTGATTAAGTGACTACCTTTGAAGTTATTAATTCGGCACAGCTTCCCCATCTTAGTGAGTTTTCAGCTGGCTAACGCATGACAGTCATAAAATGCCAGCGTTGCCTGCGTGGGATGGAGTTAACAGTATGAGGTTTGCTAAGTGTTTCTGTGCGATCAGTATGAAAGCAATCACATTTCCAGAGCGAGGAAGGTCAGTGCCCTGTCGCTTCCAAGCCTCGCCACACTAAGGGGACATGAAGGGGACTGCCACCTGCCAAACACAAATCAGGCTAAAAAATGAATGCCCTCTGCAGTTGCAGTCTGCTAGCTCCGAATGTCAAAGGATATTACTTTGGGAGCCTGTTAAGCCCCCTGCTCAGAGCACAGCAGTGTCTAAATCCCCTCATCTCATTTGATTAATCTGAGAGACTATAGAATATGTTATTAGACACAGAAGACATGACTGCAATATGATAGTCTGCAGTATTACCAAGCATGGCAATTCTTTGAAGTCCTGATGATTTTTCCTGGTTCCAGGTTGCTTGAAAGTGGGGGTGGGGAACCTCGTTGATCTTAGTGAATTAGTGTCCTATGTGAAATAATGTTAGTGAATATATACATAAACTTAAAAAAAAAAAAGGATTATAGAGTGAATCACAACCCTTATAGCATCAGGACTCTTCTATCCAGAAGAGGGGACTCTTTCTTTCTCTGTCTTTCCCTACGCACACTTTAAGCCCTGGAACACACACCTGTACTTAACAGGAAGGAGACTGTATATTTAACAGTGGTATTTCTCATTGGTAAGATTACAAATGATTTTTTTTTTATTCTTTATGTTTTTGTATGTTATACATTTTTTATCATGGACACATATTGTAATAAGAAAATATGTTTGAAATGGTGTTTTATTTCAAAATACATTTTCCTTTGTTCGTTGTAAGGTGATTCTTTTCTCCAGAAAGGCCCCTGAATACTGTCTTTTTTCCCATTCTGCTGAAATGGAGGAAGGTACCTGAAATGCTGTGTGAAACAGATTAACTGAGCCCTGCCTGGGAAGCATCCCGCGTCTTCCTTTTCAAGACCTGGAGCCACTGTGGCCTGACAAGCAGTGAGAAATGTGATAATAAAGACGATGAGCCACTCCAGGGCTGGATTTCATTTCCAGCTTAATTAAATCCTAGAAACACACCTGACCTCCAGCTTTGAAGAGCTGCCACAAAAGCCAGGTGCCCTCATCAGCTCGGGCTCGCCCTGCGGTGATTGTAGGATGGCAGGCTGAAAGGAGAGGGCAGAGGGAGACAGGAGCCATCGGAGATGAAACAGTGGAGTCAGGAGGGAATATTTCAGAGGAAGCTGTTTTATCCCGTGGGCGATCTCTTTGCCCCTCTGCTTAAAAGCTGAATAGCAACGCTAACCTACAAATGTCCTGGATTGAAAACTTTTCCAATGGCACTGCTGCCCCTGCCACTTGGCCTCCCCCCAGGTCCTTGACCAGCTCCTGCCCCCACCTGTCCTGGTAAATGGGGTACAAAATGCACTTGGTTGGCACAAGTCCTGACTTGCCCTTCAGTCCATGCAGGTTGACTGGCTCCTGGTTGACAAATGCGTGGCTACTTGTGGTCCTTCAGGCCCTGTGGCCACCTGATGCTGCTGCCTGGGGTCTCTTGTGTTTGATATCTCAGAGACCAGAAATCCTCTTGAAATGCAAGTAAAAGGGGAAAAAAATGCCATGATTAATTGAGCCCAGGAGTTGTACAAGGAACTTGAATGACATCATCTCAGCTAGTTTTCATGACCACTTGTGACACATGATTGGAATTTCACAGGTGAGGAAACAGGGCTCTGAAAGGGTAGGTGATTGTTGTAGCTCTAAGAAGCAGAGCCTGAGACAGGGATTTGGGTACCTGGGTTTTATGAAGGGGCTGCTATTAGGAGAAACCTGGAAGGAGGCAGGGGGGCAGGGGAGAAGAGGGAAAGGGTAAGCAAGGATACAGTCTCAGGACACTCAGCCTTGGCCTGAACCACAGGGAACCCTGGAGTGTAAACTTCACCATGGAGTGGTCCCCACCCCAAGGCCAGGAGGTTGACTGACCCCTATCCATTATTGCTGTGGGTCATCCCTGGTGGTGGGGACATGGCTCCTGAGGCCAGGAGGCTCACATCAGCTGAGGGCAATTCGCTGAAGGAAGGGGCCAGTTGGAGCTCATGATGGTCAATACTCATAATATCTGGGGGGTGATGCCAACCTGTAAAGGGGCTCTGGCAGGGCACCACCAGCACCCACTCATCCACAACGAATCCATGCTGCTTCCCTTCAGAACCTAGAGATGACTTTGGGGGTTGGGTGACACAGGTGGGTGGCTCTCATTCTTGTAGAGTGTGAAGATTGTCGAAAATGTGCATGAAACATGCAAAGCATGGGAGATGCCCCATAATCATTGAAAAGAGGAAGAGTCCCTTGACCCTAAGTTGTGAATATTTCTTCCTCCCCTTTGATTTCTGAACATATTGTACCTTCATGAGAGCTGCTGTTATATGCAGAAAGTAAAAACATATCTATCTTTGACTCAAGTGGGAAATTCTCAAGGGAAGAAATCTTGCCTTATTTCATGGGTAACACACCCGCTTGTACATATGTCTTGTCCATAGTAGGCTAATCAACACTGATTGAATTGGGTACTCCTTGTTTGCAGGGGGAGGCTTCCTGGTGCTATTATTTCAGCCAATCAACCACTCAACATTCATTCAATGTCTATTAGTTGTGACTAGCTCAAAAGGCATTGTGTTATTGGCTGCCTGTTTTATTTCCTAACTATCTGTCCAAGGGTCTCAGAGTCCATGAAACAGCAACAGGAGGGTAATTCTAGGTTACCGGACCAGGAAGAAAGGCAGTTCCATAGGAGGTCATGTAAGAAAGAGTGGGTCTCTTGGAGTCAGGAGACTTGCAACACCACTCATTAGTTGGTTTTTGCATCTGTAAAATGGGTCAAAGATGCTGCCTCGTTGAACTTGCAGGGCTGTTGTGGAGGATCACAGGAGACAATACAGGTGAAGTCCACAGACCGTGCAGAGAAAATTGATGCATGTTTAAGGACCAATGATGGTTCAAGGGCAAGGATGACAGGTAGAGGGCTTGGAAGCCATCGCTGAAGTTCAGGTGGCACATTCTACCTCTACCTCCTGTGTCCTTAGAATTCACTGCCTCTGGGAAACAAAAGAGGAAAAGGAAAAATCATCATTCTTCTCTCTTCCCCTCCTGACTTTAAGTAACTGCATATGCTATTATTAGCACCTCAACTTACACCTCCAATTTCTGAAAGTTTCCCATTTAATTTTACAAGGACATATATACTTTACAATGCCTGACACCTGCTCAAGCAAGCAAATAATTGTTTTGACACTGTGACAGTTATAGAGAGTATATTTTAAAAATTTCTGCAATCTGCCAATGGGATAATTAGAGTCTAACTCTCATTTGCCAGGGCAATGAGGTCTTGAGGCCAAATGACTCCCTGATGGCATGCCAGCCACGTTTTCCTGGTCCTTATTGGCTGGTAGAGATTTAGTTCCACATAATTGTTTCAGTCCTCACTGATGACTGATTTTTGACCTTTAATGATAATACAAGTTATGTACTGAGTGCGTCACTTGCTGGTTTCTTTGGATGGGCATCTTACTACAATTCTCATTGCTTGAAAAATAGCTTTAATTTAAGTTGGTCTATTTAGGACTTCATTTTTCTTGTAGAGTGACCCCATAGCTGGCCCAAGGCAGTGGGTCATGGGACAAAAGATAACCAGCACTCCTGTTCTGGGCGAAGGTGACCAGGGAAGGAGGGATGGCCTGAGAAACAGAGTCCAAGGAAGCGGGTAAAGAGAAAGTGTGGACATGAGGTAAAGACTAGTGAGAGCTGGCCAGAAACACTGTCTTACATTTTACCGTCAGATTTAGGAAGGATCTTGGAGATGCTGAGAATGGGGGAGGGGGTATGATTTCTTTCCTGGACCACTGGCGGTGTATTGCTGGACGATGAACCTGGGGTCTGTGAGGATGCTGAGTCAGGCCAGGCAGCCTTCCAGAATCCTGGCTTTGGTTTCAGACTCCTCAGAGCCCATTCTATAATGCGACTTGGGCATGGAGCCAAGCCTGCATCCCTGCCCAACTGTTGAGCATAGCCTCTGGCCCCACATAACCAGAGAGCCTGAAAAATGCAGCCTCTGAATGCAGCCTGTGGTACCACCCTGCATCAGAGCCATGGAGCCCAGCTTACAGCCCCGCCCTGCAGCATATCCCAGCCTATGGCCCTGCCAATTGCTGAATGCTGTCTGAGGCCTCTCCTGGGCAAGGAACCTAGACAGGGACTGCCCGACCATGTAGTACAGTTTCTAGCCCCACCTAACTGCAGGCTACAGCTAGAGGCCCCTGCCAGCCCGTGAGCCCAGCCAGGCCTTGCCCAAAAGCAGAGCACAGATATTGGCCTGTCTGATCACGACACCCAGCCTGTGGCCCTCAACCAACTTCAAGGCACAGCCTGTGGCCCCATCTGACTGTGAAGCCCTGCCTGCAGCTCTGCCTGAACATGGAGTCCAGACAGCAGTACCATCCAGTTGGGGAGCACAGCCTGAGACCCTCATCTGATCAGAAGCAGTTGTGGAGCTCAGCACCTTGCCCTGCCCAATTGCATAGTCCAACCAGTGGCACCATCCTGCTAGGAAACCCAGCTGCGACCTTGCAAAGCTGGTTGCAGAGCCCAGCTAGTGGCCTCACCCAACTGTGGAGCCCAGCCAGCAGCACCCCCAGCTAACCCCAGAGCATGGGCAGTGGCTTCACCTAACTAGGAAGACTGATAGCAAGCCCTGCCTACCCATGGACGATACCAGCTCACCTGACCAGTACCCCAAGCTGAGCTACTGGTGAAGGATTGTCCCTGATGAAAAGACTGGAAGAGGAGAGTACTCACTCAGATGCTCAGATATCAATGCAAGGAATCAGGGATCATGAAGAATCAGGTAAACACGACACCACCAAAGGAAACTAAGATGGCTCCAATAACTGACCCTAAAGAAATAGATTTCTATGAAATGCCTGACAAAGAATTCAGAATAATCAGAATTCAGAATGTAAATTGGTAACAGTATGGCGATTCCTCAAAAAATTAAAAATAGAATTACCATATGATCCAGCAATTCCACTTCTGGGTATATATCTGAAAAAAATAAAATCAGTATTTTAAAGAGATATCTGTACTTCCATGTTCATTGCAGCATTATTCACAATAGCCAAGATATGGAAACAACCTAAATGTCCATTGTTGGGTAAATGGATAAAGAAAAAAAAAAATATATATATATATACACACACACAATGGAACATTATTCAGACATTAAAAAGAAGGAAATCCTGCTATTTGCGACAACATCTAAGTGAAATAAGTCAGACACAGACATAACAGATACTCTCTGATCTCACTTGTATGTGGAAGCTAAAAACCCCCTGAAACAGAGATCAGATTGATGATTGTCAGTGGTGGGGGTGGGGGAAATGTATGAAGGTGGCCAAAGGGTACAAACTTCCAGTTAAAAGTTCTGGGGATATAATGTATATAGCATGGTGACTATAGTTAACTCTACTATATTGTGTATTTGACAGTTGCTAACAGTGTAGATCTTAAAAGTTCTCACCACACACAGATTGTAACTGTGAGATGATGAATGTGCTAATTAACCTTATTTTGGTAATAATTTCACAATATATACATATATCAAATCATTACACTGGATACCTTAAACTTATACAATGTTATATGTCAATAATATCTTAATAAAGCTGAAAAAAATGAAGATAAAAAAATGAAAAAATGTTTGCTGTATATATAGTTTCTATTTTTGAATGTTTAGGTAGTTACATTTAAAAATATACAAAATCGGGACTTCCCTGGCGGTCCAGTGGTTGAGACTTTGCCTTCCAATGCAGGGGGTGAAAGTTTGATCCCTGGTCGGGGAGCTAAGATCCCACAGGCCTCACAGCCAAAAAACCAAAACATGAAACATGGGCAATATTGTAACAAATTCAATAAAGACTTTAAAAATGGTCCATATCAAAAAAAATCTAAAAAAATATACAAATCAATGAGGAAAAGACAAAGATCCCAATAAAGTGGGCAAAGACTTGATCAGAAAATAAGATACATAGCTAATGAGCATGTGAAAAACTGCTCAACATTATTAGTCATTTGAGGAATGCAAATTAAAACCACAAGAAGGTACCAGCTCACATCCACTAGAATGGCTAGAATTAAAGACTTGCAGTGCCAAGTGTTGTTGAAGATGTGGAAATACTGGAACTCTCATATATTGCTGATTGGAGTAGAAAACTGGTGCAACCACTTTGGAAAAGTCTTGGCAGTTCCTTTTAAAGGTAAAAATCCATCTATCCTATGACCAAGTAATGCCATCCTTAAGTATTTAGAAATAAGAACATATATCTACAACAAAGACTTGTACAAGAATGTTCGTAGCCACTTGATTCATCATAGCCCCAAACTGGAAACAACCCAAATATTTCCTTGATTTATTTCTCAAGAGCATTTCTTACTGTGGAAGAAATCGAAGGAGTTTCCGCATAGACACAAGGTGGACCTCCCCAGCTCCCATGAAGAAATGGCATCACAAAGGGAGCAGATGACCCACTTTCTTAAACTTCAGACTTGCACCAAGGATCAGCTGTGGACTTGATTCTGAAGCACCTTTTTCCTCTCCGTGGTCAGGGTACAGAAGCCCTGAGAAATGGAGCCCCGCTTTTCCTGCGTTGGCTCCTGTCCTGTCCCCAGCATGCTAAAGTGAAAGCCGATTGTGTCTCTCCCAGCTCTGCATCCAGTGATGTCACATTGATAACGTGAAACCAGGACGGTGGGAGTATTTACACTGTAGAAAGCAGCATTTCACCTCCCACTCCACGTCTCCCTCCAAAGCCAGTGGTTAAACACAGACCAGCTCATCTCTATCTGTACCTTCCCCTTCCCGCCTGGTGATTCTGCTCTGACAAAATTAGTCATTCTTCCTGTTTGATCACTATCTAGTGCACATTGTTGTATCCCCAGAAAGGGGCTTTATATACTTTCACTGTTTCCTGATTCTGCTCCAGAGTCAGCAGGTGACAGCAGTTTTCCTCTTTCTCAAAACCTAAAAGAGGGGCCTCACTTCCCTACTTGGTGAGTGAGGAGTGTTTCATGAGATGATTTTCCTTGTTCATAGTCTTCTAAACATCTAGGTTAAACAAGTAGGAGCAACTGGTGAGAAGATACCACAAAAAAATATAGGGGATTTAGGACAAATGCATCCAACAGGAGGGTCAAGCGGGGGTCTGAAAACTTTCTCTTAAAGGGCCAGATAGTAAATATTTGAAGCTTTAAAGGCCAAGAGGCAATCTTGAGGCTATTATGTAGTACTTATATAACCATTTAAAATGTAACCATATAAAAATTTTTTAAAAAATTCTTGGCTTCTTAGCCATGAAGAAACAGGAAACTGGTTGGCTTGGTCTGTGGGCTGCAGTTTTCTGACCTCCACTATGGAGGACTCACTTGGGGGATGAGGAGAAAGGCAAGATGGTCAGGTTGGAGGCTGGCAGATAAGGGTGTTGAGGGAGGGCTAAGACTAGGATGATGACAGTGGGGAGGAAGGAAGAGGGAGGAACAGGTCAGAGGGAATGTGAATATCCAATTAGATGTATATATAGCTGATAAATGAAAAGATGAATCAAATGTGATCCAGAGGGCTGGCTGCAATTTGTTACTTTGTCTTTGAGATTTACAAACATTAGGTCGTTAGAAGCTCTGCAAAATCCTGCAGTAAATAAAACTGTCTTTGTTCAGTCCATCATTTCTCAAAGTTATTTACCCTTTATTCATGGACTACCTACTAATTAATGCCCCTTATGAAGTAATGTATCATGGAATGTACTTTCATAGGTTTCACTGACTTGATCTATAGGTGCGTTCATTGCCCAGTGCAATGTCTCGCTCATCAGGAAAACAGGAACCATATCAGTATTTTAACAGCGATAATTTAATATAGGGGATTGAACTGCTGAACAGGCACTTGGAGGATTGTAACTGCAGAAAGATGTAGTAACTGCAGGAAACATCTACCACCCTTAGAGCAAGAAGAACAAAGGGAAGATGTTGGGGTTATTAGAACCTAGAAACTTAGATTGAAGGCCTCCAGAAAGCTGAGACCCAGACCATGAAGCAAGAGGTGCCACCTGGCTGGTGCTGGTATCTCTGAAGGAAACCCAGTGAGTCTGGCTTGGGTGTACGGAAAAAAAAGGCCTGGAACCAACTGCTGCTGCTGCTAGGGTGGAGCACCATTGCTGAGGTGACATTGACAGTAAGAGGAGGCAGACAGCAAGGAGCAAATCCCTTCTCCTTCCTCTAGTCTTGCAGTTTCCCTTTAACACCCTTTATTGGCAGATTCTACCAGGAAGCCAGATGGCAAAGGAGAAATTTTATCTGTGGAGTACAGCCTCAGAATCATAAAACAGAGAACAGAAGGGTGGGTGGTGCTGAGAGACAATAGCTTAATAATCAGCCCAGATCCCAACCTACACGTATGGTCAGTTTCCAAGCAGCCTGAGTCTGCATGACTCAAGAGGTCTCCTCCTCCTCCCAAGGGCTGGAACAGTCACAGGTACCTTTCTGAGGCTTTTCTTTTTTTTCTTAGCCCACAGAAGCTGTTCATTTGGGTAGAGAAAATTATGGTTTTACTTACATTTCTCTTATAATCCAGAAGGGTTTAAAGAAAGAGAAAAGAGATTTTGGCAAAGAGCAAAACGATTTGGCAGCTTCTTCTAAAGTGTTTTTCAGCATCCCTAGATTCATCTGTTCCTAATCCTGTAATCATGTGCTTCAATTTTCCATTTAAGTCCCAGGGATTTAGAGGTACCTCCTTTATTGCTGCTGGTGGGTGCTTAGTGGACAGCTTGCAGATGACAGGGCTGTGTGCTAAAACAAGACACACGGGGAACAAAAAGAAGCACCCTGTTCTCCCAAAGACCTCCTCTTCTGAGACGTGCAGGGTGAGGCATCTTTCTGGAGGAGCTGAAACATCCTGGAATCTTCTCCTTAGATGTTCCAACGGTCACCGTAGAATGATTTTCTTACACATGAAAAACTTCTCCAGTGTGGAAGTCTGACAGAGCCCTTACTAGGCCCCAAGAGAGTCAATTCACTTCATTGCTTTATTATTGCTAATAATTGTACCTGTCCTGCTCTCTTTTTTGGCTCACTCAGAAGATCAAAAGAGATGGTGGCTCAATATGAAAACATGCTGCAATGAGTAAAGTGAAAGAAATACACAGGGAATCAACAATGATTGGGTTTGAGCTATATCAATTCATATGGTTCTTGACTCAGTAAGGATACAAAGAGAGATACATCTTCCCCCCAAATTCCTTTCTATTATAGAGAAGTTACAATGTATACATTTCTGGGTTTATGTTGCACATTTTTCCCCTCCTAAAATGTTTGTCTTTAATGTTACTATCAACAAAGCACCCAATGTGTAAGTGAAAACAAACCCAGGACAAATTTCTCTGTGTTTCTAGACCAATTCAGTTTTCTCCGTTATTTTCAGTTTTTCTTGGGACCAATATGGAGTAGAAGTTTCTGAAAATTTAGTTTGAATCTAGGAGTCAACTACTACTATTATAATTTCTTCCTCTCCTCCCCCTCCCCTCCTTCTTCTAGGAGTAGTAGCATTTATTGAGTGCTTATTGTATGTTGGACACTTTTTAAAAGCACCTATACTGTATTGCCTTCTTAAAAATAACCTTTTGAGGTAAATATTGTTTTCATTCTCACTTAATATAAGCAAACTGGGGCATAAAAAGGTAAAGAAACTTGCCTGATGTTACAGACAGTAAATTATGGAGCTGGGATTTAAACCCACATAAATTAGTTCCACAATCTAAACTTTTAGCTACTCAAGAAGTGTATTCAAGAAACACTTTTGCATATATTGTGTAAATCAAAGTTGCCTCTCAATGGCTTTTATTTGTTGACATAGAGATATTGTTCATTGAACTCTTAAAAAGTACTAGATTGGATTCTAAGCATTCTCTATGCATTATCTTATTTAATCCTCACAATATTTAAAAATCATTGTTCTTATTTATCAGATGAAGAAACTAAAGTTCAGAGAATTTAAGCAATTTGCGCAATCAGGCTCACACTTTTAATGACTGTTGAAGCTGATATTTGAATTTAGGCCTATATGATTCAAAATCCCATGTTTTAATGTAGTAAGTCACATACCTTTTCATTTACCAGAAATACATATTTTTCCTATTTTTCATGGAGGCATCCCTCAAACTTCTCTGAACATTAGTGTAAAGCTTATAACAATGGCAAAGCTGAAATAAAGCTAAATGAAAATCAGAAATCATGTAGTAATTATACCAGGAAACTGGGTTGAGGGGCAATGAAACAGAGTTTAATGCTCCAATTTTGAACTTCTTAGAAGTTAAGACCAAAAAAAAAAAAAATAGGAAATCCAGTTTATCTAGTTCTTATTGTCAGATAAAAAGAGGTAGACCAGTTTTGCACAAGACACAAACTCCTTAGCATTCAAAGTCAAGAGCAATTTATCATAAGTCTTGTATTTGAACAACAGCCATAGTTTATAGGGACCTTCATGAAACAGCATGGTGTGAATGAATACTTGGTGAAAGGTAAAGATTAGAATTTATATTGTATGTGAGATAGATCAAATTTGCAGAGTGTCTTTAAAGGAGAATGAATTGTAGTTGTACATTCTAGTGTAACGTATCAACTAATGTTCTTAGATCTGTCATACCAACTTCATGGGTAAATGTGTTTACCAGCCTCATAGAAGGAAACAACTTTATTTATGTGCTAAAAGCCAATTGTTTACTTCTTGAAATTCTGGAGGAAAAATTTTAAAACTAACTTAAAACTTGTTTAACTTCAACTTAATGGGTGGTCTCTATTTTCTCCTTGCAAGGTCTGGTTGAGACCTGAGGCTTCCTCATTCATTTGTTCATTCTGCATTTAATTTGGTCCCCTATTAGTTAAGGAAGACCTCAGGCTTGGCTAACACCCAGGCAAAAGAAACAAGGGAAGAAACCTTGGCTAAGAACCTGGTGGATCTCAGTGGCCTGTGGTGCATTCATTGGTTCTACGCACAACTGAGGCAGTTGAGCCCTACCTGCTAGTGTTATGCTGGAGCTAACCATACAGGAAGGTGAGAAAAAGGCAGGGATACAATCAGGAGACAAGTCAGAGTCACATGGTACATGGTAACCTGTCAAGGCCAGGGAGATAAAGATGCTCAGAACTGGGTTTATATTCAGGTGACTACAGCACAGCATTCTTGAGCTTGAGACAGCCGTTCTTTAGTGAACCACAATCTCACCTATGTGGGCTGGGGATTAGAACTCCTCATGCTGCATCACTTGATGGATAAAATTGCAAATAAGTTAAAGATGAATTGAGAAGCTCATGGGATCATGGACATAAGTACAGGTGTATGATCATAACTAGGTTCTAGGGTTTTGCTCAAATCTGACATCTGTATACCTAAGTGTTCATCCATCCATCCATCCATCCACCCCTCCATCCCTCATTTATTTAATAGAATTACATCTATTGACTCAGGAATTAAAACTAGTTCAATATTAATGGAAATGAAAGCTAGATTAGGTTTCTTTATAATAATTAAAGGAACACACTAGAAATGGCATAAAGTATTAGTAAACTATGCATTAATCTGTAAGTACAACAAATATTTATTAAAATACTCTTATGGGCCAGGAGCTGTAGTAAGAGCTAGGGAGAGAATAAAGGTGAGTAAGGTAGAGGCTTGCTTTTTAGATTTTAGAATTCATGGTCTAGTAGAAAGTAATCACACACACCTCTCTGACCTCATGTCCCATCCTCTTACCTTCATTCACTCCACTGTAGAGACACTGTCCTCCCTTTTTTGTAAAACATAACAAGCATCTCTTTCCTCAGGGCCTTTGTCCTTACAGTTTCCTCTGCCCAGAATGTTCTTTCCCCACACATGTGCAGTGTTGAGTCCACACTTCCTTCAGATCTCTGCTTACATGTCACCATCTCAGTGAGGTCTTCCTTGAGTATCCCATCCAGGATAGCAATTCTCTTTCACTCAGGGAGCTCTGTATCTCCATAGTTCTGAATTATTTTTCACCTTACTCATCTGTCTTTACTTTTTTTGTGTGTTTGTTTGTTTGTCTGTCTCCCCTTATGTCCGTTAGAATGTGTGTTCCATGAAAATAGGGAGCTTTGTTTTGCTTTCTGCACTACCCTCGTGTCCAGAAAAGAGCTTGACAATAGTAGATGTTTAATAAATATTGTTAAATGAATAATACAAGGAAGAAAAAATAATGCTAAAATACACAAATGAATTGTTTGACAGCAATGGGGAAGGAGTGATTATTTTGGATTGGAGGTATGAATATTGATTGGCTTATGAATCCTTGAATAAAAAGTTTTTACTTTGCATAGTAAAGTCTACAAATGTGGGACAACTACATGGCTAAATTCCAAGATAGATATACCCAGCATTTCAGGAATCAAGGTGCTGGTTAGATGTGATAAATGACCATATGATGCCTGAAAATTTTCCATTACCCTTTGCATTTAAATTTTTTTTTGGTCTGGGACCATCTGGAGATAAATGGGTTTGACCTCATTTCCAAAACTACTTGTGAAGCCTATTCCTGGTAACCAGGATCTAAATCTCCACCGTGGGCTGTTTGTGCTTGATTCTGTGCTCCAATCCCTACAGCTCTGACTACTGATGGGACTCGAGAGAACACTGAACATTTTCCTTGTTGCAAAAGCCATCACTCACTGGAGATGGGGAATAGGGAAGAACTCTAATATCCACTGGAATGGCTCAGGGCAACCTGGGCTGCCAAAGAAAACAGGTGTTCAATGATTACTGGAACAAGTCTGAGGCAGAGAATCCAAGCTGTGCTTGGGCCCATGTGATGCCTTTCCTTGTAGTGCTTGTGGATGTCAGACAGGTAAATGAGGACTCTCAGGCAGCCAGAGAAACCCTTTGGGGGCAACTTTTCATTCATTCAGCTGACAATTATTTATTGAGCCTCTGCCTGGTATAAGGCTCAGAGCATGACCAGTCTTGGTCCAACCAGAGGTTCTCTCCAGTAAGTTTGTGGAATCCCCCAAGGACTTCAGGAAGCTTTCTCTTGGAGATTGTTTTAATCAAAGAATATTATTTGCAGGAAGGAGAAACTCATTCAAACAAGCTCCTTTAAAACAGAGGAGAGCAGGGGAGAAATTTTCCAGAATCTAAAGGCAGGAGGTGGCAACATGGTAGCTCACGGCATGTTTCTCTACAGGGTGCTATGCTCTCTGGGCATCTAATTCAGTTTTCTCTCTTTCCTTGGATCTGGAGTTCATCAGGCCATAAAAGACCATTTCAGACCTGGCTGGATAGCACTGTCCAGGAGCACTTGAAGGAGACTGCCTGTAGCCTGTGTGTTCCATTCCAGACCCCTGGAAGAAAGAACCTGAGTGGCTCAGCTGGTATCTGGGGTCCTCTTCCATGCCATCAGATGTAACCAGGGGTCAGGGTCTTGTGGCCCACTGTTCACTTAGCAGGGCGGTGGGAGGTGGCTCTCTCAGAAGGTAGGCTGAGGTTACGGGGAGGGCAAGACTGACATCTCTAGTGAAGACTAAAAGTGCTGTTCAGAGACGGTGACCAGTGAATTTAACGGGACCAGAGGGAACAGAGCTGTCATTGACATGAGCTATTAGTTAGACACATGGGATATGGGGGAGGGGAAGTTTGGGTAGCAAGAAGGAAGCCTGAATACCAAAGCTGAAATGATGGGAAGAGTGAGTACCCAGCCTACCCTGTCCCCACATCAGCTACTTCCTGTCCTGCAGGTGAAATGGGGGTGAAAGAGCTTCTCCTGGATTAATGAGGAGCTGCTGCAGCAGAGGGGTTAATCGGTGTGTTAGTGACTCACACTCCCTCTTCCTCCTTGGACCTGGGTGGATTTCCCTGCACACCTGGGAATCTCAGTTTATAGCCATAAAACATGATTCTGAGCTGCAAATAAGAGAAAGCCTAAGGACTTGTCTTGACTGCAGTGTGTGAGAGGCAGAGATGTCCCCCCTCCCCGTGCTGAGGAAAAGAGCAAAGGCCATTTACTGAGTAACAATTATGTTCCTGGAAGTGTGGACTGAAGTGGATGCTACTGGTATTCCATCCAGAACCCCCTGGGTCTCTTTTGCCCTGTCTGTGCCTGCCCTCCCAGTTTCAGTGGACATTTGCTTGCAAACAGCCGGCCTTGGCGTCTGTTCTTTGGCAGCTGGTGCTCTGCCGTGGGAGTTGCTTTGCTCACATGTGCAGAGTTCACTGTGCCTGTGAGCGTAGGTTTCCCCTTTACCCCCCGTGGAGGCTCTTAGCTGGTGACAGGTGGATGCAGGGATATGAAAGTCCTGCCCTCTTGCCTCCAGTGGGGACTACCTCAGATGTAGCCCACCCTCCAGAGCTTCCCTGTGGAGTCAGGCTCAGGCCACCCTCCACAGGTCCTCCCTGAGATGGCGTCCTCACCAGGCATCCTCCTCTCCCTTGCTGGTCTCCCCGGGGGCATTTTCTTAATAAATCACTTGTACAAGAATCCTAGTCTTGAGTTCTGCTTCCAAGGAACCTGATGTACATTATCCCGCTCTCATTTGTACTTGACAAAAACCTTGTGAAGGAAATGTTATTATCCCCATTTTACAGATGAGGAACCTGAGTCTCAGAAGGTGGTAAGATGTTCAAAGCTAGTGATTCAAATCCAGCTCTGTCCAACACCATGAACTCAATGCCATGGAAAACAATCAGCATTTCGACGAAGCTAAGCCAGTGGTCTCCTCACAAACGCAGTTGCTTTCTCAAGGTCACAGAGAAGGTTAGTCACCTAAATTGAATCAGGAGTTGAGTAAGTCTGAGGTCTCAGGCCTATGTGGATGCTTTTGCTGACTGTCTTCCTTCCTCCTTTAGCCTGTGCTATACTTACCCATCTACTGCGTTTATCAATACTCTGCTTTAAGAGTCTGCTTTCCCCTATGGGTCTTACATGAGCCAGTAAGCTGGTTGAGGACCAGAACCCTGTGCTACTTATTGCATGAAATCTGCAGAGCCTACGACGGTGCTTGGCACATAAGAGGTACTTAAATGAATATACCTTCAGTGAAAGGATCCAGCCACAGGGCAGTTTCCTCCATGAAAGGTCCACTCCGGAGAAATCAGTTAAGTCAAAATGAAGGGATTTCTCTGAGTCCTTCAAAAGAACTGCCATTCCTTGAGCTAATTTCTTACTCTCTAGTGCCTGCATCATGGTTTAGCGCAAAGACCTCACGCCAGTGCTTTCTCTGCTGAATGTCTCTCCTCTGAGGTTTCTGTTCCAGCAACATTAACTAATTCTGTCAAAAGGTTTTAACCCTTGATACATTTTCAGATGATATACATATTTTAAGGGTTCAGTGACTTTAACATTAATTCTGGGGAATTATGAATTCTTCTTAATTTTCTATGCAGAGATTTTCCATGAAAATCAAGCCTAATCATTATATTGGACATCAAACATGAGTAATGCAGAGAGTGCTATTTAACCAATTTTGGGTGGTCAAATGATGGCATTATTATCTTTTAAATTGTGAATCAGTATTAGAAGCCCCGGTGTTTTTCTGCTGATGCTGCTAGCATGTTTTTCTTCACCGTGTTTTTTTTTTTTTTTTTTAAGTTTTAAAACTACCCACCCCCCGCCTTTATTTATTTATTTATAAAATTCTTTTCCATTATGGTTTTTTTTAATATAAATTTATTTATTTATTTATTTATTTATTTATGACTGTGTTGGGTCTTCGTTGCTGCATACGGGCTTTCCCTATTTGTGGCAAGTGGGGGCTACTTTTCGTTGCGGTGCTCAGGCTTCTTATCGCGATGGCTTCTCTTGTTCCGGGGCAAGGGCTCTAGGTGCACGGGCTTCAGTAGTTGTGGCACGTGGGCTCAGTAGTTGTGGCTTGCGGGCTCTAGAGCGCAGGCTCAGTAGTTGTGGCACACGGGGTTAGTTGCTCTGCGGCATGTGGGATCTCCCCGGACCAGGGCTCAAACCCGTGTCCCCTGCCTTGGCGGGCGGATTCTCAACCATTGCACCACCAGGGAAGCCCTCCATTATGTTTTGTTACAGGATATTGAATATAGTTCCCTGTGCTAGACAGTAGGACCTTGTTGTTTATCCGTTCTATGTATTAGTAGTTTTGCATCTGCTAATCCCGAACTCCCAATCCATCCCTCTCCCATCCCCCTCCCCCTTGGCAACCACAAGTCTGTTCTCTATGTCTGTTCCTCACCGTGTTTTTATCAATCCTCCCCTCAGTGTACCAATCCAGATAATAATTCAGATGTGTATTATGGCCCCCAGTTCCTGGAATTTTTCTTTTGAAAGGTGTGTAGGTGGGTTTTGTGATTATGTAAGCACAAAGCTACTAGGATTGGCGGGAGCCCCCGCTGAGAACAGGCAGGTGCTGGACAGTCTTCTCGCGGCCTTGCTGTCCCTGGTGTGGGCTGGTGCTGGGCTGCTACTGCTGCATAGCAACACCGACATCCCTGCCACGTTTTCTTTCCCAGCTGTAACTGAGAAATACGGGAACTGACTCTTGGATTCAAGCAGCCTTTAAAGCCACCGCTACAGAAGGAGCTTGGATCTAGAATCAGAATTTGTAAGGTTGGATTGGGAGGAATCCATGTGTAATCCAGTTACTAAACTGGGTTGAACTGGCTGCTTACGTTAACCCCTAAAACTTATGGAAAATAATGTGTGGCATGTGTTTCAGTTACCTACCACTGCATAACAAACCACCTCAAAAACTTAGTAGTAGAAAGCATCATCACTTTCTCATGATTAGGAGGGTCTAGAATTTGGACAGGGCACAGTGGGGATTGAATGTCTCTGTTTCACTTGTGTCTGCTGGGCTGGAATGTGCAGGATGGCTTCTTCACTCACATGCCCGACACTTGGTCAAGGATGATTTGAATGGCTGGGTCCTGGCTGGAATGGCTTGACTAGGATATACGTTTGGCCTTGGTTCTTGCTGTTGGCTGCTTTCCTTGGTTTCCCTTCATGTAGTTTCGGGGTCTCTCTCTCTCTCTCCGCAAGGCCGCTCCCTGTAGTCTCTCCAGCGGAGTAGTGAGAATTCTGACATGAGTGCTTAGAGCAAAAGCAGAAACTCCAGGGCTTCTGAAACCGTAGGCTCAGAACAGGCACAGAATCACTTGCACTGTATTCTTGCTAATGTCATAGATTGGCTCAGATTCAAGAAAGGGGAACTTCTTAAGGATGTAAGTACTGGTGATGTGGTTTCCCCCAAATCCCCTGATGTAACAGACTACTGCAGCATGGTTTGAGGAAGAGAGTGTACAGACATGGGACACACAGAATAGACAGAGGCTGCTGAGGTTTGAGAAGTGCCTAGGGTTGCCAGATAAAATACAGGCTACCCAGTTAAATATGAATCTCAGGTGAACAATAAATAATTTTTTAGGATAAATATGTCCAGTGCAAGTCAGCACAGCATGCAATATTTGGGACATACTTATCCTAAAATAGCTTGTTTTTCTTTCCTGAAATTCAAACTTAATTGAACATTCTGAATTTTTATTTGCTAGATGTGGCAACCCTAGGTGAGGGCCCTGTGAACAGTACCTAGTAGCTGTTTATTGGTCTAGTTACAAGGTGGTTCAGGACGTACGAGGACCAGGGCATGTGAATGGAGAGGGAGAGGGCAGGTCTTTGAGGCTAGCCGAGTGTGCAGGCAGTGTACCAGAGTGGCTGAGATTGGGACAGTGGAGTCAGCAGACCAGAGACGAAGTCTCAACTCTGCATGACTACTCTGAACATCAGTTTTTCTTTTTTTTTTTTAGGCTTTCAGATAAGGCAGATAATACAGTGCTACTCAGTAGGGTTGTGGTGAGGATTAAATATGGGTGCCTGGAATGCACTTGGCTCAGTGCATAGTAAGCTCCAAGAACAGGTGAGTGTAACCACCATCAGAGCAACGATTGTGGCAATGATAATAGAGTTGTGGGTATTGAAGCTGGTGCACAAAGAGTGGGGAAGAGGCACGAAGGAAGCTAACGCTTCTAGAACAGAGGGCAGGCTCTGTGCCTGGAGCTTGCAATTCTCCATCTCCCTTAATCATCATAGCCTTTGCAGGGACAGTAAATCAATTTTAGAGATTAGTGAATTGGCTTGGAGGAATTAATGTTTGCCTGAGTGGTAAAGTCAGTTCCGTATGACTCCAGGAATTTTTTCCTATAAAAAAAGACACGTTAATATAGTTTATTTGGGTGGACCTCAACTTAGGGGCTTCCAGTTAATGTGCTGTGGGCCAGTCTTTCCTGTTGACCTTGGCCTCTGTGTTGCCTTAACTCTGAGCCTTCCCTACTCAATTGTACAATGGGAGAGTAACACCCATTTTGCTTCTCCCAGAACCTGTTGAAAGCATTCACTGTGGTAAAGGGTGTGAAGACATTTGAAAACTCTAAAGTGCCCCACAGATGTTGAAATTGTTTTATAAACCCTAGTACATCAAGCGTCAGTGGAATTGAATACGTTAATCTTGTATTCTGCTAATTCGAGGCCTTGGCAGGATAGGAAATGCTGTTCTCCTGAAGGCAGTGAAGAAGGGGCTTGGGGAGGTAGGAAGAGGAGAGAGGCAAGTCTTATGGTGTGGTGTGTTTCCCCCTGGAACACTCTAGAACAAGATTCTGGGGATACCGGATTTAAGGGCAAAGAGCAGAGTAGGACAAGAGCATGCCCATGTGGGCTGTGGAGCTCTCCCTCTGGCTTATCGCCTTTAGGAAGCCTTGCCAATAGCTGCTTGCCGAGGCACAGGGAGGTCTGATCCAGAGATTGATGAAATGCCGATTTCACGTTTCTTTCATTGTCTGCTGAAGATTTGGAACTTATTTACAAGGCCCCTATGAACTTTTAGACTTCCCCAGAGAAGAGCAGCTTAGAAATATGGAAATATTTCTGGAAATATTGTCATTATCTATGTTATGGGCGAGCATGATGTAAACAGTGACTGACAAAGCTTGAGTGAGGTGGGTTGTGTCTCTAGCTCAGGTTTTCTCTTTCTCTGATTCACTCTGGGTCTGGATTTCCATCCTCCCAGCACTCTGGATGTGCAGCTGCATTCATTATGCTCACTGGCTCTGCCCATATCGCCACATAAGGAGCAGAACGGTCTGCCACCACAGACTCATTTCCCAGGCAGTAGATTATGATAACATGACAAGAGAAGGTTCTAGCTTTGACACGTATTTTCCAAGTTTACCAGAGGTAACAGCATAGCTGGTGGTGTATGTGTATGGGTGTGTGTTTGTGTTTACGTGTGATGGGGGTGGAGTGAATGTGTGGGCTTCTGAAAGGCATCTTGCGAAAGCCACAGTGGGAGGGAGAGGCAAGAGTGCTCGCTGCTTGGTAATGAGATTCAGTGTTATGGGGCTGTTATTTTTAGCGTTTAAACTATGAAAATCTCATTCTCTCCCCAGAGGCCTCCTCTCTGCCATTCTTTAGCACATCAGGTGAGAAATCAAGTGTCATCTTTAAAAAATGATAACAGATCCCAAGTTAGCTTGTAAAAAATACTGCTCTCCCCCAATTCTAAGTGTTTGGTGTGGCAAGAGTCATCTTATAAATTGGAATTTTGATTTGAGATGAGCAGGGAGGGACAGAAGAAGAGAAAGGAGATTTGAAAGTCTTGAATTAGAGAAGGAGGACTAGAGATAGAGAATTAAAAATAAGATGGAACTTGATTTTATTCTTTATGAATAATTAAGCACAAATGCCCACTGCAACTCTGTGTGCATGTCTGTGTGTATGGCTTTATATACATATATGTATGTATATAACTTGCATCTCCCATACGTGTGTGTATATGTGTGTGTGTGTGTGTGTGTGTGTGTGTCACATGTCCTTTTTGATATAGTCTATGAATTATGATCTTGGTCTAAATTTTCTTCTTTGGTCATCCTTATATTTTATGCTCACATTTGTGCCCATGAAATTCCTTTAGAGCTAGTAAACTGGTTGCAATCTTAAAGGTACAAAGGCTTTTCTACTTTGACTATATCAGCTCCAGAGACAGAGATTTCTATTGTTCTGTTTTTATCCTGTTTACTATTGCATAAGACCAATCAATTAGTAAAATTCAGGACGCTTAAATAAGAAGATGCTCATCGCTTCAAATTCCAGCTATATGGGTGATAACTTCCAAATGTATATCTCCAGTATTAACCTTTCCCATGAGTTCCAAACTTTTTAAGTCCAAATGCCTACTTGCCAGATCTACCTGGATATGTAACATGTATCTCAAAGCTTAATATATCCCAAATCAAACTCTTAATTCAGTTCATGCCCATTCTTGATTTAATTCTGTTGCAGCTTTTCAGTAAATTCTATCAGTTTCTTGGGTCAAAAGTCATGAAGTCAGCCTTGATTCCAGTTTTCTTCTCCCAGCCCATGTACCCGGTCCATCAACAATTCTGTCAGGTCTACTTTCAAAATCTATTTAGAATCTGACCATTTGCCATCTCCGCTACTCCCACCCTGATTAAGTCACCATCTTTTGGCTTTATTATTCCAATAGCCTCCTAATTAGTTTTGGCCCCTTTACAGCCTATTTTCCAACAACAGTCAACATGATCCTTTAAAAACCTTGGCCAGATCGTGTCACTCTTAAATTCAGAACCCTCCAGTGACTTTTGAGTGAAAGCAAAAAGTAAAGTGAAAGCCAGACCCTTACATTGGCTGCAAGGTCATGTGCACCCCTCCTGCTCCCACTGCCTCCTGCTCGCCCCTCAGCACACTCATCTTCATCCACACCTGTCTACCTGCTTCCCATGAATGTGCACTGTTCAAAGATAAACTGGGCCATATTAAAAATGTTAAGAGTTTACTTGAGCAAAATCCATTTGAATTGGGCAGCATTCAGCCTAACAGATAGAAAGCAGCTCCAAGGAGCTGTAGAAAGTGAAAGACTTTTTTTTTTTTTTTATGTGATATATGAAAGTTTTTTTTTTTTCTTTTTTCCTTTAACATCTTTATTGGAGTATAATTGCTTTACAATGTTGTGTTAGTTTCTGCTGTATAACAAAGTGAATCAGCTATATGCATACGTATATCCCCATATCCCCTCCCTCTTGCGTCTCCCTCCCACCCTCCCTATCCCACCCCTCTAGGTGGTCACAAAGCACCGAGCTGATCTCCCTGTGCTATGCACCTGCTTCCCACTAGCTATCTATTTTACATTGGGTAGTCCATCGACAGATGAATGGATAAAGAAGATGTGGCACATATATACAATGGAATATTACTCAGCTATAAAAAGAAATGAAATTGAGTTATTTGTAGTGAGGTGGATGGACCTAGAGTCGGTCATACACAGTGAAATAAGTCAGAAAGAGAAAAACAAATACTGTATGCTAACACATATATATGGAATCTAAAAAAAAAAAAGTTGTGAAAGACTTATAGCCAGAGGGAATGGGAATGAGGAAGTTTCACTAGACAGAAGAGTGAGTTGGTTACTGCAAAGTTATTTTCCTTTAGGGGTTGCCAATCTCCCAAGATCCAGAGGCACTCCCAAGGTTACCCAAAGAAAGACAGACTTAGACAAATACCCTGAGAGCTATCAGCAGTTGGTAGGACCCTGGACACAAGTGGAGTGCATTTCTGTCCAGCCAAATTTTCAGGGCCCCTGAACCTGATGGTTGCCAAGCCAAGTCTCAGGATACAAAATGAGACAAACAAGAAGGCAGTAGCCATCCCTGGGAGAGAAAGGATCACCAGCCAATGGATACCTGAAAGCAAATTCATGAGTCACAAGTCAAAGATTCAATTCTTACAAATGTTTTTTTGCCTGCCAGTATAAATTTGGAAAAGAAGGGACAATATGATTTTACCTTCCTTTCTTGAAGAGGCACCACAGATAGAGATCTGGAGAGCTGACTTTGGTAAGCATTCTTACCCTTTGCTGGCTTCCAAGCCAGTTTTTTCAGGATCCCATCTGCAGGCTCTGGAGTGAGTGGGGTGCCCCAGTGGGTCCCATCCTGGTCATCAGAAACTGTAGAGGAGGAAAAATGATTTCTCCTCTATCCTTTATGGGGAGTGCTTGGCTGAGACCCCTTTTTCTCTAGGATACTTCATAAGTGGATAAGCTTACCTAGGTTAAAATTTTCCACTGCGGCCACTGTAATTCAAGATTATCTTTGATAAGTTTAACCTGTTTTTTCAGGCTTGAAATAAATTTTACTCACCTGAGACCTCACACTGGACCCAGTTCAGCTTAGGTTGGCCCCAGTCCAACCCCAGACCTGGTCCGGTTTCCAAGTAGGACCAATTCTGACCCTGGAACTGGTCTGGTTTCTAAGTTGGATCCAGTCCAACTCAGCTGCTTTCCAGACCCAGTCCACGAAAAAAAAAAAAAAGCTCATATAAAGTCTGAAAGCTCATAATGCAAAGGCCATAGAGCGAGGGTCCAAGAGGAACCGACCCCCCACCTCTAGGGGCAGCAAGAAGGCAGTAAGCTCAGGAACTCAACAGAACCTGCACCTAGTTGCTCGTGGTTCCTGGGACCACCGTTGCTCTCCTTTAATTCCCTCTTGTGACACCAGAACTGTTCAGAGATACTGAGGCATATTAAAATTTTTAAGAGTTTATTTGAGCAAAAATCGATTTGAGTTGGGCAACATCCAGTCTAGCAGATAGAAAGGAGTCCAAGGAGCTGTATAAAATGAAGGACATTTTGTACAGGAGCAGGAACAAGGAAGTGAAACTAGGCAAAAGAGTGGGTTGGTTATTGCAAGGTTACCTTCCTGGGGGGAATGGCATGGGTCCCTCAGGCAGATTATCCAACTAGTGCTAATCAGGTGACTTATGATTGACTCTTTAAGATCCCATTTCTGGGAGAGTTGATGCTGTAAGTTAGTTAAATCTCAGTTTGGTGATGTGGAGCTTAGCCTAAGTGACTCCATTTTGGGTCTGTTGTCTCGTTTTCTAACAGCAGCTTCCATTCACCTTCAGTTGGCTCTGCCAGGGATGCTTTTCTTTCACAATTATGCACACTCATCTCCCACTCCGTTTTGTCTCTACTCAAATGCCACCTCCTCAGAGAGGTTATCTTTAAGCATTTAAAATAAAATAGTGCCCCATTCCCTGTCTTCCTTACTCTGCCTCCCTTATAACCTATGTTATTTTTCTTCATGATACTCATCACCGTCTGACATTATATGCTTACTTATGCTTATTTATTTGTCTGTTTCCTCTCACCCCTCTGTAAGCTTCCCGAGGAAGGTTTTTTGTTTTTGTTTTTGTTTTTTTCATGCTGTGTCTCCAGTGCCTAGAACAAATATCTGTCATGTAGAAGTTGCTCAATAATTATTTGTTAAATAAACAAGTGAACGAGTGCTCTGGAAAGCTTTCTACAACATTCCTGTAAATTCTCTCTAGCGTTAGTGCAATTATTTTATTTTGATGCTCTGGGATGTGATACAAGGAAATGTACCATAATGACAGTTTGGAAGTGGAATTTGTCCATCACTTCTCTTTTGCCATCCACCGAAAGCTCCTTATTCTGGGGAAGGCGCTGATTAGGGCAGAGGGATCACAAATCCAGGAAAAGTGTGGGGTGCTGGCTCATTCTCTGGGGAAGGGTAAAGTGCTTTTTCAGGGAGCCGAGCCCCGACAGTTCCCTGGTGACCTTCTGGGTCGACTCGTACTTTTTACAGCAACACAGAGGAAAATTTCCTAGTTACGATGCTACTTTGCAAAACTAGAAATAAAATTTGAAACAAAACTGTTTTACAAGTTTACCCTCTTGACTCGTATATTTAGCCAGATTCTTCTCTCTTTCCCCAGTCTACCTCTGCAGCCTAGTTCATTCGATCTTACAAAATATGTCTCCTTAAAACTTGTTTCTGTAAGGAGAAGAATAGGTGAGAGGTGGACTACTTAAAAATAAAATATCTGAAAAGTATAATGATTGCAAATCTATGTAAGACGCTGTATTTTCAACAAAGTCAGGGCTGGTATGCAACCCTGAGTCTGGCTAACCCAATATATGAGCTGATGCAAATGCTTCCTCCTGGTGGAGTGCAGTGCACAACCTGCACATCCGTACGTGACAGCCCTGAATCCTGGTTCTGCCACATACTTACTGTGTGAACTTGTGCAATTTTTTTTTTGCAGGTCTGTTGCCTCAGTTTCTGCACCTATAAAGTGGAGAAAATAATACTTACCTCCTAGGGTTATTGTGAGAACTAAATGAGTTAATATGTCTAAAACCCTTAGAACAGACCTGGAATGTAGCAATTGCTATGTATATTTATTACTATTATTTATTACGATAATATTATTGTCAATGGGTATGAACATTTTAAGAGTTAATTGCAGGCTGCCAAATGAAACCTCATCTTAAAATGACTGAAGACCTAATGTAATCCTGTAAATCTGGAAGCCTGTCAACTCTAGTTGATGTCATGATTGGATTCAAGACCCTTCAAAAACTATACAATAAAGAGTATCTACTCTTGGAGCCCTGCGAGATGAAGCTGAAATATGAAGCCACATTTTCCAGAGATGAGATGAGGCACAGAAATGGAAGGCTAGTTGGCTCTAGAGGGGAATGGGAGCCCAAGAGGAAGCATGTGATTACAGAATCATGATTTCAGAAAAGGAAAAACCAGTGAAGAAAGCATGTGGCAAGGAGTTTGTTGGAAGAGAAGACCTCCCTCTGTGGGGAGGAGAGGTGACCACAAACTCTCCATGAGCAAGTGGGACAGAAGTCTGGGTCCCACCAGAGGGGACGCTCAGGAGCCATCTGTCACAGTTAATTCTGAGTCGGGATGTCCTGCTTACCTTTGGCTTCATACGGCCTTGTGGTCCAGATGAGAGTCACGTGCTTGCATCTGTTCTCCCTCTCTGAAAATTTTCCTCTAGAATAATGATCACCTTGTTAACCAACACCAACCATTTTCAAAGGAATGCTTTCAGAAAGATGTAAAGAGCAGCAGAATGCTTGACCGAACCCATCTGGTTTCAGAAGCTCCCCTCTTCTCAGATGTGTCTACTTTGATTAAAGCAAACCATGAAGATTCCCATGCCTGGGAATAGAGGCAGAAAACTCTATTGCAGGCGGTTTCAGAGACATCTCCATGCAGAATAAGCAAAGTGAAGCCCAGGCTGGTCTCTCACTGCACTGAGTGAGCTGTGGCAGGCTTTCTGCCCTCTGACCTCACACTTTTGCCTCTCCATTTACCTTCCTTCTGGAGAGGAGAAGCTAATCAGGCTGTTTGGAGGCTAGGATATTCTTTGGGGCCACATTTAACCAACAGGCAGGGCTACTGTGCTGTCTTAGTTTTGGGGAAGCAGACCCCAAGACAAGATTTTGAGTATAGATAACTTATTTGCAAGGTGTGGAAGGAACTCAGGAAGTGGCTGAAGAAGTGGGACGGGGAAGGGAAGTCAGCTAATAAATGGTGTGTTAAACCATTTACCACCGTGGACAACTGGAGCTTTATCCTATAGGGACACTCTGGGAAAAGAATAGAACACAGGACTCAGATATATCGTACTCTGTGGCAAGGGAGTTGGGATGTTTATACACCAACTCCATCAATCATCAGTTGAAGGCTGCTCTGGGAAATGTTAATTCCCTGGCATTTCCAAGACTCAGAGGCCTGCCAGGAGCTTTGGAAAAAGCCCTCAAGCAAAGAGATTCAGATACTGGCAGTTGGGAGTCTGCCTCACTCACAAAAATGGCAAGGTCTGAGGATTATGGATGGGACACTTACAGTGTCTGTTACGTGTAGCTTAAAGATCAACACACAAACTCATGTCTTCCTCTGGTCCTTTTTCCCATGGCAAATCTCAGCAGATCAATGTGGCTGATGTGGGTAATGCTGATTAAAAGAGTAGTTAATCACATTAAAACAGGAAAATTGTTAGGTTAAGTAACATTTATGGAAAATACATCTTTTGTGTTTGATCATAACGTCTGGGATGATTTTGTATGATATGTTTTGTTGGTAGAAGTAGAACATAGTGGGCAAATAGGTTGAGAAGTAAAACATGTCTTGGGAAACAAGACATTTGGAGTCATAGACATGTTTCAGGGGAAGAGTTTTTTTGTAATTTTTGTAATTATGCAATAGGTTTCAGTAGAGAAAATATCTGAGATTCTATTGAGAAGGGTTGAGTTGGGATGAAAAAGGATACATTGATCTTCTGAGCTTCAGAACATCCTGGGAATAGCACAAGCACTGCCTTCTTCCCACTGGTGTGGTCGCAGCCAGGGCATAGCTGCCAAGTCTGTAGGAAGCCCTGCTGCTTTGTAGTTCCTTCCAGCCAGATCAACTGTGTGGAGGAAACTTTGGGCTGAAGGATGTGGAATCCATCTTCCAGTGGATTTTGTGAGTTGGTTTGGGTTGCTCTTGCCACTGAACTTAATGGAGTATAAATAGGAATCATTCTTTTCCCCAAAAACAGGTTTTTTTTTTTTTGTAAAAATTTCCTTCCCTACTTCTTAGATGATGTCACAGGGATATTCCATTGATTTTCCAGTCATTTTGAGGTATTAGAACTGTTTCATTTGCAAGACTAAAAAGTCCAATCCAATCTAATGTGAAAAATTCAGACTCTCCAATTCAGAACTTCTTTCCTCCAAAGTCAGACTTAACTTGTGGCTAGAGGCTAGGCAGGAGAGAGAGGAGGTTGTGGTCCATTCTTTCTGTCTCCTTGTCCCACCTCCTTCCCAAATAACTCTGCTGAATTTGGCTTCTTCAGAGTCAGAGAATATGGAGTGGGGGATTTACAAAAGACAGAGGCAATGTTTTTTGTTTGTTGTTGTCTTTTAACCTGACATGGCTGTCAGAAGCCCTCTGTCAAGGCAGGCATCCAATTGGTGGTTCTTTGGTGTATTCTCAGAGACCTCCAGTGGGGACCTCTGTGTCTCACTATATCCTGGGCAATGGACCCACTCTCTGCTGACTTCTTACAGCTCCTCCCTATCCATCCAGCCAAGGCACATCACTGGGAACGCTTTGCCCTAGTGGCCAGTCCTCTTAAATGGGGTCCTCTCAAGCTAGCTTGAGCATAGGCTAAACTTCACAGGGTCCACACGGGAACTTGGCTCCTTTGATCCACCAGTTCTCAAAGTGAAGTTCATTTCTATTCTGCTCTGAGGTGATGCTCCAGGTAGTCCCTTGCCTTCATACCTCCCCAGGTTTTAGGGAACCCATGCCAAGAACTCTCTCATATTCTAATCTCATCACAAGTTTCTTGGGCTCTATATACACCATCAGCCAGGAAAGAAGTTTCTACTTGTTCCTCCTACCAGACAATCTTTAAAAGTGAGTTTTGGGGGCACCCCCACTTGTTTTGGGGTAGAATAAGGGGTATGAATCCTAATGATTCTACTTTTAATTAACGCACCTTGTTTTCTGTAAGCTGGGTGTCAAGGATGGGCTGAACGATTTTGGTCATTAGTGGTCCAAACTACACAGATGTGTCAAGCACTGCCTCAGCCAGCATAGGCTAAGTGCTACAATAACAAACCCGAATCTCAGTGGCTTCAAACAAAGGAGTTTTATTTATTGTTCATGTTATTGACCAAAGTGGGTTGGTGTGTGTGTGGGGAGCTCTGCTCTGTGCTGTTGTTCAGTATCCAGGCTTCTTCTCCTAGTGTCTTTGCTGTCTTCTATGTGGAGAGTCTTATTTTGTGCGATGGCTTCCTTTGGTAGTCTGGTGAAGTTTAGGAAGACTTTTTCAGAGTAATGTTTTTAAAGGAATAGAATACAATAATCAAAATATTAATACAGTGTGCTTCTTTATTACATATTAAATACTGAGACTGAGGTGGCAGGTCTAACAAGTTATGTAATTTTAAAGTAGTCTTGATCACAACAACGTTTTGAGATATCTCTAACGACTGTAATATACTGTACTAGGAAATATTGGTGACTTCTGTTGGTGACAGTGTCACTCGTACTGCTAATACTATGTAGTTTCTGTCTCATTAATAAATTGAAGGAAATGGTAACATCAGTTAAAAGTTAATTCGTATAACTGCAATTTTTTTCTCATAACACTTCATGGATTTCCTGAAATGAATCCCTTGAAGACCTGTGGACTGGGGTTTAAGAATCTTTGTAGAGCCTCTACAAGAAGTTTTATGGAGTTCTCTACAAGGTTGACCAGCATTATAAGAAAATGCCTGGGAAGTTGGTAGATGGCAAAATTGGCTGTAGTTCTCTACCCTTCCCTGTATCCATACGGTTGGCAATTTGGCTTTATAACTTTTCCCATCAAAATGTGGAGTCTAGATTCTTGCCCCCTCAGCCTGGGCTGCCTTTGTGACTTTCTTTGGCCAGTAGCGTGTGGTAGAAATGACATTGTCCCCGTTCTGATCCTGGGCCTCAGGAAACTTGGCACACTTCTGCTTCTTTTCTTGGAATCCTGCCACTCCCATATGAACAGTCCTGATCTGTCTGCTGGATAATGGGAGATATGCAGTCAGCTGCCCTGTCACTTCAGCCAACTGCCAGCCACATACCAGAAGCAGAGAGGCCAGCTGACCTGCATCTCACTGCAAACACAGAAGGGAGCTGCGGTGGGACTGGAAGTACCGCCCCACGTGGTGAGGCCTAAGTTGCCAACCTGCCGGATTGCGCTCTAAATAGATGGTGGTTGTTTTAAACCACTAAGTTTGAGGTGGTTTGTTTTAATAGAAATAACTACTGATGCAAGGATGATGGCCCTACTTTTAAGTGACTCGGCTAGGTGGTGAGATGGTTCCTTCCACTTACATTCTGTTGTTGAAATCTAGTTATAGGGCCCCACCTACATACAAGAGATACTATAAAATGTAGTCTAGTAGTATGTCCAGGAGAGGGGGGCATAGATATTCCTAGGTCTCTGTCGTAAGCACTTATTTCTCTCTGCTTTGGAGCCTCAGCTGAAACTCCTGCTCAAAGACAGAATTACTATGTAAAATCCTGCTATGCCTTGTGATAGACTGTCACTACCTGAGGCTCCAGTGACTCTCCTTGCTCCCATCTGCCTCCAAAGAGGATAAGATTCTGGTTTAATAGACTCAGGGCCTGGTCATATTTATTTGAGGGAGAGGAAGGAGAAAGCATGCAGGCTGAGCCATAATATTCAATTGCATTTTTAAAGCACCTATACCTTCTTATGTATTCCTTTGGGACCCCATAGAGAGGAGACTTCATGGCAGGATTTATGCATTCTTATGTTGTTGCGTTGTGATCAATATCTTTGTTCACTGCTCTCAGGATGTCATATCCAGTCTAGTGTGTATAAGGTGTAGTAACATGATTTATGATCCATGAGTTTGAATGATGCTTCAAGAGCCCTAACACCACACAGAAACCATGGAGTGTGCTGGAGGGATTGCAGTATAGCAGATAGACCCAGGTCTCAACCTCTTCTTTCCAACTCACTAACTGTGTGACCTTGGGAAGATTCCTTAAATGCAGGCACTGTTTCCTTTTTGCAAAATGTAGACAATCATAGCAAACATCCATGTTTCTTGTGAGCATTACATGAAAGAAAGGGTGTGAAAGTGCTTCATACTAGTAGATGCTCTGCAAGTACAAACTGAATGTAAAGTGTGAGCAGGCTGGTGTTTTAAATCATAATTTAAAAAGAAGATACAGGACAGAAAGTTGAGTTAATCATAGCACATTGTAATCATAAGTCCATGTAAGGCCCTTATCTGGTATGTACCCAATTATTTAATTTCCTCTTTATTCTTGTTCCATGGTTTCATTCATCTTTTTTTTTATAGATATCCATTCTCATGTACTTTATGCATATTCTTAAATTCATTTATATTTGGAAAATATAATGTTGTTTTGTGTGTATTTGTGTGTGTAAAGTTTATGCAAATAGTATTGTGTTCAAATTTCTTTTTTTTAAACCTTTTGCCCAATGCCATGTTTTAAATGACTATCCACGGTGCTGAAAGTGATCTCACTCATATTACTTTAAGGATAAATAGCATTATGTTGTAAGTATTTTCTATACCCATTCTCAATTGTTGGATACTCAGGTTGTTTACAATACCAAAAACATGCATTAAAAGCATCTTCTAAATTGCCACTTTACTAAACTGATGGAAAATTTCTCTGGGATGAAGGCCCAGGAGAGGACTGACAGGAACAGGGTGTGTGCACACTAGATTTTACTGACGACAGCTAAGTGACTTTCCAGAATAGCAGCGCCAGTATATATACCCACCAGTACTGCACGAGGAACCTGTTTTTTGACATCTTAACCATCTTTCTAATTTTTGCATTTTAACAGATATCAACTATCTTATTGTCATTTTAATTTCTATTTCTCTGTTTTCTTGTGAGTGGGAGAGTATCTTTATCTGTATGTTGGCCTTTCAGGAATTCCTTCCCTGCATTATTTCTTCATGTCTTAGAGAATCAGTTTTCTCACTACTCTTTACTAACCAAACCATCCTTTTCCCATTGTTTTGAAGAGTCACCTTTACTATGTGTCAAAGTCACATACAAAGTGGGATCTATTCCTGAGGTCTCTATTCTGTTCCACATTTGTTCTGTTTATCCCTTTGTATTCTAGTCCATATTGTTTGTATTACAATGGCCTTTTCCTATATCTCAGTATCATGTGTAGTAACCCTCTCCCTGCCCCCGTATTTCCTCTTCTATTTCAAAACTGACTTAGATCTTCATGGCCTTTGTTCTTCCTTTTTATCCCCAATGACGATTTATTAGCCTATTGTCCCAACACGATTTATTGAAAGAGCTAGCTTTTAATAACTAATTCATAAGTGAACTTAATAATACATCCACACTTCTAAGAAATGGTACATGGTATTCTTATTTTTGTTCATTTTTTTAGTGGTCACTTTCTTTTCCTCTTCAGCCAAAGAGCTTTTTGGAAGGTGATTTTTTAACAATTTCAAGTGGTTTTATTTTACGGTTAACATGTTCTTATTAATTTCTAGTTTTATTGCATTTTGATTAGAGGATGTGGCTGCAAAATACTTTTTTAGAACTCTGGGTTGTCTTTGTGGTCTAATGTACGATGGATTTATGTGAACAGGCCATGGGCACCAGAAAACTATTCTCCATAGAGTTAAAGTTTGCTAATTATTAAACCAATCTTTATGAATTATTTAACTCAAATACTTTAATCTAGTATTGTTAACCCATAGGGAGCCACAAAGAAATTTATGAAAGGGCTTCAGGGGATTCATAAATCCCCTGACATATAGGCAATATGCACATGCTTCTGAGCAAGGAGAGAGCCTTTCATGAAACTCTCGTAGGGATTCGAGAGTCAAAAAAAATAAACAATCACAAGATCTTGAGTTCTGTTTTATGGTTGTTTGTATCTATTTGATCTGTCAATAGCACTGTAACTGTTTTTACAGTTTTGTCTTGTTTTTCTGCTACTTTTCATTTTATATATTGAAACAATGTTGATTGATGCATAAAGATTCAGGAAATTTATGACATTGCTGTGGATTTTATTCTTTATCAATATAAAATGATAATTATAGAATCATTAAACATCCCTTTTAGTATGTTTGCCTTGAATTCTGCTTTATCTGATTTTATTATCCCAATTGTAGTTTTCTGTTTATTTGTATTTGCTGACTACTTTTTTCAAATTCAGGCTTCTTGCTTAATTGGATTCTTTTTGTATCAAGCATGTTTAATATGGAATTTTATCCCTTTTATGCTCATTGCAATAACTGATATATTTCCCCCTACTTCTGTCATTTTCTTTTTATTTGGTTGTTGGTATTCATGGTTTTCTTTGTTGTTGTTTCTTTCTTTTGCTATATGGATTTGCATTCATTGCTTTGCTCTTCTTCAATGGTTTGTGTATTTTTTTTTTTTTTTTTTTGGTTTGTGTATTTTGATTGCAGTTTATTTTAAAACCATTTTTTAAAATTTATTTATTTTTTTTTTATTATTGGATGTGTTGGGTCTTCGTTGCTGCGCGTGGGCTTTCTCTTTAGTTGTGGCAAGCGGGGGCTACTCTTCATTGCGGTGGGCGGGATTCTCACTGCGGTGGCTTCTCTTGTTGCGGATCATGGGCTCTAGGGTGTGCAGGCTTCAGTAGCTGTGGCACATGGGCTCAGTAGTTGTGGCTCGCGGGCTCTAGAGCGCAGGCTCAGTAGTTGTGGCACACGGGCCTAGTTGCTGTGCGGCATGTGGGATCTTCCCAGACCAGGGCTCGAACCCGTGTCCCCTGCATTGGCAGGCGGATTCTTAACCACCGAGTCACCAGGAAAGTCCTTAAAATCATATTTTTAATCCTTTAAAAGTTTTTCCAAATATATTCTAACAGATGTCTATTTGATATTATAATTGGTGTCTTTTAACTACCCTTTATATTTTAAAATAAGAATTTGAAATTATTCTGTTTTCCTCTTCCATTTATTTATACAAACTTACTTTTTAATTCAGTTTTTGCAATTCCATAATTATCTTTATATTCTAAATCTTCATGAGTATATTTTTATTTTTTGCATTGTTTTTAGTCAAATAAGAATTTAGCCAAATTATATTAATTGCTGTCAGTAGTCTAATCATTTCATATTGTGACATCTTTCTTGGCCTCTTAATTTTGCTTTACCCTTTTCATTGTTTCATGTTTTAAATATTATTTTTATTTTAAAACATAATTTTTTAAAGAGAATATATTTTCAGATCCCTCTTATCCCCGAGATTGACTTTCTTTGCCATCCCACATATATGACAGTGAATATGAATGCATCATTTAGCAATTTTTGCCAAACAAAACCACATCAAAAATTAGTGACTTGAAATAATAATCACTTATTTAGCTCACAGTTCTATAGTTTGCCAGTTTGGGCTGAGTTCTGCTGGGAAGTTCTCCTGGTCTAGAATGGTCTCACTCATGCGTCCATGGTCAGCTGCTAGGTTGGCTAGGGGTTGGCCTCATTTGGAGTGGCTTGGTCCTAATGTGGACCCTCATCCTATAGTAGGCTATAGGCATGGCAGCTGGATAGGATTCCAAGAGAGAGCACAGAAGCATGCATGCAAAGCCCCTTAAGACTTAGGTTTTGTACTGGTATATCATGACTTCTAACATATTCTATTGTCCAAAGCAAGTGACTGAGACCACCAGCTTCTATTGAAGGGGTGGGGAAATAGACTCCACGTCTTGATGGGAGGTGCTGCAGTCACATCACAAAGAGGAACTCATCAACAAAAGGGATATTGGTTGCCATTTTAGCAAATCAGTCTACTATAGTATGTAAAACTTCTGACAATTCTTTAAAAAAATCCTTCTCACCTTACCGATTAAAAAATATTTTTATATAGTTGACCTGATGGCCAAACATCATCACTAAATACACATAGAAAAAAAAATGGCATTACAGTGTCCTAAGTTAATTGTGAGTTTATCAGCTTTAGACTGTAAAACTCATCTGTTCTGTGCCTGTGTCATTGCATTGCTCCTAATAATTTCACTCTGACATGCTCAGGAGCATCAAGAAGGTCTGCTCTACCCTCTACCAACAGAACGACAAATGAAAACATACTGAAAAACAACCTATTTTGCTTTAGCTTAAGCCTCTTTCAGTACATGTTATGATATTAATTAAAAAGTCTCATAAAAGACTTCAGATCTTATACTGCAAGGAGCCTTCCCTTTGATTGCAGGGCTGACCTTCCCTCAGTACTGACTGACAAGTCAGCTGTTCCCAGGTAGTTTTATCCTAGTAAAAGCCAGTTGTAAAATGGTATCATTATGTAGAGTGGGGAGCCCTTTGGAGTTGTAGTGAATAATTTTGTTCCAACAGCGTGCAGCTCAAAGCAGGTTGACAGTAAGTTTAACACGAGAAAAAGGGACTGTCCAGGAGAATTGTGAAAATGCCTTTAGTTTTGTATATGGGAACCCGACGCTGAAAGACATTATTTTACAAATTACTATTTTATTGTCTGGAGAGCCTCCTGGGTAAATGGTTACTGACCAAAGTTTGAGCTGAATACCTTGTTTTGGTCTTTATCCCTTTGAATTGCGTGAACATTATCTTATTTGCGAGGTTGAAAATGTACTCATGAAAATAAAAATCTCCGATGACCACTTACCATCCCCCCAAAATATTTTTATAAAAAGTATATATATACACATACATACATACATACACACACACACACACACATATATATCCTCTTTCCTGGTCAGGAAATTTTATTCTGGACTGTCTGATAGGTTATTTCCAGGGACATTGTGTAACTTCTGTGTGTTCTTTTTTCTTTGTTTTACAGATTTGTAAATAATTTCATATTTATTTTTCTCATTTATAATCAGAAAACCAAGATTTATCTAGAATCAGCTTTTTCTCTCTTTTTTGTTTTTTAAAAGATAAATGTTAAAACTATATTATTAAAGTGATATATTCACAGGTTAAAACATCAAGCAGCAAAGAATGGTGTAAAATAAAAAGTAAGTCTCTTCCTCCACAACCTAACCCCTTGCTGCTGATAACCACGATCAACAGTTTCATGGCATCCACCAGAAATATTTTTTTGCATACTTATGGCACACACACATATTTCACTCAAATAAGATAATGTTTTCACATTGTTAGCACCTTTTTAGTTTTTCACTTAATAATATATTTTGAAGATATTCCTATGTCAGTACATATAGAATTATTGCATTTGTTTTTAACAGCTCAAATTGATATGACTTTTTATTACAGATGTTTTCACACATACATGAAAGTACCTGGATTAATAAATGAACCTGCATGTACCCACTACCTAGTTCTAACAGTTATCAGTGTTTTGCCAGTCTCGTTTGCTCTATTCATCCCTCTTCACACTCAACACTGTTTTTCTCCTTGCTGACAGCTTTCAAAGCAATTCCCAGCTATCATATCAATTCATCCTTAAATAATTCATTATGCATCTCTAACTGATAAGAACTTTCCCCATGTTACCACCACACTATTACAACGTTTAAGGAAAATAACTCCATAGTCATGTTTACCTGATTGTCTCAACTCTTCTTTTGAAATTGGGTTACCTGAATCAGGATCTTAACAAAGGCCCACACATTTCATTTTGTTGTTATATTATTCTTCAGGATTTATAATCCAAATACTGATTTCAAATGTTAGTTGAAATGCTTATTTTCTGTATTTTCAACTTTAGAGTTTGCTTTTTTTCCTTTTGGATCAAACTTTATTTTTGGAATGTGCAAAACATTTCTGTGGTTCAAGAGTCTAAAGGATGTAAGAGTGAATACTCAGAAAATGCTTGTTTCCATTCCCCTCCCCTTCATTCTATTACTCTTCCTGTTACCCGTGACTTCTACAGGTAACCATCTCTACTAGTTGTAGGTTATCCTTCCATTATTTCTTTTGACAAAAAAATCGTGTGTGTGTGTGTGTGTGTGTGTATTTCCTGTTGTTTCTTACACAAAAGGTATCATAATCTATACACTGTTTTGAACCTTGTGTTTGTCACCTAGTGTATCTTGGAGATCACTCTACATTGGTACATACAGCCTTTCCTCATGCTTTTTGTGTGGTAGCTGAGTAGTCCACTGGCTGGAGATACCCTGGTTTGTCTAACCAGTCCTCTGAATAATCTTGAGCACATATTGTCTGGTATTTGTGCAAATGTGTCTTCAGGGTAGATTCTGAGATGTGGAATTGGTGGGTCAAAGGGAAAACGCTTATGTAATTTTGTTAGATATTGCCGTCATAACATAAGATCTATTTTTATGCTGTATTTTCTTTCAGACCAGATTTCAGCACTTTTCAATAGCCAGGCTTTGGTTATATTCTCTGTCCACTTGTGCTGTGGTTGAATTTATCACAGACATTCAGTTAACGGGCAAATAAATCTGTGCAGTGGATGGTTCCAGTTCTTATTTCTGGCAGCCTTTCACTTTCTTTATTGGGGTGGTGTCTTTTTCTTGCACCCATACTACTGGACTCTGAATGTTGTATGTGAAAATCTACAGTTCCCGGAATGCACTGCTACCAGGGGTCTCTTTGCCTCTGCTCCTGCTTGTGGCACTTTTCTCCTGGAATTCCTACTGCCCCAGATATACTCAAACACATATTGCCTTAACTACTATTCAGGTCATTTTTTGGTGGTGTAATCTTATCCCAGATGTAGGAAAAAAATGGTGCTTAGTTATACACCATTTGGAGAGTGGGTAGAGGAGAGGGTTAATATTCTGTTTTTATTACAGAAGAGTTGGGAGCATACACAGGCAGTAGAGAGGGGTTGCTTTTCAATTTTCAGTTCTGTTGTTATTAATTTTTAGATGCAGTTATCTCTGGATTATATCTGTTCTTTCCAGATTCATGGATTGCCTTTCAGCCTAAGTTTTGGGGATAGTACAGTTTTTCACCTTTTGCTATATTTTCATTGGTAATTCAGTGAGATGATAGATAGGAAAGTATGTATGGGAACTGCTAGTCAAAAGTCATTTTAAACCAGAAAACATTTTTTTTTCCAGTATTGTATGTCAGCTCTTGGTGTGTAACAAACCACCTCCAAACTCTGGCTAGTAATAATAATAATAATAATAATAATAATAATAATAATAATAATAATAATAATAATAATAATAATATAGTCTTGCTCATTTGTGGTTTGGCAGAGCATCAACTAGTTTAGTCTGAGTTTGGCTGGGAAACTCTGCTTTACTTGTCAGGCTTACTGGGCTTAGTTTCTCACTGAGGATTGGGCTCAGGTCTGCTCTGTATCTGTTCATTATACAACACAGGCTGAGGTATCTGGAAAAGCTCACCTCAGGGTGAGGAAAGAAGTGCAAGAGAGGTAATAGAAACATATATTTCCTTTTAATGCCTCGGTTTGGAACTGGCACTTAGTTACTGGGACCCAATTTCATTGGCCAAAGCAAGTCAGATGACTGAGTCCAAATTCAAGGAACAAAGAAATGTATTTCACATCCAGTGGAAACAACAGCAAAACTGCATCACCAAAAGCATGGAATCAGGGAGGGAGCCCAAAGTATTTACTGTATGCAGGTACTATGCCAAGTCCTTCCCACAGATTGTTCATAGCTTTCCTTTTCCCCAACACGTCATATCAAAATAGATTTCCTTCTGTTTCATAATGAGGAAACTGAGGTTGAGGAATTTTCAGGGACTTACCATGAAACACCTTTTCCAGGATTTAATTGGGATTTTAGACTAGGTCTCTATCCAGGAAGTTTATGCTTTTCTGACTCTACTCCTCCAAATAAAATTTCTTTCCCAAACCCCGCAATTGCTCAAACTCATAGTGCTCATTGAAAAAAATCAGACACAGAACCAGAAGTTATAAACCATCTGACATTTGAGAAGCTACCACCAACGACTCCCTAATATAGGAGGAGGTGAAAGACGCACTCTTGGGAAGAATCATGGCTTAGTTAACGGAAGGGGAATCGATGCCAGGTAACAATGCCTCTGGTTAACCTTGTCACTTGGTGTTGGCTGGATCACAGGGCTTGGAAGAGTGATGTAGAGAAGACCTTGAGAAGAACAACTCCAGCCATACCTGCTGTCCCACAGTTAACATTTCGACATCTGCTGTACAGAGCGGGTTAGCACAGAATCTCAGCTTTGGAGGCATATATAATAATGACTCACACAATCATTAATGTGTGAACCCCAGGCTGGGAGCTCACATTTCATATGAGAAAAGAATTTTTGTTCAGTCGTAAGTGCTCCCCTACTGGGCCTAGAATTACTCTCTGCACCAAAAATGCCTGACTTCATTTTCTTTGAATTTAAAAGGACCTTCACAAACATTTTGGCTTAAATATAATGGAAGACTTTTTATAAAGGAAAATAAATTAGAAAAAAGGTTAATAGAATGTTATTGAAAATAGTTTCATTGAAAATGCCTCCAATGAAAACACACTTAAAAAATATTGACTATGCCCCCAGCCCACTCCCTATACCTCTTTCTCAGGTTTCTTCTTGTTTCCATGAAGGAGAGCAAAGGAAAAGAAGCTTGATAGATCTAGATTACTTATATTTTGTAAGAGAAACTAAAATAGAAGTATCTTTTAAAATGATGTGACTAAAATAAACACTACAAATTAATTCATGTTTTTCAATAGCATAAAATATTATAAGCATCCCTGCAAAGGGATGGGCTTCAGAGTTTGGACTTCAAATATCAATCCTAATGGTACATTATGGGTTAATCTGTCTCCTCTTGTCTTTTCTCAATCTCACTTAGCTTCCCATTAGTTATAACTGGGCCGTACTGATACCTAGAGTTGGTCACCTTGTCCTTGTAAAAAGATCAGCTTTGCCATTTTTTCTTACTGGCTATAAACAGAAAGAAGCAGGGGCTAGTTTGCACATATGGGCGCCTAACTGAGGCTTTCTTGCTGATCCAAGCAGAAGACACTGCAAAAGCATTAAAAGTTGGGAAGTCAACTCCGTGATTAGCAACAAGCCCTAACTTTCTTTCCTGCCTGGCGGATTCAACTCTAGACCTTTCATTGGGAAGGGTAGTCTTTACCGGATTATGACCTGAAGGAAAGAGGTTTCTAAATAAAATCATCTTGAAAGAAGGTGAAACCATCATGGGGTCTCTATCCCTCTTTTTTCACCTCACTTCAAATTGTGTTCTCCAGTCCATGAACCTTCAAGGAAACTTCATCTAGGGTCTATCCATGTTTGCCATGCCTTTGGTAACATGACGGGGTGATGAAGTCTTAGGAGAGAAGACCCTCGGTCTTAACATTACATGCTTCCTGCTAAACCTCAGAACACAGATCCATGCATTAATACATTTTCTGTTGTGTACATATAAGCTTTTGGAGAATTTTTTGTAATGGTCGATGCTTCGGAGTGGTATATTTGGTTATGGTTACTTCTAAGCTAAGCATAAGCAACTCATCTCAGTAACAATACCTGAAACTCTTCACTAAGTCCTTCTCAGAACCAGCCATGGGCAAAACTAAAATCTGAAAAATTCATCTGTACTAGGATTATACTACCAGCTCTTTGTTTTTCCCTCCAGCATGAGACCTCTGAAGTTATCACCTGCTCCTAACCTCAGATGATCTCACTTGCCCCATCAACTTTTGCTCTTAGGCAAGAATCATAAACTGAATCACAGCAAGATGTAGGCAACTCTTAGGAGAAAGGGATGCTTTTTACAGGAATAAATGAATATTACCAAGATGGTGGTGGCTTCCAACCTGGGGTACCTGGACCCCAAGATTCTGTGTAGATAGGAAAGGAAATAGCTTTGAGCTGTTTTCAACATTTAAAAGACACCCATGAGACAATCATCTAGCAGATAAATCAAGTTTCCTTCTTTGAACTTTAATTTTATCAACTCAGTGTGGTAATTTGAGTTAACATGTGCTGAAGAATAATTTATAAATACCAAATATTTGTTATTCAAAAATCCATCAGAGATGTGATTCATGGAAGAGATTAAGAATCAGTTTGAATGGTGAAAAGTTTGGACTTCTGAACTAAAGATTTAATAGCAATGTTTCCAACATCAGCTTGGGACTGTGATAAGGGAGAGAAGGATGTAGAGAGAAAAGAAACTACCATGGAATGAGCACCTGCTCAGGGTCTGGCTGGACACTTTTACACATAGCCATTCACTAGGCTGTGGGTAGCTTTGTGTCGGGGCTGTGTTTTATCCCAGTCTTTCCCTAGTGTTGAGTGCAGCAGTTACTTTCTATGTGGAAGGTGCTTCTTAAACATTTATGAAATGGGATGGAAGATGAGAGAACTTAACTCCCCTAAGAACACATGAACTTTCACATCATCTAGGTGTGTCTCAGTCACTTCCATTTTTTTTTTCAGCCTCACCATGAATTTGTATCAGTGGGATGAAGGAGAATCATCCTAGATGTGCTGAAGTCATCCACACAGAAAATCACATACTGTATTCTATAGATTCACCACCTATACATCTGCCCATCATGGAGGTATTGTTCTTTATGCTGTGTTTATCTGTCCTGAATTGGAAACCTTTCTGCTTTTCACAGTACCAACAATTTCTCCATATCCCTCCAAACAGAGAAGTGTCAGAAATTAGTGGCTTAGGTTAGTTTGTGAGCCCTGTGCCCTCTCGGGCATAGAAGCCTTGTGTGCAGGCTGTGCTGAAGCTCATGGAGCCTGTCTTTGAGCTGCCCACCTAGCTGGGGTGTTCGTCTCCCTTGGTTCTTGCTTGTGCTGCCCTCCAGAGCCTGCCTACCAAGCTAGGTCTGCTCTCATTTGAAAGCTCAAGACTGAGCACAGCAGGCCCAGATGCAAAAAAAAAAAACCAAAAAAACCCACACAAAAACTGAAACCCACTGACATTGTGAACCTGGAGAAAAGACTCCCTTTCGCAGTCATTGTCAATTTTAGTCAGTCAGCCCCAGGACTCCTCTGCATGTCTGGGATGCCACAGCTTAGAAAAAGGATGCTGCTGACAATGGAAGACACATACACACACATATACACGCATGTACACGCGCACAATCACACAACACAGGCATGCAGGAAAGGAGGGAGAGAGGTATGGTGATTACATCTTGTGTGTCAAGGATGAGAGATCTCACCATTCACAGTTGCATTCTTTTAATTTCAATAAACATTCACAGAGAACCCAGCCCCGTGGAGCCCTGTAGCAGCACTCTGCAGGCTCTGAGTGGGATACAAAACCCCCTAATACAAGTAGGGAGAAGCAAAAAACCAAACAAAAACAAAACCCCCAAACCACCAACCCAGGCATCAACTTGAGAATTTCCAAGCACTTTCACAAACATCTCATTTAGCCCCATGTGCAAGGCAGGTGAGGCAAGTGTTATCTGCGTTTTACAGGTGAGACCAAGGGCCTGGTTGAAGATCGCAGAGCTAGCAAGTGGCAGTCCCAGAATCCAGGTCATCCAGCTCCCGATTCAAAGCTTTTCCCACAATATGACACTGCCTCTTTGTAAACACTTGGTTATAATACAGCACTCTGTTAAAAGAGCACAAAGAAAAAAAAAGATTAATTCTTTCCAGCCCAAGGGAGATGGAAGATCAGGCTTCTCAAAAGAAGTAATATTCCACAGGTAGAGGAAATGCGGATGGTTGTTTGCAGAAAAACACAATGGGATGGGGAGGTAGGCAGTGTTCCCATGCAGAGCAGTGGTGAAGAGGCCGATTTATTTAATCCAAACTCTACTAAACGATCAGGTCTAGGTCCAAGAGAAAACAGGCAGAGACATGAAAGCATCTGTCTGCCTGCAGCTTGCCTCCTGGGTTTCCATTTCCTGTGTGAGGACCAGGTATTTCTCAGGAAATGAACATGGCGAGTAATGACCCCTCTTCATTAGCCCTAATCCTCCTCTAATCCAGTGGCTTTGCAGGCCTCAGGATGAAGATCCTGTCAATAAACTATGGAATATCTATGTATTGGTCATCCAAGGGATGCATGCATAGGATTCAAGGTGTTGTTTCATTTCACAAAGATGCTTCAGACTTCCTGTGTGACTTGTAGTGCCTCATTTGACCCCATCCAATCCTATTTCTTCATCTGTAAAATGAGGGTAATTATATCAACCATGAAGGGTGGCTATGGGTAACAAGTGAATTGATTTTTGCGAAGCATGTAGCACAGTTCCTGACTCATAGCTACCTGTTTATAAATATGAGAGATTATTACTACTATTTGACATGAGGAAAAGGAACTAGTGAAGGTCTGTTACGTGCTGACCCCACTTCTCCATTCCAGCCAGATGTGGCTCCTGCAGGGCCAATGTGACCAGAGGCTGAGTGGCCTCCACTGTCATAGTCAAGTGGGGTCCTTCAAAATGGGGTCCTTTTCTGAGACTTCTGTTTCATGGTTTCATGGAGAAGAGGAAGAAGGAGAAAGCAAGGTTTAGTATCTGATCTGGCTGAAGGAGTGGATCTCAGTGCGTTTTCAAAGCAGTAGCTTTGGTCTGGGTGGTTCAATTTGCCAGTGAGATACAGGATGTGATATTCAATATGTGGCAAGGGACTACAGTAGGTATTGCTAACCCTCCAGTTATGGGCAACCCCAGACAGCAGCTGGAGGTGGGCAGGGACTGGGGTTGTAGCCAAACCAAAAGAGCTGGGGCTCTAGCAGGAATGGCCAAGTGGAATAAGACATCTATGCCTGTCTTCAGGGAAAAGGTGGCATACTCAGGGGGAAATACAGCTCTGTGATGACTTGGATGTCCATGGCTCAATCCTGGCTCATCAGATCCTAGGTCTTTGGCAGCACAATTAAATCCAGATCTCCATTGAATAGTATGGCTGAGGCTGTCTTGCACCTTGTAGCCTTATACAGATGGACTCAGGATTTAGGCAGGACCGGGTGAGGAGGTCTGGGACTGAGCAGGGCTGGAGAAGAATGGAGCTGAAGCCCACCATGAAGCCCCAGTCACTGGTTGTTCCTTGCCAGCACCCAAACTCTTCACTTCCTCTGGATTTTGCTGATGCCACAAGGATCATTTGCCACCTGTTGAAACAAACATCTGATACTCTGTCCATATGGCACTTATATTTCACAGTCCTGTCAGTTAAGTCCTCCATATTTGCAGGAATTAATAACTTCAGCTAGGAATGTGTTTGCACTTTGGGGACTCTTCAGTGTGAAGGAAGAGGCAATGGAAAAAAGAGTCAGAAAATCATATCCCTGGTTTACAAATGGGTGATATTTTTTTCTAGAAGGTAGAAATCAGGGAACAATGCTTGGGAATTTTAACTTCACTCAGAGGTTACTCATGACTTTGTTAAAGGCCAATTCTATTTCCTGTGGAAGGAATGGAATTTGGACTTTATTTGATCTGATTATATACAGGTAATGGGGATAGAAAATCATGATTAAAAGTGGATTTTAGTTCAAAAGATGTGATTTTTATCATTGTAGTGAATGCACTATTTGTAGCTGATAATGTAGACTGGCTTACTCAGCACCCTTTCCACCCTCCTTTTAGCTTGCTGTAGAGAGTGAAATGCTAAGAACTACATTTCCCAGACTCCCTTGCAGCTAAGGTTTTCATGTGACCTAGATTATCAGGCAGGTGTACCTGCAATAAGCTTGGGGGCAGATGAGAGCAATGTGAGGTACCAGTCGTGCAGAGACAGATACAATTTTCTGGAAAACACTATGGCAGCGTATTCTTTAGCTTCGTGTTCCCGTTTCATAGATCCAATCTCTTCTCTTATTTCTCTAGGTCACTGACAATCTGTATTTTATGGAAATTTGTTCTTTCTGTAGAAATTTTACTTTCTCTGAGTTGCCTTCTTGTTTGTTTGTTTGGTTTTTTTTGGTCTTTATATTTTATGTTAGCGGTTTTCCAAGAAGGCTGGTGATTCTTGGTTGTGTGTTCATATATAAGAGGTGGGGACTAAACACTTGGAAACCCTGAGCAAATGAGTTGGCTTGGAGACTGTGATCATCACTGTAGGGTCGTCTGACTGGGGAACCTGTGGTATCAGTATCTTCTGGTCCTTCCTCTGGGGCTGGGCAGAGGGTGAAGGCATGGCTGTCAGTGTTCTTGGAGCTGAGAGAGGGAAGAGGGCTGGCCTCTGCATTCAGTACACATAACTTTACCTAACTCGACTGCTTTGGGTAGAGTTGCCCACAGTCATCTGTGCCAGCTTTCTGGGAGCTTTCTGCCTAACCTAACCTTCTCAGAAGGAGAATTCCAGATTTTGCCAGGCGGGAAATCATCCTGCAGTGTGGGGTGAGCACGGGGCCTGGAGCACTACCTGACTCTTCACCCATCCTTTTCGATTTGGCTTCTCTTTCACCTCACTTCCTGAAATACTTAATGATCATGGTACCTGAGCTTTTTGATGATTCTGCTGTGTTATTCAGATTGGCCTTGGATTCCCTGCTGCCATTTTAAAATTCAAATTTCAACAGTTTGCTAAATCAATTACCCCTTGTCCATCATCCGTTCACTTTGCAGTTTTCAACATTTTCTTGCTATCTCCTCCCCTGTTCTTTCCATCTTTTTGAAATTATGCCTTTAAGAAAACCCCCTTTACTATAGCTTTAGTGATGCTTTGGGAAAGGAGGAAAATCAGATATTTTCAATCTGCCATCTTTATGTACAGCTGTTCACATACTTCTTTTTTTTCAATACATTTTTTTTTGAAATTTAGACACTTGCAAACCAATTTGCCTGAAAAGCCTTATAGATTTTTCTTTTTAAATAAATTTATTTATTTATTTATTTATGGCTGTGTTGGGTCTTCATTTCTGTGCGAGGGCTTTCTCCAGTTGCGGCGAGCGGGGGGCCACTCTTCATCGCGATGCGTGGGCCTCTCACTGTCGCGGCCTCTCGTTGCGGAGCACAGGCTCCAGATGCGCAGGCTCAGTGGTTGTGGCTCACAGGCCCAGTTGCTCCGCGGCATGTGGGATCCTTCCAGACCAGGGCTCGAACGCGTGTCCCCTGCATTAGCAGGCGGATTCTCAACCACTGCGCCACCAGGGAAGCCCTTCAATACATTTTTATTGGAGTATAATTGCTTCACAATACTGTGTTAGTTTCTGTTGCACAACAGAGCAAATCAGCCATATGCATACACATGTCCCCATATCCCCTCTCTCTTGAGCCTCCCTCCCATCCTCCCTATCCCACCCCTCTAGGACATCACAAAGCACTGAGCCGATCTTCCTGTGCTATGCTGCTGCTTCCGACCAGCCAACTATTTTACATTCTGTAGTGTATATACGTCGATGCTACTCGCACTTCGCCTCAGCTTCGCCTTCCCACCCCATGTGATCAAGTCCATTCTCCATGTCTACCTCTTTATTCCTGCCCTGCAACTGGGTTCATCAGTACCTTTTTTTTTTGTTTTTTAAGATTCTATATATATAGGCGTTAGCATACGGTATTTGTTTTTCTCTTTCTGACTTCACTCTGTAAGACAGACTCTAGGTCCATCCACCTCACTACAAATAACTCAATTTCATTTCTTTTTATAGCTGAGTAATATTCCATTGTGTATATGTGCCACATCTTCTTTATCCATTCATCTATCGATGGACATTTAGGTTGGTTCCATGCCCTGGCTATTGTAAATAGTGCTGCAATGAACATTGTGGTGCATGTCTCTTTTTGAATTATGGTTTTCTCAGGGTATATGCCCAGTAGTGGGATTGCTGGGTCATATGGTAGTTCTATTTTTAGTTTTGTAAGGCACCTCCATACTGTTCTCCATAGTGGCTGTATCAATTTGCATTCCCACCAACAGTGCAAGAGGGTTCCCTTTTCACCACACCCTTTCCAGCATTTATTGTTTCTAGCTTTTTTGATAGTGGCCATTCTGACCGACGTGTGGTGATACCTCATTGTAGTTTTGATTTGCATTTGTCTAACAATTAGTGATGTTGAACATCTTTTCATGTATCTCTTGGCCATCTGTATGTCTTCCTTGGTGAAATGTCTATTTAGGTCTTCCGCCCATTTTTTAATTGGACTGTTTGTTTTCTTGATATTGAGCTCCATGAGCTGTTTGTATGTTTTGGAGATTAATCCTTTGTCTGTGGTTTCATTTGCAAATATATTCTCCCATTCTGAGGGTTGTCTTTTTGTCTTATTTATGGTTTCCCTTGCTGTGCAAAAGCTTTTAAGTTTCATTAAGTCCCATTTGTTTATTTTTGTTTTTATTTATGTTACTCTAGCAGGTGGGTCTAAGAAGATCTTGATGTGGTTTATGTCAAAGAGAGTTTTTCCTATGTTTTCCTCTAAAAGTTTTATAGTGTCTGGTCTTACATTTAAGTCTTTAATACATTTGGATTTATTTTTGTGTATGGTGTTAGGGAGTGTTCTAATTTCATTCTTTTACATGTAGTTGTCCATTTTTCCCAGCACCACTTATTGAAGAGGCTGTCTTTTCTCCATTGTATGTTCTTGCCTCCTTTGTCATAAATTAGGTGACCATATGTGCATGGGTTTATCTCTGGGCATTCTATCCTGTACCATTGATCTATATTTCTTTTTTTGTGCCAGTACCAGACTGTCTTGATTACTGTAGCTTTGTGGCATAGTTTGAAGTTGGGGAGCCTGATTTCTCCACCTCTGTTTTTCTTTCTCAAGATTGCTTTGGCTATTTGGGGTCTTTTGTGTTTCCATATGAATTGTAAGGTTTTTTGTTCTAATTCTGTGAAGAATGCCATTGGTAGTTTGATAGGGATTGCATGAATCTGTAGACTGCTTTGGGTAGTATAGTCATTTTCACAATATTGATTCTTCCTATCCAAGAACATGGTATATTTCTCCATCTGTTTATGTCATCTTTGATTTCTTTCATCAGTGTTTTATAGTTTTCTGAATACAAGTCTTTCACCTCCTTAGGTAGGTTTATTCCTAGGTATTTTATTCTTTTTGTTGCAGTGGTAAATGGGAGTGTTTCCATAATTTCTCTTTCTGATTTTTCATTGTTGGTGTATAGGAATGCCACAGATTTCTGTGCATTAATTTTGTATCCTGCAATCTTACCAAATTCATTGATTAGTTCTAAGAGTTTGCTGGTGGCATCTTTAAGATTTTCTATGTATAGTATCATGTCATCAGCAAATAGTGACAGTTTTACTTCTTCTTTTCCCATTTGTATTCCTTTTATTTCTTTTCCTTCTCTGATTGCCATGGCTAGGACTTCCAAAACTATGCTGAATAAGAGTGGCAAGAGTGGACATCCTTGTCTCGTTCCTGATCCTCGTGGAAGTACTTTCAGTTTTTCACCATTGAGTATGATGCTTGCTGTGGGTTTGTCATATATGGCCTTTATTATATTGAGGTAGGTTCCCTCTATGCCCATTTTCTGCAGAGTTTTTATCATAAATAAGTGTTGAATTTTGTCAAAAGCTTTTTCTGCATCTGTTGAGATGATCATATGGTTTCTATCCTTCAGTTTGTTGATATGGTGTATCACATTGATTGATTTGTGTGTATTGAAGGATCCTTGCATCCCTGGGATAAATCCCACTTGATCATGGTGTATGATCCTTTTAGTATGTTGTTGGATTCTGTTTGCTAGTATTTTGTTCAGGATTTTTGCATCTATGTTCATCAGTGATATTGGTCTATAATTTTCTTTTTTGGTGATATCTTTTTCTGGTTTTGGTATCATGGTGATGGTGGCTTCATAGAATGAATTTGGGAGTGTTCCTCCCTCTGCAATATTTTGGAAGAGTTTGAGAAGGATGGGTGTTAGCTCTTCTCTAAATGTTTGATAGAATTCACCTGTGAAGCCATCTGGTCCTGGAATTTTGTTTGTTGGAAGATTTTTAATTACAGTTTCAATTTCGTTACTTCTGATAGGTCTGTTTATATTTTCTAAATCTTCCTGGTTCAGTCTTGGAAAATTGTACCTTTCCAAGAATTAGTCCATTTCTTGGTGGTTGTCCATTTTATTGGCATATAGCTGTTTGTAGTCATCTCATAATTCTTTGTAATTCTGCAGTGTCAGTTGTGATTTCTCCATTTTCGTTTCTAATTTTATTGATTTGCGTCCTCTCTCTTTTTTTCTTGATGAGTCTGGCTAAGGGTTTGTTAATTTTGTTTATCTTCTCACAGAACTAGCTTTTAGTTTTATTGATCTTTGCTATTGTTTTCTTCGTTTCTATTTCATTTATTTCTGCTCTGATTTTATGATTTCTTTCCATCTACTGACTTCAGGTTTTCTTTGTTCTTCTCTCTCTAGTTGCTTTAGATGTAGGGTTAGATTGTTTATTTGAGATTTTTCTTGTTTCTTGAGATGAGATTGAATTGATATAAACTTCTCTTTAGAACTGCTTTTGCTGCATCCCATAGGTTTTGTGTCATTGTGTTTTCATTGTCATTTGTTTCTGTGTATTTTTTAATTTCTTCTTTGATTTCTTCAGTGATCTCTTGGTTTTTTAGTAGCACCCTGTTTAGCCTCCATGTATTTGTGGTTTTTACAGTTCTTTTCCCTGTCATTGATTTCCAACCTCATAGCGTTTTGGTCAGAAAAGATGCTTGATATGATTTCAGTTTTCTTAAGTTTTCCAAGGCTTGATTTGTGACCCAAGGTGTCATCTGTCCTGGAGAATGTTCCATGTGCACTTGAGAAGAAAGTGTATTCTGCCACTTTTGGTTGGAATGTTCTATAAATATCAATTGAATCTGTCTGGTCTATTGTGTCATTTAAAGCTGTGTTTCCATATTTATTTTCTGTTTGGATGATCTGTCCATTGGTGTAAGTGGGGTGTTAAAGTCCCCTGCTATTATTGTGTTACTGTCAGTTTCCCCTTTCATGGTTGTTAGCATTTGCCTTATGTATTGAGGTGCTCCTATGTTGGGTGCATAAACATTTATAATTGTTATATCTTCTTCTTGGATTGATCCCTTGATCATTATGTAGGGTCCTTCCTTATCTCTTTTAACAGTCTTTATTTTAAAGTGTATTTTATCTGATACAAGTATTGCTACTCGAGCTTTCTTTTGATTTCCATTTGCATGGAATATCTTTTTCCATCCCTTCACTTTCAGTCTGTATGTGTCCCTGGGTCTGAAGTGGGTCTCTTGTAGACAGCATATATATGGGTCTTGTTTTTGTATCCATTCAGCCAGTCTTTGTCTTTTGGTTGGGGCATTTAATCCAGTTACATGCAAGGTTATTATCGATATGTATGTTCCTATTACCATTTTCTTAATTGTTTTGGGTTTGTTTTTGTGAGTCTTTTTCTCCTCTTGTGTTTCCTGCATAGAGATATTTCTTTAGCATTTGTTGTAAAGCTGGTGTGGTGGTGCTGAATTCTCTTACCTTTTGTTTGTCTGAAAAGCTTTTGACTTCTCCATTGAATCTGAATGAGATCCTTGCTGGGTAGAGTAATCTTGGTTGTAGGTTTTTCGCTTTCATCACTTTAAGTGTATCCTGCTACTCCCTTCTGGCCTGCGGAGTTTCCACTGAAAAATTACCTGATAACCTTATGGGGTTTCCTTTGTATGTCTTTTTTTGTTTTCCCTTGCTGCTTTTCATATTTTTTCTTTGAATTTAATTTTTGTTAGTTTGATTAATATGTGTCTTGGTGTGTTTCTCCTAGGGTTTATCCTGTATGGGACTCTGTGCTTCCTGAAGTTTGGTCACTACTTCCTTTCCCATGTTAGGGAAGTTTTCCACTATAATTTCTTCAAGTATATTCTCAGACCCTTTCTTTTTCTCTTCTTCTTCTGGGACCCGTATAATTCAAATGTTGGTGCATTTAGTGTTGTCCCAGAGGTCTCTGAAATTGTCTTCAATTCTTTTCATTCTTTTTGCTGTATTCTGCTCCTTGGCAGTTATTTCCACCATTTTGTCTTCCAGCTCACTTATTCGTTCTTCTGCTTCCGTTATTCTGTTATTGATTCCTTCTAGTGTATTTTTCAGTTCAGTTATTGTGTTGTTCATCTCTGTTTGTTTGTTCTTCTAGATCTTTGTTAAACATTTCTTGTATTTTCTCAGTTGGTGCTTCCATTCTATTTCCGAGATTCTGGATCATCTTTACTGTCATTGCTCTGAATTCTTTTTCAGGTAGATTGCCTGTTTCCTCTTCATTTATTTGGTCTTGTAGGTTTTTACCTTGCTCCTTCATCTGTGACATATTTTTTTGCTGTCTGTTTTTTTTTTTTTTTTATGAGTGGGATTGTGTTCCTGTTTTACTAGTTGTTTGGTCTGAGGCTTCCAACACTGGAGTTTGTAGGCTCTTGGGTAGAGCTGGGTCTTGGTGCTGAGGTGAGGAACTCTGTGAGGCTTCACTGTGATGAATATTCCCTGGGGTCTGAGGTTCTCTGTTAGTCCAATGTTTCGGACTCGGAGCTCTCACTGCAGGAGCTTCCACCTGACCCTGGGCTCTCGAATCAAGATCCTGCAAGCTGTGTGGGACAGCAAAAAAAAAAAAAAAAAAGAAAATACAAAGTAAAACTTGGACTAGGAAACTAACAGATACGTTAGAAATAATGTAAAAATAAAAATATAGATGAATCAACAAGCGGAAGGTGCATCAGTACAACAATAGTAAAAAAGAGGAGGAGAGAAAAGAAAAAAAAAAGTGCGGGGGTGGGGGGGGGAAGGCCTTGGCTGTGGAGGGCAGGGCCTAAGCAGGGTGAGGTTTGGGTGGTGGGCAAGGCCTATGCTTAGGACCCACAGGGCTGGAAAAGGCCCTGGGGGCTGTGGGGGATGGGGTTCGGCTCAAGGAACAGAAGGGCCCCAGGCGTGCCCCCCACTCCTGGTCCCAGAGGGCAGGGGACCTCACCTGGGAGCCCAGCAGGCTTCCTGGGCTCGAGTGGGTGGGGCAAACGCCCTCCTCTCCTCTTCTGCTCCTCTGGTCTGGGGTCTGGGAGGGCCCCTCCCGCCTGCCTCTCCTGATCTCCCCAGCCTCCCTCCTATGCCCCCAGAACCAATGCAGACGGGGGGAGGGTGGGCTTGGAGGGCAGGGGATCTGCCTGGGAGCTCAGCAGGTTCCCTGGGCCGGAGTGGGCGGGGCAGTAGCCCTCTGCTCCTCTGCCGCTCCTCCCAGATGGCCCCTCCCGCCTGCCTCTCCTGTTCTCCCCTTGCCCTGCTTCCTAGGGCCCCAGGACCCATGCGGCCTGGATAGGGCTTTGGAGGTGGGGGGAACCGGCTTGGGAGGTTAGCAAGCTCCCTGGCCCGAGTGGGCCAGGCGATTTCCCTCTGCTCCCCCCCTGCTCTTCCCGGAGGGTCCCTTCCACCTGCCTCTCCTGATCTTACTGGCCTCAGGGGCTCCAATCTTGTCTGGCCTCCACTTCTCTTCCCCCCGCGGTCCTGCTACGTCCTACTGGTTCACTCCGGGGTTCCTTCCATCTCCTTGGGGGTCAGAGTTCCCCACCAGCAGCCAGCAGGCGCCCTAGTTGTGGGGAGACGCTAACTCGGCATCTTCCCACACTGCTGTCTTGACTCCTCCCACATATTTCTTTATATCCAGTTTTTACCATTTATCCAATATTCATAACTAGTAGAAATGACCTTCTACTCAATGGTTATTAATTATAACATTATAAGCACAGTTCATGTTATCATTCTTTTGAAAACATTTTTATTGGCTATATATTTTAGAACATAGATGTACTTTAATTTCCACACTTGAGTGGGGAAGTTTTAGATAAACAGGTTTCCCAAGATCAAAACTCAGAGTATCAGGCTTTTACTTAGCATTGGATATTTATTTTGTTTCAGTCATTTCACTGTTATGATGCATATCTTTGTGCATAAAGTTTTTCATGCATTAGAATTATTTCTTCAGGCTGGATTCCCAGTAGTGGATTTAATAGATTCCAAGCTATAAACATTTTTAAGGCTTTAGATTCTCTCTGTCAAATTTCCTTCCAAAAGTTATGGCATATTTGCTCAACAGAGGGGAACAATGGGTCAAAATATGTTTGGTGCACCCTTGGGAAAGAGTGGGATGGGGTAGTCCACACAGCTCATCTCAGTAGTCAAGCACACACACATAAACAGCACAAAATCTTTGCATTTCCTCCTTTGTCCACTTAGGATGCCAGCTCATTTGGTCATTCTGATAATAGCCAATCCTAGACTTTACCTGCTGTGTGGGGTCCTGCCAATCATGATTCAAGAAACACTTACCATGTGCTTGGATTACCCAAAAACACACAGTTAGAGTGGCAGCTCCCAGTTTAGCAAAACTCTGAAATGTTCGAAACAGGAGGCTGGTGGTAATCCCTGAGCCTTGTCACCATCAGAGCCCCTCCCTCAGGGTCCCCTGTCTTTGCCGAACTCCACAGGTGGGACCAGACCCATGAAAATGGCGTATCAGGGACATGGAGAGAGGGGTGCTCAGTGGGACCTGACTGTCTCTGGAGCCATCTCTCCTTGACCCATACGGCATTTATGATGTATCTGTCATTTTACTTAACAATGTATCTCCTTTCACATGTGGTATTTTGCTTTAAGCAAACTTATAAGGCAGAACAGGCTTGAACAAGCTTGAAGGGGAAAAATGAGTCCTCATTCCCAAATGAGGGACCACATCCTTTACCATCCCACAGAGGTCAGGCAAGGGGTCACTTGACTAGAAATCCCCCAGGGTCCATAAATGTATAGGAAGGGAGGCTGTGTCTCAAACACACAGAAGCCCAATCCATGGCTTTATTACGTGAGGGGTGTGTGTGTGTGTGTTGGTTTAGTGTTCCAGAAATAACAGCTCCTGGTTTTTTCTTACCAGTTTTCAGGGATGGTACACCCTATAGTGGTTATGGAGGTGACGGTGAAGGTTGTTGTATGCAGGGTCCTCATGGATAAGCTGAAGATTTGTGGGCATCCCCATCCGTAGGCTCTCAGGACCATAAGGCAACCCTTTGAGGGGAACCCAGAAACCTCCTAAAGGACTGATGCCTTGAACAAATCTTTGGACCAACCAAGTCCACCTCCCTGATGGAACCCTGTTTACTGAATATTGCAACTGCCTTGGAAATTTTCCTTAGAATTTTATTGATGCATCTGCATGAAATGTCACAGAAGAAAGCACCCCAAAGATAAATATATTGTAGGAAAGAGCTTCTGCTTTAGTGTTTGAGAGATTTGAATTCTGATTCATCTGTCTAGCTCTCAGGGGTTTCCACATCTGAACTGGGAACATGATGCTTAGCTTATAAGGTTGTTGTGAGATTATAATGAGCCTTATTGATGCATCGGGCACAGTGTCTGCCCACAGTTCATGTTCTATGTGCTAGTTCCCTTCTTTCCTCTCAGGAGAGAAGTGCCTTCGGTGGTGGGTTCCAATCTGAGACCTTCCTGGACAAGCCATCAAGACAGAGTTCCTGGAGCTTTGCTCCCACTTGCTTCCATCTGGCTTGGGTAATTGACGTACCTCTGGGAATCTCCTTTTACTCTGCCACCTCCTCTCATTTCCTTAAGCAGTGGTTCTCAAAGTGTGGTCCCTGGACCAAGAACATCAGCATCACCTGGGAAGTTAGAGATGCAGCTTCTCAGGCCTTACCCTGAACTACTGAATCAGAAACTCTAGGGCTGGGGCCCAACAATCTGTGTTTGAACAAGCCTTACAGGTGATTCTGGGGTAGACTCAAGTTTGAAAACATTGGTCTAAGGATGCCAAACTCTCGTTAATATTACCTACTTTCACATTTGGTCTGCAGTCAGGGCACAGCCCACCTGCCTTGAGACTGTGAAATTAGCTGAAATCTCTACCTGTGTCTCCAGCAGAGGCAGACCCTGTAGTGGAGTCTTTATCTTGTCTCAGTGACAGTGGTTCTTCTCACCTGTTGGTGCCCGGGCACACCTGTAGTCCTCAGCACTTGGCAGGGCCTCAGCATGTGGGGGAGGAAGCCTTGCTCTTAGCTCTCCTACAGCCCTGCATCTGGATTATGGGGCATAAACTTTATTGTAGTTTTTCTTTCACTTTGTATTTTACATCCTGTCTGTCCTTGAAATGATTCTGTTTTGCCAAAGTGGAGAGAAGAAAATAAAACCTTCAAATGTTACCGAACCACTTTAATAGTCTTGAGTGTTTTTCCTGATCAGAGGTTCAGAGCATATGCCAACCTTTTCTTCATTTTCCACTTCCAAAGTTCTGTCACCTCTTTAGTAATTAGGGGGAAATTCTCACCATGTCAAGCAGGGCACCCAAAGTCGCTATAACCGTAATCTTTGAAGTCAGGATCCTGAATATTACCGTCAAATCCTCGTTCCCAGCACAGGCTCAGCATGCTGAGGGTTACTTGACAAATATCCATCGAGTGGACAGGCTCAGTGCGTATCTGGCCTCTACAGAGCCTGCAGGTCTGGCTTGATCAATTGCTGGCATATTTTGAATGTTATTGAATTAAGACTTCCTTGAGTAGGCTTGTGTTTATCTTGCAAGGAGCTCTGCCAAGATGAAATTAGATTTTATAAGGTCCTGGATGGTTGCGGGAGCCATAGCAAGGCTTTAATATTTCAGAGAGCAGTTATGTTGGGCTTGATCTCAAGTTCAAGGACAATGTCTTCTTTGTGTGGTGTTTGGTTGGGGGTTTTCAAGCATGATGGTGATAGGCCTCAGACATTACCCTGATTTTAACAGTTGGTTTGGGTTTGGCCAGAAGTGGAAATGACTCAGTGGTCCAAACAGAAATTGCTGTGGGAGGGATGTCTGCTTTCCAAACATAGGAACTTTGTGCTTGTTGTACCCTGTCCCAGGGTGCTTGCCAAGATCTTCCCAGGACTTATTTCTTTATAGCATTTGCTAAGAGGCAGTATAGTGCAGTAGCTAAGCACACAGACTCCAGAGCCAGACTGCTTGGGTTAGGACGCTGTCTCCCCCTCTGTCTAGCTTTGTGACCCTAGGCGCGAAATCAATCCCTTTGCTACCCCAGTGTCTTCAAGCAGTAAAATGGAGATAATAGTACTGACTTTATGGAGTTGTTGAGAGGACTTAAATAATTCATACATGGAAAGTGCTTTGAACACTTTGAACATCTCTTGGCACAAAGAAAGCCCTCAATCATTGTTAGCTATTACCATTATTATTCAGGTTCAGTTCCAAAACCACCTGTTCTGAGAGTGCTTTCCTGACCACTTAATCCAAAACAGCTATCCCCACCTCAATTTAATCTTTATTACACCACCACGTTATGGTCCTCGTGACTCTGGCACAACCTGATATGAGAATTTGTTCTGTTTATTTCATGTCTCACCAACCCCAGAAATAAGCTCCATGATATCAGGGGTTGTGTCTTGGTCACTGCTGAATCCTCAGCACCTGGAATACTGCTGAGATCACAATAAGCATTCAGTGAAAACATGTTGAATGAATTATGGGTTCCAGAGCTAGTCTACTTCTGACCAAACTCAGAGCTATAGTTCTCCCACAGTGTGGAGAGGCAGGGCATGATCTGGGGCTCACACACCCCTTGGAGACCAGCTCTTATCCTGCAGTTCTTGAGAGCCTGAGCTGCACTTTGGGGATCTTTGGAGTCTGGTTCATTCCAGCATCTTCTAAGGCCTGAGAGATGTGCAGTGTTCAGCAGGAGCGCAGTGAAATGGGGTGTCTCCACAGACTAAAATGACTTGGTCTTTCTAGCCCTCCAAGGACTGAAAATAAAATGAGAAGTTTATGTTTGTTTTGAGGAGGCTTGGCTGGACTCTCTCAGACTCAAGGAGACTGATGCAGACTGGCCATGCTGCTCATCCTGGCTACTCCTGTGGATGCCTGGTCACTCCTGCCATGAGCTTTTGCTAGTCCAGGTCCTGGCACAGTTCACAGTGAGCCTTCGAGTGAGAAAGATCTTATCTCTTCTTTTCCAGGCTTGTCCAAGGGTGCATAACATTTGGATGCCCAAATCTGTAACTTTCAGTGTTGGGCTTCTCTTTTATAGGCAGATGCATTCATTAGGATGCAGCCAGTCTGGGAGCACTCAATCAAGACCCTGTTGGGGTCAAGCACTTGATGACTAAAACCTATGCTTGTCCACGTGGTTCTGGGGTGGTTTATTTTCCAATCCTCCAATATTAATCAGGACAGAATAGGCTGTGCTGCAGAAACAAACAATCCTGATGTCTCAGTGGCTTAATGCAAGAGGAGTTTATTGCTCTTGCCATGTGTGGGGGATTCTCTAGGGCAGCTGTCGTCCAAGTGGTGACTCAGCGAATCAGGCTGCTCTCGGTATGAGGCCTCCCCAAGGATCACTGCAGGAGGAGAGGAGAGACTCTGGAATTGTACACAGATCTTCCCCTGTTCAGCTCTGAAGTGATGTGCTTCCCCTCTGCTTCTCTTTCATTGGTTAGAACTGGTCACACGGCCCAGCTACCTGCAAGGGCCTGCAAAGTGTGATCTTCCATGTACTCAGGAAGGGGAGAAGAAGTGGGTGTTGGTGAATGCCCTGATTCACCAACCATGTTTCCCGCACCTCCCGAGTGAAAATGACTTCGTTATGCAGAAAGACTGAGACTACTCACTTTGCACCTACTATTTGAAGGGACATTCCTCCAGCATTAAAAAGATATTTACTTTCTATGCCAAGATTGTAGCACAACTTGAATCTTCACTGTCTAAAGAAGAAAAATAAAGTCACATATTTAATATTTAGTGGGAGTACCCTCATGGCAGCACAGCTGTTAGACTGTGACCCACTAACGCATAGGATTTGGATAGAAGAAAAAAGTAATATTTCTAGGACTTGGGACACGTAAGCAGTGACTCAGAGACAGGAATGATTATGAATAGTACCATTAGCATGAAATTAGAAAACCGCTCAGACGTGAGAGTCTTTGAGAGAGAGGCTAACTACCCAGAAGACTTATTCCCTATCTTCACAGGATTGGTAATGATATAAAGAGATGAAATATTCAGGTCCTTGAATAGAGGTGCCCAGGCATTTGTTAATTTCTTGAAGGAAGATGTATGGATGCCTGCTATAGGCCGGGCATTGAACTAGAAAGGGATGTGTATATAAGTAAGACATGGTTCAAGCCTTCAGAAAACTCACGGTCTAGTGGGGGATACTGATTAACAAAATAATAATGTCTATACAACACGGGAATTGTAATATAGAGGCATGCTCAAGGTGAAGTGGTGGCTTGTGAGGTCAGAAAAGGCAGAAGGAAGTATTTAAACTTATTCTGGAAGAATGGGTAAGCAATAGCCAGGTAGAGAAGGGAACAAGAGCATTCCAGAATACTGTTTAAAGGCACAGAGTTGTAAAACAGTAAGGCATGTTTTGGATTGGAGAATACATATATAAATAAATAAAGTATGATTGGAGAATGAAATGGGGATGGCGGGGCATGTGATGTGGCTGGAGTGGTCATCTGGGCCAGGTCACAAGGAGTCTTGTTTGCCATGTTAAGGAGCTTGGGTTTTATCTTGAGGATAAGGTGCCTTTGAAGAGTTTTAAGCTGGGAGCATAAGGCAATAATGATTCAGTTTTCTTTGGTAGCTGGCAGGAGGATGGGTTAGAAATGACGAGACTAGAAGCAGGGAGACTGGTGGGGAGACTGACGGGGAAACTGATGAACTGGCCCAGGTGAGAAATGGTGGGATCGCACTAGGACAGTGGCTCCTGGAGATGAAGATGAGACCTAGTGAGTCTGGCATTGTTGCAGCAGAGACAAAGGAACAGCACATGGCACTTTTGATGCTGCTCAGATTAGGGGTACAAAAGAGGGCGTGGTGAAGGTAGGATCCATCAAGAACTATATGATGTTTCTAACTCTGGTCTTGCCAAATGTAGCAGATGCTATTGGTGCCTTGTCCAGATCCCATTTATCACGCTGGGATGCCCACCCCCTAACTGCTGGGAGTGTAGGCTGCTGAAAGCTCACAGTTGTGCTCCTTCTCCAGAGAATTGTCTTCCTTTGATAGGAGCTGCCTGGCTCTGGTGCGTGCACGTGTCTTATCCTGGGGAAGCCCGCAGCCAGTGATGGATGCATATGGGAGTGCAAAAGTTGGACCTAAAGGGTGCACAACTTTGTGTTGTAGTTTGTCTCCAGAGCCTCTGTGGTCAAATCAAAGCTAGACTTTGCCTGAGACCCCCATCCTTGCTTGGCTCCTTTCTCTGCCTTATCCTGCTTCCCTCCCTCCCTTGTTTCTGACAGCACTCCCTTAATATGGTACGTGCAGCAGAATCCTTGTCTCAGGCTCTGCATCAAGAGAAACCAGTCTGAGATACCAGGAAATGGTGGAGATGGAAGTTAATAAAAGATTGGAAAATAAAATCCCCAAACTGCTACCCATCTGAGGAATGAGAATTAGAAAACATAGTCTGAGAACAAATGATGCAGTGGAACTGAGAACAGACACCCTCATCATCTTGCCAAGCTTTGAAAGAGAATCCGAATTCTTCAAAGTGTGTGTGTACATGCTGCCCTTAGGGATCTGGGCCACAGCTGCTGAGTTCCAGGCCCCTTCTGATGCTCATCTATCTACAAAGCAGATGTGGCAGGTGGTGGAAAGTAGAGTGAGGGTCTGAAGTGTTCTCTTGTTTCAGTAGGGCAGCCTTGGCAATAAACCTGTGGTGGCTGGACCCCAGTCGCCTCATCTGGAAAGAGAAAGGTTGGGACCAAATAACCCCAACTTCTTCAGAACTTGCTTCAGCTTTGAGATGGAGTTGCAAATGCCAATAACATCTATCTCTTTTTTTTTTTTTTTTTTTGGCCTGGGTGGCCCTGAAGGCTGTGGGCTGCAGAAATAGATAAAATGTGTCCCTGGCACACTCCCTTCCTTTCCAAGCCACCTTTACAAAGCCTGTGGCTCCCTCCTGTCCCCTTTATGCTGAAAAACACTACTCACGTGGGTAGAAGTCATTTTTAGCCTCTGCTTCTGGGTCGAAGGCTTCGAGCCCAGTTTCCCCATTGTTTTGTTGTCTCCTATTCAAAGTGGCCCCCACCATGCTGAGGAGGAGCCTGGCCAGGAGGAGGCCAGGCCAGTGCCGTGGGTGGCCTTGCAGTTACCCTCTTCCCAGTGAACAAGCATCAAGTCACTGGCACACAGAACAATACTAACAGGGGCTGGCTGGGATTTTTATTTTTGACTTCCCCTTCCAAAAAGCTTTGCTTCATTTTGGCGTGGGGACAAAAGGCAACTACCCCCTTCTGCAAACACTATAAAACCATATCCAGACCAAACCTCCCTTGGTGCTTTAATCAGGCAGCTGAAAGGTACCAGGTCCAGGTTGATGCTGAGGGCTTTTGTGCAAGGATGAAGTGCTCCAGGTCATCTTATACCCTGGGGGTTGTTGTGACTTGTCATTTTAGCTCCTGGTCTTACGGATGGCCTAGGGGAGGGAGTAAGAGAGGAAGTGGGGGAAGAGAGTGGTCAGAGAGAAAGAGAGAGAGAAGCAGGGGAAGGAGAGATAGTGGGAGGAGATGATGGAGACAGGGAGAACAGTAAAGAAAGCCATTGAGGGACAGGGAGAGAGGGAGAGAGAGATTAAAGAGAGGGAATTAAAAAGAGAGAATTAGAAACAGAGAGACAAAGACACACAGAGAAGGAAAAGGGACAGGAGAGAAGAAAAGTGAGGAGAAGAAGAGAAAAGAAGGGAGAATTAGAAAGAGAGAAAGGTAGAGATGTGGATGAATTAAAAATAGTGGGGGATTCTTGCTCATTGGGAAGAATTTTGGAAGAGGAGGGTCATGGGCTGAGGCACAGTTGTATTGAGGAAGGGTAGTTATGAGTGAGCAAAACTGATGAAAAACTATGAAAAACCATTTTGGCAGGCCCAGGATTGGGGGAAATGAGGGCTAAATGAGGCCAGGCTGGGTTTTAGGCCCAGGGCACACTGGCTCTTCCCAGGACCCTGGTCTCCCCAGCACACCCCCATCTGCCCAGGCACTGGCCAGTATTCCTGCGGCTGCCTTCCTTTAAAAGGAGGGGGGCTTAGGATCATGACCTTCTTTCCGCCTCTCTGCTGAGTGCAATAGGAAAGGGGATGCCGTAGGGGGATGTACAGACACTTAGGGCGCAGGGTTCTGCCTCTGTCCCCTGCCAGCTGTGCAGGCTTTGGCAAAGCCTGACCTTTCTGAGCCTCAGTTCTGTCATATGTACAATGGTGATGACAGTGATACTGATGGAACTGTGTTTCTGTCCCGTGTAGGAGGGTCCCTAGTGCATTGCTTTCTCCCCTTCCCCATGACACTTCCCAGTAGAGTACCCCGAGTGACTGTGGAGCTTTGGGTTTCTTTCTGACACAGCTTGACCCCCTGGGCTCTCAGGAATAAGGTTCCAGAAATAAGGAAAAGCACTAGGTTGTAGCCTCCAGCCAGGCACAGAGACACCACTCCGGTGACTATGAAGACCTAGTCAATTTGGTTTGGCTGTTGTGAGGGGGCAGGGTTGGGACAGCGTTTCGTGCCCAGAAGGTAATGCCGCAGCTCATTCAGCCCACTTTGGGCCCCTGTAAGCCTTGCACACTTAGATATTTTGGGTGATGGGCATGTTAATGAGCTTGGTGGTCAGGATGAAGCTGGGGAGCCATGTCCACCAGGTTCTGCTCAGCCAGGGCAAGAGGAGGTGCAGCCCTGAGGTCCTGTCCACTGGCAGTGGAATAAAATCAACGAAACAGCTGCCTTCCCCAGGCTGCAATCAGAGATGTTTTTTTTTTTTCTTCAGCTCTTTTCATTGCCATTTTGGCTTTTTGGATTATCATCCCCCAGTTCCAGTTCTTCTGCCCTGACGTGGGGATTCTTGTAGTCATGAGGCTGCCTGCCCTGGGTGAATGTCAGGCCGAGGCCAGAGACTTGGCATTGCCAGAGAACACAACGCATGGTCCCATTTAATCTGTTGAAACTGATCAAAGGAATGGCTCCAGACCAACACGTGAGTTGCTTTCCTAATAACACCGTTTACCAAACCCCACCTGGGGGCCAGGCTCCACTGCACAGACATCTCCTCCTATCCTCACCATCCCCCACCCCCCGCCCCAAGGATAACAGGAATACAGTGTTCCGTGTTTCAGTGCAGATGTGAGAAAGCTCAGAGAGGTGAAGACCTTGCTTACAAACGGTGGAGCCAGGATGGGATGGGGGCCAGTCCCCCAGACTCATGGACCCCAAGCTCCCAGGAGGACCATGGATGGGATGCTGTGTGGAGGACTCTTGTAGGTGAGGGAAGGGCAGCCTGAGTCAACGTGGACGGACAGAAGAAAGCTCCCCTTGCCTTTGGCAGAGGTCAGAATGGTGGCAGAAGGCTCCCTCTGCTGAGGTTAGAAGAGGTAAGGATCCTGGTCATCGCTACCCTGCTAGTACTGAACATTTAATTGGAAATATGCCCCCAAAGGGAGTGGGGCAAAACTTCAGACTGAGATGGCTTTGGTCATAGAACTCTAGAAATTTAGTTTCAGTTGTTTCATCTTAGTAATTAAGAGTTTGAAAGGAACGGACAGGCTTTCCCTTGGTTTGCAAATGACCCACGCACACACGTGCGCACACTTACATCACCACCTGGAGCTTCAGAGAGAGCCAGGCCACACTGCTGGACAGCTTGGGAGGCCTCCTTGACTCCATTCCCTGATTGCTTCCAGGGACCCAGGCAGGCAGACACCACCTGGGCATTGTAGCTGTCATCTCACAAGGAAGGAGGAGGGACAGTATCCTGTGGGAAGATGCTTCATTTTCTGTGCCTTTTCTCCTGCCTGCGCTGCTGGGTCTCTGCTGGGGCTGGAGAGATTAAGGGATGACTGTGTCCTTGCATTCCCTTGGGCTGTGTTATGTGCCCAGGCACTTGGATCAGGCTACTCTATAGCACTGATCAGTTTCCAGTACAAGGATCTGTTTCCAAGGCTGTCTTCACCACTACATTGTCAACTCCCACTGAGCCCGGGGCCAAGCCGGATTCACTGTTCTCTCTGAGCACAGAATCTTCTGGTGGAGAAGCTGGAAAGAAGGCATTGAGGACAGAGTCAGAAAATAGCATTGCCCTGGCAGCCTCACCACAACTCCAGATTTGCCTTTCATCTGCAGATGCAGAAATCCAGACCTACCAATGAACCAGAATTCCAGGAATTCCTAAGAAGCCAGGGAGCTGGGCTAGCAAGTAATGTGTTAGTTTTGCCATAAGAAATAGAATAGGCCAGACCAGGGTCCTAGCTCCCTGTGAACAAATCTGCATTGGATACCCAAGGCATTGGTTCTCACACTTGAAAGAGCATCAGAATCACTGGGAAGGCTTGTTAAAACACAGAGGGCTGGGCCCCACTCCTGAAGTTCTTCTGATTCAGTAAATCTGGGGTGGAGCCTGTGAATTTGCATTTCCAGTATGTTCCCAGGTGATGCTGTGGGTCCAGGGACCTCAACTTTGAGAACCATTTTGCTAGGTCAATATGAATGTATTACATGGAGAGGGAAACATGGCTCCAGTGGTCCCCAAACGCTGGGGATCTGCAGGGCTATCTGGGTCATTATATACCACACTGCTTCCATTTTTCTTTGACTTGTCTCCTTCTTATAAAAATAATCAAACCAAAAGAAAAAATATCCACAACAACAAAAATGATCCTAAACAATAGCAATAATAACCACCACTACACACACACAAAAAAGACCAAAAAAAAAAATGTATCCTCAGTGTTGTGAAATGGTTTTGCACAATGTCCTGAGTTGGAAATGACCCTAGTTCAGGACAGCAGGGAACTCTGGCTTGGTCTAGGTGGGACAGAGTTTGCCAGCAAGATCACCAGCCCAAGGGCAGGAGGCAGATCAGGTGACGGCCCTGCTCAGAGGAAAGCGTGCCAGGAAGTTGGTGTGAGGATGAGCCATCCTCCCCACCTGTTCTCTCCTCAGCACAGCTGTCTCCTAAGGCATGGACGCCTCACCATCTGTGCTTTTAACGTGTGAAACACATTTTTAAATATACTATTTAATTAAAAATGATATTTGTCAGCTCACTGCTGCACCAGCTCCCTTCCCACCGTTGTATTGCTGCCGGAGCTATAGTGCAACCGGAGAAGAAGTCAGCTTTCCAGGGAGCAGAGGTTGGGCAGTGGCGTGGAAGTTCAAGGCAAAGCCTCAAAGCTTTTTAGAGCCAGTGGTCAGACCCTTGTGTTGTCCCTGGAGGTCTGGAACCCTCCGGAGGTCAGGGTTAGACAGTCTAAGGTACTGATGTTTCTGGAAGGGATGGGCACCTCGTAACCCTCCATGAACTTTTCCACCCTTTCTCCCACTTGCAGATCAGACCATGTAAATATTAATCCATCAGTATGTCTACCTAAAAATTCCTAATAATCTACAAACTACACATCCCTGCCTAGAAGCTGCCTGGGTACCTTGGGTCTCATAGCTGGCATGTACCTTCTTCTTTCAAAGTCTAAATGATACTTCTGTTGGGCTTGTTTGCTTCCCTCCATTGCAGAAATTTGGAAGATTTTTCACAGCCCGGGTATGACAGACTGTTCCTGCTGTGCTATGAATTCATGCCTGCTCAGCTGGCACTGCTTTCCCATGGTGAGGAGTCTAGTGGTGTCATCTGGGCTTTTAGCTCTGTTGTCAGCTTTGAAATAAATTGTAACCATGTTTTGTGGCGAGAGGGAAGGAGGAAGAGAGGGAGAGAGAGAGAGAGAGCGGCCTAATTCTAGATGGATATGTTTTCTGATCAGTCTCTAGAAAAATCTTCCCTGTTCATTGTGTGTGCCAAACCCAGGACTGTAAATGGAGTTGTTGCAAAATTTTTGCTTTCAGTCTAGCTTGTGGTTTGAAGGCAGAAGGACCACCAGGTGGGGCTAGAGAGAGGCTTGTTTTGGATGAGGCAGTAGCAAACTGACTGACTTAGAAAACAGTTAGTCTTGAAAAAGAGTTTACTTTTCATATCTTAAAATGAAAGTTAAGACCTAGTGAGTCTTTGCAGTTCATGGTTCTTCTATAGAAAGGTCATATGCTTTTAGCAGTGCCAAGCATTGTCCCTTCAACCTCAAACCAACTGTAGGCAACTTCCTTTGCTACTCTCTCCCCTCCTCCCCCTCCCTCTCTCCCTCTCTCCTTCTTCTCTCCCGCCTTCCCTCCCCCTCCCCCATTCTGATTTGAGGGTTCACGTGTCTGTGTAAAGCACTTTTCAGAGGCTCCATGGATTCAAATGAAAGGGCAGAGCTGCTCAGCCTCTCATGTCAGATCTCACTGCTCTGGACCAAATAGCATTATTAGTTTGGAGAAATTCCTTCAGTAAACTTCCACTGAATATTTGTGTAGCATTTTCTAGGGATTACTAATAGTTCTCAGATTAATCTGACAGTTTCATCTCACTTGTGATCTGTCCTTCTCAGTGCATTATTTGGAACTCCTCGTCCTTACTTGAAAGCATATGAGATAGTTTTACCAGTCACTTTTTAAGACAAACATTTTCAAGTTCAGAGTGCACAGATGATAAATACATAATGCTCTACATTTTTAGATTAATTGGTAATTAATTTTTGCAAAGAGCTTTGGAGATAAAAAGTGTTGTGCACCATCATGTCAAATTAGTGTTGATTACAAAGAGTTTTAAGTTTAACACCATGTGAATGTTGGCTTTTTCAGACCTCTTATATTGTGTTTCCGGAACAAAAGGGGACTTATTTGGAATCTTACATCAATTACTGGATAAATGAGAGAGAGGATCAATGACATCGACAAACACAGCAATCAGTCTGATAGCAAACACACACACACACACACACACACACACTCGTGCAGGCCTGATAAGAATTTTGACTGCATTGGGAAGGACATTCTGCATCACATCATGGGCAGACTGGAGTGAGGAAAAATGGTGATGGAAAATGGGTCATTGTGGAGCCTGAAGATGTACTTTTTCTTGATTTCAAATTGAATGAATTGAACTGGGTGAATATGTTGATTCAGCCCTCAAAGGTCAAAAACAAAACAAAACAAAACAAAACAAAACCAAGCAGAAGACATGGGAAAGCAGAGAAGGCCTCAGGAAAGTACCCCATAAAGTAGTGACACAGAGCACAGACCTGGATGCCTGGTGGGGACAGCACAGACTGTGGAACCACCCAAATGTGGAGTCACTACTCACCCAGCTGCCTTTTGGTTATATAACCTTGGGAGTCTCAGTTTCCCCTCTGAAAGATGGGACAATAATACCTACCTCAGGGGTTGTTTTAAGCGACAAATGAGGTAAATAGTGCCTGGCAGGTGATGTTTTCCAAAAGTGTTATTCTAGGTATCGTGATACCTAGGGACACCCAGAGAGGGTTCCCCAAATTGTGCTGGGGATAAGGGCCCTATAGGGTAAGAGTATTTGAGCCACGTTGAGCAATAAAGATAGTTCACATTTCATAAGTAGCTCAAATAGCTCAATAAATTGCATCCAGCTTTGGGGTTGCAGTGCACCATCACTCTTGTTCTTTCATGGTATCCCCACAACCTCCTTGTGAGATCAAGGCAAGCAGTATTTTCCCAAAACCAGAAACCAGCGCGATTCTGCTGCATCTCCAAAGGTACCAGCAGGGAGCGAAAGGAAGGAAACCAATGTGGATCTTAGTTCTGGCACAAAGGAATCATTCCTCAGATGGAGAGAGGGAGGGAACCACCACCTCCTCATTCCTGTGGGTCAAAGAGCTCATGTGCATGGGGTGAGTGTGTGCACACTCATACACACTCACACTCACACACACCCCTGAAGATAACCTGACAGCTAGTTAAAAGCATCTGCCAAGTGCCTGCCTGTAATTCTTTAAAAAAGGAAGATGCCATTTCCAAACGGTAATCTTCACATTTTTTTTTTTTTTGAGAAAAAAAGAGGACAGTCTCATTTGGAGACTAGTAGGATGAGGGAAAGACTTGCTGGGCTAGTTCTAGAAGTGTGAACGTGGCATGCTTGTCTGGGTATTAAGGTACTGCAAATTTAATTTTTTCCCCACAGCTTTATATGAATGTCTTTCTGATGTATCCCTTCCTTCTCTTCTTATGAAATGATGCTGGCAAACGCAGAGGAGAGGACTTTTATTGTGTTAAAAGGAGCTTTATTTGAGACACGTTTCCATAACGACAGACTTTTTATATATAGAAACAACTCTACCTGCTTTTTTTAAAAAATTCTTTTGGAATCAAAGTCTGAGTCATTTTAAATCTGGTAAATTCTTAAGATATTCTGGGGGTAGAGAGAAAGGGTCCACAAACACTTTCAAATCAGTGGGTTCATGGGCAATTGGGCTGCAAATTGCTTCACCAGTTCTCTGTGGATCCTCTGGCCTGACCCTGGGCAGCAACCTGCACCGAGAAAGCTGGAGAGGATTCTGACAGCTCCCCTTGTCATATGCAGTTCCATCTCCCATCACCTCCTTATTCTCTCCTCCTCTCTCTTTCTCTTTCCTCACTTTCTTTTCTTCCTTCTGACTTAGCAGGTGAATAACATGCTGGGATCTTGGCCATAAGTGGATCCCAAGCTTTGCTCCATGACCCAGTCACTTGGGTGGGCTGATTAAACTATAGATTCTGGGGCCTCATACCACATACTCTGAATTAGGCCAGAGAACCTTCATTTCTAAGCTTCTCCCCAAGTGATTCTGAGCCCACCAGCCTGGCCTGAGTTCTGCTAACAGAATAAGGAACAAGATTAGGTCATACTGAGCACTGTTTGTGTGAGTGCATTGGACCCTTGTAATCACCCCAGGGACAGATGCGGAAGCTGAGGCTCAGGAAGCTTAAGTAATTTGCTCCAGGGTTAACTATTCGGTCATTTATTCATTGAACCACTGAGTGATTTCTTCTTTCATCATGTTTTTTTTGGGGGGGGGGCACGGCCCTAAGAAATACATAGAAGAATAAAGCACAGTAGCTCCCCTCAAAGTGACTAAAGCAAAGTGGATCACACAGCTCATTGCTGCTGGAACCAGGGCTCAAATCTCGTATTCTGACTCCAATCTTGCGTTTTTAGAAAACCTTTTTTTTTTTTTTTTTTGAAGGATTTATGGACTCACAAGAAGTTGTAAAAATAGTACAGAGTTCCTGCATACCCATCACCCAGTTCTCCCAAAGGTAAATCTTACAAAACTATAGTGCTTTATAAAACCCAGGGAATTGACATTGGCACAATACAACTAACCAGACTCCAGGCCTTACTCAGATTCCACATTTTCATCTTGGACTTATTTTATGACACACAAGGCCACAGGTGTATCTATAGACCTTCCTTAGGCCTGATGTTGGTTCACGACCAAAGTGGTTTCTGACCTCTGGGATAATAGGTGCTGATCAGAAAATGCAGAAGACACAAACTGTACTCTGGGTGAGTTTGCCTTTCACAAAATAAAAACATATGTAATATCTAGTGGATACTGTTGGTGTTATGAACCTTTACTGGGCCAGCATCTATCTCCCACCTGCTTTTAATGTCTGCTGCCACTGGCTTATAGTTGACCCTTCTCTGGACAGGTGACCCTCAGTCAAGCAAGACCTGCCTGACCTGGGATGTTAGATCCCCGCCTTCTCCTCCTTCAGCCCAAAATCTGTAGCCAATGATGGACTGATATGGGGGCAAAGAAAGCAAGTTCTTGGGCTTCAAAGTGGGACCAGCTCTATGACACAAGTCATGCTGCAGAGCTCCCAGAGGATCAGGCTGAAGCTCATCTCCCGCTGAGAGCACTTTCCTGCTTAGCTCCTTCCCCTGCCCCATCCTGAGCCAACCTACCCCCTTTCTCCTGAGAGCACCCCCTCTGTAGATCATGTGCCTCTGAAGCTCCGTGTCAGACTCTGCTTCTGGGGAACTTGAGCAAAGCCACATCTTCGTTTTGTTTCTTTTCTCCTCTTTTCATTTTAGAGAAGGGCTGTGCTAGGCTCCAAGCAGATTTCCTTGTAGTCCACTGGAACACCCCCACAGACATACACAGACACCCAAACACACATGTACTTACTTGTGCACCCTCATCACCACCCAACTCTCTTTCACATACACCATAAACAGCAGCATAGCAGATGGTGATGGGGCAATCCTGAGTAGCTGTTTTGGACCCTCCATTGAGTGCATAAACAAACAAATTGAAGCCCAGATCAATGGTTATGCATTTCATGTCAGATTGGGTCTCATTAGTTTGTGGATGTTGCTTTGAGATAATCAACACAAGGTGATCAGAACGCAATTTTATATATAGCATAATGTCTTAGCTGGAAATCCAAATTACTGTCTCCCTGCCTCCCTGTTTACACAAAGTCAACTTTAAATTAGACTGATTGGACTGAACTGATCATTTGTTTTCCCTTCAGTAGAGTGTAACGTCAATAAGGCTGCTTCTTGGCCTTCCTGGATGCTTGTGGCCAGCACAAAACCATGGAGAAGTATTACAGTCTTTTAAGAGGCACCACTGGGTTCAAAACTAGGAGTCAGGAGTCCTGGGGTCTTCCCTGACTTGCTAGCTGTGAAACCCTGGGCATGTTCCTTTAAAGTCTCTGGCTTATTTTCCAGTAATATGGAGCTACTATAACCTCCCCTGCCTGTCCCAGAAAACAAGGATAAAATTATTTAAGTGAAGGTGCTTTATAAGCTAATAGGTGTCAGTTTCCAGGGCTTCAGCCCTGAACTTGTTCATCCCTTCCTCCTTTGGTGAAACTTCCACCCTCCTTCTTACCTTTATCCCAAACCAAGCACTCAATGTCCTTTTATTCTCTGCCCCCGCCCCCTCCCCGGCAAAAGCCTTAAAAAAGTGTCTATGGCTTCTTGGAGGAACTCTCAGTCTCTTAGAATTCTCTTTCCTCATGAATCTGACCAAGAAGATGTGACCTAAGAATGCTCTGATGTGGCTGGAATCTTACAAGTACTTTCATCACTCTAGATGCCCCAAATTTGGATTAAAACACATAAAACACAATGTGTCCAGTCTTTTGACTTCGGCTTATTCTGCTATAGGATTTTATGTTATTGAAACCAAGATATAGAACAAGGTCTGGTATTTTTCTACAAATTTTCTACAAAATACCCCCAAAGTGTTTAGCATTTCTTTTGTGGGACATTTGCAACTGAAGAATCACTCTTCTTAAAATTATCCTTCAGTCTGCTGTGATCACACAGCAGGAATTGGTAGGCATGCAAGGAAGGGGATGGGGGAGCATGTGGTGATGGGGCCAAGACTTCTAGGTTTGGAGACTACCTCCTCTGAGTTCAGTTTTTACTTTTTCTTGCTTCTGGAGATATACTCTTATTTCTCTCCTTCCCACTTGAAATCAGATATTAGCATCCTCCCTGAAGACTGCCTCCATATGGGGTGCAAACAACATCAAAATATAACAGTTCAGATTTTGTATGCTATAAAAATATAGCATTTATTGACGTGAAGTTAATTATATTGGAGTACACCAGAGGAAACAAAAAGATTAAACTTCTACCCAAGACACTCCGTTTCTCCAAATTCATGCAAGTTACCATAAAACTTGTTCAGGAGACACAGTCTAAGCAGCTTAATAGCCCAAGGAACAGTTCAAGGTCAGGGCCTTCTGGAAGTTATGGATGCCTATTTCCTGAGCCTGCCTGGTGTAGTCTCCAGGGAGTCCTGGTTGTATCTTATCAGCAATGTTGACTCTGGAAATGCATAGACTGTTCTGGGTTTGACCTGAACATTTTGAGCTTTTAAGCTTATGAATGTTTAAGCTACAATCAGGAATTTTTTGATGCACTGGAAAGTCTTCTCTTCATGATTAAAAAAAACAACAGCAGAAACAAGTACTACATTCCTTGTTGAATGCTGATGCAGTGAATGGCACCTCTGTCCACTGGTTACACCAGCCTTCAGAGATCATCTTGAAGCTTTACTCTCAATTCCCATGTCTAATCCTTCACCAGGTGCTGTTGACTCTACTTCCATACTTCTTAATAAATCTTTCCACTCCTCCATTGCTACTGCCTCCATTTGAACCTAAGGACATGTCATATCATGCCTGCATTATCACAATCATGTCTTTTTGAAGCCATTCTTGCCTCTCTCCAATCCATTCTCCTATAAACGTTCACATCTGGTTTCAGATTTAAGATGGAAGACTCATATGTCCAGCCTTCATTTCTCCCAAAAGTCCCCTAGAAGGACGAAGGGAGATTTCAAAGAACAATAATTTAAATACAGTAGTGCTGGAAGACAAGGACAAAAGCCAACAGCAAAAGAGAAAGTTAAAGGAAATCCTTAATGAGAAGAGACAGATGTGATCAGTTTGATAAAGACAACAGAACTGGAGAAACTGCAGCTTAAAATACCCAGCATGAGAACAACCTCATCACAGCAGGGGGAGCAGAGAAAGCTTCCATGTCGAGGTCGATGAATACAAAATGCTGGCCATGGGATGATCACCAGGATTAGTAATCAAAAAAAAAAAAAAAGGAAAATTTAAAAGGTGAGTCTCCTGGAAATATCCTCTTTCTCCCACTTCCCCTCATACATAGAGCATATGGCAATGGCACAAAATCCAAGAGCTAGTCTCTAAAGAAAATGTGTGAACATTCTAGGAAGGTATCTTCCTGTGGTTTTGGGGATCTAGAGAAAAGCTGAGCAGATAAGAAATTACCTCATCAGAAATCAGCATTAGAAAGAGAGGAATAAGGGCATCAAGAACAAAGCAGCTCCACTCAAGAGATCACTCCAATATGAAACCCAAGCCCTCTTACATGGCAGTTGTGGGGCATGCCGCCTACAGACAGCTCCCCAGCCCTGCACCCACAGGAGAATCAACAGGTCACTAGCCCCTGCTTCCTCATGGAGCCTGCCTTCCACTGTCCCACTTATGGAGAAGCTTGTTAGGGAAACAAACCTACCTACCCAACTGCAGAGGAAATTTTGCTCTTTACTCATGAATATGAATTCTCAACCAAAAACCAGGTATTGAAGGAAAACCAGTAGCACAAAGGGAAGGATTAAGATTTTTTAAAAATAAACAAAAAAGAGCAACCTTCTATGGAAGAGACAGAAATAATTGGGAAATAGAAAAAGAACTTGAAAGTTCTGAACTGTCCTTAAAAAAAGAGGCAGGTGGGTATTGTCCATGTTTTCCTCTTTCGAAAATGAAGAACAAGATACTATGTATAAGAAAGAACAAACAGTTAGCAAAAAAGAAATCCCTGGAAACTAAAAATATGTTTCATTTTATGAAAATGAAGAAAAAAGAATCAAAGGACTGACAATAAGAAATAGGAAAGCCAGGGCTAAAGACCAAAGCTAGGAGATAAGTCAAGGAAATCCCCCGCAATGGTAAATAGAAGTCGAAGAGGTTATCCTGTCCACAGTAGAGTGGACGTAAATCGGAGTACATTCCCATGTGGATAAGTACTCAGCACCGAGGATGAGAACACTGCAACTCCGCACACAATGTGGATGAATTTCAAGAACACTGGGCAAAAGAAGCCAGCAAGAGCACATGCTGTATTACCCTACATATGTATCAAGTTCAAAGACAGGCACTACTGCTCCGAGGCACTGAAAGTCAGGAGAGTGGTGGCCCTTGGGGAGGTAGTGACAGGAGGCGGCATGAGGGGGATTCTGGGTATTGATAACATTCTCTTTCTTGATCTGGGTGCTGGTTACACAGGTTGTTCAGTTTGTGAAAATTCATCAGGTTGTACACTTGTTTGCACTTTTCTCTATGTACACTATCTTTGCTAAATGTTACCAAAAAAGAGCCAAACAAATATAAAACGTCACGCATTCGAATTTATCAATGTATCCTTAATGGTTCTGGGTTTGGTATCATGTTCAGAAAACCCTCCCCTAGTGTGAGATTACACTTGTCTTTTTCCTGATGCTTTCTTCCAGTACATTTATAGTTTAATTTTGTTGTGGTTGTTGTTTAAATTGCATGACCATCTAGATTTCTTTTTATAGATCAACATTTAAAAAATGACTCCATTCGTCACCAACAAATGTGTCACGATGTATTTAATCAGTCCTCTCTTATTAGAAATATAGGTTGTATCCAGTTTTCACTATTTAGAAAATAATAAAATATAGACAACTGGGTAATAAGGAGTTAAACATTCATCCATTTAAAGCTGGAGGAAGAGGACAGAGATAACGGAGTAGAATGAAAGACACCAATGGAAAATAGAGAGACATTTCTCATAGGTGAAGAAAGGAGGGTCTCCAGCGTGTCTTGGCCTAACCCACGCTGAGCAGGATGCTGAGGAAAAAAAATTCACACTTAAAAGCAACCAAATTAAAGTAGAAAACTCCAAGGATAAGAAGAATATTCTGAAAGTTTCTGTAAATAAGAAGCAGGTTACCTGAGATGCAATCAGCTTGACATCACATTTCTCACCGTCAAGAGTGAAGATACTTTTTTTTAAAAGAAAATGACATGTCTCAAATTCTGAATTTGCCCCCAGCCAAACTTTCAATTAAAGATATTTCTGAGAAATCAAGCACTCAAAATATTTACCACCCATGTAGCCAATTTGAACATAATTACTTGAAGAGTTTTCCTGAAATGTGAAAAGGAATATAAGAAAATGACTTGTGTCCTGGTTCTCCACAACCTTTGTTTGGACCCCAAACTCATTTATTCAGTGTTCTTGGTACCTCCACGTCCCCTCTTCAGGACTCACAAAGTCTTCTGGGTCTCCTGCTTGCCACACACCAACCATAAGGAATCAAAGCTGCCACCTCAGGTCAAATATTTAGAGAATTCCCTCCATCCATGTTGTACCATTATTCCTTAGCCATTTTGGACTTTGTGACTAGCTGAATGGAGGGCTTTTCTGAAAGCACTGCAGCCTCCCTCAAGCTATGGTCGAGAAAGTGGTTTGCTAGCCCCCAGCCATCTCATGAATCCATGTGCTAACTGAAAGGTTACCATTGTACGCAAACTCTCTGGGATTTCAGCCTGGAGGGAAGCCAGGACACATGTTTCCTTCTCCATCTCTTTCTTTTTTCCATGCTCAGCACAAAAGCAGAAACATTGGGCTTTCCCGTGTGGCAGGGACTTTTTATATCCTGAATTCTCTCTTTCCCTTTAGCTTGTAGCTTAACTCCCAACCCTTGAGAGCCCAAGAAATATAGAAAATTCCTCCCTCTCAATATGACAATTTCCTTGATAGGAACTTGAAAGTCTTTTTCGAATTGTTGGAAACTGTTCATTCTCTTCTTCCCTCATGTGGTAAGTCTTCAGCTTCATCTAATCTAAAGGCAGCTAGCACTTCCTTGAGTCCTCCCAATCCAAACCAGGTCTACCAGGTCTTTGCCTACCCAGGACATAGCAGTTATCATAATTCCTTTGTGTGTCTATTTGGTTATCACATGGCTCCCTCTAGATCATGCACCCTATGAGAGAAATGCCTCTAAACAAGTCTATGAAGTACTCTGATTTGGCCTGTTAAAGTGGATTTGTTTACACCCTCAGATCTGATTCTTAATCAGGAACGTCTTTAGAGTAAGTTTAATTTGAGTGACTTCTCCTGGGTTAAAGCCAATGGCCAGGGCTGATCCTTGAGGAGGACCCAAGGATAAAAGCAGGTGAATCTCTCAGTCATGAGTATCCAGGACCCAAGACTCTTTATATACAATGCTTCTCTCTCCATCTCCATCCCAACCTGCCAACTCCCTATTTTGGAGGTAAACATCTGGGAGTGTCCTGTAGAGACTGCTTCCGGAGTGTCCTTTCTGGTTCAGGGTGCCCTTAATGTCAGTATTTTTGTGGACAGTAATGATGAGGACAGTCAAATCCGTACACGTAAGCTGGCGCAGTTCTCATGCTCTAGATTCAGGACATGAGAAGGACCACCTGGTGGGGCATCTTCCAAAGACCAGGAGAGCTGACACAGGGGCTAGGACTTCTCAGGAGTAGTTGTGCTGGGAATCAGAGTCCTTGCTCTTTCTTTCTTCCTTCCTTCCTTTCAAGGATGTCTGAATACTATTTGCAGGGATACCTGACCCTTTTCCAGACCCTCTCTGATATTTTGGTATATTATTTGCTTGCCTTTTAAAATACACATTGGGCATCATTTTCTCATCTCTCCCTTAGTTTTGAAATACCTACTTCCAGCATTTTCCTTGGGAGGCAGGAGGCTTGGTCTTAGACTTGCTGTGTGACTGTGGCAAAATTAACTGCCCTCTTTGGGTCTCTGGTTTATCCTATGCAACATGACTGAGGAGGACCAGATGATGCCAGCACTTCTGTCACTGATGGCATTCTAGGACACTTTGCTTTTGAAGCTGAGGCAGGGCTGACATGTGATGGCGTCTGCATGTGATTGGTGGCTATCAACATTCTGCTTGGAGAGGTTTTGTGGGTACGTGGACTCCCACTTGGAGCACAACTGCCTAGAAGGAGCAGAGGCAAATGTGCAGGCAGAAGTGACTCTGGCTAGTAACACAGCCAGTTGTTGATTAATGAAGGGGAGAGAGAGCGCAAAAAACTGAAATCCACAGATGATTGTCAAACCTCATCTTCAGCAATGATTTTAACCTCCTCTCTGATTCCATTTAAAAAAAAATGTTTTTTTGCTTCCTCTTAAGACCAGAGCTGCTAACAAGAAAAAAAATGGACTGATTTAAATTTCATCTTCTTTCATTTTCTCAGTGCAAGCTGAGGTACAGTGCTAATGAGCAGTGGAAAGACAACAAGGATTCACTGAAGGGTGAGAAGAAAGGCTGGAGAGGCCAAAGCCCCTGCCCATGTGGTGGAATTACAATGAGTGAAGGTCAGCATTAGGATGTGCTGGGTCCTGTGACATAATCCCCAGATCTCCTTGGCTTATCACAGTGTAGGTCTATCCTCATTCATGCCATAGCCCGATGCAGGTAGTGGGCGGTGATGCACTGTTCCATGCAGTCATTCAGGAACCCAGGATTCTTCCATCCGTTGAGGCATCAGAGACCTCCACTGGATCCTCTGCATCTGGCTTAGAGACAGAGAAAGAGAGGGAGCTTGGAGGATTGTGAGGGAGGTCTTATGGGTGGGGTCTGCCCACAGAGAACTCAGTCACATGACCCCATCTAGCTGCAGGTGAAGCTGGGAAATGTAGTCTATCCACATTGCCAAGAAGTAAAGAAACAGAGTGAACACATAGCACTGTCTCTGCCACCAGGTCTTTTGGCTATGCTAGTTGATTTCTCTCAGAGCTCTGAAATGGGGGTGGGGGTGGGGAAGAAAACAAAACCTTTTTCTCAGCAGTACCTCTGCTCATTCATGGTGTTACTCATGGCTCTTCCTTCATTCCTTCTTTATCGGCATGCAGTCAATCCACAGCACCCAGACCTAAACTTATCCAGGTCAGGGAAACTCTCTCTCTGATGGTACCTGATTCTCTCTGAAGAAAGGAAGAGGATACTATTTCCCTGTAGTCTTGTGGTTAGGGACCAGACTCCAAGCCCTTCAGATCTGATTTGAATCTTTGCTATGTCATTCAACTTTCTGGGCCTGAGTTTTCCCAGCTGTAAAACAAGAATTAAAAATCTTGTCTCATAAGACTGTTGTGATGTTGAAAGTAGTGTTTGGCAAAGTTTACAGGTCTAATATTGTATTAATCTAAAACACTCAGTGGATTCAGAAGGGGAATAAAATGTTCAGACCTTGATTCCAACCCCAGTAACTCTTGGGAAGTTCTTACTTTAAAAAACAACGGGGCTTCCCTGGTGGCGCAGTGGTTGAGAATCTGCCTGCCAATGCAGGGGACACGGGTTCGAGCCCTGGTCTGGGAAGATCCCACGTGCCGCGGAGCAACCAGGCCCGTGTGCCACAATTACTGAGCCTGCGCGTCTGGAGCCTGTGCTCCTCAAAGAGAGGCCGTGATAGTGAGAGGCCTGCGCACCGCGATGAAGAGTGGCCCCCGCGTGCCGCAACTAGAGAAAGCCCTCGCACAGAAACAAAGACCCAACACAGGCAAAAATAAATATAAAAATAAATTTAAAAAAAACAAAAAACAAAAAACAATGAAGTTCCTTTGTGCTGTCTCTTTCCTGCTAATTAACCAACAAAGAATCTAGATATGGCCTCCTGTCATCAAGAGTGCAGGGGTAAAAACACTACACCAGATGTGGTCCTGCCCACCAGAAAGACAAGATCCAGCCTTATCCAACAGAACACAGGCACCAGTCACCTCCACCAGGAAGCCACACAACCCACTGGACCAACCTTAGCCACTGGGAACAGACACCAAAAACAATGGGAGCTACGAACCTGCAGCCTGCGAAAAAGAGACCCCAAACACAGTAAGTTAAGCAAAATGAAAAGACAGAGAAACACACAGCAGATGAAGGAGCAAGGTAAAAACCCACCAGACCAAACAAATGAAGAGGAAATAGGCAGTCTACCTGAAAAAGAATTCAGAGTAATGATAGTAAACATGATCCAAAATCTTGGAAATAGAATGCAAAAATAAAAGAAACGTTTAAAAAGGACCTAGAAGAACCAAACAGCAAACAAACAATGATGAACAACACAATAAATGAAATAAAAAATTGTGTAGAAGGAATCAATAGCAGAATAACTGAGGCAGAAGAACGGATAAGTGACCTGGAAGTTAAAATAGTGGAGATAACCACTGCAGAGCAGAATAAAGAAAAAAGAATGAAAAGAATTGAGGACAGTCTCAGAGACTTCTGGAACAACATTAAATGCACCAAAATTCAAATTATAGGGGTCCAAGAAGAAGAAGAGAAAAAGAAAGGAACTGAGAAAATATTTGAAGAGATTGTAGTTGAAAACTTCCCTAATATGGGAAAGGAAATAGTCAATCAAATCTAGGAAGCACAGAGAGTCCCATACAGGATAAATCCAAGGAGAAACACGCCAAGACACATATTAATCAAACTATCAAAATTAAATACAAAAAAAAATATTAAAAGCAGCAAGGGAAAAACAACAAATAACATACAAGGGAATCCCCATAAGGTTAACAGCTGATCTTTCAGCAGAGACTCTGAAAGCCAGAAGGGAGTGACAGGACATATTTAAAGGGATGAACGGGAAAAACCTACAACCAAGATTACTCTACTCAGCAAGGATCTCATTCAGATTCGACGGAGAAATTAAAAACTTTACAGACAAGCAAAAGCTAAGAGAATTCAGCATCACCAAACCAGCATTACAACAAATGCTAAAGGAACTTCTCTAGGCAGGAAACACAAGAGAAGGAAAAGACCAACATTAACAAACCCAAAACAATTAAGAAAATGGTAATAGGAACATACATATCGATAATTACCTTGAATGTAAATGGATTACATGCTCCAACCAAAAGACATAGATGGGCTGAATGGATACAAAAACAAGACCCATATATATGCCGTCTACAAGAGACCCACCTCAGACCTAGGGACACATATAGACTGAAAGTGAGGGAATGGAAAAAGATATTCCATGCAAATGGAAATCAAAAGAAAGCTGGAGTAGCAATTCTCGTATCAGACAAAATAGACTTTAAAATAAAGACTATTACAAGAGACAAAGAAGGACACCACATAATGATCAAGGGATCAATCCAAGAAGAAGATATAACAACTGTACATATTTATGCACCTAGCATAGGAGCACCTCAATACATAAGGCAAATACTAACAGCCATAAAAGGGGAAATCGACAGTAACACAATCATAGTAGGGGACTTTAACACCCCACTTTCACCAATGGACAGATCATCCAAAATGAAAATAAATAAGGAAACACAAACTTTAAATGACATATTACACGAGATGGACTTAATTGATATTTATAGGACATTCCATCCAAAAACAACAGAATACACTTTCTTCTGAAGTGCTCATGGACCATTCTCCAGGATAGATCATATCTTGGGTCACAAATCAAACCTTGGTAAATTTAAGAAAATTGAAATCATATCAAGTATCATTTCCGACCACAATGCTATGAGACTAGATATCAATTACAGGAAAAAAATCTGTAAAAAATACAAACACATGCAGGCTAAACAGTACACTCCTAAATAACCAAGAGATCACTGAAGAAATCAAAGAGGAAATCAAAAAATACCTAGAAAAAATTACAATGAAAACACGATGACCCAAAAGCTATGGGATGCAGCAAAAGCAGTTCTAAGAGGGAACTTTATAGCAATATAATCCTACCTCAAGGAACAAGAAACATCTCAAATAAACAACCTAACCTTACACCTAAAGCAATTAGAGAAAGAAGAACAAAAAATACCCAAAGTTAGCAGAAGGAAAGTAATCATAAAAATCAGGTCAGAAATAAATGACAAAGAAATGAAGGAAACAATAGCAAAGATCAATAAAACTAAAAGCTGCTTCTTTGAGAAGATAAACAAAACTGATAAACCATTAGCCAGACTCATCAAGAAAAAAAGGGAGAAGACTCAAATCAACAGAATTAGAAATATAAAAGAAGTAACAACTGACACTGCAGAAATACAAACGATCATGAGAGATTACTACAAGCAACTATATGCCAATAAAATGGACAACCTGGAAGAAATGGACAAATTCTTAGAAAAGCACAACCTTCCGAGACTGAACCAGGAAGAAATAGAAAATATAAACAGACCAACCACAAGCACTGAAATTGAGACTGTGATTAAAAATCTTCCAACAAACAAAAGTCCAGGACCAGATGGTTTCACAGGCGAATTCTATCAAGCATTTAGAGAAGAGTCACACCTGTCCTCCTCAAACTCTTCCAAAACATAGCAAGGGAGGAACACTCCCAAACTCCTTCTACGAGGCCTTCATCACCCTGATACCAAAACCAGACAAAGATGTCACAAGAAAGAAAACTACAGGCCAATATCACTGATGAACATAGATGCAAAAATCCTTAACAAAATAGTAGCAAACAGAATCCAACAGCACATTAAAAGGATCATACACCATGATCAGTTGGGGTTTGTCCCAGGCACGCAAGCGTTCTTCAGTATACGCCAATCAATTGATGTGATAAACCATATTAACAAATTGAAGGAGAAAAACCATATGATCATCTCAATAGATGCAGAGAAAGCTTTTGACAGAATTCAACACCCATTCATGATAAAAACTACTAGAGCTAATCAATTAATTTGGTAAAGTGGCAGGATACAAAATTAATGCACAGAAATCTCTTGCATTCCTATACACTAGTGATGAAAATCTGACAAGAGGGAAGAGATATGGGGATATATGTACATGTATAGCTGATTCACTTTGTTACAAAGCAGAAACTAACACACCATTGTAAAGCATTTATACTCCAATAAAGATGTTTAAAAAAAAAAAAGGAATTAAGGAAACACTCCCGTTTACCATTGCAACAAAAAGAATAAAATACCTAGGAATAAACCTACCTAAGGAGACAAAAGACTTGTATGCAGAAAACTATAAGACACTGATGAAGGAAATTAAAGATGATAAAAACAGATGGAGAGATACATCATGTTCTTGCATTGGAAGAATCAACACTGGGAAAATGACTATACTACCCAAAGCGGTCTACAGATTCAATGCAATCTCTATCAAACTACCAATGGCATTTTTCACAGAACTAGAACAAAAAATTTCACAATTTGTATGGAAACACAGAAGACCCCAAATAGCCAAAGCAATCTTGCGAAAGAAAAACGGAGCTGGAGGAATCAGGCTCCTGCACTTCAGACTATACTGCAAAGCTACAGTAATCAAGACTGTATGGTAATGTCACAGAAACAGAAATTTAGATCAGTGGAACAGGATAGAAAGCCCAGAGATAAACCCACGCACATATGGTCACCTTATTTTTGATAAAGGAGGCAAGAATATACAATGGAGAAAAGACAGCCTCTTCCATAAGTGGTACTGGGAAAACTGGACAGCTACATGTAAAAGAATGAAATTAGAACACTCCCTAACACCATGCACAAAAATAAACTCAAAATGGATCAAAGACCTAAATGTAAAGCCAGACACTATCAAACTCTTAGAGGAAAACATAGGGAGAGCACTCTATGACATAAATTGCAGCAAGATCCTTTTTGATCCTCCTCCTAGAGAAGTAGAAATAAAAACAAAAATAAACAAATGGGACCCAATGAAACTTAAAAGCTTTTGCACAGCAAAGGAAACCATAAAGAAGACAAAAGAACAACCCTCAGAATGGGAGAAAATATTTGCAAATGAAGCAACTGACAAAGGATTCATCTCCAAAATTTCCAAGCAGCTTATGCAGCTCAATATGAAAAAAAACACAAACCCAATCCAAAAATGGGCAGAAGACCTAAATAGACATTTCTCCAAAGAAGATATACAGATTGCCAACAAACACATGAAAGGATGCTCAATATCACTAATCATTAGAGAAATTCAAATCAAAACTACGAGGTATCACCTCACACTGGTCAGAATGGCCATCATAAAAATATCTACAAACAATAAATGCTGGAGCGGGTGTGGAGAAAAGGGAACCCTGTTGCACTGTTGGTGGGAATATAAATTGATACAGCCACTATGGAGAACAGTATGGAGGTTCCTTAGAAAGACTAAAAATAGAACTACCATACGACCCAGCAATCCCACTACTGGGCATATACCCTGAGAAAACCATCATTCAAAAAGAGTCATGTACCACAATGTTCATTGCAGCTCTGTTTACAATAGCCAGGACATGGAAGCAACCTGTGTGTCCATCGACAGATGAATGGTTAAAGAAGATGTGGCACATATATACAATGGAATATTACTCAGCCATAAAAAGAAACGAAATTGAGTTATTTGTAGTGAGGTGGTTGGACCTAGTCTGTCATACAGAGTGAAGTAAGTCAGAAAGAGAAAATCAAATACCATATGCTAACACATATATATGGAATCTAATAAAAGAAAGAAAATGTTTTTGAAGAACCTAGGGGCAGGACAGGAATGAAGTCACAGACGTAGAGAATGGACTTGAGGACACGGGGAGGGGGAAGTGTAAGCTGGGACGAAATGAGAGAGTGGCATGGACATATATACACTACCAAATGTAAAATAGATAGCTAGTGGGAAGCAGCTGCATAGCACAAGGAGATCAGCTCTGTGCTTTGTGCCCGCCTAGAAGGGTGGGATAGGGAGGGTTGGAGGGAGACCCAAGAGGGAGGAGATATGGGGATATATGTATATGTATAGCTGATTCACTTTGTTATAAAGCAGAAACTAACACGCCATTGTAAAGCAATTATACTCCAGTAAAGATGGTAAAAATAAAAGAGTGCAGGGGTAATGGTAAAGAATGTTCATTTCTCCCAATCTGGAACAAAATTTAGGTTTGGTAGGGGAGGCCCAAATGTCTAACTCTGTCATTGTTAGACCATCAAAGGAGCAAACAGATGACTGTGGGTCTATATTGGGGAAAAGTAGAGTTGATGGGAGCAATTAGGATTGATTTTGAAGTTTTGGAGCTTAGAAGACCTTGTGAAAATCTTTTCTTCTGTCTCCCATGGAAATAAAAATTTTAAAAAATCTTAATTCTTCCAGTCCAAAGTCTCCGTTTTTTGTTTGTACTACTCTAGGTGTGCAGGGGCCAGGATCATAGTCTTGATAACTGTAATAGTAAGCACAACTGACTTAATGGCATTAAACAAATACCCATACTTAGTAGTTACTATGTGCCGGGCATATTCAATCTTGTTTGTTCCTTTCATCTTGGCAGACCTAGGATTTGAATCCAGGACCAGTTGGCTGCAGAATCAAGTCTTTTCTTTGATACAGTGTTGTCCATTAGGTTACGTAGAAGTTAGTGCTATAATTTGATCAAGTTCATGTGATTGTCCTCCTGTGACACATTTGTGCCTTTGTTACATTGCATAGAAATTGCATAACCTTTGTTGCACTGATTAGTAATTAAGCAATGTTGGTGGAGGACTGTTTCCAACAGTTTTCGTTAGGAATGTGCAGTATTTCAGTTTTAGTCTAATAGATTAAGTAGGTTGTTATGGGTCCAGCTCCCAAAGAGGGCCAGAGCTCCCAGTTTCATGGGTCAGAGTGCAGCTGGATGTCCAAAGTTGTGTGTCCAGGGACAAGGTTCCCAAGGGAGTTCAGAGAGGAACATCAAAGATCTAGCAAAGGTCTGTGTGGGGGCAGGGAGGACGACCCAGGAGAGCCAAGGAATAGAACGGGGTCTGGCACTGTCAGGTAAGTCCTAGCATCTTCTTGGGAGTTATTTGATATCCAGGGCATGTTGAGGGGTCTCAGAAAGACCTTGGGTTATTACCCTGATGAGAAAACCTCCGCACTCTTGCATGTCCTGGGCAGGGGTAACCCTGGTGGACAACGTGTGTCCATCCAAGGTCTTAGTGCCAGTGGCAGCCATGGGCTCTAAGACAGAGGTTGGCTAAAGCTGGGGCAGCCCTCCCATATCCCCTTCCCTAAGTGAGGGGAGTGAGGACCCACACACAGCCTTTTTTGGTATAGATTCCCAGGAAGTGGAAGAAGGACAAAGGCTGACTCTTATTTGACATTTCTGCTGCTCTCTCTTTTCCTCCCACCCTACTCCGGAATTCAGAAGTACAGAAAATTACTCAGTTAACCAAATGGAGAATTTAATGAATCCACTGATATCAAAAGACAGACCTGCAGTATCTTTATCTGTGTAATTAATTAGCCTCTGTCTGTGAAGTGTTCTGAGCATGTGAAGTGCCATGGATATTGTATTATTAATTATTATCATGCATGGGAAACATAACTGGATTTTTTGACCTCCATGCCCTTAACAGCCCCTGTTTAATGGTGCATTAATTGTAGCTTTACTTTTTGATCAGCTTTGACTCTCTTTAGGTGGTGATATATTGAAACACTTTTTCATGCCTTTCGAGATTTTTCCTTAGAAAATCAAGTTTCAAAAGTGTGTGTGCAAACATGAGTGGCAGTGAGGAGCCACTGAAGGTGTCTGAGGGGGGAGGAGCAGGTGACTGCACAGGAAGCAGGTTTACAGAAGATGCGTCTGCTAGTGTCAGATGAAATTAAAAGGAGGAGAGACTGCAAGCGGGGAAGAATCCTGCTTGGGCATGAAGTAATGAAAATTAGGATTAGGGTGGTGGTTGGGAATTGGGGATTGTTTGGTGGAGAGAAAAATTTATTATTTTAGGAACCGTTGAAGATAGTGTCCTAATGGACCCTCTTGGTATGCTGGGGGAAAACCGTATATAGCTTAATTCCTTGTGTTAAAAATGAAAAGGAATTTGGGGAGCTGGAAGCAGCCTTGAAATGGACAGAGGTGAAACAAATTTGGAGGAAGGGCACCACGGTGAGAGTCCAGTGGGCTTCAGTCCTGTGGCAAGTGGGTGGCTGTGTGGCCTGCAGCAGGCATTGCCCAGGTCCTGGGTAGGTATGGGGCTGGGTAGCAATGAGGGTTGTCTTCTAGTCTGTTCTTGGATGCAGTGTAATACTCACCTGTCTTTAGTGTGTTGGGAATGGTGTTCTGGAGAAGTCGGAGCGTTCCACCCCTGGCTCAGCAGTGGGCAGAGGGAAGCAGAAGTTGGGTGAGGGCCACGCGAGTTAGGTGGGGAGCTCTCCTCCAACGTGGATTCCAGTGACTACAAGAACAAAAAGCCATGGAGGAATTCAGTATATTCTCGACCAGGGCCTGGATTTCCTAGAGCGTGTGAGAAGGGATCAAGCTAATTTTATCTGATTTTCAAAACCAAAGTGACCTCAGCTAATATCACGATATCTAAAGGAAAGACAAATCCTAGAACTGGAGCTACTCTGCAAATTGAGGATTATATGCCTAACCTTATGATGGAAGCCCACTGCCTTCCTCTCTCCAGCTTTGTCCTTGTATAGCTATTCATTATTTTTCTACTTTACTAGAATAGTTGTCTCTATCCAAATGGGACAAACTGTGTTTTCAGAGATTTCTGAAAATCCTTTTCTTCCAGAGCCACTCTGTTCTGGATTACTCTGTGCTTCTAATGAGATAAAGCCTAGATAACTGTTCTGGATCATTCTGGACTTTTAATGAGATAAGACCCAGAGACATTTGTCCCAGAGCCACTCTTGGCTCTTAATGAGGTGAGGCTAACAGGGGATGGACTAGAATTGTTTCCCCCAAGCTCCTCAGAGACCAAATATGGCCCTACCGTTTTAGGAAACCTGCACAGAGGAGAAATGCAAACATGTGGATGAAATCTTCCAAATTGCCATCTTCTTTCCCCAACTCCTCTCCTTTTCTATTCTTCACATTACTTCCTTTTTATTGAGTGTGTGTGTGCTGGTAGGCATTATCAGTGGAGAGGTGGAGGTTTGAATTTGGGAGAGTAGCTGTTTACGTATTCTACACCTGGACAGCCTTTGTCACTAAATACCTATGTGACCCCTGGCAAGTCACCCAGTCTTTCTTCCTCTGCCTAGCTTTGACCTTCTACAATCCACTGTTTACTTTTCATTAGATTACCCTGTTTAGTTGCCTCTATTGATAAAATGCTCAGGCTAACTGGTCATTTCATCTGCCAAGACGAAAAGAAAAAAGTATCAAATGTTCAATAGCCAAGATATGCAAACAACTTAAGCACCCATCAATGAATGAATGGATAAGGAAGATGTGGTATACATATATAATGGAATACTACTCAGCCATAAAAAAGATAAAATCTTGTCATTTGAGACAACATGGATGGACCTTGAGAGTATTATGCTAAGTGAACTGAGTCAGATGGAAAAGGACAAATACTACATGATTTCACTTATATGTGGAATATAAAAAACAAACAAAGTAAATGAACAAACAAGAACACACACGTAGGTAGAAAGAACAGAGTAGTGGTTACCAGAGGGGAGGGGGGGCAGGGTGGAGGGTGAAATGGATAAAGGGGATCAACTGTATGGTGATGAATAGAAACTAAATTTTTGGTGGTGAGCATACTGTGGTGTATACAGAAGTAGAAATATAAGGTTGTACACATGAAACACATAATATTGTAAATCAATGCTACCTCAATTAAAAAAAAAGTAAAGTGTTGTCTTTTACAAATACTGATACAAGATACTACATTATTGCTAACTTTAATCACTCTGGGGATGAGAATGCCTTCCCTGCTTGGCCTCTGGTACTCACCTGTGAAGTGGCTTGAGTATTGGAGTCACCTGTCTTGTGAGAGAGAAATTTCTTTCCCTGTGGAAGTTACCACACCCACCCAAGCATGCAAATCATGTCAAGGATCCTGGGCAGAATCCCATTATGACTCTAAGATACATTTCATCCCTTGTGTTTCTTTCTGTTGCCATTCTAGGATGCAAAGGGGTTGAAGACAGGAGCTGTCTTTAATGGAAACTGAACAGTGCCTAACTCCTGTGGATATCTGTTAAATGTTGAATAACAACAGTGATCATGTAATAAGGACGCCCAGCTCACTCGGGAGAGAATACCAAACAGCCTGGAATTTTCCTGTTGCTGACAGCATGGCCCAGGAGCATCTTGAGGTGAATTTAAAAACCTCAGCGATTCAAATCACATTTCCCATAAGAAATCCATCTTCTAGCTTGGAGTAATTGTTCAGGTTATTGCTGGTTTACTGCGTGATTTGTTAGTCCTCATTTGAATCTTCCAGGTCTGGAAGAAAGATATTGTGCTTTAATGATAAATAAGCTCAAAAAGAGGGAAAAACATCCAAGCAGCTCCCTGGCCAGTACCTTTCTCTTTTTCCTCATCCAGTATTTTTTCCAACTGTTTCAATTGTTCTGAAGTAAATTATTACTGTATGAGCTCATTTAAAGAGCTGCTATAGAAAACAAGCTGCCACAAGCTATTAAGAAAATAACCCTATTTCAGTTTTGAGTGAAAAGGAAAAGAAATTAGCTCCATTCAAGATACATATATATTTTTTCACAGAACCAGAGTCTTTCTCTATAGTGTCAAAAATAAAGGAACTGCGTCCTTTTTATCCTCCCTGCTTTCCTCAATTCAGCCCCAGTCTTACTCCATAGGATCCTGGAGGAAAGCTGTCAGAAGTGTTGGTTAAAAGCTTTCTGATGGGGACATTAATGATTGGTTTGGAAAGAGCCAGGGTGAGCGGGCATGAACCCGGCTCCCCACTGGATGTGCAGCGCTCTGCCTAGCACAGACATCTTCCCCTGGACAAGGGCCTCAGCATCACTGGGGCACTGCTGGGCTTGAGATTTACGCACTTGCTCATTTTTGGCCCACTAAGTGCCACGTGTTTTGCTGGGTGACCAGGATATAATAAATAAGACAAAATCCTGCCCTAAAATGACCTCACCGCAGATTAAATAATTATGGGCTCCCCCTGGATGAGTATAATGACAGCAGCAGACATGGCTTGGAGGTGGGTTGTGGGACCATGGCTCAGATCACCTGCTCGGTCTTAATGGGGTCATCAGAAGCTTTCTGGAGGAGGTGACACATGAGTTGCTTTCGAAGACAAATAGGAATTTTCCAGTTGTAGGAACAGCCGGGAAAGAGCCTTTCATTGCCACACCTTATTTGCTCTCTGCTCCTTGAACTTTAGGTAGAATTATTTTACCCCACACTTCCAAACCTTGTCAAAGTCCAAAGAGGGGCTCTTTTCATGGCCATTTTTGCTTCCCTGTGTCCACCACTAATTCTATCAGCTATCAGGCACCTACAGTGGAGCTGATGCTGGGTGCTTTGTAACATGTTGTTTGTCTTAACTTTACTCCTATATTAACAGCTGAGGTGGCTGAAGTCACACAGCCAATAATTCAGGTAGCCTAGTCTGTTTAGTAAAATCTAAGCCCTTCCCACTCGAGTGTGTTGCAAATTAAAAAGAAGAAAAATTCTACATGGAAAGAATATTTCAGCCTGACGTCTCCACTTTCTAGCATGAAAAACCTACAGCACATTTATGGTATTTACCTGAATAGATAAGTATCATTATTATTATTATTATTATATATGAATAGTGCTATTTGTTGTGCTTGGTTTTTGTTTTTCAGTATTGTCAGGCTTTGGAATGTACATTTTTATAGCACATTTACATTTCTTACGAGCAGATATTTCAGTGTTTCTGTGTGATTTGTCTGTGGGCACCAAAAAACTTGAACTCCTGAGCCAGTTGCTAGTAAACTTTAAGAAACACTGAGCTGGGCTCAGTATCAAGGCAGAAAGCTTGGAGTATTCATAGTCTTCTCCCCCTAGGTAGACATAATGATACATGAAACTGGATTCTGAAGTGTCTGTTTAGGACTTTCTTTCCTCTTATGGGTGCACCAAAATTCAGAGGAGAATGTTAGGAAATTATGAGCTGATCATTGTCCCTGGGGGCAAAGACCACTGACTATATGAAAATCCTAGGGCTGGACTACATTTCCCAGCCTCCCCTGCAGTTCAGCGTGGTCATGTGACTGGGTTCTGGCCAATGGGCTGTGGGAGTCAGTGATGTGTACCCCTGCCAGGTTTGGCACAAAAACCTCCCGTGCAAGTTCCTCCATGCTCTGCACCCTTTCCAACTGGAATAGAGGTGACTTGCAGGGTGACCTTGGAAGCCATGTGTTGAAGATACATGATCAACTGTCTCCCTGAATGACCATGTGGAATAATCCATTCTCTGCCAAGAACTGTTATGTGAACATGGAGTAAGCTTCTATTGTGCTTCTATATTTTATTTTTAGACTTACTTGTTATAGTAGTTGGTGTTACTCTAAATGATATAGGCCATCATCCCTGGAGTCTTTATTGTCATAAACTTAATACCTGTGTCTTGAATCTTGCAGTTTCCACTGTAGAGAACTCAGTAGGGAGAGTTGGAGGACTTTGTGAGGCTTTAAATGGAAGGAAGGCACACAGGTTACATTTGTCAGGTCTGATCCCTGAATGTGTCTGCTTTGTATGACTTGTCCCCTGAGGGCTCTACAGGCATGGGGAAGAATGTTCACAATCACAATCAGATCTTTTCCCTTGGTTGCTTTATCAACATAGTTTTTTCTGCTGCAAGGTTTCTGACCACCAGGGCCTGCCATCTCTCTGTCTTTATGTCACCCTTCTTCTCTTGAAGAGTTGTCCATTGTAGTGCCTTCATTAGCTCTAACAGTTTTCAGAATTTTACTCAAGCAGGGTGAGGAGCTTTTAACTCTCAGAGCTGCTGAGTGAGAGCTCTGTCTGGGGCATAAGCAAAACCATTCCTTCCCTCACTCACATGTATCAGTGGAAGCTGCTGGCAGGAACCTGGTGTCAGTGAAAAGCTTTTTTAAAAATACCAATTTAGTGTTGAAAAATATTCATATATCCTGTCAATGTTTCTAGAGATCTTCCTGAATTTGAGGTTTGGAGACAATGTGTCTGGATAGATTTGGGGAACTGGGCTTTGTCTACCACTGCTGCTGTATCTGGAACCATATACAGATGATAAGCTGGGAACACCTCTTGCTGGGTAAATCCAATTCTCACTTTATTGAAATGATACAGGGCATGACCCACAGGGTGTGTGCAGAGTGGTCCATGACCCTGTTACCACAGACTTCAGGGTCTGAGAACTAGGTTAAGTGCTTGCCTTCTCTGTGATTCTACATTGTTATTTCCGTCTTATTCTTTCAGACGCGAGAGGGCTGAAGCAGGAAGGATGCCTGTGTATTACAGTAGCCCACAAATGGTACCTTCGAGGTGTGCCCCTCTTCATATTTCTGGTGAAATGGATAGGGATAAGATGACTCAGCAGTTGGGGATTTTGAAGGTGAGCGTGTTTGATATTATGTATTTAGCTTTTATAACCATATTTCTAACTTAACCCAGACTGAATTGGATAGAATTTTATATATTTCTGTAGGCAGAGGCACCTTCTTTTACTCTGGTGGACTTCCTATTGTGGACATATGTTACAGAACATCCCATGATTTCTCAAATATTTACCATTAACCTATTGTTTATTATTATTTGGAAAGCCATCTGAGCATCTTGTCTCCACTCAACTAGAATGCTTCTGCCACCATCTCAGAAGCACCAGTAGTTGCCATGACACTTAGATGAGATCATAGCTCTGTTGCCGTCTTTAAAAATATTATGTCTAAATAATTCCAACTTTCTAACCCCCACTGAAGTTCTCAATTTGATTATCCCCATTCACAAACTCTCCCAGGGGAAATTGGGGTAGTTATCTTAATAAATTAGATCATCTTGCATTGTCTCAACTTCAAGTTGTATCAGTAACAACAAACCCCAGTTAAAATTCAGACTGTACTTTTAACCTGACCAGGGATGAAAATATCTGTTGTATTTGCCATTTAAATGTTCCACTTGCCCCCTGAACACCTGGTGTTTAGCATTTGTTCTTTCTAAGTCTCTGGAGAAATGGAGAGAGTGAAGATCTCTTACTTGAATGAATAACTCAGGGGAAACCTTATGCCAGATAGAACTGGATAACAGACAATATTAAATGTCTTTAATTCTGTCTTGATAATTTCTAATTGAAAAATTGTGTTGGTTTTCTTCTTGAGATCAGGTTGGCTTCATCATATGTGTAAGAAATCACCATCAGGAGGTAGATCTTCTTTCATTTTTTAAGGTGGCTAGATGGTGTCCCCCCACTGCTTGCCTGCCCTGTCCCAGGGCTAAGGACCTATAAGAGAGATTTTTACAAGGTCACTCAGGCCTGAGAAGCAGATGTTATTTTTAGCATAATCAAATAGAGGAGGGGTGCTAGCAGGGTGCTAATCCGCCCCCCGCAGCATGAGCTTCTCTGGTTGGGCTCAGGTCTCATTCCCAAATAGTGGCCCCTTCCCTCTTCCTTCAGGGCACAAGGTGGAGCTTCTCCCGCTTTTAAGGCAGCAACATCAATGGGGACAGGTAGGGACTGTCCATCCATGTTGGAGACCAAAACCAAGAGAAGTGGGAAGAGAAAGGAACATATAGTGCATAGAGAAAGGGTGGGTCTATGAATGAGATCCTGCATCTGGTAAGATGCTTTTGGCACCAAGGAGTAGGAACTCCCAAATGATCAAGGAAGAAGGAAGCTTATTTCATGGGGATGTGTTTGTTTGTGACGCGTTCGTGATGGCGCCCGCTTCCTCAGTGTTTCTCGTGCCTTTCCCAATGCGCTGGCTTTGTCCTTAGACTGGTGGCCTGGTGGCTTCAGCAGCCCCAAGTCATCTAGACACCACAGCACCAGAGAAGGAGGACAGCCTTTTCTGTGGCTTTCTCTTTACACTGAGAAGATGTGTCTCTGAATCCCCAGGAGACTTACCTTATTCCTCTTTGGCTAGAATTGGGTTAAATGCCGATTTCTTAGCTACTAGCTGATAAGGGGATGGAATTACCATGATCGGTTTAGACTAATTATTTGGAGTGAAGTGAATATTGGGGGATTAGTCACCATGACACTCAAGGTTCCATACCTGTGATGTCTCTTATTATCTCTTATATGTTATCTTATCAATTAGATAGATTAATTGCACCTAGATATTTAAAACATTTAATAACTGGTATGTAATATAAAAATAAAAAATATAGTCCCTTTTATTTCTATAACTGAACTCTATATACTATGTATAAACTAAACCATATCAATATATACTGTATCTGTATATTTATATTACATATTATACATACCTATTATGTAGTATAGAATATATTGTATGTACTATATTGTTACTATTTTTAGGATGTATATATATACATATACACACACATATAATATAAACTAAACTTTATATAATCTAAAAGCTTCTTTCATCACATCAATATAATAATTTCCTAGTTTTTTGTTGGCTTTTTGAAATTGTTGGTCTGCTCTTTTGGCTGATGTAACATTCAGTAGCTAGATGGTGTTCGGTCAGAGCCATGGTTTGACAAGTGCTTCAAACTTTTCCAACATCTTTCCCATTACATTGATAGCCATCAGGAGGCTGGGCTTCTTGTCAGAACCTGAGTGGGGCCCATACCTTTGCTCCATCTTAGCGCTGAGCTCTCTAATGGTCTCCAGGCTTGACTCCTCACCTTCCGTCTTCTCTTCCCCGCAGTTAGTCATTTGGTACCTGGGTGCTGGCCCCATGCAGGTGCTGCCTCTGGGGTAGGGGTCCAAGGGGACAGGCAGAGAGGAGGAGGCAGGAGTCCAGGGTGGCAGGTGAGGAGCAAGTTGGCTCTTCCTGGATGCAAGAGTTGGGCCTGGATCTTTGGTTGGCCTTTTCATGGAGGGGAGGGAACTCCAAAGGACCGTGTGCCCTGCCCACACCAGTCACAGGAGGGTGGGCACTGTGGGGAAGGAGGCAGCTGGCCGCAGTGCTCTCCACAAAGTGGAACAAAGGCAGAGGGGGAGGGACAAGGAAGAGGGACATGGACAGAAATGAAAGAGGAGCTGGGATTGTTGACGGGCTGTCTGGGTGGGAGGGGTGAGTGGGGCGAGGCTCCCCTGCCCAGAGGTCACTTGATGGGGCCCAGAGGACCCACATGGCCACTTGCTGGGGTGTCTGGCAGAGTTCCCTCCAAGACTGGTTCACAGTGTCAGAGATGGCTGCTCCCCACTGTGGATGGGTTGTCAACTAAAGCAGAGCTGCCCAAGCTCACGTGGGGACCCTGCTCTGACATCTGACCACTCCCATTGGCCCTGGACCTTATTCAGCCACTACCCGAGCCTAGTAGGGTTAGGTGTCTCTTCTAGGTGCATATAAATAGATCACCCCAGCTTGGCTGAGTGGTCTCCATCTCCCACCCAAAGGCTTTTGAACCAGGAGGCACATTCTCAACTAATTAAAAAAGTAATAGGGGACTGCTGTGGATCCGTATCCAAAGTAGAAAAGCATTTTGATATTGCAGCCATGTGTGGTTTCTGAGATAAACCACATGTGCTAGAATTTACATTATTAATTAATCCTGCATATATGGCAATTGTACTGTTTATTGGCCAATATAGAGGTATTTAAATATTGGAAGAGCTTACCATGGTGTGTACCCACTGAATATGAGGTATTGATTACATTTCTCCCCATCCCTAAAAGGTGGCTTTTGGAGGCAGGTGTTGAATTATCTAGCTTGAACCTGAATAAAATGTTATTGAGTATTTGGGGGCTATGTGGTTTTTTTATGATGGAGGGAGGGGATAGGCCACCTCCTTACCCTTTATCAGAGTAGCCACTCGGCTTTCTCCAGTGTGGAAGGAAGAGTCCTTAACCTGACTGCTGACCAGAAAACTGACACCTCCTGAGGGTTCCACTCCCTTCTCCTCCCCGCTTGTCATTCTGTTACACTTTTTTTTTTTTTTTAAGTAACATATCGCCTCTGCTCAGGAACTCAAAAGTAGAGTGAACTGTGAAAATACATCCTGTAATTTATGGTCAATGTGCTTTGAAGGTGAAAAACACCCTCTAGTCATACAACATTACTGTAGCTTCTGTCTGTCCTTTTATCCACTGTTCCCCCTGCTTTGCTAGCTGGCTTGAGCCACCTGCAAAAAGATCTGAAGAGGGAAGGAGAAATGAAGAAGCACACTGGAAAAATTCTTCATTTATTATTAACTTAAAACTCAGACTGACTTGCTTCCCCCAGGGCTGGAGACTACAATGGGAGCATGGAATTGGTCCAGTTAGCCTCAGACATTCGGAGAAAGAGATCAGTGTCATGGAAAGATCAGTGAACTGAGAGAGAAGAGCTGAATGCTCACTGTGGTTTTCTGAGTCCTTTAACTTCTCAGTGACTCAGTTCATATTTTGGACACCTTGTTCTCTCTGTTTGCTAGCTTCTACTTCTGGCCATTCTGTGGTTTTCGTTTCTACTTATTGCAAGGCTTCAGAATGTAACAGAAAATGCCTAGGACTGTGTATTGGTTAAAAACATCATCCCATAATTTTGTGTCTTAAAACAAAAGCCATGTTATTTAGTTCATAATTCTGTGAACTGTCCAGCTCCTCTGGCCTGGGCTGGCTCAGCTGGTCATGGCTGGCTCTCTCATGCATCTGCTATCACCTGTCAGGTCTGCTTGATAATCTACAACGGCCTCCCTTGCGTGTCTAGTGATTGGCAGGCTGGCAGCCAGGGTCTGGATGCCTGTTGGCTGGGGTGCTCCCTGGGGTGCTTTGGTTCTCTTCCACATGACCTTTCAACCTCCAGCAGACTATCTTGGACAGAATCACATGATGGTCTCTGGGTTCCAAGCTCAGCAGGTGGACAAGCCAGAATGCTCATGCACTTTTCACGCCTCTGATTACATCATCTTTGCTAATGTCCAGTTGGCCAAAGCAAATCACATGGCCAATTGAGATTCAAAGGGAGAAGAAATAGGTTTCATTTTTTGATGAGAGGGAAGGAATTTATGACCATTTTTGCAATCTATCACAGACTGTATTTTGAGACATCTGAAAAGAAATGATGACAATGGCAGATAACAATTGTGAGTGTTTACTATGGCCCAGACACTACACTAATCACTGAATTTACATGGTCTCATGATACTTGACCTCATCAGTCCTACATCTTTGGTGCTTCTATTAAAAAAAGAAAGTAACTATATTAGAACCCTGCTTTGCTTTACATAGCAGATGTGGTACAGAAATGTTTCTTGTAAATAGAAGTTTTTGTGGCTTGAATTATATTTTCAACACAATAGGGGAGTTGGCTATTTCAAGGAACCCTGTCGTGAGTCTTTTTTGAAAGTAAAGAATCCTTTTGTAACACCCCAGATCACCTCCTGGTTTAGCTGCTTGGCAGGTCAAAGTAAAGGGATTTGAAAATATAGATGATGTAGAAAGAGCTCCGACCTTGGACTTGAACTGCCCAAGATTCAAATCTTACTGGCTGTGTGATCTCAGGCAAGTACTTTAATTTCCCTAAGCCCTACTTAAAAAAATTTTTTTTTATAAAATAAGGTTAATAGATATCTACATCCATTGGGCTATTGGGAGGATTACATGACAAGGGGAAAAAATATAAAGGACCAGATAATTTACAGAAGTTCAGTAAATGAGTACGATGTTTTCTTCCACATTATCAGATGTTAGATTTTGTGTAACTACCTATCCTGTCATTTCCCACCATGGATAAGAACCTTTTGAAATATTTGTTTTCCAGTTTTGAAATTAGCTTGGCTTGGTTCCCTTTGTCTGTTCTTCCAAAGTCTTGCCTTAAAGCTTTATAGCCATTTTCATCCCTTGATCAAATTCAAGAGGGTGGATGAGGAAATGAATTCATAGCTCTGTAGATAAAAAGAGCTTTTTACCAGGTAAAAAGTCTGTACTAAACCAATTTAATAAATTAGCTGAGAATAAGTAAGGTGCTGCCTAACACAGTCTGCAACGTTACCTTTTAACCTGATCTGCAGAGAACAGGAAAACAATTAACAAATTGGGAAGCCATCCCAGGGTGTCTGAGGGCCACCAACCACAGGGTGGCCATCGGAGTGATTGCCACCAACTTCGGGGTTACTGGGTGGACGTGCCGTGTCAGCACAGAACCCTGACTTGGAGTGGCCAATCTTCCAGGGCTGTGAGAGCATCACAAGGAATTTATAGCTGGTGAATTACAAAAGCAGCTCTAATTAGCCCCGAGAGGCAATAGTATAAGAACTACTGAGAACATTGCAGACTCATATTTGTTTTCTTCTCAGGATTTTATATGAAAACCTGGTAATGAATGTTCTTTAACAATAGGAGCTGAGAGACCTTAGCTCTAATAGCCCTCCAGAGGATACAGCCTTCTTTATTTGCAATCCTGCAAAGACCAGTGGGGTACTATTGTTAAGCCTTGAAATCGCCCCCCAATTTGCACTGTGGCTTAAATCAGAAGGGAGGAGCAGAGGGGAAGAATTTTTCCTTAACCCCTGCCCCCTCCCCACACAGTAATAAATAGTAAATAATCTAGCACTCATAGGTTTCGTAATGTTTTTCGAAGGACTGGCACATTTTTAAAAGGAGTTTCAGGCACAAAGGGTTTTCTTGTTTGTTTGTTAGTTTGTTTTTAATAAAGAATAATAATGTCCCTCTGACACTCACAAGTTAAGGTACTGTTTCTGAAGTCAGGGTTGCTTTGGCCAGATGTTGTCACGGGTAACCTTGGCCTGCTTTTTCTACGTCTCGGGGAAAAGGTACTCATAGATTAATTCTCTGGTTGACATTTGGGGGGTGGCTTAAAAAATTCCTCCCTTCTTCCCTTGCTCCACTCAATAAATATACAGAGAGCCTTATATGGAACAGCCACTGTTCTAGGTGCTGAACACATAGCGGGGAACCCAGTAGGTTTGGATGCAAGATCACTCCTGTGTCTTCTCTGAAATCTGAGCCCTTCAGTGTTGTGGGTTATGGTGAGAAATCCAGACAGGTAGTTGTAGGGATGTTTACTGGTAACAGTGGAGATTCAGCCATATCCCCATGATTGTGATTCCTGAATCAGGTGAAAGTTCAGGATGAGGCAGGTACAGGGAGGAATTCGGTGCTGTTTTCCTCATCTTGTAATACAGTCATAATGGATTTCAATTCGGGCAGTCCAAAAAGGATAGAAAAAAATAAATCATCATTTTCATGGCAGTTTGGTTCTGAACCAAACATGTTAGCCCATCCCTGATGGAGGCTGATATGGAGGACTACTAGCCCACTTCATCCAGGAGATGGTCCAGCTTCACTGACCTTCTGTTGCCTACTTAGGAGCTTATTAAAGTACTGACTCCTGGGCCCCATCCAGGAACTTCTGAGTCATTGTATCCAGGGAAGGGGCTGAATTTCTGACGTTTTAATAAAAACTCCTCTGATGCAGTGTTTGGCTAAACATCTCAGGCAGGCCCATGTGGCTTATATGTTCCATATTGGATCCCTCCATCCTTCCGGCAAGAGCATCTCACTTCCTTTTGGAGAACCACTCTCCTCATTCTGTGGAGTAAAGAAGAGTAGGATAGTTGGTCATATGCCCTTAGCTCATCCAGTCAGATGTGCTAAGAGTGAGGTAAGGATAGGAAAAGTCTTTTGGATCCCACTGGTTCTGCAGTGGTACTCTGACCAGCTGGTGTTAACTTCTGTTGCCCAAATCCTCAGAGCTTCTCTGGTCCCAGCTTTTGTCCAAGTTCAGTCCTTCAGCCATTTCCTGTATTGTGAACCTTCACAAAGTCTTTAAATACATTTTTGAGGGCCTAAGTTAGCCAGGATTGTTCTGCTGGTACAACCAAAGAAGCAGGAAGGACATGAAATCTTGGCATGGAATTGGTGTTCTGGCTTTTGCTGGATGTCACATTTAGGAAGGAAATGAGGGTCTTTCCTCTGCATGGTCCATGAAGGGAAAGCCTACCCTGCCTTCCACCTCCACCCCAAGGGGAGTAATGTGCTTCTTCTCTCTCCTTCAGCTCAGGCAACTCTGTTGAGAATATTTTTCTATGTATCTGTTTCTCCTTCTAAGCTCTGAGGACAAGAACTGTGTCTTATTTCTGTCTCTGGTTCCAGGGACTAATGAAGCGCTTGGAGTATAGAAAACTGCATGTGTGGCTGTGAGATGGGATTATATTCTGAACCTCAACAGTGATGCAGGAGCTGGGCCTTGTTTGGGACCCAGCCTTCATTGTGAGCCCCACCTAGGTGTTTGGGACCTGTTTATCTCTACCTTTACCCAGTCCTGTTCTTCCTAAGAAAAAATAACTAAGTTTAGCTGCCTCCAATTGGGCCATTATCCTTAGTTTTTAAAGTCCAGAGATCTTTTTTTTTTTTTTTAATTTATTTATTTGGCTGTGCTGGGTCTTCATTGCAGCACACAGGGTCTTCATTGCTGCTGTGGGATCTTTAGTTGCGGCATGCGGGATCTTTAATTGTGGCATGCGAACTCCTAGTTGCGGCATGTGGGATCTAATTCCCTGACCAGAGACTGAACCTGGGCCCTCTGCATTGGGAGCTCAGAGTCTTAGCCACTGGACTACCAGGGAAGTCCCAGAAGTCCAGCGATCTTTCATTTGCTTAGGAATTTGTATGTTTCTTAGATTAATTTCTTATATCTGGGTCCACATTTTGTTTTCTGCCCCTCCTGAGTCTATTCTATGCAAATGGCATGATAGACAAAAGAAATGTATTTATCTCTAATCTCTCAAGGACCTCAAGAAATAAAAGTTTCCAATTAGCATTCTTTCCTTGGCAGCCCCACTTCGTGATTAAAGAGCTTCATTGGCTTTGGAAAGTTTTAGAATTAAAACCGAGTGCTAACAGAGACCCAGGGGCAAGACCTCATGAATGGAGGCCAGAAAGGAAAGCAGGCAAAGCAGATGGAGCCAGTGAAAGAGGTGGGAGGAGGCCGCTGTTTCTGGAGAGACAAGGGAGGACAAGAATAGCCCACTGAGACAATTTGCTGTCCCTCAAGTGGAGTCAGTGGCTAGTTCCACAGAGGCGGTGTCGTCTGAGAATCAGGAAATTCCAGGGGGCTTGTCTTTCTTCCTGCTTTGTTAAATGACACTGAATAAATCCAGGAATCTTGCTTTGTAACTCCTTCCTCTATAAACTCACTTCACGACCTAGATGTGCACTGAAATACTGTACTGAAAGCAGCCATGTAGGATATCAGAGGTCGGCTTAGTAGAATGGAGAGGTGGAATGTGACAGGCTAGATGTCAGGAGATGAACTTTGTCCCCTGTCTACCTATCTGGTTTATTTCATGCTGCACCACCGCTCACCCCTCTGCTCCAGCTTATAGCTGCTCTGCATTGTACTGGGCTCTCTCGCATCCATGCCTTTGCACCGTTGCTGTCTCTGCCTAGAACATTCTTCTCCCCTGACTTAGGTTGGGTTCTCTAAAAGCAGAAGGGAAGACAGGGATTCATATGATTTCTTAAGGGAGTGGTCTCGGGAGAAGGGAAGGGAAGGAAGAAGGGGAGGGTAGGGCAAGGAGCTAAGCAAGAATGTGATCTCAGCTGATCCTACAGGGAGCTCTGAGTATGAGTTACATCACAGAGATTGTCCCAGTTTCAGGCAGGGTCCCTGGACCCCCATGACAGTCAGTCATTGCAGAGGGGATATCCCTGTATATGGGGTGTGTAACCTCCCAGGCCTCCCAGGTGAGGTGCCTCCCCATGGCCAGGACCAACTGTCCTGAGAAGGGTGCAGGTGTGAACCATAGCAGTCGACACTCACAGCAGCTGGGAGCCCTGTCCTGGTAAAGGAGACCTTGGAGCATCAACAGCATCCCCTCCACCCCCATTCTTCACCTTGTTAAATTCTATTTACTGGTTTTTCAAAAGACTTGGTTCTGGTCATACATTCTTTGACCACTTCTTTCCTTTGTAGCAGGTTAGATGTCCCTTGTCTGTATTCAGTAGCCTCCTGGACTTAACTAACTTCCATCTAATCTCACTGTATACTATTGGGCCTTCTCTGTTCATCATCTCCTTGGTGATATGGGATTACCTTTCCCATCTCTATCTACCATGCTTACCACAGTATGTACAACATAATGGTATTCCATAAAATTGTGTTGAGTGGATGAATGAAATCTTGGATCCTCCATTAGTTTACTGTATGATCAAGGTCATAACTTTTGTGAGTCTAAATCCCCACTGCTATAGGCAGGGAATGATACCTGTCCACTGGGGTCTTAGTGTTAAGAAGGTCAAGCCACCTAGCACAGTCTTAGCCATGAGGCATGGTATGAAAACCAGATCTTGTTTTGTCTCTCTCACCCTAGTGCAAGAGTCCGCTTGACATAGGAAAATGGTGTCCCTCCCGCCCGTTTCCTTGGTCGGTAGCTTGGACAGTTCCAACAAATCTGATTTATATCAGGCTGACTTCTATCAGTAACTCCTCCTCCTGAGCCTTCATTTTGCCTCCAGGAGCCACTCAGGACCTCTGCTCCGCGCTTCACACGACCGTCCTTACAGATCGATTATTTCAGGGAGTGTTGCTGTCTCATCTGCTCTTCTCACTTCTTGCTGACAGTTGCAGCCAAACCTTTGAAGTTCGAGTCTTGCTTGTCTCCTTCCTTCCTTGGTTGTCATCGGCTCTCGCTGTTTAACCCAGATGAGATGGAAAGAGTTGGACGCTCAAAGTTTAAGTTCCCACGAGAATGATCCTCAGGAAGGTCTTCTGAGGACATTCATGGAATTTTGTCTCTGTTTTTTTAATCGTGCCAACTCAAAGGAGGACACGTCTGCTTAGAGGGATCCCACACTCCCCTATTGTTCCTCAATAAAATCTTGGTGATAAACGACATCATATCCATAATCAATTTTTGGTTTTCCTGGATAACCTTATGACTATATTAGGGTGATGTAGAAACACCAGTGCACCAGGGACTGGAATACTTGCTCCCTATTTCAAGTGGCCATTAATTAGCTGTGTGACCTTAGGCAACTTTATCTCTTTGTTCTGGAGGTGCTGCTGCAGCTCTCAGCAGGTGAGAGGAGTGAAGACAGAGTGGACAGAATAAACACACACTGAAGGGCCCAGATTAACAGGGGGATGAGGGGGATGAGGGAGAGAGAGTGATCAAGGACAACTCTCAGAGTCTGTAGGAACTCTAGCAAGTTGGATAGGGAACGGGAACCTGCAAAGAAAATAGAGGAGAAGCCAGGGAGATGGGAGGAAAATCAGGGGGTTGTGGAGTCCTGAGAGACCAGGTCATTCCAGAGGAGGGAACTGGTCTGCACCACTGCTGAGGTTTCTGGTAAGATGAGGATTTAAAATGGTCCTTGGGCTTTAGCAGCAAAGAGGTCGCCTGATGATCACAGAGGCATTTTAAAGCCTGTGATGGGGGTGGAAGATGGAGTGGAGTGAATTGAGGAGTAAGTGGGAGGGGGGCATATGGAGACTGCAAGGAGAGATAACTTTCTGCAAAACTTTGGGTGTGAGGAGGTGGAGAGAGAGCTATAGCTGCAGGAAATGTGGAGTGGAAGGAAGATATTTTTAAGGCTGGGGAGACTTGAGCCTTTTTAAGTGATTGAGAGGAAAGGGTTGACTTCTTCTACATAGAAGAGAAATGGTTTAATTGATAACCCTGAAAAGGCCAGGGAAGAAGTGCAGAATGCAGGAGGAGGGACTGACATTGGCAGAGAAGGACACTGCCTTGAATGTCACACCAGGGATATGCGTGTTGTTGTGGAAACCACACTCGAATTCACTGGGCCAGCTGCTATTTCTCCTTCCTTCACCCCCGACCACAATATCAGTCAGACACCTTTTCTCTAGACCTCAATTCTCAGCAGCCCCGACTCCACGTGTGTGTGTCCAAGGTGGGAAGGAGAATGTCCCAGGACCTCACAGGCACCTTCTTGGTCATTGGGACTAACCCCCTTCCTGCCTTTGTTCACTCAGTGTCTGATCAGGCATGAGAGTCATGCCCAAGGTTCCCTATACACTCGCCCCATCCAGGCATCCATTCTCACCTGACTTCCCAAGTTCACATCCTACCAACCCAAAGTCGACTCCCTCTCTCCTCCTCTCAGATGAACCGGACAAGCTGTAGCTGCAGGGTGTATGATGGTTACATTTCTGCTGGTCTGCCTCATGCTCCTGTGTCTGGGTTCAGGATGAGTCAGCATTCTCTAGTGCTCTTGGCCAAATCCATTTTTCTTATAAATGAAGTTACTGTCCCCATTTTCCTAGTTGACAGAGGGGCCTAACGAGTCCACTGGCCTCACCTGTGTGTGTTAAGTGGCTTGAGTGTCATTTAATCTAACTTCAAGATGTGTGACTAAATTCTAGATGTGCTAATAAAATGCTGACCCTATAAAAAAAATCCAAGTGTCACATTTAAAAAAAATCCAGGAAGCAATGACTAGAAACACAAATTAACTGAGAGATTTAATATGCTCCTATGTGTTTGTGCATAACTAGCTTTCTAAAGGCCTGAAGACAGAACCACAGACTTTTTAAAGCAACAAGAAATTGCAAGTCAATAAACATCCTATTCCCATGCCCCCCTCTGCTCATCCAACCCGGTGATGACGAAACGCACACTGACATGAGCAATAAGAAAAATAATAACATTATCACAGGATCAATGTCTATTGCTGGCTTCATAAATAAAAGACTTGGCTTCCTATTGATGTTTAATTTTTTGTAAATGCCTCTGGAAATTTAAGTAGCAGTAGGAAAACATTATCCTGAGATAATGTTCAATTTCTCCCAACATAAGCTCTTAAACCCTGGATGTGTTCAGTTTTCAGTCTGGGACAAATTCTGGAGAACAAATTTCTTTGGAACAGACCGTGGTAGATTTATTTTAAACAGGCTGGCTTTGGTGCTCCGGGTCTAGGGGACAGGAGAGTAGAAGATGGTTGGAACAACAGAGGCATAGAAAGCCTGGCAGTCTGCTTCTTCCATGGCTTGCTCGAAGGTACCCATCAGCAAAGTGGGGGACTCTTTCTCCTCCCTCCCTGTCCCACAGCTGATGCAGTGGCATGAGCCCAATTTGTGAGTACTAGGGGACAAGTGAGGAGGCTCTGAGGGGTTCACCTGTCCCTGTAGGATCCTATGATGTCCTAGCATCCTGTTACCCCTTGCTGTACCTCAGCTGCTCTGGCATTGACTCAGATCCCTGGGGCTGTATACTGGGCACCTAGCATGAATAACAAATCAACGCCTGCCAGCTCTACCCTAGGGAAAACATTAGAATACTTTGAAGGGGAGGAACCATAGATATTAAAGCTGAAAGGGAGGTTCCTCAAGAGATCTTCTAATCTAGGATTCCTCAGCCTTCAGGCAGGTTAGGTGTGAATGCCCCCATTCCTCAGAAGAAATTCTGAAGATCCAGCGAATTAGAATAGAGGGCAGGTAAGTGACTGTCATATACCCTTAGAGCAGTGTTTCTCAGCTTGCACAGAATTGCCTGGTTCTTGTTAAAACACAGATCCCTGGACCCCACCCCCAGAGTCTCAGATTCTGTAAATCTGAGGTGGGGCCCAGGAATGTGCATTTCTAATGATTTTTTAGTTCCTGCTGATGCTCTTGGTCTTGGTCCGGAGGCCACTTTTTTTGTTTTTAAAATAAATTTATTTATTTATTTTTGGCTGCATTGGGTCTTCGTTGTTGGGTCTTAGTTGCTGCGCGCACGGGCTTTCTTTAGTTGCGGCAAGTGGGGGCTACTCTTCGTTGCGGTGCACGGGCTTCTCATTGCGGTGGCTTCTCTTATTGCAGAGCTTGGACTCTAGGTGTGCGGGCTTCAGTAGTTGTGGCACACGGGCTCAGTAGTTGTGGCTCGCGGGCTCTAGAGCACAGGCTCAATAGCTGTGGCGCACAGGTTTAGTTGTTCCGCCGTATGTGGGATCTCCCCATACCAGGGCTCAAACCCATGTCCCCTGCATTGGCAGGCAGATTCTCAACCACTGCACCACCAGGGAAGTCACCGGAGGCCACGTTTTGAGAATCACTGGACTAGAGTCTCCTTTCTGTATTTCATGACCCAGAAGCTGGGCTGTCTTAAGCTAATACGTGAGTTGTTCTGTAACCTATTGAGTCAAATAGGAGCATAAAATACCCATGTCCCCAAAGGAAGCTCATTCCTTCATCTGAGACTCTGCAGAGTCTTTGCCCGAGTAAGAGTAATTTGTTTTCCTCATTGCGACTCTAAGGCTGGTTCCAACTACTCCAAAGCCACATGCGCTTGGAAAGACACAGGGATTCCTCAAGGTGTCCCAGCCTCTGACCTAGAATCTTTTAACTTGAGAAGAACTGTCACCTTCCTGGGAATCTGAAATAGAAAGGCAAATTTGTGAAGGCCCTTCTGACTCTGAACAGCTGGATTTGCACTGGCCATGGTGATCACTCAGTGCCATGCAGACACGACAGTGATAAATGATGCTGGATTCCACTAAAAAACCATCAAAGCTGCAGGGTGGAGACCCCAGTCACTGAGCCCAGTGCCCTCTGGCCCTTCCCATCAAGGTTTGAAAAGCTGACAGGCGGCAAGGAGGTGGGGTGGGAAAGAGGCATCATGTGGGTGTGGCAGCTTCGCTATTTAGCAGAGGTCGCAGTTGTAGGGGTGGGGCGATCAGCAGGAGAGGAGGGAAGGGTTGACAGCAACGAGAGGGTTTTCTTCAGTCCCGAGAATTCTAGACCCTTACCTGACCTCCCTTCTTCCCTGACAGAAGGATTTCATGAGAAAGTCCACTTGCCTCGGAATACAGTCCCAACCCCACCCCCACCTGAGTCAAAGCAGTGAGAACAGTTTGGCTCTTTGCAGGGTTGTGTGTTCTAAATATTCTACTTGCATTATGTTGCATATAAAGGTTAGAAAACAAAAATGCTGGAATTTTCAAGTCCTTGTCCTGCTTCTCTCTGTCAATTTCTAGTGTGCTGCCTTTATAAGCATTTCCCCCTTTTGTTTGAATTGCTTCCGTCTTTTTCCTTTTGTATTCTTTCTCGCTGATTCCTCTTCTTTGTTCCTCTTTGAGGAATTCAGATTTCTGCTTCTCCAGTCACCTTTCTTTCCAGTCTTTGACTTTTAAGAGCAGACTGTGTAGGTGGTTTTGAGACACAAGGGCCGGTTCTGAGAGCCACTTCTCCCCCAGCAACTTGCATTTCAGGCAGAAGGAGCCCACGTCCACTTCTATTTTGCTTCATGTGTTACTGAAGTGCAACATGTATACAGAAAAACGCACAAACCATATATTTCCTGCTGATGGCTTTTTATAGACTGACCACATGGAGTGACCAGCACCCAGATCAAGAAACAGAACATGGCCGGCCCCAAAGCCCCTAGTGTCTCCCTTCAGTAATTTCCAGCCCTTAGGAATATCACTATCCTGATTTCTAACAGATTAACTTTGACTGTTTTTTAATTTTACATAAATGGAATCATTCAATACATGCTCTTTGATGCCTGGCTATTTTTCTCTATTTTGTGTTTGTGAAATCCACTGATGCTGTTACATGTAGTTTGTTCATTTTCCTTGTGCTCTCTCTCCTTTGCTCTCTCTGTGTAACGAACATATTACATTTGATTCATTCGACTATTGATGAACATTTGGGCTTTCCCAATGTGAAGCTATTATGAATTTTGCAGCTATTCTCATTCTTTTACATGCTTTTCTGTGAACATACATCCTTTTTCTGTTGGATTTGAGTGGAGTTGCTATTTTATAGATTAGCATTTATTCAGCTTTAGAAGATACTACTATATTGTTTTCTAAAGGTACTTTACCAATTTATACCTATACCCCCACCAGAAAAGTCCAAGAGTTGTAGTTGCCCCACATTCCTGCCAACATCTGGTATCTTTACTTTTAGTCATTGTGGTAGGTGTGTGATGATAAGGGATTGTGGATTTAATTTGCATTTCTTCGATAGCTGATAAAGTTGGGTGCCTTTTAATATGTTTACTGTTCATTTCAATACCCTTTTTGGTAAAGTACCTGTTATGTATTTTGTCCATTGTAAAAATTTAGATTATTTGCCTTTTCTTATCACTTTGTAGGAGTTCTTTATAATTGTGGATATGAATTCTTTGACAGATACTCTAGAGCAAATGTCTTCTCCCAGGCGTTGGCTTGCCTTTGACTCTTCTTCAAACCCACTGTTTTACAACTGTCAAACTCACACTTAAACTCCAGCTCAAATGTCACCTAGTTGGTGACTTAGCCTCCATCCCCTTTCTCCTGGAGTTGTTGCCTATCCCTTGTCCTCCCACAGCTTCGGCCTAACGCTCTCTCATAGTGATTGTCGCATTAGTTACAATGACCTCTCCTTTTCCAGCCCCCGAGCACCTGAGGCACAGACTATTTCTAGATGGAAACAGTGGCAGTCATTTTTCTGGAGGCTCTGGGTGTTTTGTTTCTTTTTTACTTTGTAATTATCTGCGTCCCAACTTTCTACTGTGTGTATGTATTATGTTTGTAATGATAAAAAGACACATATCTTAATATTGTGCCCTTGACCCTGCCTCATCTCCAGCACTATGTGTTGGACATCTATCCAGAGGATCTTTCAACTCAACATGCTAAAAAATTAGCTCCTCCTTTTGTCTTTCCATCTCAGCCCAGTTTCTTTCCTGGCCTCTGTGATGGGTATGGGATAGCATCACTACTGCCCAGAAATTAAGTATCAGAGAGAATTGCTCTAACTTCTAAATTATCTTTCACTCCTTCCTCCCACATCTAAATTGTGCTTTCCAGCTCTACTGTCTTTGCCTCTCTCTGTTCTCTTGCAAAATTATAACAGCTTCTAAATTGTTCTTTTGCCCACCCCTGTCAAAGAAAAATTGCACTTGATGGAATTAAGCAGATAAAGAAGACTTTATTCAAGATAGTTGTTGTAGAGGTCAACTTCACTGCCGTAGGGGAGAAAGACTGACCCAGTGCCAATGAAACAAAAGACAGGGAGTTTTTAAGCACTGGGGTGAGCTAGTAGAAAAGTGCTGTAGGACTTTATGGGGAAGGTAGGTCAATGTGATTAGCCCGTCTCTGTCTGCTAATTGATGTTTATCAAAGTTAGGCGTCTACCTTCCCACAGAGACTGGGAGATGACTGTAATCATCTCTCTTGATGGTTATATTTCAAAGGGATGGCTCCACAGTCCTTGAGAAAACTCAAGATTCTTGGGTTGTAATTGGCTGGGAGAAGATTTACATCTCAAAAGGACAGAGAAAGAATTTGCAATTTTCTAAACTAAGGAATAAAAAAGTAAAGTAAGTCATGCTCTGAGAAAAGGGAGGTAAGGCGCCTATAGTCAGGAAGAAGCCTGTCTGAAGTTTAGTCAAGCTGAGGGGAATGTTAAGGCCATCTTGGTCACCCACACTCCAATTTAAATACCATAATTTAAATTTGGTTTTAACATTCTATCCCTCTGTTCTAAAACCTTTAATGAGCTGTAAACTCAGGTGTGCATGGAAGAGTCTCCATGCTCTCATCCCAACCTCCCCTGAGTCTTATTCCTGCCGTACTGGAGATGGAGTCACCATGAGCATTCTGAAAATGGTCACAGGAAGTTGAGGTTGAGGGAGATGAACTTCAAAGCATCACAGGATGTAAGTGGCTGACCCAGTGGTGAATTTGAATCATGGGCTGGGTGAGGGTGGAGCAGGAGAAACAAGACCAGGTAATGTCCCAAGTCATTGGACTGCCAGCCAAGTGTGTTTCTGGGAAGACAGGCATTTCGTCCCAGGCAGTGCTCAGAGAGTGACCTGCTCAGACTTCTCAGCTGGGCCCCAGCTGCCCTTCAAGGGCTTTCTGGTAGTCACATCATTTCAGGGTTCATTTAACAAAATTCAGAGATTTTTCCTTAGCTGGAAACCATCTGTGCTCCATCAAGGTCAAGGTCATGGGCCAATGGGCCAATCATGTTTTGTGCCCATCCTCTGAAAGTCAGCAAAATGGATGTGGTCCCCTTAATGTCTCCTGAATGACAAGGACAACCTAAGATTTTCTACCTTCCTGCTCCACTGAACACACAGAACTCAATTGAAAGGCCACAGCACATTTAAGTGTCTGAAATTAAATCTGAAGTCGAAGCAGCAGCATCTTATTGCTTTTAATCAGTGCAGTGCATGAAAGCCCCTTTGGAGAAATCGTTATTTTACCTCTACATGCAGAAGGCAGAACTGCATCCCTGCTTCCTCTGGTCCCTGGAAGATGACAAGGACTCTTCACTCTGCCTGTCCATCAGACTTGGGGCTGCCTTCAGCTTCTGCTGTGTCCAGGGCTTGGGTCAGATTTGATTCTTAGAGCTGCTTCTTTTGAGTCCCACTTTGCATGGCTCTCAGCTGTACTTTTCTTAATATAGGGACAAGAGGCTGAGGGATTAGTAACTATAGTTACCATTTATTAAGCACTTTCTTTATCAGTATTAGTAGCAAACAATCAAAACTGGTTTGATCAGGGGGTAGTTTATTAAAGGATATTGGGTTGTGCACAGAATCTCCAGCAAAGCTAAAGAACAGGGTTGGAAGCTGTACAGCCGGGAACAATGCTCAAAATCTCACTGCAGAATTGGAGGTAATAGGGACACCAAAACTGCCACCCCGGGCACAGCACCACAGCTTGAACTGCTAATGCTGAACGCTGGAAGCCATGTCTAATTTTCCCTGCAACAGCCATGAAAGGTAAGTATTATTATCTTCATTTCACAGATGAGGTCACAGAAGTTCAGAGATGTTAGGTAGCTTATTCCCAAAGTTAGCTACAAATTCTCAACTGTGTGTTCAGTGAGGATGGGGATTATATTGATTTTGCTCACTATTTAGTGTAAGCTCCAGTGCAGTTTAGTAGGTACTAAATAAACGTATGGAATGAATACACGGGGGAAGTGATGGAGAGATGCATGGTTATCGTGTTTGTTTTTGTCCCACTTTAACACAACCTGTCCTCTTCTACCTTCCTTTGGGACCATATCCCATGTTTCTGGCCAGAGGGTTGGGTAGATGACTCAGGGTCAGGCAGTCATAATATCCTCCTGGCCATGGCGTTTGGTCCCAAAGTTTGAAGGATATGAGTCTGAGCAGATGGCCCAGCACATGGAGCAAGACTGACTGTGATATGAAAGAACTGAGCCAACATACAGAGAAGCGCGAAGACAGGATTTATGATTCAATTTTCCTGCATATTACTAATATTGGCTGTTTTATAAATAAGCACTATCACTCCAGTCAAGAAAGGCAGATTGAAAATGGTGACTTCTCTCAAAAAAGGGGTTTTATTTTGGATGCCAACTCCAATGCCCCATTGGATGGATATGTTTCAAGAAATATTCCAGAACTGGGTTAAAATGGATGTCTTCTCAATCCTTCTTCCTTTCTCTTTGGCAAGCCCCCATGTGTCTTAACTTACCTGTAGTTGAATGGAGTCTTTTTTACAGGCAGTTTTTCCATCTCCAAGTCCATGCTCAGTGAATATCTCTGAGATATGTTTGTTAGGACAACTGTTGGGCAAAGGATGTTACGGGGGCAAGAGAAAAGCAAACTTCAAGGTGGACAATGCAGGTTCTGGTGGCCATAGTATGTTTCAGGCTGAGCACCTGTGAGAGCCCTTCTACTGTAGGAGTCTACTGTGTAGGGCACTCATGTGGTCAGGTACAGAGCACTCCTTCAGGCTAGCTCTAGTAATGGGACTGTTGTGAAGTTGTCAATGCACTCATTGCATTGACATTGCATCGTCCAGACCTCTTGCAGGAGCACAGCTGCAACATGGGGCTCTGTGGATCCTGGGGTGTAATTTAAGAATTAGATGTTCGCTCTATCCTAGTAGCTTTAGCCTCAGGCCATCTTGGCCCATCCTGTAGTACCAGGGCTCCTTCATTATCAGGGCTCAGTTATCCTTTTGTTTCTACTCCAGCTCCAGTGCTGACGGCATGACCCTCTCCCTCATTACTTCCATGGACCACCGGCTGGCCCACAGATTAGACATCCCCGTCGGGTGTCGTAGCCTTGCTTATCTCTATACTTGATGGATAGAGCTGCTGGCCCTTCAGTCCTTCCCTATCCACCACTGCACCCAGCTCCCTACCCAACCCTCTCATCTCCAAAGCTCTGATGAATCAGTTTGCATTTCCCAGGCCGAGTATATTCCCACATTTGGCTGAAGACTTTCTCCCTTCCCGGAATGCCCAGTCTCTGTACCTTTGTTGTTCTCCCGGGGCTCCTGGCCTTTCTTTCTTTCTGCATCATAAGGAAAGCAGCCTGCTGCTGCTCTGCCCCATCGCTGCTTGCCTTGGTAACTTTGCTTTTCAAAACGAGGCTTAATTGTAACTTTTATTGACAGACTTACCTTATGCCATAGGAACCCATCTTGAATAAATTAAAATCAATTAATCACACAGTGATTAACTTTAATTGTGGGATGTTTCCTACACCCAGCAAATAACCATTCACATATGTTTCAATTAATATTTTTACCCCTCTTTGTTGACAAATGAGCTATTGTACTTAAAATTAATTAAATGTTAGCATGGTCCCAATTAACATTGCATTAACCAAAAAATGCCTTGATTGTCAATCCTGAGCAAAATGTGTGACAATCTACCACTTAACATAATGCAGTATATGTTAGTTAAACACACGGAGGCCTAACCTTTTTCCAAATATAGTGAATGATCTGGTCAAAACATGAGGCCACATTTAAAGCCATTGAAAATCTTGGGGTTTTTGACTCTGACTTGAGATAAACAGGGAAAATAAAACTGTGTCCACCTAGAAATAGTTGCCTATCTTTTTCTGTCTGTGTTTTGCTAAACCAAGATTTAATGTCTCTAGATGATCAGTACTTTATATATATAGGGCCTTTTTATTTTATTCAATATTTTCAATTATTTTTGTCTCTTTTATTTCTAAAGTGTCGCATTCCTCTCTATCTTCAATGTTTCTTTACCTAAACGCTATTTATTGTGCCATAAATTCCAAACTGCATTTTTCATTTTTCACTCAACCTTCTGTTTTTGAGACTCATCTAAGTAGGTTATGTGGGTCTATTTTATATGCAAACATTGTTTATCCATGCCCACATTGATAAGCATTCAAATTGTTTCCAACTCTTTGCTTTTATAAGCAACGTTGGGATGAGTATCTTTGTGTTTCTGAATTTGGGTATGTTGGGATCCAGGGCAGACCACCCCAAAATGTGCCTTAATGACATATTGATTATTTTGAATTAAAGTTACTTAAGAAACAGCAAATACAAGAAGAACACTCTGACTCTCCTTTCTGTCTCCCTGGAAGCAGGAAATAAATCTCTCATGTGAAAGGTTCATTCCCTGCATCTGGAGGTAGAAGGGCACCCTTATTGCCCAAGACAGAAATCAGGGCTGAGAAGCCTATAGAAACAAACCTTCTTACTTCTTTAATTTACTTCCCCAAGCCCAACTCTGTTTGGATTCTTCACTAATTGGCCACCCCAAACCTAAGCTTCTTTGTCCTGTGAATTCCTCACAAATTTATTGTTTCTTTGCTTAAAAAGTATAAAAGCTGCTTGCTTTGGCCACCACTTAGGTCTCATTTCTATGGGACCTCCATGCACACGAATTAGAATTTGTTTCTTTTTCTCCTGTTAACCTGTCTTGTGTCATTTTATTGTTAAACCAGCCACATGAACTCAAGAGGGGTAGAGAGGGAAAATATCCCCTCCCCAACAGGTACCTGTCTGAGATATATTCCTAGGGAAGCAATCATTGGGTCATAGGGTGAGTGCAAACTGCACTTTGGATTTGATCACATTTTGCACAGGAGGAAATGGAGATCTGGAGAGGTTAAGCAATTTTTCAAGGTCAAGTCTGTGACTAGGCTTGATTTCAGATCTTCTGAATCTTAGTGGATCTTCTGCATCTTAGTGGATCTTCTGAATCTTAGTGAAATATTTATTTCACAATATGCTACCATCTCAATTGCCCTGAATTCCCTGGAATTTTCAAAGCAAAATTTCTCTAGTATGATAGTTTCATTGTGTTATAGTTTAGAATATATTATTAGGGTCACCTTAAGAGTCAACATTCTATATATAAATTATGGCTGACACAGAGACGTATGCAACTATTATCAGTCAATGGCATTGGGAATTTAGGTCTAAACTGTTCTCTTCAAAAACTTTTAGGGAATTCCCTGGTGAGCCAGTGGTTAGGACTCTGTGCTTTCACTGCAGAGGGTGCGGGTTCAACCCCTGGTCAGGGAACTAAGATCCCCACAAGCCGTGCAGAGCCACCAAAAAAAAAGAAAAAAAATGACAAATTAAAAAATAAAACCTGCTTTTGTTATCGGGCAAAGGCCTATAAAATCAGTCATATATTTTAGAATAGGTGATAGAGATATAATAATTATCCATCTGAGATTTCAAAGTTCTTCTCACACTAGGGGGCAAAACACTGCTACCATGATAAAAAGAAACACACACACACAAACATAAATCCCACATTTATCTTTACAAGTAAGCTTGCCCTGAAGGGTGTACATATGTATGTCTTTGAGAGATATAAAGTGATATACATCTAAGCTTTTAAGTTGCCTTTGGAGCTTTATAGTTCTTTTGTGTGTTTGGAGAAGGTTTGACCACTCAAATGCCATCCCTAGATATGTTATTCGCCTCCCTGTTTCCTCTGCCTCTGTTCACATTAATTTCTTAAGGGTTAATTGAGCAACTGCTGAATCCAAGAACAATATACATTCCTTGTCCTTATAACACAAGGCAGAGGGAAATAAGTAACAATTCTGAGTGCTGAGCCAAGGCTTGTGGGTGACCCGAGGAAGGAGCCATTGAATCAGTCAGTGAGTGGTGAGCAGGAAGGTGAGATCTGAGCTGGACTTGAACAGATGTGTAGGAGGTGGTCAGGTGGAGGAAGGAAGGCAGGATCCTAAGTACAGGAGAGAGCAGAGTGCTTCACCTGCCTCCTGTACTCATGCCCCCGCTCCCTGCTCTTCCTGCCCCTACAGTAGCCATGTTCAGAAATAATCCAGCATCCCTGAGGGAAGAGGAACAAATGTTCTACATTGCACCATGCTAAGCATCCCCCTCCAGTCCTTGTGCCTGTGAAATGCATTTCACGCCTCATCTGTTCCCTAAATGAGATGTGAAAGCACTTTACACCTCGTTTACATTTGTGCTGTTTTACCAAACAGCATAGATACAGCTCCATCCAAAGTAATGAAATGAGGTCAGGCACCCTTTCTCTCCTTGGATTGAATCCACCCAACTCTTCAGATCCTCCCAGGCATCCACTAAGTGTTGGGAGAGAAAGTGCAAGGCTTGGTGGAGAGGTGTAGGGAGCAACGAGCAATGGGTGTTCAGATCCTTTTTGAGGGAAATGGCCTTTCTTTCAAGCCAATAGTACTTTCCTGAGTATAATTTGTTTAAGTAAAATGCAGAAATCATAGGTGTATACTTAGAAGAATTTTAGCTTTTGCATATACCTGTGTAACCAACACCGAGACCAAGATAGAGAATGTTTCTCTCACTCCTGAAAATTTTCTCATGCCCCATTCCAGTCAAAAGCCGCCTCCTCAAAGATAACCGCTATTCTGACGTTAATTGCCACCATGGATATGCTGTAATTATTCTAGAGCTTAATATACTTGAAAGCATATAGTGGGTGCTGACTTTTGCTCAGATAATGTCTGTGAGATTCATGTGTGTCGTTGTATCAATAGCCCATTCCTTTAAATTGTTGGATAGTGTTCCATTGTATGACTAAGACACAGTTTAGCCACCATCTTGGGTTGTGGTGGTGTGCGCAGCACTTCTCCACACAGGCGCCAAGGTGTGTCCCCGCAGCAGTTCTGCACTGGGAAAGCCAATCTGACCTGTCAGGCGCAAGGCCTCTTCACACAGCCCCCTACAGGCAAGTGAGACTAGACTAAGCAAAAAAGAAGAGAACCAATGCACCGAAGCTCCGGGGGCGGCTAGGCCAACCACTGAGGCAGAGCTGTGGAGCCCCAATCCCAAGTCGGCCACCATCCAAGGGCCAGAAACCTGATTCATTTCTAACTTGCCCATCCTCCAGCTATGGGGCTGACAGGGTATTGGTGCTCCAGCCGGGTGTCAGGCCTGAGCCTCTGAGATGGGAGAGCCAAGTACAAGACACCGGACCACCAGAGACTTCCCGGCCCCATGTAATATCAATCAGCGAGAACTCTCCCAGAGAGCTCCGTCTCAATGCTAAGACCAAGCTCCACTCAACGACCAGCAAGCTCCGGTGCTGGACACCGGATGACAAACAACTAGTAAGACAGGAACACAACCCCACCCATTAGCAGAGAGGCTGCCTAAAATCATAATAAGGTCACAGACACGCCAAAACACACCACCGGACACAGTCCTGCCCACCAGAAAGACAAGATCCAGCCTCATCCACCAGAAAACAGGCACCAGTCCCCTCCACCAGGAAGCCGACACAAGCAACTGATCCAACCTTACCCACTGGGGGCAGACGCCAAAAACAATGGGAACTACAGACCTGCAACCTGTGAAAAAGAGATCCCAAACACAGTAAGTTACACAAAATGAGAAGATAGAGAAATACTCAGCAGATGAAGGAGCAAAGTAAAAACCCACCAGGCCAAACAAATGAAGAGGAAATACGCAGTCTACCTGAAAAAGAACTCAGAGTAATGATAGTAAAGATGATCCAAAATCTTGGAAATAGAAGGGAGAAAATACAAGAAATGTTTAACAAGGACCTAGAAGAACTAAAGAGCAAACAAACAATGATGAACAACACAATAAATGAAATTAAAAATTCTCTAGAAGGAATCAATAGCAAAATAACTGAGGCAGAAGAACGGATAAGTGACCTGGAAGATAAAATAGTGGACATAACTACCACAGAGCAGAATAAAGAAAGAAGAATGAAAAGAATTGAGGACAGTCTCAGAGACCTCTGGGACATCATTAAATGTACCAACAATCGAATTATAGGGTTCCCAGAAGAAGAAGAGAAAAAGAAAGGGACTGAGAAAATATTTGAAGAGATTATAGTTGAAAACTTCCCTGATATGGGAAAGGAAATAGTCAATCAAGTCCAGGAAGCAGAGAGAATCCCATACAGGATAAATCCAAGGAGAAACACGCCAAGACACATATTAATCAAACTATCAAAAATTAAATACAAAGAAAAAATACTAAAAGCAGCAAGAGAAAAACAACAAATAACATACAAGGGAACCCCCATAAGGTTAACAGCTGATCTTTCAGCAGAAACTCTGCAAGCCAGAAGGGAGTGACAGAACATATTTAAAGTGATGAAAGGGAAAAAACCTACAACCAAGATTACTCTACCCAGCAAGGATCTCATTCAGATTCGATGGAGAAATTAAAACCTTTAGAGACAAGCAAAAGCTAAGAGAATTCAGCACCACCAAACCAGCTTTACAGCAAATGCTAAAGGAACTTCAATAGGCAAGAAACACAAGAGAAGGAAAAGACCTACAATAATAAACCCAAACCAACTAAGAAAATGGTAATAGTAACATACATATTGATAATTACCTTAAATGTAGATGGATTACATGCTCCAACCAAAAGACATAGACTGGCTGAATGGATACAAAAACAAGACCCATATATATGCTGTCTACAAGAGACCCACTTCAGACCTAGAGGCACATACAGACTGAAAGTGAGGGGATGGAAAAAGATATTCCATGCAAATGGAAATCAAAAGAAAGCTGGAGTAGCAATTCTCATGTCAGTCAAAATAGACTTTAAAATAAAGACTATTACAAGAGACAAAGACGGACACTACATAATGATCAAGGGATCAATCCAAGAAAAAGATATAACAATTGTAAATATTTATGCACCCAACATAGGAGCACCTCAATACATAAGGCAAATGCTAACAGCCATAAAAGGGGAAATCGACAGTAACACAGTCATAGTAGGGGACTTTAACACCCCACTTTCACCAATGGACAGATCATCCAAAATGAAAATAAATAAGGAAACACAACCTTTAAATGATACATTAAACAAGATGGACTTAATTGATATTTATAGGACATTCCATCCAAAAACAGCAGAATACACTTTCTTCTCAAGTGCTCATGGAACATTCTCCAGGATAGATCATATCTTGTGCCACAAATCAAACCTTAGTAAATTTAAGAAGATTGAAATCTTATCAAGTATCTTTTCCAACCACAACACTATTAGACTAGATATCAATTACAGGAAAAAATCTGTAAAAAAATGCAAACACATGGAGGCTAAACAATATGCTACTAAATAACCAAGAGATCACTGAAGAAATCAAAGAGGAAATCAGAAAATACCTAGAAACAAATGACAGTGAAAACGTGATGACCCAAAACCTACGGGATGCAGCAAAAGCAGTTCTAAGAGGGAAGTTTATAGCAATACAATCCTACCTCAAGAAACAAGAAACATCTCAGATAAATAACCTAACCTTACACCTAAAGCAACTAGAGAAAGAAGAACAAAAAACCCCCGAAGTTAGAAGGAAAGAAATCATAAAGATCAGATGAGAAATAAATGAAAAAGAAATGAAGGAAACAACAGCAAAGATGAATAAAATCAAAAGATGGTTCTTTGAGAAGATAAACAAAATTGATAAACCATTAGCCAGACTCATCAGGAAAAGAAGGGAAAAGGCTCAAATCAACAGAATTAGAAATGAAAAAGGAGAAGTAAAACTGACACTGCAGAAATACAAAGGATCATGAAAGATTAATACAGGTAACCATATGCCAATAAAATGGACAACCTGGAAGAAATGGACAAATTCTTAGAAAAGCACAACATTCCGAGACTGAACCAGGAAGAAATAGAAAATATAAGCAGACCAATCACAAGCACTGAAATTGGGACTGTGATTAAAACTCTTCCAACAAACAAAAGCCCAGGACCAGATGGCTTCACAGGGGAATTCTGTCAAACATTTAGAGAAGAGCTAACACCTAATCTTCTCAGTCTTCCAAAATATAGCAGAGGGAGGAACACTCCCAAACTCATTCTACGAGGCTACCATTACCCTGATACCAAAACCAGACAAAAGATGTCACAAAGAAAGAAAACTACAGGCCAATATCCCTGATGAACATACATGCAAAAATCCTCAACAAAATACTAGCAAACCGAATCCAACAGCACATTAAAAGGATCATATATCATGATCAAGTGGGGTTTATCCCACGAATGGCAGGATTCTTCAATATATGCAAATCAATCAATGTGATACACCATATTAACAAACTGAAGGATAAAAACCATATGAGAATCTCAATACATGCAGAAAAAGCTTTCGACAAAATTCAACACCCAATTATGGTAAAAATGCTCCAGAAAGTAGAGGGAACTTACCTCAACATAATAAAGGCCATATATGACAAACCCACGGCCAACATTGTTCCCGATGGTGAAAAACTGAAACCATTTCCTCTAAGATCAGGAAGAAGACAAGGTTGCCTACTCTCACCACAGTGACTCAACATAGTTTTGGAAGTTTTAGCCACAGCAATCAGAGAAGAAAAAGAAATAAAAGGAATACAAATTGGAAAAGAAGAAGTAAAAAAGGCACTGTTTGCAGATGACATGATGTTATATATAGATAATCCTAAAAATGCCACCAGAAAACTGCTAGGACTAATCAATGAATTTGGTAAAGTAGCAGGATATACAATTAATGCACAGAAATCTCTTGCATTCCTATACACTAATGATGAAAAATCTGAAAGAGAAATTAAGGAAACACTCCCATTTAACATTGCAACAAAAAGAATAAAATACCAAGGAATAAACCTACCTAAGGAGACAAAAGACACATATGCAGAAAACTATAAGACACTGATTAAAGAAATCAAAGATGACACAAACAGATGGAGAGATGTACCATGTTCTTGAATTGGAAGAATCAATTTTGTGAAAATGACTATACTACCCAAAGCAATCTACAGATTCAATGCAATCCCTATCAAATTACCAGTGGCATTTTTTACAGAACTAGAACAAAAAATCTTAAAATTTGTATGGAGACACAAAAGACCCCGAATAGCCAAAGCAGTCTTGAGGGAAAAAATGGAGCTGGAGGAATGAGACTCCCTGACTTCAGACTATACTACAAAGCTACAGTAATCAAGACAGTATGTTACTAGCACAAAAACAGAAATATAAATCAATGGAACAGGATAGGAATCCCCGAGATAAACTCACGCACGTATGGTCACCTTATTTTTGATAAAGGAGGCAAGAATATACAATGGAGAAAAGACAGCCTCTTCAATAAGTGGTGCTGGGAAAACTGGACAGCTACATGTAAAAGAATGAAATTAGAACACTCCCTAACACCACAGAGAAAAATAAACTCAAAATGGATTAAAGACCTAAATGTAAGGCCAGACACTGTAAAACTCTTAGAGGAAAACATAGGCAGAACACTGTATGACATAAATCACAGCAAGATCCTTTTTGACCCACCTCCTAGAGAAATGGAAATGAAAACAAAATAAACAAATGGGACCCAATGAAACTTAAAAGCTTTTGCACAGCAAAGGAAGCCATAAACAAGATGAAAAGACAGCCTTCAGAATGGGAGAAAATATTTGCAAATGAAGCAACTGACAAAGGCTTAATCTCCAAAATTTCCAAGCAGCTCATGCAGCCCAATATCAAAAAAAAAACAACCCAATCCAAAAATTGGTGGAAGATCTAAATAGACATTCCTCCAAAGAATATATACACATTGCCAACAAACACATCAAAGGATGCTCAACATCACTAATCATTAGAGAAATTCAAATCAAAACTTCAATGAGGTATCACCTCACACCAGTCAGAATGGCCATCGTCAAAAAATCTACAAACAATAAATGCTGGAGAGGGTGTGGAGAAAAGGGAACCCTCTTGCACTGTTGTTGGGAATGTAAATTGATACAGCCACTATGGAGAACAGTATCGAAGTTCCTTAAATAACTAAAAATAGATCTACCATATGGCCCAGCAATCCTGCTACTGGGCATATACCCTGAGATAACCATAATTCAGAAAGAGTCATGTACCACAATGTTCATTGCAGCTCTATTTACAATAGCCAGGACATGAAAGCAACCTAAGTGTCCATTGACAGATGAATGGATAAAGAAGATGTGGCACATATGTACAATGGAATATTACTCAGCCATAAAAAGGAATGAAACTGAGTTATTTGTAGTGAGGTGTATGGGCCTAGAGTCTGTCATACAGAGTGAAGTAAGTCAGAAAGAAAAAAACAAATACCGTATGCTAACACATATATATGGAATCTAAAAAATAAAAAAAAAATTGGTTCTGAAGAACCTATGGGTAGGACATGTATAAAGATGCAGACATAGAGAATGGACTTGTGGACACGGGGAGGGGAAGGGTAAGCTGGGACGAAGTGAGAAAGTGACATGGACATATATACACTACCAAATGTAAAACAGATAGCTAGTGGGAAGCAGCCGCATAGCACAGGGAGATCAGCTCGGTGCTTTCTGACCACCTAGAGGGGTGGGATAGGGAGGGTGGGAAGGAAATGCAAGAGCGAAGGGATATGGGGATATATGTATACGTATAGCTGATTCACTTTGTTATACAGCAGAAACTAACACAACATTGTAAAGCAATTATGGCCCAATAAAGATGTTAAAAAAAAAAAAGACATAGTTTAATCATTTTCCTGTTGGGCATTTGGGTGGTGTTTTGTTTTTGTTTTCTATAAATTAAGCTGCTATGAATATTCTTACACAAGATTTTACGGATATATACACTCATTTTTCTCAGGACACAGCTGTGAGTGGAATTTCTGGGTTCTAGTGTAGATGTATTTTAACTTTATTAGAAAATGCCAAACATTTCTTTGAGGTGATTGAACCGTTTTACACTCCCACTGGTGGTATATGGAAATTCTGGTTGCTTTGGTTGATTCAAGATAATGAAGTAGTGTTGGCAATCACTGTAAAGTAGCACATATTCATTTAAGGAACATGAGATAAAAGACAAGACTAAATATTTTGGAAGAGAGCCAGAATATGAAAGGAGTTCCTATGCATGAATCTTTTTTGCCCCAAATAATGTACCTTGAATGTCCTGATTTTGCCTAAAACTCGCTGTATTTAAAAATGCACACCACGTTTTGTCTCCTTCAGACTACCTGCCTGAGGATGTAAGAACAATGCACTGGGTGTCATATACCAATGATGTAAAGGAGGCCATTTGCCTACCTTCACCAAATTAGACTCATAATGTTTGTAATTTTTGCCAAACTGGCAAACAAATATTTATCTCTTATTTCTGTCTTTAATTTTGTGCTTTGACAGTTAATGAAGCAAAGCATTTTGTTTGTTTATGGATATCTGTATTTTTTTCTTAGTGAATTGACTCTTCATGTTCTTTGCTCATATTCTCTGGTGTTTGTCTTTTTCCTGTTGATGTTTAGATGGCTTTATACTGACAACTGGTTGTCATATATGTTGCAGTATTTCTCTTTTTCTGTTGTTTACCTTCTTAAATAAAAACTACTTTTACTATTTTTAAAAATCCTACTTGCTCTTTATAAAACACCTGAGCAATAGAGAAAAGATTACAGAAAGATCGAAATTCTTCCAAATCCCACTTTACAGAGATAAAACAAAAAATAAAACCAAGAAATATTCAATAAAATTCTGGTGAAAATCACTTCAGGCATCTCTCTACCCATATATGGAGAAAACTAGGTATGAAGGTAGACGTTTAGAAGAATCGCTTTAAAAATACAATATAAGTTCTATTTGCATAGCTATACTTAAAAATGTCTTTATTGCAAAATATATTAATCCTAAAAGAGTCTTATTATTTAAAACTTCGTGAGTTTGGAACAATATTTGAACCACATAATTTAACTTTGGACTGTATCTTTGGAAATCTTTGCTATCAATGGTGAAAAAAATTAGCAAACATATTTTTTTCAATTCCCCAGCACTTCTAGTTTTATTGGTTACCTCAGTATTTTGATGTTGTCAAGTTTTATAACATTTATAACCTTTACTCTCACTGTAATTCCCACAGATGTCAATTTTTCTTCTATTTTTAAACACATCATCAGCATTTCTTTTACCTTGGACTTGCATTCATATTTTCTTTATTTTGGTTTATTGCTTTTTATATTCATTTTATCATTCTAATAATTTCCTTCACAAAGGGCTTGCAGGTGTTAGATTTCCTGAGTTCTTGTATATTTCAGAATATTTCTCAGTTGCCTTTGCACTGGAAGGTTTACTTGGCTAGGGATAAAATTATTGAGTTTGCCTTCTTTCACTCAGAACTTTATGGATATTGCACTAATGTCTACTGGTATTAAATGTTGGATAAAGCAGAGATCAAGAGGAACCTCATCAACTCCCTCCCCAACACACACATTTACACACTCTGTAAGTCTATGTATGACTTTCTGCCTAGATGCCCATATAATTTTTTTCTTTTTAAATATATATCTTTTGGTGGTTACTCTAGAGATTACAACATACACCTTTGACTTATCAAAGTCTGATGTTACTTGGAACTTTTATCCTCTCCTTGGACAATGTTAAAAAATGTAACTCCATTTAACCTCCTATCAACTTATATGCAATGGTTGTATATTTTAATTCTCTATACATTTTAAACCATGTAAAACACAATAGTAATAATAGTAATTATTATTGTTATTGTTATTTTGTACAGAAAGTATTCATTTAGCTTGATATACATAGTTAATTTTTCCTCCTCATTCCTTTCTGCATATCTAAGAAAACATATGGGATCATTTTCTCTCTGCCTGAAGAACATCCATTGTTATTTCCTTAAGTGTGGTCTGGATGTGCTGCTTATGAATGCCTTTGGTTTTTATTTGTCTTATTTCACCTTCATTCTCCAAGTGTATTTTCCTGAGTATTGGATTCTAGATTGGTGCTTTTGTGCTTTCAGCACTTCGAAGGTCTGGGTTCATTGTCTTCTGTTTGATTCCATTGTTTCTAGTGAGAAGTCTGATAGTTACTCTTTGTAATGAGGTGTCTGACTCCGTTTTTGGATGTTTAGCTGCTGATAGCTTTTAAGCTTCCCCCTTCCTCTTCCCTTTCTGCCCCACATCTGGACTAGCTGATAAAAAAGCCCTGGTGCTCCCTCCTTTGCTACTGGTAGGAAAATCAAACCACATGAGTCCCTGCCTGCACGAGGGAACCCTCTCCCTGGTCCTACTTCCTAATCACAATGAAAACCCAGGCCAGTCTCCTTTGCTTGCTCTCTGAAGTCACCCTGCTCTCCCCAGAGATACAAGTATGTAAATAGTAAACCTTTCCACAGCCGCTTGGTGTGTGTGGCATCTTCAGTCTCGATGTTTGAACCAAACTCTGGGTGGGAGTCTTATTGCCTCTGCAGGGAACCATGACGCTTTAAAAAAGTCTCTTTTGTTTAGCTTTCATCATGAGGTATTTAATTGTTCTTATTTTATTTTATTTTTTTATTACTCTGCTTAATCCTTCTTGAACCTGTAGCTTGATGGGTTTTTTGTGTTTTTCTTTTTTTTTTTACTAGTTTTTAAAAATTCTCAGCCATGATACTTCTGTCCAATTGTCTGTAACCTTTCTTTCTGGGACTCCAAGTATGTCAGTCTCCCCATGTACGTCAGTCTTTCTCATTTTTTTCCTGACCCTTTTTTCTGTCTTTTTCATCCTTTTCTCTCCCATGTTTCACTTTAGATATTTTCTTCTGACCTTGCTTCCAGTTCAATGATTCTTTTTCACCAGTGTCTAAACCTATACATTAAGTTCTTGATTTAGCTAATTGTATTTTCTAGTTTAAGAATTTTGATTTTCAGTAATAGTTCATGTATAAACTAAATATGTTCTTGTAAAACAAAAATGCCAACTTGCAGTTTGCACTGTTTCACTGTTTCAAATTTTAAACACAAATAAATATCCCAAGTGGTAACACAGAATGACAGAGTTGAAGTAACTCACACAGACAAAAAAAAGAATTTTGATTTAGTTTTATTTTATAATTCCTAGTTCTCTTCCAAATCCTCAGTCTTGTGTTTTTCTCTCCGTATGTGTTAGGATGGTTATTTTAAAGTTTGTGTTTGGGAACTCCATTATCTTAAACTCCTGTAGGCTGATTCAATTTCTTATTATTTCTCTTAATTTGGTTTAGGTTTTCTTGCCTCTTCATTTCTGTTTGCTTTCAATGCTTGCACTTCCAGTAGGAGAATTGGCCTGGATTACCTAGTCTGCTATTATCGGAAGTGGAAGACTGAATCTCTGATTTATTTTATCTTAATCCCTTATGTTCAGTAACTTCATCAGGATAGAAGTTGTTAATGAATAGTTCACCATCAAGTATATATAAAGTATATATATACATATATATATATATATATATTTGGTTCCTTTCTTTTTTCTCAGAATATCAATTATGTACATGTTGATTCTTCTTTGTTTTTTATTTTATCATCCCCTTAATAATTCTTTAAATACCTGTTCTTTTTCATACCGTTTGAGTGATTACCTGAGCTTTGTCAAGCCAGGGACCTGGCTGTGGTTTTTATTTTATTTAATGGTATTTTTAAAAATTTATTTATTTTATTTATTTATTTTTGGCTGTGTTGGGTCTTTGTTGCTGTGTGTGGGCTTCCTCTAGTTGCAGCGAGTGGGGGCTACTCTTCGTTGCGGTGCGCGGGCTTCTCATTGCAGTGGATTCTCTTGTTGCAGAGCACGGGATCTAGGTGCGTGGACTTTAAGAGTTGTGGCTTGTGGGCTCAGTAGTTGTGGCATGCAGGCTCTAGAGCACAGGCTCAGTAGTTGTGGCACACGGGCTTAGTTGCTCCACGGCATGTGGGATCTTCCTGGACACAGGGCTCGAACCTGTGTCCCCTGCATTGGCAGGCAGATTCTTAACCACTGTGCCACCAGGGAACTGGCTGTGTTTTTAATTATACATATTCAATAGTTTTCTGCTTCAAATAAGACTTTAATCTCTGTAATGTTTTCATTTTCTTCTTGAATTTCTACTTTCACTTTGTCAGCTCACATTATTGCTCCTTTTTAAAATCTCTTGAAGATTTCAAAACTTTGGTTCTCTTTTTGATGTTCTTTTTGAAAAGGAAGTTTCATGGGATTCTTTGAGACTCTGAAGAATCATTTGGAGGAGCTCTTCTTCTCTTTCCTTATGTGTGCTTTTTATCTTGTGTTTTTTTTGTCACTTTTTTTTTTTAATTGTGTGTCTGGTCTGTTTTCATTTACGGCTCATTTTTACATGGGGTCAAATAGTTACTATATTGGGAGAGACTTGGGTGAGGGTTGAGCCAAAGGCATCTGTGGCTTAGAACCAGGATTTGTGGCTTTAAACATGCTCTAATTTAGTCTGCCTTCTGCCTTAACCTTTGCTTAATTCTCCCCTTGGTTGTTGAAGGTCAATGGTCAGTGTGGCCCAGAGCACATCCCTTTAATTAACTGACTTTCTGGGTTATCATCTGGCATTTGTTCTTCCCACTTGCCTTCTCTTTGCTTTACCCCTAAAGCCCCATTTGGTTAGGAGTCTCACATTTGTCAGACCTGAAAAAAGAGAACTGGTGTGCTGTTTAGCCAGAGTTTAGGCAGGCGCACCATCCAAATCTAAAGGCAGACGTTTGCTTCCTGGGCTGGTGATGAGTTGCAAGTGATGGACGCTCCATTAGAGAGGCCTCAGCCAGTGTCTCAGGATAGGTTTATATCAGAGATCTGCATGTCACAGCAGCTGCTGCTGTGGGGCAAGGACCCTTGAGAAACTTCTCTTCAGGCCCAACGCAGATCCTTAGCTGACCATCCAAGATGGCTCAAAGTTCCTAGCAGATGATTTGGCAATTACCTATCAGTCTTACCAAATGAAGTCTCACACGTGTACCAAGACCACTGTGGACAAACATCTTTCCTCACAGAGTGATGTGGAGAAGTGTGTGTGGGTTTGTGATGAGAACACTGGCTGGGAATTAGGACACATGTGTCCTACTCCTACCCCTTACACTAAATGGTTAACGCCACTGGGAATAAGCAGTTAACCTCTTTAGGCATTAATCTCTTCACTATCGATATGCAAGGCTTGCTGATCTTTTCAAGTGGGGATAGTCTGTAGAAAGGTCTACACATTTCTGCTTCCAACTGAAAATGGAGATTAGCTTTTCTTTCTGATTGCTTGTGTGCTCAAAACAGAAGAAAGACACCTGGGTAAAGCATTTCCACTGACTTCTGCAATTCCCTTAAGGGGATCCCAGAAACTTTAAGCTTCTCTTAAGTTCCTTTGAGGTCTCCCAGCCCAAGGACTATCACCACATGTCCTCCATCCTGTCCACACTTTCAGCAGGTGTGTGTAGGTGGAGCTTAAATTTAAAAATAACTCAAGTGAACTCACACATCTTTTTTTGAAACTTGCTGTTCAGTAGAAGCTCTTAAGTTCTCAGCATTTTTCTTAGTGGTTAAACAGAACTAGAAACAAAGACAGTAGCCACTAATGACCACATTGTGCCTCCAATTCTCATCACTAAACCAACCTCCTCAACAGACATAGCAGCAATGTGATAAGAATTTTTAAAAAAAATCTTTATTGGAGTATAATTGGTTTACAATGGCGTGTTAGTTTCTGCTGTATAACAAAGTGAACCAGCTATACGTTTACATATATCCCCACATCCCTTCCCTCTTGCATCTCCCTCCCACCCTCCCTTTCCCACCCCTCTAGGTGCTCACAAAGCACCCAGCAGATCAACCTGTGCTTTGCAGCTGCTTCCCACTAGATATCTATTTTACATTTGGTAGTGTATATATGTCAGTGCTACACTTTCACTTTGTCCAGCCTTACCCTTCCCCCTCCCCATGTCCTCAAGTCCATTCTCTACGTCTGCACCTTTATTCCTGTCCTGCCCCTAGGTTCTTCAGAACAATTTTTCTTTTTTTAGATTCCATATATATGTGTTAGCATATGGTATTTGATTTTCTCTTTCTGACTTACTTCACTCTGTGTGACAGTCTCTAGTTCCATCCACCTCACTACAAATAACTCAATTTTGTTTCTTTTTACGGCTGAGTAATATTCCATTGTATATATGTGCCACATCTTCTTTAACCATTCATCTGTCGATGGACACATAGGTTGCTTCCATGTCCTGGCTATTGTAAACAGAGCTGCAATGAACATTGTGGTACATGACTCTTTTTGTTTTTAAAACATCTTTATTGGAGTATAATTGCTTTACAATGGTATGTTAGTTTCTGCTTTATAACAAACTGAATCAGCTACACATATACATATATCCCCATATCTCCTCCCTGTAGCATCTCCCTCCCATCCTCCCTATCCCACCCATCTAGGTGGTCACAAAGCACCGAGCTGATCTCCCTGTGCTATATGGCTGCTTCCCACTAGCTATCTATTCTACATTTGGTAGTGTATATATGACCATGCCATTCTCTCAGTTCATGCCAGCTTACCCTCCCCCCTTCCCATGTCCTCAACTCCATTCTCTACGTCTGCGTCTTTATTAGTGTCTTGCCCCTAGGTTCTTCAGAACCTTTTTTTTTTTAAGATTGCGTATATATGTGTTAGCATACACTATTTGGTTTTCGCTTTCTGACTTACTTCACTCTGTATGACAGACTCTAGGTCCATCCACCTCACTACAAATAACTCAATTTCATTTCTTTTTATGGCTGAGTGATATTCCACTGTATATATGTGCCACATATTCTTTATCCATTCATCTGTCAATGGACACTTCGGTTGCTTCCATGTCCTGGCTATTGTAAATAGTGCTGCAATGAACATTGTGGTACATGACTCTTTTGGAATTATGCTTTTCTCAGGGTATATGCCCAGTAGTGGGATTGCTGGGTCGTATGGTAGTTCTAAGGTTTTTAAGGAACCTCCATACTGTTCTCCACAGTGGCTGTATCAATTTACATTCCCACCAAGAGTGCAAGAGGGTTCCCTTTTCTCCACACCATCACTTATTGTTTGTAGATTTTTTGATGATGGCCATTCTGACCGGTGTGAGGTGATACCTCATTGTAGTTTTGATTTGCATTTCTCTAATGATTAGTGATGTTGAGCATCCTTTCATGTGTTTGATGGCAATCTGTATATCTTCTTTGGAGAAATGTCTGTTTAGGTCTTCTGCCCATTTTTGGATTGGGTTGTTTGTTTTTTTGATATTGAGCTGCATGAGCTGCTTGGAAATTTTGGAGATTAATCCTTTGTCAGTTGCTTCACTTGCAAATATTTGCTCCCATTCTGAGGGTTGTCCTTTCATCTTGTTTATGGTTTCCTTTGCTGTGCAAAAGCTTTGAAGTTTCATTGGGTCCCATTTGTTTATTGTTGTTTTTATTTCCATTTCTCTAGGAGGTGGGTCAAAAAGGATCTTGCTGTGATTTATGTCATAGAGCATTCTGCCTGTGTTTTCCTTTAAGAGTTTTATAGTGTCTGGCCTTACATTTAGGTCTTTAAACCATTTCGAGTTTATTTTTGTGTATGGTGTTAGGGAGTGTTCTAATTTCATTCTTTTACATATAGCTGTACAGTTTTCCCACCACCACTTATACAGACCGTCTTTCCTCCATTGTATATTCTTGCCTCCTTTATCAAAGATAAGGTGACCATATGTGCGTGGGTTTTTCTCTGGGCTTTCTATCCTGTTCCATTGATCTATATTTCTGTTTTTGTGCCAGTACCATACTGTCTTGATTACTGTAGCTTTGTAGTATAGTCTGAACTCCGGGAGTCTGATCCCTCCAGCTCCATTTTTCTTTCTCAAGATTGCTTTGGCTGTTCCGGGTCTTTTGTGTTTCCATACAAATTGTGAAATTTTTTGTTCTAGTTCTGTGAAAAATGCCCTTGGTAGTTTGATAGGGATTGCATTGACTGTCTGGATGTTTGTTCTATCAATCCAAGAACATGGTATATCTCTCCATCTGTTTGTATCATCTTTAATTTCTTTCATCAGTGTCTTATAGTTTTCTGCCTACAGGTCTTTTGTCTCCCTAGGTAGGTTTATTCCTAGGTATTTTCTTCTTTTTCTTGCAATGGGAAATGGGAGTGTTTCCTTAATTTCTCTTTCAGATTTTTCATCATTAGTGTATAGGAATGCAAGAGATTTCTGTGCATTTATTGTATATCCTGCTACTTTACCAGATTAATTGATTAGCTCTAGTAGTTTTCTGGTAGCATCTTTAGGATTCTCTATGTATAGTATCATGTCATCTGCAAACAGTGACAGCTTTATTTCTTCTTTTCTGATTTGGATTCCTTTTGTTTCTTTTTCTTCTCTGACTGCTGTGGCTTAAACTTCCAAAACTATGTTGAATCATTATGGTGAGTCACCATGGATCCTTGCCTTCATGGAACTTATAGTCTAGTAAATCATCCTATGAACTTTAGATACCAAAAGATACAGGATTGCTATTTCCTGGGTTTTAAGACAAAGGCAAAATAATTATATTCTCAAACATGTAATAACTTACAGAAAATGCCATTCATATATTTTTATGGAAATTACTTGGAGACATTATAAGATAACAAAAATATAAATCAAAGGTGCTCTTAAGAATGAAGAAATTTTGTTTAAATAGGACTGGTAATGAGCCCATATTGAAAATATGGGGCCAACTCAGTTGGTTTACTCATTCATTCAACAAATACTTATCAACTGCACGTGATATTATTTTCCTAAAGAATTCAAGAAAATCAACTACAAAATTATTAGGACTAATAAAAGAGTTTCCTACAGTGGCTAGTGACAAAAATCTACATATAAAACATCATTAACTTCTTTGTATACTGGTAGATATAATTAGGAAAAAGATCTCTGTCATCATAGCAACAAAATTATGTAAAACCCAGGAACGCAGTCAACAAGAAATGTGGCAGAAGGAAATTTTACTAAGGGATATGGAATGAATGAGAAGATGTAGTACTGAGGAGGTATTCATTTTCCCCAGATTAACTTCTACATTTAATGTGAGGAAGAAACTGAGGTTGAGAGATTCTGAATGACTTGCCTTTGGCAGCCGTGCCAGCCAAAGGCAAGTCAGACTCCGAAAACTGGTCTCTGTTCTTGTCATGATTTCATGTCGCACCAAGCTACTAAGAACATATATGGTTTAGATTAAAGATAACGTTGAACACTCAAGTTTCATGAGGTTCAGGCTTCCTGAAAGGTTTCTTCACCATCAGCTGCATCTTGCACTGATGACCCCAAATACTCCATCCACACCACGTAGGGGCTGGTAGACTCGCTATGTGGGGAAACACTATTTGGCATCCTGAAAGGTGTCTATTTGCCAGGAGGATTAATTTAGGCTGATTATTTTTACAAAACAGAAGACTCGGGAAGTATTTCTTTTTACCTCCCCCTTAGCTGCCTAAAAAATTTAGATAAAGGTCCTGTTTCCAGAATAGAGCTATCACCAGAGATACCTGCAAAGAGTATGGACTGGGTGTGGTGAAGGAAACTGGCAGGGCTTAGAGATCATAGACCCCTCTTTCTCATTGTCTCTGCATGGTCCAGCAAACATTTATTTACCCAACATTTGCTTTTCTACAGTAATCAAAACAGTATGGTATTTGCACAAAAACAGAAATATAGTTCAATAGAGCAGGATAGAAAGCCCAGAAATAAACCCACACACCTATGGTCAGTTAATCTAAGGCAAAGGAGGCAAGAACATACAATGGAGAAAAGACAGTCTCTTCAATAAGTGGTGCTGGGAAAACTGGACAGCTTCTGTGAAAGCATGAAATTAGAACATTCTCTAACACCACGCATAAAAATAAACTCAAAATGGATTAAAGATCGGATACTGTAAAACTCCTAGAGGAAAACATAGGCAGAATACTCTTTGACATAAATCGCAGCAATATCTTTTTGGATCTGTCTCCTAGAGTAATGGAAATAAAAACAAAAATAAACAAATGGGATCTAATGAAACTTAAAAGCTTTTGCACAGCAAAGGAAACCATAAACTAAATGAAAAGGCAACCTATAGAATGAGAGAAAATATTTGCAAAAGATGCAACCGACAAGGGATTAATCTCCAAAATATACAAACAGGTCATACAACTCAATATAAAAAGCAAACAAACAAACAACCCAATCCAAAAATAAGCAGAAGACCTAATTAGACATTTCTCCAAAGAAGATATACAGATTGCCAGCAAAGACATGAAAGGATGCTCAACATCACTAATCATTAGAGAAATGCAAATCAAAACTACAATGAGGTATCACCTCACACCGGTCAAAATGGCCATCATCAAAAAATCTACAAACAATAAATGCTGGAGAGGGTGTGGAGAAAAAGGAACCCTCCTACACTCTTGGTGGGAATGTAAATTGATGCAGCCACTATGGAGAACAATATGGAGGTTCCTTAAAGAACTAGAAATAGAATTAACATATGATACTGCAATCCCACTCTTGAGCATATATCTGGAGAAACATGGTTCGAATGGATACATGCACACCAGTGTTCACTGCAGCACTATTTACAGTAGCCATTGCAACTCCCTGGGTGACTTGGAAAACCCTCAGTGTTGAGGCTAATGATAGAGGTTGGGTCAGAATTCATCTTTGAACCAGTAGAGAAGCAGCAACTGTCACATTCTGACCAATTACTCTTGGACTTGGTAAAGGAGCTTTTTATTATGGCTTCATTGCCATGGAGTCTGGCTTTGTGATTAGGAAGTCATTGTCTGTATAATCCCATGCCATGCTGAATCTTATACAATGAATAATAATTATTATTCCCACTGAATAATGATAATTTAGTTAGTTCTAATTTTGAGAACTTTAGAACATATGGTTTATTAAAGAAGCAACATAACCAAAGTTTAATTAATAATTAAAAACAGGCATCTGTATTTCAAATAAAAATTTAGCCATTTTGAAGTACACCTAAGTCAGTGATTCTTTACAGGGGGAAGCCCTAAATCTTGAGAAGCACTTGAAGTACTAGTCCCTATAATATCCACCGAATCTTCTAGTTAAATGTAAAAGCCAGAGTCTTAGTCAGCCTTGGACACACCTTGCACCTAAAAATTGTGTATTTTTGAGTGAAAAGATCTGTAGCTTTCATCAGATTTTAGAGATCATTGACGTAAAACAGATCAGCAACCTCTGTGATGTTTTCCAGCGACACAGACACTAACAAAACCTTCCCTGCCTGCCCCAGCTAGTGCTCATTGCCCGAGAAAGGTCTCACCTAGAATTAGAGAATTGAAGTTCAGAGTCAGGTGACCTGACTTTAATCACTTCTGAAATTTGCCATTTGCATCAACAAGCCCTACTGAGGGAGAATTGAACTGACCGCTCCAATAAAAAAGGCCAGGTTCAAACATTCCATCTTTAAGGAGTTCAGGCCCTCTTCATTGCTCCCCGGGCTTACCTTGACACCTTCTAACTGCTCCTCTGCCTCTGGTCTCCCTTACTGTCCTGACTCCTCAATCTTGCCAGAGTGAACTTTTCAAAAAGCAAACCCGAGAATGCTCCTGGGGCTTATAATTTGATTTTATCTGTGTTTTAAGGTGCTTCTGGCCTCATGCACCCTGTGGTTTTGAGTGTTTTGCCTTTCAACTCCCTGAGCAGGGACCTGAATGCCCTTCCTGCCCTTGCCTGCCTTGAGAAACTCACTCATCCTTCAGCGTTCAACCCAGTCTTTATGTTCTTTGAGATGCCTTTCAGAATATCCACAGGCAGATTTAGGCTGCATCAGCTCGGATCCCACGGTGCCTTGTGCAGATCTTAATAAAGTTCTAATCTGGGACTTCCCTGGTGGGGCAGTGGTTAAGAATCTGCCTGCCAATACAGAGGACACAGGTTCCATCCCTGGTCTGGGAAGATCCCACATGCCACGGAGCAACTAAAGCCTGTGCTCCACAACTACTGAGCCTGTGCTCTAGAGCCCGCGAGCCACAACTACTGAGCCCACATGCCACAACTACTGAAGCCCACGTGCCTAGAGCCTGTACTCTGCAACAAGAGAAGCCACTGCAGTGAGAAGCCCGTGCACCACAACAAAGAGTAGCCCCCACTCTCTGCAACTAGAGAAAGCCTGTGCACACAACAAAGACCCAATGCAGCCAAAAATAATAAATAATAAATAAATTTTTAAAAAAGATCTAATCAGTTTCTCTAGTGGTTCTTGGCTGTCTTCCTGAGGACTCTGTGACTGTCTTCTGTTCCTCATTGTCTCTTCAGCACATGGAGGAATGGAAAGAATACTGGATAGTGATCTACAACTTAGTTCTTTTGATTTCATTAAATCAGAATGTGTGATAATTTATGTGATTTGACTGGTTGGGGCTCCCAAGGGATGTGGCACATTTAAGCCTTTTCTTTTTTTCCCAAGGGCAATCACCATGCTTGAAACACCATCGATACCCCAAAACAGCATGGGTCTTTACCAGAATTGATAGAAGAAACAAAATTTCAATGACATTCTTTACTAAAGAGAAGAGAGTTCTTAAGCACTTGTGTATTTCCAAGACCTTAATTTTCTTAGTTAAATCAGAATTTTGATAATATATAATACTAGTTCATTAAAATAAGTCTACAAAGCTTTATTCACATTCTTTTGATCATTTTTAATAATTGGAAGTAATGCAATATCATGTCTTAAAAAATGGTTTATATTTCAGTTTTTAAACTTACTCTGCTTTCTTTTTTGTTTTTTTTTTAACATCTTTATTGGAGTATAATTGCTTTACAATGGTGTGTTAGTTTCTGCTTTATAACAAAGTGAATCAGTTATACATATACATATGTCTCCATATCTCTTCTCTCTTGCATCTCCCTCCCTCCCACCCTGCCTATCCCACCCCTCTAGGTGGTCACAAAGCACCGAGCTGATCTCCCTATGCTATGCAGCTACTTCCCACTAGCTATCTATTTTACGTTTGGTAGTGTATATATGTCCATTCCGCTGTCGCATTTTGTCCCAGCTTGCCCCCTTCCCGTATCCTCAAGTCCATTCTCTAGTAGGTCTGCATCTTTATTCCCATCTTGCCCCTAGGTTCTCATGACCTTTTTTTTTTTTTTTAGATTCCATGTATACATGTTAGCATACGGTATTTGTTTTTCTCTTTCTGACTTACTTCACTCTGTATGACAGTCTCTAGGTCCATCCACCTCACTACAAATAACCCAGTTTCGTTCCTTTTTATGGCTGAGTAATATTCCATTGTATATATGTTCCACATCTTCTTTCTCCATTCATCTGTTGATGGACACTTCGGTTGCTTCCATGTCCTGGCTATTGTAAATAGAGCTGCAGTGAACATTTTAGTACATGACTCTTTTTGAATTATGGTTTTCTCAGAGTATATGCCCAGTAGTGGGATTGCTGGGTCGTATGGTAGTTCTATTTTTAGTTTTTTAAGGAACCTCCATACTGTTCTCGATAGTGGTTGTATCAATTTACGTTCCCAAGAACAGTGCAAGAGGGTTCCCATTTCTCCACACGCTCTCCAGCATTTATTGTTTGTAGATTTTTTGATGATGGCCATTCTGACCAGTGTGACATGATATCTCATTGTAGTTTGGATTTGCATTTCTCTAATGATTAATGATGTTGAGCATTCTTTCATGTGTCTGTTGGCAATCTGTATATCTTCTTGGGAGAAATGTCTATTTAGGTCTTCTGCCCATTTTTGGATTGGGTTGTTTGTTTTTTTGACATTGAGCTGCATGAGCTGCTTGTAAATTTTGGAGATTAATCCTTTGTCAGTTGCTTCATTTGCAAATATTTTCTCCCATTCTGAGGGTTGTCTTTTCGTCTTGTTTATGGTTTCCTTTGCTGTGCAAAAGCTTTTAAGTTTCATTAGGCCCCATTTGTTTATTTGTGTTTTTATTTCCATTTCTCTAGGAGGTGGGTCAGAAAGGATCTTGCTGTGATTTATGTCATGGGCTGTTCTGCCTGTGTTTTCCTCTAAGAGTTTGATGCTGTCTGGCCTTACATTTAGGTCTTTAATCCGTTTTGAGTTTATTTTTCTCTGTGGTGTTAGGGAGTGTTCTAATTTCATTCTTTTACATGTAGCTGTCCAGTTTTCCCAGAACCACTTATTGAAGAGGCTGTCTTTTCTCCACTCCATATTCTTGCCTCCTTTATCAAAAATAAGGTGACCATATGTGTGTGGGCTTATCTCTGGGCTTTCTATGCTGTTCCATTGATCTATATTTCTGTTTCTGTGCCAGTACCATACTGTCTTGATTACTGTAGCTTTGTAGTATAGTCTGAAGTCCGGGAGCCTGATTCCTCCAGTTCTGTTTTTCTTTCTCAAGATTGGTTTGGCTCTTCGGGTTTTTTTGTGTTTCCATACAAATTGTGAAATTTTTTGTTCTAGTTCTGTGAAAAATGCCAGTGGTAGTTTGATAGGGATTGCATTGAATCTAGATTGCTTTGGGTAGTAGAGTCATTTTCACAATGTTGATTCTTCCAATCCAAGAACATGGTATATCTCTCCATCTATTTGTATCATCTTTAATTTCTTTCATCAGTATCTTATAATTTTCTGCATACAGGTCTTTTGTCTCCTTAGGTAGGTTTATTCCTAGATATTCTTTTTGTTGCAATGATAAATGGGAGTGTTTTCTTAATTTCACTTTCAGATTTTTCATCATTAGTGTATAGGAATGCAGAAGATTTCTGTGCATTAATTGTGTATCCTGCTACTTTACTAAATTCATTGATTAGCTCTAATAGTTTTCTGGTAGCATCTTTAGGATTCTCTATGTATAGCATCATGTCATCTGCAAACAGTGACAGCTTTACTTCTTTTCTGATTTGGATTCCTTTTATTTCTTTTTCTTCTCTGATTGCTGTGGTTAACACTTCCAAAACTATGTTGAATAATAGTGGTGGGAGTGGGCAACCTTGTCTTGTTCCTGATCTTAGTGGAAATGGTTTCAGTTTTTCACCATTGAGGACGATGTTGGCTGTGGGTTTGTCATATATGGCCTGTATTATGTTGAGGAAAGTTCCCTCTATGCCTACTTTCTGCAGGGCTTTTATCATAAATGGGTGTTGAATTTTGATGAAAGCTTTCTCTGCATCTATTGAGATGATCATATGGTTTTTCTCCTTCAATTTGTTAATATGGGGTATCACATTGATTGATTTGCGTATATTGAAGAATCCTTGCAATCCTGGAACAAACCCCACTTGATCATGGTGTATGATCCTTTTAATGTGCTGTTGGATTCTGCATGCTAGTATTTTGTTGAGGATTTTTGCATCTGTGTTCATCAGTGATATTGGCCTGTAGTTTTCTTTCTTGTGACATCTTTGTCTGGTTTTGGTATCAAAGTGATGGTGGCCTCGTAGAATGAGTTTGGGAGTGTTCCTCCCTGTGCTATATTTTGGAAGAGTTTGAGAAGGATAGGTGTTAGCTCTTCTCTAAATGTTTGATAGAATTGGCCTGTGAAGCCATCTGGTCCTTGGCTTTTGTTTGTTGGAAGATATTTAATCACAGTTTCATTTTCAGTGCCTCTGATTGGTCTGTTCATATTTTCTATTTCTTCCTGGTTCAGTCTTGGAAGGTTGTGCATTTCTAAGAATTTTTCCATTTCTTCCAGGTTTTCCTTTTATTGGCATATAGTTGCTTGCAGTAATCTCTCATGATCCTTTGTATCTCTGCAGTGTCAGTTGTTACTTCTCCTTTTTCATTTCTAATTCTATTGATTTGAGTCTTCTCCCTTTTTTCTTGATAAGTCTGGCTAATGTTTTATCAATTTTGTTTTTCTTCTCAAAGAACCAGCTTTTAGCTTTATTGATCTTTGCTGTCATTTCCTTCATTTCATTTTCATTTATTTCTGACCTGATCTTAATGATTTCTTTCCTTCTGCTAACTTTGGGGTTTTTTTTTTTCTTCTTTCTCTAATTGCTTTAGGTGTAAGGTTAGGTTATTTGAGATGTTTCTTGTTTCTTAAGGTAGGATTGTATTGCTATAAACTTCCCTCTGAAAACTGCTTTTGCTGCATCCCATAGGTTTTGGGTCCTTGTGTTTTCATTGTCATTTGTTTCTAGATATTTTTTGATTTCCTCTTTGATTTCTTCATTGATCTCTTGGTTATTAAGTAGTGTGTTGTTTAGCCTCCAGGTGTTTGTATTTCTTACAGATTTTTTCCTGTAATTGATATCTAGTCTCCTAGCGTTGTCGTCGGAAAAGATACTTGATACGATTTCAATTTTCTTAAATTTACCAAGGCTTGATTTGTGACCCAAGATATGATCTATCCTGGAGAATGTTCCATGAGCACTTGAGAAGAATGTGTATTCTGCTGTTTTTGGATGGAATATCCTATAAATATCAAGTCCATCTTGTTTAATGTATCATTTAAAGCTTGTGTTTCCTTATTTATTTTCATTTTGGATGATCTGTCCATTGGTGAAAGTGGGGTGTTAAAGTCCCCTACCATGACTGTGTTATGGTCGATTTCCCCTCTTATGGCTGTTAGTATTTTCCTTATGTATTGAGGTGCTCCTATGTTGGGTGCATAAATATTTACAATTGTTATATCTTCTTCTTGGATTGATCCCTTGATCATTATGTAGTGTCCTTGTTTGTCTCTTGTAATAGTCTTTGTTTTAAAGTCTATTTTGTCTGCTATGAGAATTGCTACTCCAGCTTTCTTTTGATTTCCATTTGCATGGAATATCTTTTTCCATCCCCTCACTTTCAGTCTGTATGTGTCCCTAGGTGTGAAGTGGGTCTCTTGTAGACAGCATATATATGGGTCTTGTTTTTGTATCCATTCAGCCAATCTATGTCTTTTGGTTGGAGCATTTAATCCATTTACATTTAAGGTAATTATCGATATGTATGTTCCTATTACCATTTTCTTAATTGTTTTGGGTTTATTATTGTAGGTCTTTTCCTTCTCTTGTGTTTCCTGCCTAGAGAAGTTCCTTTAGCATTTGTTGTAAAGCTGGTTTGGTGGTGCTGAATTCTCTTAGCTTTTGCTTGTCTGTAAGGTTTTTAATTTCTCCATCAAATCTGAATGAGATCCTTGCTGGGTAGAGTAATCTTGGTTGTAGGTTTTTCTCCTTCATCACTTTAAGTATGTCCTGCCACTCCCCTTCTGGCTTTTCTGCTGAAAGATCAGCTGTTAACCTTATGGGGATTCCCTAATGTGTTATTTGTTGTTTTCCCCTTGCTGCTTTTAATATTTGTTCTTTGTATTTAATTTTTGATAGTTTGATTAATATGTGTCTTAGCATGTTTCTCCTTGGATTTATCCTGTATGGGACTCTCTGTGCTTCCTGGACTTGATTTACTATGTCCTTTCCCATATTAGGGAAGTTTTCAACTAAAATCTCTTCAAATATTATCTCAGTTCCTTTCCTTTTCTCTTCTTCTTCTGGGACCCCTATAATTCAAGTGTTGGTGTGTTTAGTGTTGTCCCAGAGGTCTGTGAGACTGTCCTCCATTCTTTTCATTCTTTTTCCTTTATTCTGCTCTGTAGTAGTTATTTCCACTATTTTATCTTCCAGGTCACTTATCCGTTCTTCTGCCTCAGTTATTCTGCTATTGATCCCTTGTAGAGAATTTTTAATTTCACTTATTTTGTTGTTCATCACTGTTTGTTTGCTCTTTAGTTCTTCTAAGTCCTTGTGAAACGTTTCTTGTATTTTCTCCATTCTATTTCCAAGATTTTGGATCATCTTTACTATCATTTTTCTGAATTCTTTTAGAATAAGGAATGCCTATTTCCTCTTCATTTGTTAGGTCTGGTGGGTTTTTGCCTTGCCCCTTCATCTGCTGTGTTTCTCTGTCTTCTCACTTTGCTTAACTTACTATGTTTGGGGTCTCCTTTTCACAGGCTGCAGGTTTGTCATTCCCTTTGTTTTTGGTGTCTGTCCCCAGTGGCTAAGGCTGGTTCAGTAGGTTGTGTAGGCTTCCTGGTGGAGGGGACTAGTGCCTGTGTTCTGGTGGATGAGGCTGGATCTTGTCTTTCTGGTGGGCAGGTCCACGTCTGGTGGTGTGTTTTGGGGTGTCTGTGGCCTTATTATGATTTTAGGCAGCCTCTGTTCTAATGGATGGGGCTGTGTTCCTGTCTTGCTAGTTGTTTGGCATATGGTGTCCAGCACTGTAGCTTGCTGGTTGTTGAGTGGAGCTGGGTCTTTTTGTTGAGACGGAGATCTCTGGGAGATTTTCACCGTTTGATATTAGGTGGAGCTGGGAGGTCTCTTGTGGACCAGTGTCCTGAACTTGGCTCTCCCAGCTTAGTGGCCCAGCTCTGACACCTGGCTGGAGCACTAAGAGCCTGTCCTCCACGCGGCTCTGAATAAATGGGAGGAAAAACAGAAAGAAAGAAAGAAAGAAAACATAAAATAAAATAAAATAAAATAAAGTAAAATAAAAAAAGACTTATTAAAGTAAAAAGTAAAAAATTATTATTAAGAAAAAAATTTTTAAGTAAAAGATAAAAAGGACAGACAGAACCCTAGGACAAATGGTAAAAGCAAAGCTATACAGACAAAATCACACACAGAAGCATACACATACACACTCACAAAAAGAGAAAAAGGGAAAAAAATACATATATCGTTGCTCCCAAAGTCCACTGCCTCAATTTGAGATGATTTGTTGTGTATTCAGGTATTCCACAGATGCAGGGTACATCCAGTTGATTGTGGAGGTTTAATCTGCTGCTCCTGAGGCTGCTGGGAGAGATTTCCCTTTCTCTTCTTTGTTCGCGCAGCTCGTTACAGCTTTGGATTTGGCCCCGCCTCTGCTTGTAGGTCGCCTGAGGGCATCTGTTCCCGCCCAGACAGGACGGGGTTAAAGGAGCAGCTGCTTCGGGGGCTCTGGCTCACTCAGGACGGGGGGAGGGAGGGGTACGGATGCGGGGCGAGCCTGCAGCGGCAGAGGCCGGCGTGACGTTGCAGCAGCCTGAGGCGCACCGTGCGTTCTCCCGGGGAAGTTGTCCCTGGATCACGGGACCCTGGCAGTGGCGGGCTGCACAGGCTCCCGGGAGGGGCGGTGTGGATAGTGACCTGTGCTCGCAGACAGGGTTCTTGCTGGCGGCAGCAGCAGCCTTAGCGTCCCATGCCCGCCTCTGGGGTCCGCGCTGATAGCAGTGGCTCGCGCCTGTCTCTGGAGCTCCTTTAAGCGGCGCTCTGAATCCCCTCTCCTCGCGCACCAGGAAACAGAGAGGCAAGAAAACGTCTCTTGCCTCTTCTGCAGCTGCAGACTTTTTCCCGGACTCCCTCCCGGCTAGCTGTGGTGCGCTAACCCCTTCAGGCTGTGTTCATGCCGCCAACCCCAGCCCTCACCCTGGGATCCAACCGAAGCCCGAGCCTCAGCTCGAGCCCTCGCCCGCCCCGGCGGCTGAGCAGACAAACCTCTCGGGCTGGTGAGTGCTGGTCGGCACCGATCCTCTGTGTGGGAATCTCTCCGCTTTGCCCTCCGCACTCCTGTTCTGCGCTCTCCTCCGTGGCTCTGAAGCTTCCCGCCTCTGCCACCCGCAGTCTCCGCCCGCGAAGGGGCTTCCTAGTGTGTGGAAACCTTTCCTCCTTCACAGCTCCCTCCCACTGGTGCAGGTCCCGTCCCTATTCTTTTGTCTCTGGTTTTCCTTTTTTCTTTTGCCCTACCCAGGTACGTGGGGAGTTTCTTGCCTTTTGGGAGGTCTGAGGTCTTCTGCCAGCGTTCAGTAGGTGTTCTGTAAGAGTTGTTCCACGTGTAGATGTATTTCTGATGTATTTGTGGGGAGGAAGGTGATCTCTGCGTCTTACTCTTCTGCCATCTTGAAGCTCTCCTCCTACACTGCTTTCTTTATTTCCTTATTCACTCAGAAATGATTAAGGCCTGTGCTCCCTTAAGAGAAAATTTAAATCTGTCCTAAACTTTCATAAACTAGTTTTGACTAAATAAAACTTCTGTTATTATAATATATATAATCGTACATACTAGTGTTACATGATTATTTTAAAAGCATCTTTGTTCCAATCAGGGCAACTTTTAGGGACATGTACGTACACACATATTAGGACTTTCAGTTTAACATTATGGCACATGAAGGAGCCACAATGGTAATTCACATTTTTCCTTACTATTTTCTCCCACGTCCTTCATGTTATCATTATGAATATCATGCTTAGACCAGGAAGCAGTGTCCACCAGTGTGCTGCAAAAGGAGAAAATGCTGTCTTTTATTCCAGAAGTGCTTCACTTAGTTCAAGAGCTGCTGACAAATTTTAAGCGAGGGAATGAGAAAAATCAGAGTTACACTTTGGGGAAAGATTATTTGGCTATGATATTCAGATTGAATTGCATCAAGGCTGGAGTCTGTTTTACGCCCTCAATCTGGTGTATGTCTTTGTCTGGCCAGTGGCATTTCTCTCCTTGAACATGTCAGAATTGATGAACAATTAGACATTTCCCCAAAGGTCCCACACTCTGTCCTTTTCTGTACCTGGCAGGTTTTTCCACCTGTCACACCTAGGGGGGGCCTTCCCAACTTCCTCAGCCTACACAATGCCCCACTCCTAGCTCTGGTGTCTTCCCAGCATCTGTATCAGAGACAAATCTTGCCCGTCTCCTTGTGGAACTTTAACCCAACTGGTGGCAGGAAACTCATTCATGTGGTAGGTCATTCATGTGGCTCAGTGTCCGCTCATAGTAGGTTCCATGGGTGAGGTAGAGAATGAATGAATGGGTGAGAGTAGAGATAAAAAGACTAGATATGTAGCTGGTCTGAATGCTAGATAATCCCAACTTGATTCTGGGAATGATGGGAATGTGTGCATTGGAGGCTATTTGGTATTTCGGGGGTGGCATTATGATAGCAACCCCTGACTGAAAGTCAGGAGCAATGGAGAAAAGAGCGTCACAAATGATAGAATGTTTTGGCCTGCTTCAGAAGACTGCATGTTCCAGGAGTGGAAATATGGGGGGCTGGAGGGGGGGATAATTTTAGGGTAAAAACCAGTGGTTTTATAGAAGTTGAATTTAATAAAGTACATAGCACTGTAATATTAAGATAGGTTTGACGTTTTTCTGTTTGAAGTTTTTTTTCTTCTGTTGAACCTAAATTTCAATATGTAATTTAAACCCAGGTTGATACAAAATTTTCTTCCTTTCTTAGTTTAGACTCCTGAATGAGTGTGTTTCCTTTAAAGGGAGAAATAAATATTTGAGAAAAGTAAACAGTTGAAAAATTAAAATATGAATAATTTACATGCTGTCAGTTATTTTGTCGATTGCTAAATTATGTGTTCATTGAGTGGTGACTATGTTTAAATATCTCTTTCAGTGTTGCTAAGGGAAACATTCTTACCTGACTTTTGTGTGTAGACTTTTTGTTTATATTGTTCCCAGTTTATTTTTTATTTTTTGAAAGAATAATAACTATTTTTCATAAACATATATGTTCATTTTTAAATAAAAATGCTGTAAGATGGGGCATGCTAAGAAGAACAGATTACCTAAAACCGCACTACCCAGAAACTACTGTTTTTAATATTTGGTAAACTCAATTTCAGATATCCTTTTATTAAAATACGTATAGATAGAAGGTTAGATAGATAAGAGATAGAGACAGAGAACAAAGATTGGGTTCATAAAGCACATGCTATTTTTTCTGAAAGTATTAAACATAATCCTTCTTTAATTTGCAGAGATAAATTGACAGTGAAATTAAAGGAACCAGTGATCTCATAATTCTCACAGTTGCCTAGATTAAGTTTTATATGTAAGTGAATTTAATACTAACTACCAGTCCTTGTTTTATGGTTTCTCCTTTTCTATTATGCATATTTTGATAGATTTCCTTGCTAGCATAATCTCAGCCTCTAGTAGTTTTCATAAGAAAGGCCCACAAGTGCTTGATTTTCTAAGTTATTGCCTACTCGAGAATGTCTGTTTGTTGCTTCTGTACTTTCTGTTTGAAGGAATACTTGTGGAGTACTTTTCCCTCAGAACATTTGAACTATTTGTCTACTGTTTTCGGGCTTTGATAGTACTACTTTGTATAAATCTGAGTTCAATGTTTTCTTTCTACTGGGTTGCTGGTTTGATATTTCCTTTTTAACCATTGTGTTTTGAACTGCAACTCACAAATAGAGAAATCCACAACACACAGAACAAGTACTTATGTATCCCTCACCCAGGTCAAGAAATAGAACATTGCCAGACTCTCCATTACCTTCTCAGAATTTGCAAAATCCTCACAACCCAAGTGGTTTCTCATGGAGGGCTTACCTCCTTGTATCTTTGACTTTTCCCAGATCTTGTGACAGGAATTCCTTTTCTACCTTATTCGCTTTTCATTGCCTCCCAGCATACTTTTTTTTTTTTTAATTTTACATCTTTATTGGAGTATAATTGCTTTACAATGTTGTATTAGTTTCTGCTGTATAACAAAGTGAATCAGCTATACATATACATATATCCCCATATCTCCTCCCTCTTGCGTCTCCCTCCCACCCTCCCTATCCCACCCCTCTAGGTGGTCACAAAGCACCGAGCTGATCTCCCTGTGTATCACCTCACACCAGTCAGAATGGCCATCCTCAAAAAATCTACAAACAATAAATGCTGGAGAGGGTGTGGAGAAAAGGGAACCCTCTTGCACTGTTGGTGGGAATGTAAATTGATACAGCCACTATGGAGAACAGTATGGAGGTTCCTTAAAGAACTAAAAATAGAACTACCATATGACTCAGCAATCCCACTACTGGGCATATACCCTGAGAAAACCATAATTCAAAAAGAGACATGTGCTACAATGTTCATTGCAGCACTGTTTACAATAGCCAGGACATGGAAGCAATCCCAGCATACTTTTAAAAAGTATTTTGCCCAGCTTTTCCATTAGTTGTCATCAGTGGAATGGTTGTTCTGAATTACATGCTCCACCACTACCAGAAGCTGAATTCCCCCATGTGACTCTTTAACCTTGAATTTCAATGATTTTGGTAGGATTTGATCATGGTGTTCATTGTTATCTATTTCTTTATTTATTTGAGGGGAGGGATGGTCACTGCCCTTTTCATCAGCAAATTCAATCCTTTATGTCTGGAAATTTTTCTTTTCAATTATTGAATTCTTGTTGTCCATCTGTATCTTCTGTATCTATCACTATCTCTACAACCAATTTTTAATATCAACATCTTCTTGAAGTGTTACATATATACAGAAAAGTTTTCAAATTTTAGGTGTATTGCTTGGTGAATTTGCACAAACTGAGCACACCCATGTAATAAATACTCAGTTGAAGAAATTCAGTCTCTCCAAAATCCTCTCTTGTGATTCTTTGTCCACTCTCCCCCTTCTCCAAAACTGTCCCCTGTTTAACTTCTAACACCATAGATTAGTTATACCTGATTGTGAACTTTCTATAAATGGAATTACACTGTGTATAATCTTTTATTCCAAACTTCTTTTACTCAGCAATACATAAGCGAGTTTCATCCATGTTGCTGTGTGTAGTTGTTTATTTATTATTACTGCATAGTATTGCATTGTGTAACTATATTACAATTTATTAACCTCTGTTTAATAGAATTCAGAGTGTTTCCAGTTTTGGGCTCTTCAGTGAAAGATGTTGTTGTGAACATTATAGTACATGTCTTTTAGTGAACATGTTTATACATTTCTTTTGCATACTTTCCTAAGAGTGGAATTGCTGGGTCATAGAATCGGCAGGTGTACAGCTTTTGTAGATATCATGAAAAAGTTTTCCTAAGTGTTTGTACCAATTTACACTCCCACCAGCAGCGTATGCTATGAGAGTTCCAGTTTTTCCACGTTGTTACCCTCACTTGGTAATGGTTCTGGTTTTCATTTTAGCCATGCTGGTGAAGGAGTGTTTAATCAGCTTTATTTATTTATTTCTGGTTTGTGTTCTGGATTTCCAAGGGCTTAATTCTGTATGCCTCACTATAAGACCTCTCTTTTCTGGGTCTCAGTTCTTTCATCTATAAATTAAATATACTATCCTGAATGTTGAAACAGTGGCAAACAGTGTTCTAAACTTCATATTTTTTCTTTTCACATTTAAAATTCTCTTTATGGATTTCTCAAATAGTTGGGGGGTTTGTGTGTGTGTGTGTGTGTGTGTGTGATTAAATATCTTGATGCAGATTTCCTTCCAAGTAAACTCAACCTATATTTTCTGACTTCTTTCTTGAGACAACCTGGGGGAGATGAGAGGTAACAGTGTAGCTTGACAGAGTGCTGGCATTTTGTTGGATCATTCTGGAAACACAGATCACCCAGTATTATTAAATGAACTTTTAAGTGCACCGCTTCCTTTGATTCAAATCTGACCTGAAAAAAATGGCTGGTAAGAGCAGAGTGTCAGTGTTGGAGTTTGAATCCAGCCTGTTGTGAATACCTCTTCATTTTCTTTCTGTGGCTCTTATAACATTCAGCTCTTTGGTTTCCTGAATACTGAGGTGCATAGGGCTGTGCACAGTGTCATTTTATACCTTCTTGTTAACCTTCACTGAGAAGCTGTGTAAATAAAACACAGCTAAGCTATATAAAGAGATCCTGTTTGAAGCTCCAAACGGCTATGTGATGATTATCCTACAGCTCCTTCTCAAACAGGAAGAATGCCTCTCAAAGGCAAGCAATCAGTCTGCTCCTTGGCACATCCTGGAGCCCTGGGGTTGCACCAATGTCGAGAGATCGCTGCCCATTTCTACTGTCCTGCGTTCATGATTCTTTCAGAACTCACTCATTACTGATACTGCTGTCGATCATAGTAACAACAAAGAAGAATCTACCAAGTGTTTGAAGTAGCAAGATATATATAGTGATCTCATTCATGCCTGAAACAAGGAATATTAGTGACTGTAGTGACACCGGACTTCATTCACAGGGCTTTCATTTTAGGAATTACTCAGGTAGTTCTGAGTGATGGGCTTTAGGGATGGAGAGCGTTCAGAATCCTCACTATCTTGTTCTCTGCATGAAAAAATGTCTCACCGTCCAAGACCAGGGAGAAGGTAAAACTTTCCATTAACCATTCTAGTTACTTGAATTCTATATACCCTTTAACTTGACCTACCTATGTTTGCCCTATCTTGTCCCCTTAGCCAAGATGGAGAAATGGGCTCTGTGAAGGGATTGATGGGTTTATTATTGACGTCTACATCAGTAGCATCTCTGTTGGAGGAACATGGAGGATGAAATATTCGAGTCCTCTATCTGGTGTGGAAGCTTTCGTCCCAAAGCATCTGTGCTAAATACCCACGTGAGAATTTCTCACAAACCTTCGAGGCTTGAGCCAGTAGTCTGTCTTGAAATCCTTCCGAGGTGGGGATATGGGAGCCCTGGGCCTCATTAGCCTGCCACTCTAGCCAGCCTCAGCTGGCAGAATGGTTGGGAGAAACAGCCCTGCACATCTCACGTGCAGGCCCAACTTTACTGTGCCATGTCTGTGCATCATGGGAAGATCTTGGAAACTGATCCTGGTGTTTCAAAGCTGGGGTAAAGCTGAATGTCAGGAGTGTCCAGGAGCTGAGGTTCAGGGAAGCAAGGCGGGATTTGTCTAGCTCTGGATGGGCTGTGTGTGAATTTAGAAGAGGGATGAGAACGAAAACACAGGGAGCAAATCAGGCTTTGTGTGAAACATTCGGCAGCGTCACCGTCCGTGCTTTTGAGGTGTTAGGAAGCTGCTCCTGACCTCCTCAGGGAAAGTATAAACGAGAGTGTCTCTCTGGCCGCTTCCCTGGAAAAACACAATCCCCCTTTCCTGTTCACCAGGCAACATTAGGGAACACACATCTGACCTCTCAGTTCTTCCTGCTTTGTGAATGTGGGTGTAGGGGGGCCATCAAAACCCGCTGGAGGAGAAAGTAATGCATCTAAACTCTTTAATAGGTGGGCTTTATTGCGCTTTGATGAGACCTGCATGGGAACACCTGTGCCTCATTCAGTCTTTATGAGGCTTCTCGGTTTTCATATTGACTACACTGAATACGCCATAAAACGATTAAGAAAGAGAGACTGGTGTGTAAAGCAGTTCTTGATAGAGTACTTAGGGGCTTTTGGAACCGGGCCATAGCAGGATGATAACACCCTATGGCTGCCAGCAGTGTGATGCGGGTGAGATGGACCAGTGCCAATGTGGGTGATCTCCTGGCTTGTCAGGCTACCTGCCAACAAGGTCACAGTAGGTTACCTGGGCAGCTGCCCTGCAGAGGCCACAGGTGTGTGAGGATGGCTCTTTACTCATGGTGTTCCCTCCCAAGATGCCCACTGACATCCGAAATGTATTTAAGCACTGTTTTCCTGTTACCTGTGACTAGAGGCTGATTGATCAGGTGAGTGCAACTTTCAGACCGTAAAAAGTGGAAGAGAGGATGCCTAAGAAATGTAAATGCTTCCTAAAGAGGGCAGTGGATTCAACTCACTTTCAGAAATCCTGTGTGAATATCCCAGGGCTGTCTTAAAATATTTCTTCCTTTAAAAGAGACATATTTCTATTCCTTGCTGGAGAAAAAAAAATCATATACTTCTTTTGGATCTATTTTTGAGTAAATGAGGGGGGAGCAGGTGTGTTCTGGCTCCTAGTCTGTCTACTCTCATGGATAACTGGTCTTCCTCTGCAGGAAGGAGAGAGAATTCCTCCATGGAATAGTGAATTCCAGAACAGCCTGTTTCTGTAGCATGCTTCAGAAAGCCCAGATTTCACCTCCTCTCTTTGGCAGGACCTGATCCTTGCCACTCTTTCTAAAGTCAGATCCAGCCCAGTCACTAGGATCTGACAGTTGGCCAGGACCTTCTGTTGAGGGGGGGCCCTGTTGGGTCCCCACCTCTGATGAATGAGGTAGCTCAGCTGGAGCAGCTGAGGGCAGTACTTGGAGGGGAGGCTTAGGTGGGGTTCAGGCAGTCAAGAGAGGTAGCCAGCATGAGCCTCTAAATGTGACAAAATTACTCTGGGATCCTGAAAGGAGTTGATAGAAAAAATCACAATACTATTACAAATTGGATTATTCAAAGACTCAGGCAAGCCACCATTGTTCACTCATGTATTACCACTAGAGACCTATAGGTACGAGGATGGAAAGCAAAATTCTGCTGTTCCTAGAAGTGTCAACCTGTCATTAAGTCTCAAGTTCATCCTTGTATTTAAATTCGCTTTCACCTGTCTTTCTGAATCTCTTGAGCTTGTCTCCCTGTGCTGCACATATGCTGCTGCACATATGCCTCTGCCTTCAGAGGAAATATGATAGCTCACCATATTTTATGGCTTTTGACCATAGCTGCTATGCCGGACTGCAACTCTTTGTAGAATTGGGAAGCTAATGAACATGCCTCAGGAGATACAGTTTTTTTTTTTTCCTGGTCTTTGTTGGTTGCTTGTTGTCACTTTTTAGCCTCTTTGGCTTTAGACTGCACACATGCCACACGCATACACACACGTACACACGTGTGCACAGATGCACAACTGTATATATACATCATGCACGTTTGTATACAAAAGCTTGAATGTGCACTCCCGCTCTGATTTTAATTGGCATTTCTCACATTTTAAAACTGTCTTGTAGGATACTAGAAGAGAAAGATATTTAGGAGCATTAAACCTATGTGTCAAACGTGAATGTGAAAAACTAGAATAACTTGAAATTAACTATATGAGTTTACTAGTAGACACTCCTAAACAAATTAAAGAATAAAGCTTAAAAAATGAGGAGATGGATATATACTTACATGCAATTTTAAACAAAAGGAAACAGGGTTGATATCAGAAGTAAAATTATATGAAAAAGTTAAATGTGCAAAAGGGAACAGTCTAAATTGCTAATGATATAAATCCAAATGAAAATAATAATCCCAAACTTTAGGTAATGAATCACACATAGTTGAACAAAATAAAAAAGGGAGAAAATTGAAAACTCAAGGAAATAGTAGGAGGCAATTTTTAAAATACTAAGTAGGTAACCGAATAAAGAGAAATCAATAATGGGATTGACGGGCTTTTTTTAATGGTTGTATTTTTTTTTTAACATCTTTATTGGAGTCTAATTGCTTTACAATGGTGTGTTAGTTTCTAGTGTAGAACAAAGTGAATCAGCTATACATATACATATATCCCCATATCCCCTCCCTCTTGCGTCTCCCTCCCACCCTCCCTATCCCACCCCTCTAGGTGGTCACAAAGCACCGAGCTGATCTCCCTGTGCCATGCGGCTGCTTCCCACTAGCTATTTTACATTTGGTAGGGTATATATGTCCATGCCACTCTCTCACTTCGTCCCAGCTTACCCCTTCCCCCTCCCTCTGTCCTCAGGTGATAGTTGTATTTTGAATTGTGTCCTATCCAAGGAAGAAGAGAATGAAAATATGAGTAGAAATTAATATGTATGAAAGTAATAAAAATGACAGCTAAATAAATTAGCACTAGACTTTTTGTTGTTTTCACTTCTCGTCTTACTTTCTTTTTCTTTAGAGAATCAAGACCAGTAAAGCAGAGAAGACTCTCATAAAGGTGATCAGGGAAATAAAAAAGAAGCAGCCATGTACTTCATTAGGAATAGTCAAGGAGATGGAGTTAAATAGCTATTTGTATATTTTTATATACACATAGAAGAAAAAGTAGAATTCTATGTCAGTACATACCAATACAGATAAATATATAGATAAAAGAATAATCTTAGAGGACACTATAAAAAACAACTGATTATAGAACAAATAGGAAAAAACTAAATAGAACCTGAATTAAATTATGAAAAATGCCTAAAAGTAACCCCATATCAATTTAGGAATGGGTTCTTGCAAACAATTTTAGAACATAGAATTCTTATGCCACTCGAAATATTTGAGCATAAAAAGACAAGTTTCTCCTTTTTTTCTTATAACTATAGAGAACCACAGACCAGTGTCTCTTAGAAATGGAAACACAAAATCCTAAACACATGATGGCTGTGTGAAATCAAGTATATTAAAGAAATTATGTGCTATGAATAAGTAGGCTTTATTCAAGGAATTTAATGATGGCTCAGTGATAAAAAGATATGATAATCATTGTAAGTAAGGGAAAAATGTACGACTATTCTTGATTTAAGGTAAATTATAGAGAAATAGGATGAGAAGAATAAAATGTAATAAAAATATCTCTGACCAAAACGTGCACATCATAATCAAAATGCAAACACTAGAGCCATCCTCCTTACAAGTCAAGATTGTTTGCCTCTCTGTTATACCACAATTGACACAATGTATAGAGAAAGCACTTCAATAGGATAGAACATAGGTATTTGTTAATATTTTCAGGAAAACTACTTGTGGAAAATAAAAACACTCAAGGAAACAAACTTAAGGAGGCTCCAAAGCCTTTCATAAGCACATCTCTTAAGTGGACAAATGGTATGAAGGTGAGAAAATTAAACTATTAGCATTCATGGAAAATATAAGCACATATTTATGTTAGTTTGGAGTAACCCAGAACTTTACACCCATGAGAGAAATTATAAAAGAAAATTTGAAAGGAAATAAGATAAAGCAATTTAAATTAAGAGAAAACTGGGTAAGTATTTTTGAACAAATATGACAAGTAGAAGGTTACTATCTTTAATATGTAAAAAGCTCTTAACACAGACTCACAGACGTAGAGAACAAACCAGTGGTTACCAGTCGGGGGTGGGGTTTCCAAACTATTGGATGTAAGATAAGCTCAGGGATGTATTGTACAGCATGGGGAATAGAGCCAATATTTTGTCATAACTATAAATGGAAAGTAACCTTTAAAAATTGTATTAAAAAATTTAAAAAGCTCTTGCAAAACAAAAAATAGATAAATATCCTTAAAGAAAACAGACAGTCTATAGAAAAGGAAACACAAGTTGTCTGGAAACAGATAAGAAACAACAATGACTTATCACTAATCTTATTAGTTAAGCAACAGTTGGTTTTTGGAAAAGTTGACTGAGTAAATGAAAGATAATTAACTCAAGGCAATAGAGAGACTGGCAATTCAGATGTAGGCTGTGGAATAGAATGATTTCAGTTAAAACACTTTCCTACCGCTTTCTAACTGCTAATCTCAGTCTACTTCTCAATCCTCAATGCCAACGTTTATAAGTAACGGGGGTGGCCTTTACAGGATCACTGGTCGAAGTAAATGATAAAACCATGTCCATCCGAAACTTATGGAAGCATATCTAAGCGTTGTATCTGTCTGTCCCTCTATCCCTTTATGTTTGGCATCCACCATTTATCTCTTTCTTTCTAATTACATTTTTTAACATCTTTATTAGAGTATAATTGCTTTACAATTGTGTGTTAGTTTCTGCTGTATAACAAAGTGAATCAGCTATATGCATACATATATCCCCATATGCCCTCTCTCTTGTGTCTCCCTCCCACCCTCCCTATCCCACCCCTCTAGGTAGTCACAAAGCACCGAGCTGATCTCCCTGTGCTATGCGGCTGCTTCCCACTAGCTATCTATTTTACGTTTGGTAGTGTATATATGTCCATGCCACTCTCTCACTTCGTCCCAGCTTACCCTTCCCCCTGCCCATGTCCTCAAGTCCAGAACCATTTTTTCTTAGATTCCATATATGTGTGTTAGCATACGGTATTTGTTTTTCTCTTTCTGACTTACTTCACTCTGTATGACAGACTCTAGGTCCATCCACCTCACTACAAATAACTCAATTTCAGTTCATTTTATGGCTAATATTCCATTGTATATATGTGCCACATCTTCTTTATCCATTCATCTGTCGATGAACACTTAGGTTGCTTCCACGTCCTGACTATTGTAAATAGTGCTGCAGTGAACATCATTGGGGTACATGACTTTTTGAATTATGGTTTTCTCAGGGTATATGCCCAGTAGTGGGATTGCTCGGTCATATGAGAGTTCTATTTTTAGTTTTTTAAGGAACCTCCATACTTTTCTCCACAGTGGCTGTATCAATTTACATTCCCACCAACAGTGCAAGAGGGTTGCCTTTTCTCCACACCCTCTCCAGCATTTATTGTTTGTAGATTTTTTGATGTTGGCCATTCTGACCGGTGTGAGGTGATACCTCATTGTAGTTTTGATTTGCATTTCTCTAATGATTAGTGATGTTGAGCATCTTTTCATGTGTTTGTTGTCAATCTGTATATCTTCTTTGGAGGAATGTCTATTTAGGTCTTCTGCCCATTTTTGGATTGGGTCGTTTGTTTTTTTGACATTGAGCTGCATGAGCTGCTTGTATATTTTGGAGATTAATCCTTTGTCAGTTGCTTCATTTGCAAATATTTTCTCCCATTCTGATGGTTGTCTTTTCGTCTTGTTTATGCTTTCCTTTGCTGTGCAAAAGCTTTTAAGTTCCATTAGGTCCCATTTGTTTATTTTGTTTTCATTTCCATTTCTCTAGGAGGTGGGTCAAAAAGGATCTTGCTGTGATTTATGTCATACAGTGGTCTGCCTATGTTTTCCTCTAAGAGTTTTACAGTGTCTGGCCTTACATTTAGGTCTTTAATCATTTTGAGTTTATTTTTCTCTATGGTGTTAGGGAGTGTTCTAATTTCATTCTTTTACATGTAGCTGTCCAGTTTTCCCAGCACCACTTATTGAAGAGGCTGTCTTTTCTCCATCGTATATTCTTGCCTCCTTTGTCAAAGATAAGGTGACCATATGTGTGTGGGTTTATCTCTGGGCTTTCTGTCCTGTTCCATTGATCTATATTTCTGTTTTTGTGTCAGTACCATACAGTCTTGATTACTGTAGCTTTGTAGTATAGTCTGAAGTCAGGGAGCCTGATTCCTCCAGCTCCGTTTTTCTTTCGCAAGATTGCTTTGGCTATTCGGGGTCTTTTGTGTTTCCATACAAATTGTGACATTTTTTGTTCTAGTTCTGTGAAAAATGCCATTTGTAGTTTGATAGGTATTACATTTTTATCTATTTTAAGAAGGCATGGGTTGGTGGAGTGAGAGAGAGATGGAGAATTATGTCCAAAGATAGTGCAGTCATTAAAACTTGTGAAGTTTTAAGTCTATATTTTTATAAAGAATATTTAAACATATATATATATATAAAACATCCATAATAAAATTAATAAAACTTGACTTAAAAGTGACATAGTGCAGTGAAGGAAGTTTGTTGGCCAGTCATCCAGGTAATTGATGCTACTCTAACACTAGGTAGACCCTGAAACCTTGGTGGCTTAGCAAGGTAAAGTCTATTTTTCACTCATGTCACAGCTAGGTGTAGCCATGCCATCTGGAACATATGGCCTACAAGGTTGCCATGGCAAAGGAAGAAAGCAAGTTGTAGGATTTGGACTTACGTCATTTTTTCCCCACATTCCATCGGATAGAACTTAGTCATATAGCCCTGGCTTACCTGCAAAGGAGACCAGGAAATGTAGAGAAGTCCATGAAGATCAGATGAGCATTATTGGTCTCTGCCTTTGATAGAGTATAATTAGGTCCAAGCTCTCCAGGATGACACAGTTGCACTGTGAAATTTCTAGAACCATCTTCAGAGTTTGTTCCATTGTAATAATCCCTTTGCAATAACACCATCATCTGGGAGTTTGTTCAGAGTGTTTATCTCACTCCTCCATTTTCATAAAAGATTGTCAGTCAGTAAAAATAACAACAACAACAACAGTAATAATAGCAGATCTGCATTCAGATTAGAGGATTTTTAAAAAATGTCTGCTTTTCAATTCTTACTTAAAGGTTAGTTGAAATAAGGAATATTTGGAAGTGAGTGTGTGGGAGTTCTCCTTAGAAATATTTTATTTCTTGGATCAAGCAGAACAAATCTACACGCCCTGTAGACCCTCTATATTATTCCCTCCCTTTTCCCTTCCCCTTGCCTCTCTCTCCCTACCCTTCCAGACTGCTTTCAGAGGCCTGCACTTTGCTTCATGCTTGAAGATCCTAATGAAACCCATCAGCGCGTTTGCAATTTGGTTTCTATGCGCAGTATCTCTCGGTGGTCCATATGTGAACCTCCAAGTGAGAAATTTCTTTCAATACTGAGTTTTAAGAAAAGTTTGGCTTATTTTGAAGGATACTGTATTTTATTCATTTTTCTTCATGCTTTCTCTTTTGCTTTGGCCACCAGGAAGCTCCGTCAAATTGTTGGATCAACTAACACAACTAGGACATGAAGGGCCACAAATATGTATTGTACCATCCCCCTCTCTTCCATGTTGATCTTTCATTTAGATTTATATTTTTGTTTCTATTTGAGTATTGTAATACATGTTTTAAAGTGACCTTAAATCCCATGTCCTAGATTCACCCTGGGGAGTCAGTCAGCTCAGAAAATTCCAGAGATGATTATTGGAAGGACTCTTTTGATATAGAAAGTTGGGACACTTTTGGTTATAAGGCCAAACTTTACAGAAAAGTATCAATTTCTTAGGTGTTCTTGTGTGTATATTTTATTAAACAGCAAGGCTTGGAAGAGAGGATGTTTATGGGAAGTGAAGAGATATGTGACAGCCAATTTAATAAGGAACAGAAATAAATTATAGAGAGTCCTTTTAGGACTCACAAAGGGTTTCTGCATTCTTCTATGTTAAAGGGAATATTTTCTGTCTATTTATGAATTGCGTCACTAATGGGTGGGGAAATGAAGTACCTTGACTAGACTGTTGATATCTCTATAAAGATCATATTCATGGGTGAAAAACATAGGATTTGCCCATTTCTCAGAATATAGAGTGTTATAAATAGAGCAGTATTAGATTATAGATGATGACCTAGTTTCCATGGCAACAACATTCATTATCTTATCTCATTCTCTCCTAACTTACCCAATTTAACTGCCCTATCCCTTTCATCACACCTCCCCCTCATTAAACACTTACCAGATCCTTTTCTGTTGCTATGTAGGCAGTATAATAGCTTTCTCAGCTGCTTGCTGAATGAATTGGGAAACACACACACACACTTTGAGAGTGTAAGGAGAAGAATTTCAGCAGTATTTCAGGATCAAGGGATGCAAGTGGCAGGTACGTGTTCTATATATATACACATACAGTGCATCCCCCTGGCACATTTTGCACAGAAATGTGCCCTGTTTTTGGTGCACAGAGCTGCCATGTGTGTCGATTTGATGGAGTCTGGGTTCTCCTGACAGTGTGACAGGGTATTAATCACATGTGACCAAAATAGCACACAAAGGAGGGCAGTCCTGTTTGTTTTTATTTTTTTCCTTCCCTGGGTGGGAATGGGTGATTTGCTGAAATTCCTTGTCTTTGCATCCTTTCTGGTTTCTTTTTTTAGTCTTTGTCTTTGTGTCATCCTTCATCCTTACTGGAGGACTTCTCATTTAGAACTGCAAGGTAGGTGTGTTGTCTTGGGCACGTGAGGTCATGGGGACCAAGTCAGTGGAGTAAGGATAACATAAAAAAATAGATGCTTGTTTCACATTGACTTGTTTCCTCCTAAGACCCATTGTGAGAATCATATAGCTTCATAATTATTATCTTAATGGCTTTGTCTTACTTAGGAGGATAAAGCAGGTAATAGTTAAGATTTAAAACATTTTTAATGGCCAAGTCATGCTGATAGTTAATACTTATCTTTGTATGATTTACAAATATAGAATACTGGAGTATTATGTTTTTATATGTGCTATTTCAAAGTGAAGTAATCACATGCTATTCTATTGGAAATTTCTAATATGAGATCGTGAAACCTTAGGGTCAGAGTCTGTTGTCAAATGCCTTGCCTTGATCAGGAATGGCTTGGGTACTTGATATGTCCTGTCCTCTGCCCATGATAGGAGATGGCCAACAGAGGGTGGACTTGACTTTGTGGTCCCAAGGACATAAGATTATGTTGGCTTCACCAGTCACTGTGCCTGAAGTTGGAGTACAGATATCTGGAAATGAGTCTGTGGTCAGGAGGTTATGGGGGGAGGCGGGGCAAGAGCAAAGCCACGAGAGCAGAGTTCAACCAGATTCTTAAGCAGTGGTCAGCAAATATTTTCTGTAAAGGACCAGATAGCCTTTGCAGGTCCTATGGTTTCTGTTGCAACTCTTCAACTCCGCTGTTGTGGCATGAAAGCGGCCATAGATAATATATAAGTGAATGGACATGGCTGTGTTCCAGTAAAACTTTATTTATAAAAATAGGCAGTTGGCTCTATTTGACTCACAGGCCATAGTTTGCTGATGCTTGTTTTTAAAATGATACCAAGTAGATAGTAGTTACTGGGATGTGGGGTCAAATAAGAAGGATGGGTTGATCAACAAATCTAGCAAGAAGAAAAATGAGAAGTAATGGTAAAAATTGACAATTAAGTGGTATTTACTGTATGCTAGTCCCTCTTCTCAGTGTTTTACACTCATTAACTCACTGCATCTTTATAACAACAACACCATGGTATAAGTACTGTCTTATTGGCTGGGAAACATGCAGGTTATATAATGTTCCCAAGATCACATGGATAGTGAGTGGCAGGGCTGGGATTCAATCCCAGGTTCTGAAATTCAAATCAGGTTTCAAAATTCAAATCAAGCTCCAAAATCCAAGCTGTAAGCCACTGTGGTTTATTACCTTGTATAGTGGAGCTGACAAGTGAGAGGTGGTCAGGAGGAATTCTGGAGATGAGATCATATGCATACAGTAAACTTTATATTGTCTCAGAATGTGCATAATGCTGCATTTGAAAGGCCAGAATGGGATAGACAGGCTGTACAGTGGCTACCCCTGATGGGACTTGCAGAAAGGCAGAGACTGACGGAAAGTCTCCACTCTGACATTAACTTTCTTGGTGTGTGAAATATATCATACACATGAAAGAGTGTATATAAAATATACTATGAATGTCAGGAATAATAATAATAAAACACCCCTGAACCCACTATTTCACTTAGAAAGAGGTCATTATCAGGACCAAAGAAACCTCCCTGAGCCCCCTGGTCCCATTCCATTCTTGTCTCCTTCCAAAATACCCCATTATTCTCCATTTAAATGAATATCTGCCTTGCTTTTCCTTATAGTTTACGACATATGTATGTAATCTAAACAGTATGCTATTTAGTTTTGTCTTTCATATGAATGGAATAATACTGCTTTGGTGGCTTGATTTTTTCTTTCTGCATCAAATCCTTGAAGTTCGTACACCTTGCTAAATCTAATGGTAATTCATTTCCATTGCTGTATAATATTCCATTTGTGTGAATATAATCCAATTTAGTTATTCATCCTGTTACTGGGCATTAGGTTTGCCGTAGGTTTTAGTCTGCTGAGGGCGATGCTACTATGAACATTTCTATATGTGTTTCATATTATGGAGCACACATGCAAGAATTTCTTTAGGAAATATTTTTATGAGTGGAATCCTTGCCCACAGATTGTGAACACACTGAACCTTAAGAGGTAATGCCAAAGTACATTTCAAAGTGGTTGTACCAATTTACTTGTTCACCAGCAGTGTCTGAGGGTTGGTAAGGCTCTGTATCCTTGCTAACCCTTGATGTCGCTGGGTGAGTGGATTTGATAGGCTATCTCTTTGTGGTTTTAATTTACATTCCCCTAATAACACTTGAAAGTTTTTTCAGGTTTTAATATTATTGCCTCAGACTCTTCCTAGTTACTATGGGTGAACATCAAATAGACTCTTCCATGGGAAAACCTCACTGTACGTGCCTTATTTATCTCCCTCATACTGGTAGGGTTGGTGGATGAGCAACCCAAACACAGAAATGTCCTCTTGGGATCCAGGTGGACACATTTATGTCTCCACACCAATCAAAATTCCATTCATTCTTCTGGATTTTGGAGGCAGAGAGACTCAGGCTTATTCATACCCCATTCCCACCACAAACCAGCAGAGGGAACTCAGGCAAAGTTATTCCACTTCTTGAAACTCAGTTGCCTAAATAATAAGATGAGCACAATAGCATCTCTCTGTGCTGGATGTTGTCTGTTGATTCTAATTTCTTCCTTGTTTTGTGGGGGCTAGAAGGCTGAAAACTACCTTTTCCAGCCTCCTTTGGTCAATAGGGTTCTGGTTTGGATCCTGCCAATGCCAGACATCCATGCAGACTTGGAAGGCAGAGAAGAGGAGAGGTATTCACTGCCCTCTGCCTGTGCAGGGTGGCCACATAGATGTACAGTGAACATGATGTTTGCAGTGACTTGAAGGTGAGCTTCTGGAAACCCCCACTTCATGTGGCACTCAGGTGAGATCATTGGCAGGGGCTTCCTGTGATTCAAGTATTTTCTGATTTCAAAGTCAGCAGTGGTTCTCACTGACCATCAGTCCCCTGCCCTGTATTTAAGAATCTCTGTAATTAATACAAACTCCCTTTCTGCTAAAATACCTAGAGTGGATCTATTCATCTGACTGAACTCTGACTGATACACACTCCCTTATACTACCTAACTACTTCAGGCTGTTGTGAAGATGAAATGGAATAATTCATGTAGAGCACCTATTATGAGCCTGGCATGTAGTGGGTGCTCTATAAGCATCCATCTTTTTTCAGAAAGAGGATCATCTCCCACTTTGATATACAGAAATGGAAATGAATAGAGAATGGTGAAGGATCTTGCTGCAGACAGTAGATAGGAGACCTTGGGTAAACCTTCATTTAAAACTTTGTTTCCGTGACACCCAGGCCAAGGCTCTAACACAGCTGCTTTAGCACTGCCAAATCTGCGGTGAGACTCCCAAATGTCTGGAAGCCAGTGTTGCGTGCTGCTGGCCAGGTTCCGTCTCCACCAGGTGTGTTGGAACGCCAGCATCCTTCCCTAGCTGTGATGGTGCCTTTCTTTATGATGTTCACTCTGAATCTCATTAAAACATTTCTACCCAGAGTTATCCCTGCATCAAAACCCTGCTAATACTTGCCAGGAATTTTTCTGAACAGTTTTTAAGTTGAGTCAAATGAACAGAAACCACCTCCCTCCATACTGTTGAAGCATCACCTGGAAGCAGTTGGTGCAGCTCTGGCTTCTGTTCATTTCTCCACTGGTCTCACGCAGGTTTGAAATAGCACACGCTGTGACTGGTTAACAATCAGAAATGCCAACAGGTCTGAACTCACTTCCACAGGCTCCTTTGCTACCGTGTTTTGGCATTTTTAGAGTCCTTCAAGAACCACCGCAGAAAAGCTGGGCTGCAAATCAAATTCTATCTGACTTCAGAGTTCTCACTTTTTTACTGTTGGAAGAAAATGCTCCACTGAGAGAAGATGTCACCCTCTCCCTTTCTCAGCACTAGCCAACTGGATTCTAATCCCCACCCTCTCCAGGCAAAGCCTGCCTTTGTTGTCCGCAAGTGCCTCCTTTCTGAGTCCCTTCTTCTCTGTTAGGAGCCCCCTACACTTCAGAGATTCAGGGTTCTCGAGTGAACTTATATCACGGTGCCCCCCCTCCAAGGGGCACCTGCATTTTAAGGCCTGTGCCCCCTGCTGTGGAAGCTCTGCTTACACATTCAACAGCCATATAAGTGCCCTGTGTGTAATGGGCACTGTGATGGGCAGCAGGGACAGGACTGAGCAAACCTTCCTGCTCTCCAGGAGGTTAGTAAGAAGGACACTGCCAGGCAGTGCCAGCTTGACTGTGAGAGCTCAGGCTTGGGGGGTCACGGCTATTAGGGAATGCGTGGGCTTGAAGGGAGATTTGGGCAAAGCAGCGAGGCAGTCCACACCGAAGGTGAGGAGCCGTGAGTTTTTGCCACACCTTGGCTGCTGAAACACCTCATGAGATAGTCATGTGACCTTTCCAGCTCAGGGGGCACGTGGGCAGCAAATGTGGGGTGGCTTTGTCTGACAGTCCAGCTGCGAGACAGCCTCCTGCTGAGGGAAGCTGAAGGGTGTGCTCTTTACATGCAGGGAGGGGCACCAGGCGGAGAGGGACTCACACAGGGAGGCTATGGGAGGGGGAGCTGGGAAGAGATGGGTGGGGAGTGATATGTGGTCAATCTCTGTTTCCAAACAAGAGGGGCTGCTCATGTCAGCAGAGGGCATCAGTGGCCAGGGGCCTGTCGGTTTGTCCATCTGTGTGTCTGCAGTTATAGGAAACCCTATTCCAGAAATGGAATCCAATCCCGTGCCCAGTTTATTTCAACTTAATACAGGTCAAAAGCAACGATGTCTGCTATATCTTCTGTTTTATCACTGAAGTTTGGTATTTATTGCTTAGTGTTTTGAGAATACCTACTTTATGGGGTATTTATGGAGGGAACTAGTTAGACAATTTTTGATTTTAGAGCCATCTCATTTCCTGGCAAAATACTCCATGTTTTCCTACTATCTTTTTTTTTTTTTTTAACATCGTTACTGGAGTATAATTGCTTTACAATGGTGTGTTAGTTTATGCTTTATAACAAAGTGAATCAGCTATACGTATACATAGATCCCCATATCCCTTCCCTCTCGCATTTCCCTCCCACCCTCCCTATCCCACCCCTCTAGGTGGTCACAAAGCACCGAGCTGATCTCCCTGTGCTATGCAGCTGCTTCCCACTAGCTAGCTATTTTACATTTGGTAGTGTATATATGTCCATGCCACTCTCTCACTTCGTCCCAGCTTACCCTTCCCCTTCCCCGTGTCCTCAAGTCCATTCTCTACGTCTGTGACTTCATTCCTGTCCTGCCCCTACGTTCTTCAAAAACATTTTCTTTCTTTTATTAGATTCCATATATATGTGTTAGCGTATGGTATTTGATTTTCTCTTTCTGACTTACTTCACTCTGTATGACAGACTATAGGTCCAACCACCTCACTACAAATAACTCAATTTCATTTCCTTTTATGGCTGAGTAATATTCCATTGTATATATGTGCCACATCTTCTTTATCCATTCATCTGTCGATGGACACTTAGGTTGCTTCCATGTCGTGGCTATCGTAAATAGAGCTGCAATGAACATTGTGGTACATGACTCTTTTTGAAGTATGGTTTTCTCAGGGTATATGCCCCGTAGTGGGATTGCTGGGTCATATGGTAGTTCTATTTTTAGTTTTTTAAGGAACCTCCATACTGTTCTCCATAGTGACTGTATCAATTTACATTCCCACCAACAGTGCAAGAGGGTACCCTTTTCTCCACACCCCCTCCAGCATTTATTGTTTGTAAATTTTTTGATGATGGCCATTCTGACTGGTGTGAGGTGACACCTCATTATAATTTTGATTTGCATTTCTCTAATGATTAGTGATGTTGAGCATCCTTTCATGAGTTTGTTGGCAATCTGTATGTCTTTTTTGGAGAAATGTCTATTTAGGTCTTCTGCCCATTTTTGGATTGGGTTGTTTGTTTTTTTGATATTGAGCTGCATGAGCTGCTTGTAAATTTTGGAGATTAATCCTTTGTCAGTTGCTTCATTTGCAAGTATCTTCTCCCATTCTGATGGTTGTCTTTTCATCTTGTTTATGCTTTCCTTTGCTGTACAAAAGCTTTTAAGTTCCATTAGGTCCCATTTGTTTATTGTTGTTTTTATTTCCACTTCTCTAGGAGGTGGGTCAAAAAGGATCTTGCTGTGATTTATGTCATAGAGTGTTCTGCCTATGTTTTCCTCTAAGAGTTTGATAGTGTCTGGCCTTACATTTAGGTCTTTAATCCATTTTGAGTTTATTTTTGTGTATGGTGTTAGGGAGTGTTCTAATTTCATTCTTCTACATGTAGCTGTCCAGTTTTCCCAGTACCACTTATGGAAGAGGCTGTCTTTTCTCCATTGTATATTCTTGCCTCCTTTATCAAAAATAAGGTGATCATATGTGCATGGGTTTATCTCTGGGCTTTCTGTCCTGTTCCATTGATCTATATTTCTGTTTTTGTGTCAGTACCATACAGTCTTGATTACTGTAGCTTTGTGGTATCGTCTGAAGTCAGGGAGCCTGATTCCTCCAGCTCCATTTTTCTTTCTCAGGAGATTGCTTTGGCTATTGGGGTCTTTTGTGTTTCCATACAAATTGTGAAATTTTTTGTTCTAGTTCTGTGAAAAATGACATTGGTAGTTTGTTTGGATTGCATTGAATCTGTAGATTGCTTTGGGTAGTTTAGTCATTTTCACAGTGTTGATTCTTCCAATCCAAGAACATGGTATATCTCTCCATCTCTTTGTATCATATTTAATTTCTTTCTTCAGTGTCTTATACTTTTCTGCATACAGGTCTTTTGTCTCCTTAGGTAGGTTTGTTCCTAGGTATTTTATTCTTTTTTTTGCAGTGGTAAATGGGAGTGTTTCCTTAATTTCTCTTTCAGATTTTTCATCATTAGTGTATAGGAATGCAAGAGATTTCTGTGCATTAATTTTCCTGCTTCTTTGCCAAATTCACTGCGTAGATCTAGTAGTTTTCTGGTAGCATCTTTAGGATTCTCTGTGTATAGTATCATGTCATCTGTAAAGAGTGACAGCTTTACTTCTTCTTTTCTGATTTAGATTCCCTTAATTTCTTTTCTTCTCTGATTGCTGTGGCTGAAGCTTCTAAAACTATGTTGAATAATAGTGGTGAGAGTGGACAACCTTGTCTTGCTCCTGATCTTAGAGGAAATGGTTTCAGTTTTTCACCACTGAGAATGATGTTGGCTGTGGGTTTGTCATATATGGCCTTTATTATGTGAGGTAAGTTACCTCTATGCCTACTTTCTGGAGGGTTTTTTTTTTTTTTTATCATAAATGGGTTTAAATGTTGTTGAAAGCTTTTTCTGCATCTATTTAGATGATCATATGGTTTTTTCCCCTCAATTTGTTAATATGGTTTATCACATCGATTGATTTGCATATATTGAAGAATCCTTGCATTCCTGGGATAAACACTACTTGATCGTGACGTATGATCCTTTTAATGTGCTGTTGGATTCTTTTCGCTAGTATTTTGTTGAGGATTTTTGCATCTATGTTCATCAGTGATATTGGCCTGTAGTTTTCTTTCTTCTGACGTCTTTATCTGGTTTTGGTATCATGGTGATGGTGGCCTCATAGAATGAGTTTGTGAGTGTTCCTTCCTCTGGTATATTTTGGAAGAGTTTGAGAAGGATAGGTGTTAGCTCTTCTCTAAATGTTTGATAGAATTCGCCTGTGAAGCCATCTGGTCCTGGGCTTTTGTTTGTTGGAAGATTTTTAGTCATAGTTTCAATTTCAGTTCTTGTGATTGGTCTGTTTATATTTTCTGTTTCTTCCTGGTTCAGTCTCGGAAGGTTGTGCTTTTCTAGGAATTTGTCCATTTCTTCCAGGTTGTCCATTTTATTGGCATAGAGTTGCTTGTAATAATCTCTCATGATCCTTTGTATATCTGCAGTGTCAGTTGTTTCTTCTCCTTTTCATTTCTAATTCTATCGATTTGAGTCTTCTCCCTTTTTTCTTGATGAGTTTGTCTAATGGTTTATCAATTTTGTTTATCTTCTCAAAGAACCAGCTTTTAGTTTTATTGATCTTTGCTGTTGTTTCCTTCATTTCTTTTCCATTTATTTCTGATCTGCTCATCTTTATGATTTCTTTCCTTCTGCTAATTTTGGGGTTTTTTTTGTTCTTCTTTGTCTAATTGCTTTAAGTATAAGATTATGTTGTTTATTTGAGATGTTTCTTGTTTCTTGAGGTAGGATTATATTGCTGTAAACTTCCATGTTAGAACTGCTTTTGCTACATCCCATAGGTTTTGTGTTGTCATGTTTACATTGTCATTTGTTTCTAGGTATTTTTTGATTTCCTCTTTGATTTCTTCAGTGATCTCTTGGTTATTTAGTAGTGTATTGTTTAGCCTCCATGTGTTTGTATTTTTTACAGATTTTTTCCTGTAATTGATATCTCATCTCATAGTGTGGTGGTCGGAAAACATACTTGATATGACTTCAATTTTCATAAATTTACCAAGGCTGGATTTGTGACCCAAGATATGATCTATCCTGGAGAATGTTCCATGAGAGCTTGAGAAGAAAATGTATTCTGTTGTTTTTGGATGTAATGTCCTATAAATATCATAAGTCCATTTTGTTTAATGTGTCATTTAAAGCTTGTGTGTCCATATTTATTATCAAGTTGGATCATCTGTCCATTGGTGAACGTGGGGTGTTAAAGTCTGCTACTATGATTGTGTTACTGTCGATTTCCCCTTTTATGGCTGTTAGCAGTTGCCTTATATATTGAGGTGCTCCTGTGTTGGGTGCATGAACATGTACAATTGTTATATCTTCTTCTTGGATTGATCCCTTGATCATTATGTAGTGTCCTTCTTTGTCTCTCGTAATAGTGTTTGTTTTAAAGTCTATTTTGTCTGATATGAGAAATGCTACTCCAGCTGTCGTTTGATTTCCATTTGCACGCAATATCTTTTTCTGTCCCTTCACTTTCAGTCTGTATGTGTCCCTAGGTTTGAAGTGGGTCTCTTGCACACAGCATTTATACGGGTCTTGTTTTTGTATCCATTCAGCCAGTCTGTATCTTTTGGTTGGAGCATTTAATCCATTTACATTTAAGGCAGTTATCGATATGTATGTTCCTATTACCATTTTTTAAATTGTTTTCGGTTTGTTATTGTAGGTCCTTCTCTTGTGTTTCCTGCCTAGAGAAGTTCCTTTAGCATTTGTTGTAAAGCTGGTTTGGTGGTGCTGAATTGTCTGTCTGTAAATATTTTAATTTCTGTGTCTAATCTTAATGAGATCCTTGCTGGGTATAGTAATCTTGGTTGTAGGTTTTTCCCTTTCATCACTTTAAATATGTCCTGTCACTCCCTTCTGGCTTGTAGAGTTTCTGCTGAAAGATCAGCTGTTAACCTTATGGGGATTCCTTTGTATGTTATTTGTTGTTTTTCCCTTGCTGCTTTTAATATGTTTTCTTTGTATTTAATTTTTGATAGTTTGATTATTATGTGTCTTGGTGTGTTTCTCCTTGGATTTATCCTATATGGAACTCTCTGCGCTTCCTGGACTTGTTTTCCTTTCCCATATTAGGGAAGTTTTCAACTATAATCTCTTCAAATATTTTCTCAGTCCCTTTCTTTTTCTCTTCTTCTTCTGGGACCCCCATAATTCGAATGTTGGTGCATTCAGTGTTGTCCTAGAGTTCTCTGAGACTGTCCTCAATTCTTTTCCTTCTTTTTTCTTTATTCTGCTCTACAGAAAAGTAGTTATTTCCACTCTTTTATCTTCCAGGTCACTTACCCGTTCTTCTGCCTCAGTTATTCTGCTATTGATTCCTTCTAGAGAATTTTAAATTTCATTTATTGTGTTGTTCATCATTGTTTGCTCTTTGATTCTTCTAGGTCCTTGTTAAACGTTTCTTGTGTTTTCTCCATTCTGTTTCCAAGATTTTGGATCATCTTTGCTATCATTAGTCTGAATTCTTTTTCAGGTAGACTGCCTATTTCCTGTTCATTAGGTAGGTCTGGTGGGTTTTTACCTTGCTCCTTCATCTGCTGTGTGTTTCTCTGTCTTCTCATTTTGCTTAGCTTACTGTGTTTGGGGTCTCCTTTTCACAGGCTGCAGGTTCATAGTTCCCGTTGTGTTTGGTGTCTGTCCCCAGTGGCTAAGGTTGGTTCAGTGAGTTGTGTAGGCTTCCTGGTGAAGGGGACTGGTGCCTGTGTTGTGGTGGATGAGGCTGGATCTTGTCTTTCTGGTGGGCAGGACCATGTCTGGTGGTGTGTTTTGGGGTGTCTGTGACTTTATTATGATTTTAGGCAGCCTCTCTGCTAATGGGTGGGGTTGTGTTCCTGTCTTGTTAGTTGTTAGGCATAGGGTGTCCAGCACTGTAGCTTGCTGGTCGTTGAGTGGAGCTGGGTCTTAGCGTTGAGATGGAGATCTCTGGGAGAGGTTTTGCCGTTTGATATTACTTGGAGCTGTGAGGTCTCTGGTGTACCATTGTCCTCAACTTGGCTCTCCCACCTCAGAGACACAGGCCTGACACCCAGCCGGGGCACCAAGACCTTGTCAGCCACATGGATCAGTAGAAAAGGGAGGAAAAAAAGAAAGAAAAAATAAAATAAAGTTATTAAAATAAAAAATAATTAGTAAAAATAAAAAAAAATTTAAAGTAATAAAAAATAGAAAAAAAAGAAAGAAAAAAGAGAGCAATGGAAGTAAAAAACAAATCCACCAATGATAATAAGTGCTATAAACTATACTTAAGAAAAAAAAAATGGACAGACAGAACCCTAGAACAAATGATAAAAGTAAAGCTATACAGACAAAATCACACAAAGACGCATGCATACACATACACACTCACAAAAAGAGAAAATGGAAAAATATATAATTATCATTGCTCCCAAAGTCCACTGCCTCAATTTTGGGATGATTCATTGTTTATTCAGGTATTCCACAGATGCAAGGTACATCAACTTGATTGTGGAGATTTAATCTGCTGCTTCTGAGGCTGCTGGGAGAGATTTCCCTTTCTCTTCTTTGTTCCCACAGCTCCTGGGGTTCAGCTTTGGATTTGGCCCTGCCTCTGTGTGTAGGTCGCCTGAGGGCATCTGTTCTTCACTCAGACAGGACGGGGTTAAAGTAGCAGCTGATTAGGGGGCTCTGGCTCACTCAGGCCGCGGGGAGGAAGGGGTACGGAATGTGGGGTGAGCCTGCGGCGGCAGTGGCCGGCATGATGTTGCAACAGCCTGAGGCGCACCGTGTGTTCTCCCTGGGAAGTTGTCCCTGGATCACGGGACCCTGGCAGTGGTGGGCTGAATATGCTCCTGGGAGGGGAGGTGTGGATAGTGACCTGTGCTTGCACACAGGCTTCTTGGTGGCTGCAGCAGCAGCCTTAGCGTTTCATGCCTGTCTCTGGTGTCCACGCTGATAGCTGCAGCTTGCGCCCATCTCTGGAGCTCGTTTAGGTGGTGCTTTGAATCCCCTCTCCTTGTGTACCCCAAAACAGTGGTCTCTTGCCTCTCAGGCAGGTCCAGACTTTTTCCTGGACTCCCTCCCAGCTAATTGCGGTGCACTAGCCCCCTTCAGGCTGTGTTCACGCAGCCAACCCCCAGTCTCCTCCCTGGGATCTGACCTCCGAAGCCCGAGCCTCAGCTCCCAGCCCCCACCCACCCCGGTGGGTGAGCAGACAAGCCTCTCAGGCTGGTGAGTGCTGGTCGGCACCGATCCTCTGTGCAGGAATCTCTCCACTTTGCCCTATGCACCCCTGTTGCTGCACTCTCCTCCGTGGCTCCGAAGCTTCCCCCCCGCCACCGCCCGTCTCCGCCAGTGAAGGGGCTTCCTAGTGTGTTGATACTTTCCCTCCTTCACAGCTCCCTCCCAGAGGTGCAGGTCCCGTCCCTATTCTTTTGTCTCTGTTTTTTCTTTCTTTTGCCCTACCCAGGTACATGGGGGTGTTTCTTGCTTTTTGGGAAGTCTGAAGTCTTCTGCCAGCTTTCAGTCGGTGTTTTGTACAAGTTGTTTCACATGTAGATGTATTTCTGGTGTATTTGTGGCAAGGAAGGTGATCTCCACGTCTTATTCTTCTGCCATCTTGAAGGTCTTCCTACTATCTTTTAAGGCAAGAATCAAGGGTGGTCATGTTTTGTTTTTTTTTTTAATACCAGTGAGAATATAGAATTGTGTTAAGGGAAATGGAATACATTTGGCCTTGCCTTTCAAGTCCCTGTGTGGTTTTCCTCATTTGTAAAATGGGAATGGTGCCGTCTATGTCAGAGGGCGATTTTCCATACATAATGAGATAATGGATCTGAGAAGACTTCTAGACTCCAGTGTCAGACTGGCTCCAAGGAGAGGAGGTCCCTTGATTCTAGGAACATGCAAGAGCTTTGTCCAGTGGGTGTGTCAGAGCAGGGGTTAAGGCAATAGACAGCTTTACTCTAACCCACATGGAGCCCAAGGATACTCCTGTGCAAAGAAAGAGCCCTGTGAGCAATCTAAATCCATCCATCATGTGACCAAAAACTTTGTACTAGAAAGAGGGAGAAAGAAGTGGGCCTGGCTGAAGGTGGGAAGTGCTAACAATATGTTTGGTTGGAAGGCCTGCTCTGCCAGATGCCTTTCTTGTTAGCTCTGCAAGCTGCACCTCACTTTGTCTGCTATATTTCTGTGGTGGGCATTGCTATTCTCATTCTAGAAAAACGGTGGCTTAGAGAGTAACTTGCCCAATGGTGGAATATGCATTTGAGGCCAGATAGGTCGGACGCTCAAGCCCACCCTCTTTCTTCTGCTTGGTACTGCATCTGCTGCTGCCCCAGGAGAAAGAAGACTGTATAGCCACTTAAAGGCGCCTACAGTTGTTATTGTTCCCATGCTGCTTTTTTGTCATGGAAGCAGGAAACACAGGAGACCTTGCTAACGGCTGAGGGTCACAGGCACTTGACTCACGTGTCTGGCAACATGGTGATGTTGATCATCTTTTCCTGTGTCTGTTGGCCATCTGTATGTCTTCTTTGGAAAAACGTCTATTCAGGTCCTCTGCCCATTTTTTAATCAGGTTGTTTGTTTGGTTTTTTTTGATGTTGAGTTCTTTTTATATTTTGGATATTAACCCCTTATTGTATATATCACTTACAAATAATCTTCTCTCATTCAGTGGGCTGCCTTTTTGTTTTGTCAATAGTTTTCTTTGCTGCACAAAAACTTTTTCATTTGACGTAGTCCCTGTTGTTTATTTTTGTTTCCCTTGCCTGAGGAGACATATCCCAAAAAATATTGCTAAGACTAATGTCTTCGAGGAGTTTTATAGTTTCAGGTCTTATGTTTAAATCTTTAATCCATTTTGAGTTTATCTTTGTATATCCTATGAGAAAGTAGTCCAGTTTGATTATTTTGTATGTAGTTTTATGAGCACCACTTATTGAAGAGGCTGTCTTTCCCCCATTGTATATTCTTACGTCCTTTGTCATAGACTAATTGACCATATAAGTGTGCATTTATTTCTGGGTCCCCTGTTCTGTTCTATTGATCTAAGTGTCTGTTTTTGTGCCAGTACCATACTGTTTTGATTACTGTAGCTTTGTAGTGTAATTTGAAATCAGGGAGTGAAATTCCTCTGGGCTTGTTCTTCTTTCTCAAGATTATTTTGGCTATTTGGGGGTCTTTTGTGTTTCCATACAAATTTTAGAATTATTTATTCTAGTTCTGTGAAGGATGCCATTGGTATTTTGATAGGGATTGCATTGAATCTGCAGATGGCCTTGGGGCAGTATGGTCATTTTAACAGTGTTTATTCTTCCAATCCATGAACACAGTATATCTTTCCATCTATTTGTGTCATCTTCGATTTCTTTCACCAGTGTCTTACAGTTTTCTGAGTACAGGTCTTTTGCCTCCTTAGTTAGATTTATTCCTATGTATTTTATTCTTTTGGATGCGATTGTACAGATTAAATTAAAGAGGATTCTAATCATGCAAACAGAATAAACAATAGCAAAATGGCAAGGTGATACTCCTACTTTTTCACCAATATTATGATATAAAAAATCTATTCATATTCTAAAACTGCTCTAAAGTAATTGGAACTTCATATATTGGGTGTGGAGATTAATTATTATAGGGGCTTTTGACTTTAAACAAATAGACTGCCAGTTTTCCACAAATTCCCTGCAAAAATGAAGAAGGGAGCTCTTTTATAGAGGGAAAAGGAAGTTGGAAGGGAAGTTGAGAGCCTTTGCTGGCTTTTTTATGCATGCCACCCACCTCGGGCCCATGGAAAACACAAACACAACCTTTGTGCTGATAAAATCTGGGAATACACACCTATACCAATGCATTCAACTTTAAAAGCCACTATATCAATTTGCATATCATGCTTCCTGCCCTGTCCTTGGGGACAAGGGTCATATTTCTGTCCACTGAGTTTTACAAACTCCAAGAGACACATATTAGACCTAGTGGTCCAGGCCCCTCAACTTGAGTCTGCACACTTGAGTGAATGAGGGAAACCACCCCATCAGTCTATTTCCTCTGGTCCCCTCAGGGACTTCCTCAGCAGGTCTCTGGCTCATCTCAGGCTCAGGCATTAAAAAGAGTCAGTATGGAAGGCTCCATCAGGGTATAGACATGAGGGGAGGATGGTTAGCATCTTAACTTTTCCTCAGCCTAAGTGTCTTTAGAAAATTCAGAAGTCCTTTAGAAAACAAACTTATGGTCGCCAAAGGGAAAGGTGAGGGTGGGAGGAGGCATAAATTAAGAGGTTTAAATTAGCATACGTACATTTATGTAGAGAAAAGGCATAATCAATAAGGACCTACTGTGTAGTACAGGGAACTTGACATAACATACTGTAATAACCTCAAAGGAAATAGAATCCGAAAAAGAATATATAGACGTCTCTGTATAAGTGATTCAAGTTGCTGTACACCAAAAAGAAACACAATATTATAAATCAACTATACTCCACTATACAATTAATATTAAATTACAAAAACAACAAGCAAATGTAAACAAAACAAAAACAAATATTCAATAAGTCTCTCAATAAAAGAATATTTTGCAAAAAAAAAAAAAAAAAAAAAAGTCTTGCCATAGACAACCTGGTCTTATTTCTGTCTTCTCTATACTTCCTTCCTCGGATCAACAGCCCCCAGATGACCAGGGTGAACCAGGCTTGGAAGTTGGCTGGCAGTGAGGGAAGACTTCAGTTAAATTGACACTGATTCCCTGGCTGGTCCCTGATTAACTACTGTTCAGGGATATTGTCTTCATTAAATAAGTTGCTGTATGCAGAATAGAGAAAAAAATGCGTGTTGTTGTTCTCCTCTGTGCTCCCCAACCCCACTGCTCGCTACAGATATTTTGGGTAGGATTTGACAATTTAAAAACCACTTGAAACACTAATAAGAATAATTTTTGAAAGAATTAGTCCTGGGGAAGTTAGACAGGTGATCACCCCTTTTGAGAGGGCATTAAAAGGACACGAGAAGAAGCTACTTCACTGAGGTCTCCATGGCACTTAGCCTATGAAATAACGAACCAGATTCTGAGAAATGTGTGCAAAGTTCTAAACGTTCTTTTGGAACTTAGTTAACATACATCATTGACTCCAAAAAGAATGCCCAAGAGATACTCTCAAAGGGCCCTACTTAATTCTTGCACTGTCCTCCTCTGAGCTCATAGCCTTTTTACGTAGCAGATGAAAATCAAGCATTTAGCTGATGCTCCAGCAGCATGACGTGGCTTCAAGGCAGCTAGCCATCTGCAAAATGTCTAGAAAAGCAAGTGTGTACCATCTCCTTTCTTTCTGGCCTCTAATTTATTGGCAGAGAAATGTTAAGTGGATTTTTTAAAGAGTCACCATATTGTAGAAACAGATTGAAGGAAGATGGATTTGGGAGAGTAAAGTTTGCAGGAGGGAATCCAGGTCCCAAAAAGGAAGGCATGTGGCTGATGTCACAGCCCTTACAGCCTCCCTAAGTAGAGTGAAAGCTTCCTAACTGTAAAGAGCCACAGCACTGGCAGTATTTATTGAGCAACTACTTTGTACTTGCTTTTTAATGAATTGTTTCATTCAATTTTTAACAAACATATGAGTTGATTACTAAAATTATTCCACTTTTCTAAGTGAGAAAAGATAGGTAATCTTCCTAAGGTTACACAGCTGTTAAATGGTAGAGTCAGAGTTTGAAACTGTGGTCAGTCAGACTCCAAGTTATGGAAAAACTTAAAATGAAAACAGACATTGTTCAAAAAATTCACTAACCCTATGTTATGGATTTAATTGTGTCCCCCCACCCCAAATTCATATTTGGAAGCCCTAACCCCCAGTGTGATGTATTTGTAGATGGCCTTTAAAGAGGATAATTAATGTCAAATGAGGTCATAAGGGTGGGGTCTGAATTCAACAGGACTGATATCCTTGTAAGATGAGGAAGAGACACCAGTAGCATGCACATACAGAGGAATGGCAGGGTAAGGGCGCAGTGGGAAGGTGGACATCTGTAAGCCAAGGAGAGAAGCCTCAGGAGACACTGAACCAGCCAACACCTGGATGTTAGACTTTCAGCCTCCAGAACTGTGAGGAAATAAATTTATGTTATTTAAGCCACCCAGTCTGTGATATTTTGTTACGGCAGCCCTTAGCAAACCAATACGCCCCACCATCTTTAATGGGTGGAGCATACTTTGCCATTCCTTGACTTAGAATTTAATCATATGATTTACTTTGGTCAATGGAATGCTAGCTGACCTGATGTGAATAGAGGCTTAAAAAACATCTGGGTGGTTTGATGTTTGCTCTCTTGTGCCTGTGCTAGTGCCATGAGAAGGACATGTTCCTTTCAGCTGGTCCAAGGAGAATGAGTCACACATGGAGTAGGGCCTTGCAGCTTGAAGTAGAACCACCTGGCTGAACCTGGTCTAAGTCAGGCAATGCCAAGATGCTGTACTTTGAAGCCAGGTCACCCCAACTGAGCCCTATATCCATGACAGTAGATGCTCATCGTCTTAAGCTCCTGAGTTTTGTTAGGCAGCATTATTGCAGCAATAGCTAACTGATACAGTCGTCAAAGATCAGAATAAAGAACTTTACATAATTTCTGCACAATAATTTCTCAGCCATTCATTAGGGGTTGGGACGGAAGGATGTTTGGAGAGAAGGTAGACAAATGGCAGCTCTAATAATTCTCTCAACTGTCAAATTAGAAGAAGCTATATTTCTCTAAAAATATGTATAAGGTGGAATAGAACCATTATTTTCCCCTTCTTCCAGGACAATATTTAAATGGAGAAAAACACACCCACACACTCACAGAGAAACAGAGAGAGAATGGGCTTGGGCTTGTTGCACTTAGTTATACTGAGTTTAGTGTCTTGAGTTTGTGACTTACTAGCTATGGGTGACCTGGCACGAGTTACATAACCTCACTGAGTTCAGTTTTTCTGTCTATAAAATGGGAATGCCAATGATATCCTTCACACCCATATACAATTTTGTCTCCCACACATTTGTTCTTCCCCTTCAGTTGTAAAATTCTGACTCAGAGCAGTACTCTTTATATTGCCTCATTATAATCCAGAAATCTTGAAGGGCTGGGGTAGGGTAGAGAAGATTTGAGAAACACAAACCTTTGGGGAGGTTTTTTGCTGTCTCAGTGTTTGGAGATATTTAGCCCAGAGAGGCCAGCAGGACAGGTTGGGTTGCCTTCCTCACTGCCTTGGGTTGATTATGAAGTCTTGAATCCGAAGTATGTGGCCTAATGGGGGAAGGTGTGGAGTCCCAGACCATCAGAGCTGAAAGAGCCCACAGAGGTGATGAGTAATAGATAAATTCTAGTTTGACAAGTTGGAGCCCTGATTAATAGTTCAGATTCCAAGTTCCAGAATTTCCTTGTTCTGTGCCCTGGGACAAGTTACTTAGCCTTTTTGAGTCTTTGTTTCTTTATCTGTAAAAATAGAGTAATAGTAGTGTGTATCTTTTAGAGTAAAGCTCTCCATTATTATGAAAATCACATTAAACCAAGATTATCTAAAGCCCTTGGTACAACATCAAGCTGCAGATAAGCACTCACAAATACAATCTTGGGATAGTTAATTTATCCACTCCAATCCCCTCCTTTTGCTAATAAGTAAACTGAGGCTCCCTGAGGTGAGCTGCCCTCCAAGTCACAGGCCTGTGAAGTGACAAAGCAGGACTAGACAGGAGAAAATTTTTCCAAGTGACACATACCTAAAGAAGAGGCATCCTAACCTTTTCAGAACTTAAGATGAATTATGAAGACTGAAGGCCCGGGAGAGAGGGTTAGAGCTATAAATTCTCAGTATTGAAAATGATCCAGCATCTAGCTTGTCATTGTTGCAAGAATACTCTCTAGTTTCTACTGGTAGCTTGGCTTCTTCACCTGTTATACCACCAGTGACAGGAAGCTCGTCACCTACTGTGACCATGCATCCCATCTGGAAGAACTTATTACCAAGCTTTTCCTTATATTGAGCCTTAATATAATGTTTACTTCTGGAACCACATTAGAATGAATCTAATGCTTTTTCCATAGCCTAGTCTTTGACTATTTGAAGACAGCTCTGTGTCTCGTGCTCTCACTGACTCTGCCATCCACACATTCATTCAACTAGTGTGTATTGAACAGCATATCAGGATTCTTTTAGTGGTAATAAACAGGAAACTCAACTTAGACTTAACATTTCATTCATTCATTCATTCATCTTTTTGACAGATTTTTATTGGATACATTTTATGTTCCAGGCACAGTTCTAGATGCTGAGGATAGAGCAGTGAATATAGCAGTCTCAACCTGTATGGAACTTGCATTCCAGTGTGAGAAGATAGACAATGAACAAATAAATATATTCATCTCAATGAATAAACATATAATAACTCAAGTGAAAAGTGCTTTGGAAAAAGAAAAAGAAGTAGAAGTAGAATGAAGGGTACAGAGAATCCCAAGGGGTGGGGGTATGGGAGTATGGTACCATTTAGCTGAAAACTTCAGAGGTAGGGCACAACTCAGCTCTCCATCTTTTATCTGTGTTCCTCTCAGATCTGCTTTGTGCTAGACTAGCTCCCCTCATGTTAGCAATATGGCTCCTGGTGGACCAGGGCTATGTAGTTTCTCATTTACATTCAGGAGGAGATGGGCATTAGTTTCTACAGCAAGGCAACAGAATTTCTAAGCTTCACTCTGACAGAATCACCCCTGAACCCTGTGTCCAGAGGGAATATCATACACTGATTAGCTTTGGCCTTAGTATATTCCCATGTGAACTTTTAGAGGGACATGCCCACTTCTAAAGTTAGAAGTATGCTCGTTATCACCCAAAGCATATGACTGCCATGAAACAGGCGAGAAGGAACCCTATGATAGGGAGGCTACTATAGCATCCACTGCAAATACTATATGCAGGCACTTCGGGCTTATGGAGATAAATAGAACGTAACCCCTCATCTTGCAGAGGTCACAGCTTAATGGATGGATATGAATGAACAGATAATTCTGTAACAGGGATTACCATTCAGGCTGGTCCAAGACAGTTGTGAACCTTAGGGCAGGGGTATGAAAATAAGGGTCCTACAAGGGTCATTCTAAAATAGTCAATATTATTCAGGATTTCTGTGTTCCCAGCTCTTCACTCCCCTGTCATTAACAACCCTACCCATGAAAATTTGCAGAGGTCTCACTTAAGGGGAGTATACTTCTCTGCCCTACATGATTTGCTTTGGCCAATGGGATATTAGCAGACCTGTAGCCAGTATAGGCATTAAACATGCTTGAACATTTGGACTTCCTTCCTGCACTCTGCCTCACTTTGAGAATCATGTACCTGGGTTAGCCTGCTTGTTTCAGGAGAGAGAAGGAAACAAGTGAGGCAGAATCACCCGAGCTGAGCCATCTCAGTGGAACCCAGATTCAATCAGCTAACACCACTCAACCTTCACACCCACGAGCTAAATAAATGCTTATTGAGGGTACCGCTGAGGTTTTGTGGTTGTTTGTTATGCAACATTATTTTGGCTGACAGATACAGGCTGTAAGAACATCTTTGTAGAATTTGAAAACATGCTAAATTATTCTAGTTCCTATTTAATATAACGAGGTAGGTATGGTCATCAAATTTTGTGTACTGGAAGTCTTTGCAAATGAAGAAGAGACAGGGAGAATAGCCCCCTCTTTCTAGTCCTGGCAGATGTGGGAAGAAGACAGGAAATGGAGATGTGGTCAGAAGAGGCAAATGGCTGGAGGAGTGAATGGGCTGGAGTTGGCATCCCTGAACTTTGGCTCCCCAGGGGCATGGATGGGATGCAGGGATGGAGGGTGGATGTGCTGGGAGAAAGGGTTCTACCATAGGGTGGTCCTGTGGAAGGAGGCAAGGAGACCCTATAGCAGGGATGGATCCAGACATGTCAGACTCTGAAGGGTCTGTGAGAGGAGTCAGTGAGAGGAAGGGCCAGTCAGCCGGAGATCACCAGCAGGTCTTGAAGAAGCTGAGAGAGGCCAGTTGACAGGTCACAGCAGCCAGAGGTGTCCCAGCAGGTGTTGGCGGGCTGCCTGGGGTGGGACTGGCCTCACCTTGGGGGACATCATTCAGGAGGCAGCCCAGCCCTGCCTCTCTGTAGCCTAAACCACGGAGGATTCAGAGGGTACCAGGTCCGTTCAAGGACACTCCACTCGCCCCATCCACTGGCCCAAGAATACGCCAGGAGGAGACGGGATGGAGCCTGGGAGAGGGGCTTCAGTAATCTGAGGTTCTGAGCATTTTCACCTCAAGTGACAAAACATTTAATTCAACAGATTCTTCAAATTTAGGATCAGACCCAAGAGCAACAGCTTAAACTAAATTTAGTTTTCTTTTCCTGCTTACCAATTGGGAGGGGGGCTTGTGAGGAAGAACAAGGCAGTTATTGACCAAATGAAGAAACCACATTTTCTTTGTACACAGAAGAGTAATGGGGATGGATTTTCAATCCTGCCACAATTACGGTCCAGGGTGGTGAGGTCTGAAGTGGTGGAGAGCTCTGGGGTGCTGCGGGAGCTGCAGAGACCATCTCTGACTCAGAATGAAGAGGGGCAGGGCCGGGGGCTCCTGAGAATTAAGCACTCCTAACAAGCTGAATCTTACAGGATCCATAGCAGGTGCCCAGATGAAGAACCAAGGCAAAGGAGGAACTGAGGTGGGGAGCGGCCCATGCAAAGGCCTGGGTAGGGGGAGGACACCTATAATTTCTCTAGCTGACTTGCATGGGATGACTTTTGAGTGTCCTTGTCACCAGGGCACTGCAGGGATCTGAGAGCAGGGAAGGTAGGTGAACACATGCTGCCTGAGGCAGGGACTGCCTTTGCCTTCTCTTTCCTCCTCTCAGCCAGCTTGTATAAATTTCCAAGGGATTTCACTTTACTTGTAGGAAACGGTAGGAGTGTGGGGCAGAGGTGGGCTGAGACTAGGGCAGTAGGTGAGGCAATGCGCACACATATCTCATTTTATCCCCACAGCAGCTTTCTCATGCTGGTGTTAGTCTCTAATCCATCAGCATATTCTCTCGACTCTTATTTATATTCAGAATACAACCAGAATCAAACCACTTCTTATAGCTCCATCACTTCCCGACTTGCCCGTTGGTCCAAGCCACAGCTGTCTCTAACTTGGACTATTTTAATAGTCTCCTAACTGGCTTCCCTGCTTCCACCCTGCCTCCCCATCCTCCACACACGGTCAGGGAGATCCATAAAACACACTGAAGTCTGGTTATGTCATTCCTCTGCACAAAGCCATCCAAAGGCTCCCCGCATGACTCACAATAAACCCAAAGTCCTCGTGGAGGTCTGCAAGGCCCTCCATGATCTGGCCACCCTCCTGCTTCCCAGTCTCATCCCCTTCTTCCCCCTGTTCTATTGACCCCAGTTACTCTGACTTCCTTGGGGTTCCTCTCACTGTTCTTAAACATGACAGACACACTGGAGTCTCAGGTCTTCTGCACTCTTTTCCTCTTCATGGAATGCTTTTTCTTCAGACATCCTAAGAATGTCTTTACCCTCTGCCATCACCCTGCTGTGCTGCTCTCATGCCCTTGTAACTACTTCCTGCCAATGGGGAGGTAAGATCTCCAATCAGGAGTCTGAGCAGCAGGGGGCTGAGCTGGTTGGGACTCCTGGTCAACCCTTCATTTGAGCACTTGATCATTATGCACTTGGATGCAGGCCAGTGCAGCAGCCCGGTGAGGAGCAGGGGCAGAGCCAGGCCCTGCTCCCCTTGTCCCCTCCCCATCCTCATCCTCATCCTCTTGGGCTCACCACTGTCAAGGAAAACTCTAGTGGGCAGGAACTGTCAGTGCCTTCCTTATGCCCATGGGATCTGGCCATTTGGCAGGCACTGGAGATAAACAAAACCATTGATGACTTCAGAGATCCTTGAGCAAGAAAAAAAAATGCTAGCATAGTGTGTTTATGCAGTAGTAGATGCCTGTATTAGTTGCAGCAATATCAGGAAAGAGAAAGTGATGCTCTCTTAGGAAGAATCACAGAGAACATGTTGTCTGAGCAAAGTCTGCAAATGGAACGGCTTGTGAAGTGAACCAGTTGGGACCAGAGTGGGGATGAAGGAAAGAAAGCCAGTACTAAACTTCATGTGCAAAAGCTACAGAAGGATACAAACATTTGGTGATTGACTTGAGTTAGAGGCACCTGTGAGAGCCCTGGGTCTTACCGACAACTAGACACCCAGAGCCAGATCAGTGGGGACCCAATGATCAAGGCTGGAGGCCATATATAGGGACCATTGGCAAATGCACAGCAGGGGACTTGATGGGAGGATTCGGAGATCTCACAGCAAAGAGCGCTGGAACAGAACCCTGGGGAACCCCAAACTTTGAGTATATTCAGACAGAGACATCTACCAACAAGGCCCAGCAACGAGACTGATGGGGAGAAACTGGATAGAATCACATTGCTAAAGACACAACCGAAAATGTCAGGGAGGAGTGGCCAAGAGCTCAAAATCCTGCAGGGAGGCCATGGTCAGACTGTGCATAGAATTTAGCGATTAGGAGGTCAATGGTGACAGAGGGAACCACGTGGCAGTCAATTAAGTCATGTGAAACGGCTTTGAAAATTGTGGAGAGCCACCGGAAAGCAATGTCAATACCTGATGAAGACAGGCATCAGCCACCTTAGGCTGATCAATTCAGACTGTGCAGTGAGATTGACGTCAAATTCATCACTCCAGATTTACAGCTTCTCAGTTGCATCCTGTGCATCAGTATTTTAAATAGACACCCCTGTTCTCATAATGAATGCTTTTTAACACTTTTACATCCTTATCTAAAAAATTAGCTTCTTGTTGGCTCCAGAAAATTGCCTGTAATTTGTCGCCTAGGAGCAAAAATAAAATAGGGGGCATAAGAAAGAATGAGAGAGAGAAACTGCAAGTTATGGGGTCGTTGCTATGCAGGAATAAATAATCCTGGCGACTGGGTAGCAGTGCCGAGTTGTAGAATGTAGCCTCTGAAGAAACAAGCTTCAATCTTAGTCTGTTTTGGATAATGCCAATAGGGAAAGGGCTTCCAGCAGGACAAAATAGATTTTCTAACTAATACTTTTATCCTGTAAAAAAGAAAAGGAAACTAATAAAATATCTTAAGAAGTAATGGCTGTTGAGAGAACCATATCTAGAGGCTATGTGAATGATTTCAGTGAAGCAGTGCAGACGTCCCTGTGGGCTGCAGATGACCGTGGCTGAGTGCAGCAAGGGGATGGCTTGGGAGAGGGTCATGGGACCCTGAGTCTGTTTGATTTGTAATATCTTCTTATGATTGTAACTGAGCTCCATGCAGATATCTAGAGGGAAGTCATATGCGGATGTACATTGCAGCCATGACAAGTGTTGTTCCTGACTCAGGGCTGGGACATACCGAGCACATTCCTGCCTTGACACTGACTCTTCTCCTGCTTGGTTTGCTCATCCCCAAATGTCCACATGGCTGTTGCCCTCGCCATTCTTAGGCCTGTGCCTTAAGCATTGCCTTCTCTGTGAAACCCTCTCTGACAACCCTATTTAAAATAACACCTGCATCCATCCACCTGCTCGCCTTCTCCTCTTCCCTGCTTTATTTTTCTTTATAGCACTTATTACCTTATGATATATATTTTACCAGAGTGTTAGCTGCTCAAAGCAATGGTTTCTGCCTGTTTTGATCACTGCTATATCCCCAATGTCTAGTAGAGTGCGTGGCACCTAATAGGCACTCAGAAGTATTTTTGGAATGAATGAAGGAATGGACTTTGGCAGCCTGCCACGTGTTCAGTTCCAGATTGGAGTTGTCAAGCTTCTAGAAAAGTGCTTCCCTCAGAAAGGTCACCATCAAGTCACCACTCAGCCTCCTTTCTCCACCAGCTCTGTGATTCCTTCCTCTTCCTTCAAAGCATGAGCAGCATGGCTCAGGTTTGCCAGGAGCTTCCAGGATGTTCCTTCTGGGGCTTCTCTCTACCATCATATAAACCTGTCCTCCTTTCAGAGGCCTGGCATTTCCCAGGCTGGAGCCATTCCAGAGACCTATGGGTATTTAGAACTTCAGAGCCTGAAGGAGCCTGGAAAGCCCATCTGTCCAATCTGCAGTTCTCTAGATGAAGAAACTAGAACTCAGAAAACTGTCCTAATATCCCTCATGCCACCCAATTCATTGGGCGAATGGGGCTTGCCAAGGAGAGGAGAGGACGTCACATGTGTTATCACGCGTGAGCCTTGCAAATGGTGTGGGTCTGGTATCACAAGTTCCATGGACGGGTTGGAAAATAGAGGATCTAAAATGTTAAGTTACTTTCCCAAGGCTGCTCAGTTGCTGAGTGTTAAAGTGGGAATTGGGACCCAGGTTTCCTTTGATTCTAAACTCATGCTCCATGGACGACTAGATTCTGCTTGTGCTGGAATGTGGGGGGAAAGTCACGTCCCGGGCCGCTGCACTTGACAGTGGGTCAGTGAGTATGCAGCCATGTCCTTCTCTGCTGTCAGTCCCGTTTGTATTTCTGAAAGAGGGTTTTCCCCTTTCTTCTTGTTCTACCAGAAGAGGTGTTCCTCTTTTCTGTCTAGTGGTCAGTCCTCTGCTGAGTCATTTTTCTTTCTCTCTTTCCTCAATCTGCATCTGCTCTTCCTCTCCCTGGCCTCTCCTACCAGCTCTTAAACATGCTTGGTTTTATGTTTGTCTCATAGTACAAAGGAACACAGCTGCCCGGTTATCCTACAGTCTCCTGTGGTGACAGTCTTTGTTCCTTCTTCTTTAATTCCAGGATTCCTGGATGCATCCTCTGCATTTCCCATTCCCTTTTCAACCCTCTGCAGCTCTGTCCTTATGAGTTTCAAAGCTGTTCTGGCTCCCTCTGTCCTCTCCCCCATCCCCTGGTGGCCACCATTCTATCCTCTACTTCTAAACCTTTGACTACTTTAGATGCCTCATATGAGAGGAATCATGCAGTGCTTGCCTTCCTGTGACTGACTTATTTCACCGAGTATAATGCCTTCCAGGCCCATCCATGCTGTCACAAATGGTAGGATTTCCTCCTTTTTTAAGGCTGAATTATATTCCATTGTATGGTCTCTTACTAAGGGTTCTGACTATAGCAGAAAGAAAGGAAGAAAAAGAAAGGCAGGGAGTCAGGGAGAAAGAAAGAGAGAAATAAGGACGGAGGGGAGAGAGAGAGGAAGAAAGGAAAGAAGGAGGGAGGGAGGGGAGGAAGGAAGGAGAGGGGAGGGAGGGAAGGAAGGAAGGGGCAAAAAATGGACAAGGAAACTTTGGTGATGATGGCTATATTTATTACAGGAATTGTGATGGCAACATAAGTGTGTACGCATGTCCAAACTTACCAAATTGTGCACATCAATTATGTGCAGTTTTTTTGTATACCAATTATACCTCAATAAAGCTGGGGAAAAAATAAGATACCTATCACGAGACACATTACCTATTTAAATAAAAGTTAGTTGCACACATGGAAAGAAGAGCCTTTCCTGCTAAGAACACTAGCAACCTTTGTTGGTAAGTCCTGTGACCTCTCTTCAGACTTATCTTACTTGATCCTTCTATAGCATTTGACATGGGAAGCTATTCCATTGTTCTCCAAACTCAGTTCCCTTGAGTTATATATCACCATACTCTCAGGCTTTCTGCATACACCTCTCCAGCATAGCTGTTGTTTGCTGGATCTCTGGTAGATTGCAAAGATGGCTTCAATCATCTCTTCCATTCCAGGGTGTGTGCCCCTGTGCATTGTGACTTTGCTGATCCTAGGTCAAGACATTGAGTTTATTTCTGTATCCATTGAATCTGGGCATGGTCACATGAGTTGCTTTAAGGAAATTAGCAAATAGAATGTAGAGAAATTAGCAAGCAGGGTCTTAAAATTGCTTGCACATTGGTGCTTGTCCTTTTCTGACTCTGACAGGAACTCTGAGCCCACAGTGTGAAGGAACTGCAGCTAGCCTGCTGGAGAGATCATATAAAAGGGAACCAAGACACATTGGTCTGCCAATTTCCAGGCAAGCGAGAATGTTTTAGATCAATGAGTTCATCTGAATCATCAATTCACTGTAGCCATATGACCACAGGTAAAACCAGCACAGGAGAAAACAAAACAAAACAAAACACCCGAACGAACCAGACCGAATTGGCAAACAGCAAACTATGCAAATAAAAGCCACTAAGTAGTGGAGTATTTGTTATGTAGCAATTGATAACTGATATAGCCTTCTATTCCATCTATTCCTTCCATTTCTGTGGTTTTTAAAAAATCTACAAATGTCACATCCTCTTCTCCAAATATTTCCATTAATATCCACATTCCATTAATATCCTGAAACAGTATAGCCAAACCAGATATTCTTCTGATTCCTTGATTGTAAAACCAACTACCTGCTGAAACTTGGCTGTACCTCATGGAGCTCAAAATTATCACATCCTATGTGAAATTCACCCCTGCCACCCCAAATCTGCTTCTCCTACTATCCCTAACTCAGAGAATAGAACAAAAATCTGCACATTTTTCAATCTGTAGAGTCGATCTCTTCCTTGCCTGCTTCCAACTGTCACACTCAATGTTTAATCAATTACCAAGTTCTATGAATATTCTTCCTTGATCTTTCTTAAAATAATTCACCTCTCCCTGTCCCCATTTTCACTGCCTTAATTCTGGCCACCATAATTGTCTGCCAGAATTACTTTCAGCATCTTCTTAAGTAGACTTACTCTTACCATCTGATTGTCAAACAAGTAAGACTTACTCCGAATATCCAGCTGCCAACCAAGCCATTCTTGAAAACAATGTATATTCTTCAATTTTTGGCTATAACATTTCACCTAAGTCCATTAGATCTCCTGTATCTAACTGCCTTTCCCCTTCTACTTATCAGTTATGGGGATAAATGTGTTAAAATCTCATGTTATGGAACTGTCTAATTCTTTGGGTAGTTCTGTCCGCTTTTGAGTTTTATATTCTGAGCCTATGTTTTTTTAGGTGTGTAAAGTTTCAAGTTGTTATATATGAATTGTCTTTTATTATTATGAAGTAATCTCCTTTATTGCTAATAATACTTCCTACTTTAAATTTTATTTTGTGTAATACATTTTATGTACTGGTATTTGCTCCATTTATTGTTTTTATAAATTTATCTTACAATTTTTCTTTGCCTTCACATTTTAGATATATTTTTATCCAGTCTGACCATCTTTATCTTTAAACTGGTGGGGTTTGTACCTTTCCATTCATAGTGATCACTGGTATATTTTGATTTATTCCCATTCTTTTATTTTACACTTCCCATTTGTTTAGGTTAGAATTTATTTTTCTTTTGGATTGAGTGAGGCTCCCTCTGTACTCCATTATTTCATTAGTTTTCTGCAATTATTTTGGGAGTTTTTCATTCTATTTATATTATTTAATTGGTTGCTCTAGAAATTTTTACTCCATATTTAATTTTAAAAAGTCTAAAATCAATAAGTTGGCTTTCTTCCCCCAAAATGTAAGAGATTTAAAATACTTTATTCCCAAATATTCTCCCAGAATGTATATAATATTGTTACTTAACAACTTTTTGTACCTTGTTTATATTTTATCATACAAATGGGGCATTGTTTTATAAGTTTACCCAGATGTTTACCATTTTCTCTGCTCACTGTGTTTTATTAAATCTTCAATCTTCTGTTTGAAATCATTTTCCTTCTTTCTAAAGTATATACTTTAGAAGTTTCTTTAGTAAAGATATGTTGGAAATTAACCCAGTTTTCTCTTTTCTGTAACTGCCTTTATCTTGCCCACATTCTTTAAACATTGCCTTAATGGTTATAAAATTCCTGGTTGACAGCTATTTTACTTCAGCAATTTAAGTGGTTTCCATTGTTACTGCTGGGAGTCATCCATCAGTCTAAGTGCCATGACACTGGTGGTAAGCTGTTTTTCTCTGGGTACCTTTAAAGGCTTTCTCTGTTACTTGGTGTTTGGCAGATTCATTACACTGCATCTCAGTCTGAGCTTCTTTTTAATTATCCTATTCAGACTAGGGATGAGAGAACTCGTGCCTTTCATCAGTTCTGGAAAATTTGAGCCATTGTCTCTTCAAATATTATCTATCTACCAGTCCATTATTTCCTTTTAAAATCCCTATTATGTGTGTCTTAGATCTCATTGCTTTATTTTCCGTGTCTCTTAACCTCTAATTTATACTTTTTGTTTTTGTACAGTATTTTAAATTATTATTATTATTAATTTATTTTTTGCATCTGTCTTCCTGTTGAGTAATTCTCTTAATTCTGGACTACTTCCAGTTCAATAATTCATGCTTCAACTGTGTCTAATCTGTAATTTAGCCTACACTTTGAATTTTTATTTTCATTTACTATATTTTTCATTTCTATAAATTCTCTGGGAATCTTTATTTCAAATATACCTGGTCATTTTCGAGACAATCTCAATCACTTATTTCTCTAAATGTATTACCTATATATTTTTTAGATTCTAATTCTAACCATTCTAAAATCTGAAGACATTGTGCCTTACTTTCCTCATCTGGAAAATGGGAGTAAAAGTAATTGCCATTCAATGGACTGTTTTGAGGATTGAAATGATTAAGTATATGTAAAGTTCTTAGAGGAGTTCCTAGCACAGAGTAACCTATACAAGTGTTAGCTATTGTTGCTATTACTGTTGTTGCTGTTATTTGTAGAACTGATTTTGTTCTTTGCTGACTCCCTCCAAATGGCTTGTTTTTCTCATGTGCTGAGTAATTTTTGATTGTGAGCTCATGTTCCTCAAAACATTATCAGGGGAAATTTCTTAAGGCTTGTATATATGTAAGGTGCATGTCTCCAGGGAGGATGGCTTTTTCCAAGCCATGGGGATACTACCAATTCCAACTAGTTTAAATTAAATTCTTGCCTTGGGTGTTTTTGTGCTACGTGGACAGTGTGAATTACAGCCCTAAATTTGCCTGAGGGTTCGATTGTGGTTATGAATTCTCAGGGAAGACTTGTTTCCCCTTCACCCAGAGATGGACTAAGATAGGCAAACTTCCTTAATGCCATTCTTTGTGAGGTAGGTTCTTTGCTGGTTTGCCTGGTGAGATTTTCACTCGTTATGGTCCCAGCATTGGTATGAGTATCAGTGATTGTGAGTCCCACTGTGTGATGATCCAGTATCTTCAGGGAGAAGAGAAATGGCCCTGGATCATACACTAGCTTAAGTATTTACTTATTTTTGAGAGTTCATTCTTCCTGGTCATTTCTGACTACTTTTCTTGCTGTCTCAGCCTTCCTTTAGAAATGTATTTTGAACGTTCTATCCAAGATTGTTGACGTTTTGAACTTGGAGATTTTCTTCTATAAAGGGCTAGATAGTCAATATTTTAGGCTTTGTGGGTCACGTGGTCTCCATCGTTACTAGCTGTGCTGTTGTAGCATAAAAGCAACCATAGACAATTCATAACAAGTGGGGATGATGGGTTTCCATTAAACTTTATTTTCAAAAGTAGGTGACAGACTGGGTTTGACCCATGGACCTTAGCTTTTCAACCCTTGTTCTAGAGCATACCTGGTAATAGAAGACAACAGAATAATGTTGCCTCCAAGACTCCTGGCAGCCACAGCCAAAGGGGAACCAGTGTTGCTGCCTGATTGAAACTTTCCTTTTTATTTGGAGCTTAAAGTCTTAGAGGAGAAAAACCTATAGTGGCTTCCAAGGAGACAGCGCATGGGACGGGAGTTTGGGCAGAAGCTAGAGGTAGGATGTGGGGGAAACTTGAAGTGTTTGTTTGCCATCCAGGTTCTTTCTGATACAGTCTCCCGCCTGATGCCTGTAGTGAATCTTGCTGGATCACAGATGCTTAATTTCCAAGTTTCTTCCATCCTTCCCATAGTTCATTAATGTCTGTACAGCCTCCAAACGTGCATGTCCCTCCTCCGCTGACAGAGTATCTTCCATGTCTGCAGTGATGGTTCAGGCCAGCATAAGTGCTTTTTCTTTTTTCAAAAGCCAACTTATGTCCTCATCATGAATTAATGCTATACTTTTGACTGACTCCTTGGGGCTAAACAATAATGTTATTTGTCATGTGAACAAAAGGGGGTAGAAGTGGGAGGTGACTGTATTTTATAATGTCCTGAAATCTGACTACAGAAACGTCACTTCTACAACAAAGGCAGCTTTGGTATACTTTTTGGAAACATAAAGGTTTTGTCGAGCTGGTTGTGAAGTCTTATTAGGTGGAGAGAATTCAAGCCTATTTTTGTGGTACAGGTGCTGATCTTGTAGGTAGGAAGGTGGAATAGAACCTGAGGCTACAGGGGCAAAGAAAGATATTTATTGAGACCCCAGCTCTAAATGTAGTTGCTCTTTTGCAATACCTGGAGGAGGTGTCACAAAAACACTCTATGACAAAGGCTGTTCTAAAGAAATCCCAATGGTGATTCTGCTGAAATTCGTTTCAGAAGGAGACAATATCCCAGATGCGTTAGGTCTTGTTGAATATCTTAATGAATGGCTTCAGATAATCAAACCATGTTGTGATGACCCCTCAGCATCTGCCTTGCCATGGATAATGCCGAGTTCCTGGAGGTTACTCTTTGGCAGTGGTCTTCCCCCTGCACTTTTCTGATCCGTTTTCAGTTTTATACCTTATGTCCCAAGACACTTACTACCAACACAACTGTTAAACAACTATATAAAAAGAATGTATTAGGAAATCTTTACTTTTCACAGAAAAATCTCAAAGAAAAATGGATTAACAAAAGGTTGTTTTTGCCATGCTTTTTCATCATATACAACAAATGTAAATTTTGTGCAATAAAGTGTTTCCTAAGTAATTTAAAAAAAAAATGTAGAAGCTGGGCTTTCCCGTTCCCTTATTTGAAGCACTCTGAAGAGCTGGTATTTCCACAGGCATCTTTGTTAGTGGTGAGCTAGGAGGGCCTGTCAGCCGAGAGGTTAATCTTACTAATTAACAGAAAGTACACATGCCTCAGAAAGCACCTCAGCAAGCTGGCAGAGTTTCCCTCTATTTCATCAGGGTGACTCTGAAAAGGTTGCAGGCAAATGGCACCTTTCACTTTAAAAACCTAAACCATGGCTTTGTAACCATTTTTAAAATTGGAGTTTGAGAAGCCCATGGTGGTGAAGGTATGGACAATTGTGGCATTTTTTCAGAAACTTGTCCAGTGGAAAGGCTGCATTTGTAAGTGCATCATTCTTGTTCTCCAGTCCCCCTTGCCTAGCTTTTTTCCTTCTTTACACTTATTTTAAAAGGCCTTCTCCCTCCTCCTTCCAGTGAAAACCCACGTCTTATCCCTGAGTCTGTTGTGGAAGAACAGACTGGAAGACATCTGCCTCTCGCCTTATTTTTTTTAATTCCTCTAAACGATAGCGCCAAGTCTCCACCACAGAGCTCCGGCTCCCTGAACAAACCAAATGGCGGCTGTTGGCATCGTAGTGACAGCTTGTTAATGGAGGAATCCTTGACAGTGTGACAACCTGTGTGGGCTGCCTCGGGAAGCCAAATCCGCCCCCATACAAACCCCAGTCATTAACAGGTGGGGAGGAATAGCAATGAACTGCTGCTGAGGAGGGAAAAATACTCCACCAAATGCATTATGTATATTAAAAAGTAACTCCAATTTGGTAATCTCTTTCCTAGTTCTTGTTAGCATGCTCTACTGGAAACTGCTTTGCTTTTGGGGTCAGAGGAGCCTGGATTTGAATCTGAGTTTGGCCACCTCCCAGCTGTGTGACTTTCTGAAAATTCCCTCACTGAATCTCAATTTGTGAATAGGAGTATGGTCAGAGACTATTTGAAAAAGCACAGTCGTGGATGTCACCTATCTGTGTTCAATGGTTAAAATCTCTTTTTAGGATGATTGATTGGCCTAACTGTTCTTGTAGTTCTGTCAAAGTTTGATTTTTAGATTTTGAGGCAACGTTGTTTCAGTGCATTGAGTTTGAAATAGCTTTGTCTTCTTGGTGAATTGGGCCTTTCATCATTAGAAAGTGACCTCCTTTATCTCCAGTCTTTTTGTCTTAAAATTATTTTGTGGATGTTATTTGATATGCTGGTAGCTCAATATATATATATATATATATATATATATATATATATATATACACACACACACACACACACACACACATATATACATATATATGTGTGTGTGTGTGTGTGTGTATATATATATATATATACACACACACACACACACACACACACGGCTAATTCCATTTATTTTACAATATTTCTGTGCCGTCCTGATGCAGCTGTAGAGAAAGGGCAGGCTCGGGTTGGCTGTTTCTTGGTCAAGGCAGTCACACTGGTTGGACTGACTCCCTTGCTATCCAGCTCCTTGAAGCCCCAAGTATATATTTTTATATACACACACATTCTCTGAAAGAAAGCCTCTTGGAGCCTGCATGTGGTGGTACCACTCACGCCAGTCTCCGAGCACTTCCCTCCCCGCTCTGACCTATACTAGAAAGGATGTAGAATGAATTTATTAAAACTTATATCTGTAGCTCTTGGTACATGTCTAAGGGCTAAACTTAATTTAGGAGACATTCAACACTGTTTAAAAGAATGGTTTCTAAGCTTCCTTAGGTCTCAGGTCCCTTTGTGAATGTGATAAAAGCTGTAGAGTCTCTCCTCAGAAAAAAATGCACAAATACAAAATTTTCAAACAATTTCGGCCTATCTACCTCCTAATGTTCCAGAAGCTCCAGGTAAAGGAACTTTTCTTTAAATACTCATGTTATAAAAATAAAGGGATAAAAGACAGGATAAAACATTTTAAAAAATGAAAACTTCTATGTCAGAATGGCAACCTGTGTAGCCCTGGCAGAAATTCATTGCCTCCTGTGGTCTAAGGTGGATCAGACTTTGCAGGAAGATCATGCCCTGGGCTAGCTCTGCATGTGTGCACTGGAGACCTGAGCTGAGAATTAATCAAAGGGTCTAGAACAGGTGAACCCTATGACCCCAGCTGAGGCTCCCAGGAAACATCCTATGAGGAAGGCCTTCATCAACCAGGGCATGCCCCAAGCTCCCCCTGAAGAAAATCCCAGTTGAAGCTGAGCTGAGGAGAAAATGTAAAACACTGAAGAAACACCACCATGAGAGATGGTCAGCAGGTGCAACAAATGGAAGCATTGATTCCTGAGAAAGCAGAAGTAATAAAGTCAGCCGAAAAAGTACATGCACACCTCGTTTTATTGTGCTTCGAGGATATTGCAGTTTTTACAGGTTTGTGACAACCCTGTGTGGAGCAAGCCTATCGACACCATTTACGGCATTTGCTCATTTTGTGTCTCTGTGTCATGTTTTAGTGATTCTAACAATATTTGGAACTTGTTCATTATGATTATATTTGTTATGGTGATCTGCGATCAGTAATCTTTGATGTTACTGTTGCAAAAAAGATTAGGCTTGCTGAAGGCTCAGATGATAGTAACATTTTTAGCAATAAAGTATTTTAACATCTTTATTGGAGTATAATTGCTTTACAATGGTATGTTAGTTTCTGCTTTATAACAAAGTGAATCAGCTATACATATACATATATCCCCATATCTCCTCCCTCTTGCGTCTCCCTCCCACCCTCCCTATCCCACCCCTCTAGGTGGTCACAGAGCACGGAGCTGATCTCCCCGTGCTATGTGGCTGCTTCCCACTAGCTAGCTATTTTACATTTGGTAGTATATATCAGTCCATGCCACTCTCTCACTTCAACCCAGCTTACCCTTCCCCCCTCCCTGTGTCCTCAGGTTCATTCTCTACATCTGCGTCTTTATTCCTGGCTGCCCCTAGGTTCTTCAGAACCTTTTTTTTTTTTTTTAAAGATTCCATATATATGTGTTAGCATACGGTATTCGTTTTTCTCTTTCTGACTTACTTCACTCTATATGACAGACTCTAGGTCCGTCCACCTCACTACAAATAACTCAATTTCATTCCTTTTTATGGCAGAGTAATATTGCATTGTATATATGCGCCACATCTTCTTTATCCATTGATCTGTCGATGGACACTTAGGTTGCTTCCATGTCCTGGCTATTGTAAACAGAGCTGCAATGAACATTGTGGTACATGACTCTTTTTGAATTATGGTTTTCTCAGGGAGCAATAAAGTATTTTTAATTGAGGTATGTACATTGTTTTTTAGGGCGTAATGCTATTGCACACTTAATAGACTACAGTATAGTGTAAAGATAACTTACATATGCACTGGGAAACCAAAAAATTCATGTAACTCGCTTTTTTTGCAATATTCACTGTATTGCGGTGTCTGGATCCAAACCTGCTATATCTCTGAAGTGCGTTTCACTTTCATTATAAGTGCGTTTAAAATATTCAAAGTTAAGAATAGAAACCATAAAAATGGACGTAATGGAAGAGGACAGATAAATTTGAAAAAGTAGCTATTTTTAGAAATGAAAATACTGCCTTGGGTGAGAGGGAACCTTAAAGGTTAAAGGACAGTTTAAAGAATAGACTAGACATCACTAAAGAGTGAGTAAATAAATTGGAAGAATTGCCAGAGGAAATAACCCAGAATGCAGAAGAGAGGACTAAAGAGTTGGGAATTATGAAAGAGAAGGTGGAGAAAGGAGTAGACAGTGTGAAATTTTACCCTAGATGCACGGTGATGAAACGACAATAGTCATGCATAAGGAGAAAGTTCTGAAAGTTACCAGGCAGAAAAGACAAATTACTTAAAGAAGTCAATGTCAGACAAAAGGCAGACTGTCATCCTCAGTAACACATGCCAGGAAATAAAAAAGAAAGAAAGATAAATATCTCCAAGGCACTGAGGCAAAATTGTGTGCATACATATGTTACTAATGTAAATGATGCAACCTCCCCCCCAGCCGCCCCCCCCCTCCTGCCACAAACCACAAAGTACAGTCTCTTCAATAAATGGTATTGGGAAAACTGGACAGCCACATGCAAAAGAATGAAACTAGGCCACTGTCCTACATCATGTGCAAAAATTAACTCAAAATGGATTAAAGACTTAAATGTAAGACCTGAAACCATAAAACTCCTAGAAGGAAATAGAAAGGAGTGGTAAGCTCCTTGATGTCAATCCCGACATTGAATTTTTGTATTTGACTTCAAAAGCAAGGGGAACAAAAGCAAACATAAGCAAATGGGACTACATCAAACTAAAAAGTGTCCGCACAGCATAGGAAAACATCAACAAAATGAAAAGACAGCCTAGTAAATGGGAGAAAATATTTGCAAATCATGTCCAAAAAGGAGTTAATATCCAAAATATGTAAAGAACTCAAACAATTCAATAGCAAAAAAACCCCAAACAATCTGATTAAAAAATGGGCAGAGGATCTAAGTAGACTTTTTTTTCAAAGAAGACATAGAGATGGCCAACAGACACAGGGAAAGATGCTCAACATCACTAATTATCAGGGAAATGCAAATCAAACCACAATGAGCTACCACCTCACACCTCTTAGAATGGGTATAATAAAAAAGACAAGAAATAACAAGTGTTGGCAAGGATGTGGAGAAAAGGGAACCCTCATACACTGTTAGTGGGAATGTATATAAATTGATGCAGCCACTGTGGAAAACAGTATGGAGTTTCCTCAAAAAATTAAAAATAGAACTACAGTTTGATCCATCAATTCCACTTCTGGGTGTTTTTCCAAAGAAAACAAAACCACTAATTTGAAAGATATATGCACCTGATGTTCATTGCAGCTTTGTTTCAATAGCCAAGGTATGGAAGCAACCTCAGTGTCTATTGATGGATAAATGGATAAAGAAGATGTGGTATATATCTACAGTGGAATACTGCTTAGCTATAAAAAAGAACAACATCTTGCCATTTGTGACAACATGGATGGACCTTGAAGGCATTATGCTAAGTGAAATAAGTCAGACAGAGAAAGATAAATACTGTATGATATCACTTATATGTGGACTCCATTGATAAAAAGTAAAACACATGAACAAACAAAACAAAATGAAACTCATTGATACAGAGAGCAGATTGGTGGTTACCAGAGGGGAAGGGGGTTGGGAGTAGGTGAAATGGGTGAAGGGAGTCAGTTGTACTGTGACAGATGAGAACTGGACTTTTTATAGTGATCACTTTGTAGTGTATACAAATATGGGCTTATTATGTTGTAAACCTGAAACTAAGGAAATGTTATATACCGGTTTTACACCCCCCAAATAAAAAACTCAAACCACAAAAGACAAAACCAACATCCACAGGATATCCACACTCCATACTCAAGTGTTGAATTTATTCTTGTTGGTAAATTAGAAGTGTTCGTTTTATCTTAATACTTTGGCATCATTCACTTTTCCTACAATAAGCATGATTAACTTATATAATACAAATAAATAGTAAAAAATAATAATCTGTGTTGAAAGGATAAGAAACTTCTGTCTGTGTCTGTTCAAATTAAGCCCATCCTTTAGGGATTAGCTCCAATGACACTTTATCCACAAGGCCTTCCTGCTGTTCCTTCACCTCTGCAGGACGGATTCATCCAGTAGGCATAGGGAGCACAGTGCCCAGGGCCCCTGATAATATGTTAATTTTAATGCTTTTACAATCAGAAGGAAAAGCTGAATATAATAATAGCATATGATAAGGAATACAGCCTGGATTGTATTTTATTTTCATTTTTATACCAATGCAGTGGTAAAATGTAATTTAAAATATATATTATATATTAAATATATGTATTAATTATCATATTTTTAATGCAGAAGGAACCCACGAAGGCAAAAGTGCCCAGAGCCCATGGAAGTCATAAAGCAGCCCTGTACCTCTGACTTCCTGTCTTAATTTTGGTTTCCCCAGAGGCAGAGTCTGAGAAAAGCCTCTACAGGCAGATTATTTGGGAAATGACCTTAGCAAGCAGACGTGAGGGAGCGGACAGAGAGAGAGAAAGACAGGGAGGGAGGAAAAGCCCATAAAAGCTTGTGTTCTTAAGGTCACAGTTGTGGGCAACAGGGTTTAGTTTCTCCAGGATCTCCACTCCTAAAGGTGTACAGAGTGCTTCCCAATATTTCCCACCTGAAGGATAGGCTGCCAGGCTATTTATCCACTGACTGCTGTCCTCCATTTTTTGAGCAATGGCCCCAAAGTCTGTTAACTCCCTTCCATGGGGCTTGTATAAGCTGATTGGCTTCTGGCACTGGGGCAGAAAACCAAGTGTTAGCTCAAGGTGAGATGCTATGAGCATGAGAGCAAGATTGCATGGCTAAACACAGCTGAAACTAAAACCAGAGCAGGGCCAAGGTGAAGTGACTCAAATGACCAAAAGTGTCTGCTGCTGTTCCCCTGGAATCAATCTCACATAATCCCCACGCTCCCAAATGGTTTTATTCATAAGTCTGTAAGAGCTCATTTTACATTTAGCCATGTTTCATGCATCCTGTAGTTCCTTTTGTCCTTGAAGTATAAATTCCTTGAGGTCACAAGCCATGGTCATGGCACAGAACCTTGCACATAGCAGGTACTCAATACATATTGTTGATTCCATTTAACTTAGGAGGGTCCTGGACTAGGATTTAAGAGAACTGAATTCCAGTCCCCACTCTGCAACTAACACACTGCGTGATTTTCGGCAACCCCCTCAATCTCCTTGGATCTCATAACTATATCTATACAATGAAGGGCATGTACAAGATCTTTTCCAAGGTGCCCTCTGGATCTGTTGTATTATTCCCATCCGTGCAATTCCGTTCAGCATTAAGAAAGCTCCAACTGCATTCTAGGTCCAGTGTTAGTTGCTGGGATTATAGAGGTAAATGCAGCACAATCTCACTGTGTGGAAATGAAGTGTTTCTTCGAGGAGAGAGACAAATGAAGAATTATAGCACGATGTGGCAGAAGTAAGCCAGAGAGCTGAGGGCACACAGTGGGATTTATAAACAGATCTGGGATGTGTCAGGAGGAATTCTTGCAGAGATGATAGCTGAGATGATTCTTAAAGAATGGGTCATAAGTGATGGGGAGAATATGGGGAGAACAGGGGAGGACACGCCAAACAGAGCTGGTCCAGGAAAGGGAGACAGGGAAGGGAGACATCTTCCTCAAGGCTGAGGACAGCTTGCCTAGGGCAAAAAAGGGATGCTCCTAGGGCTGTCTGACTTTTGGACCCACGCTATTCCCGTATCTCATTTTGCCTTTCTGAGGGTAATTGTTTGATACTGTCACATACAACTTTTAATGTGTCTGTTGGCTCCAAGATTGGGAGAGGAGAACTAGTTATATGGACAAACTACAGCATCCATGGTGGGAGACAAGACATATTTTTCTATGTTTGCTAGGGAAGGAGAATCACCTTTACTTTATTTCATATTTATTATTAAGCAGCACTGTGGAAATGGATTTTTTTTTACAGTGCAGCCATAGACTAATGGAGAGAAGAGGATATATTAGCCACTAGATGGGTCTTCATTCAATTTATGTATGTTCAATCAGTCTAGTGTTCCTCTCTTTGATAGTAATGAGTACATTTCTTTCCAGAAGTCAAAGTCCCTGTTATTTTCTCCCTATTTATGATGATCGGGTATTTGTGTTACTCCAGGTAAAATACACTGGAGGTGGCTATTAGAAGCAGCTCTTCATGCTAAGTTCACCATGGGAAGCACACACTACAGAGACCCCAATCCTCTGGATGTAGCTGCTGACATTTCCCCTTCCTGTTCTGCCTGAGTATGAGATCACCCCATAATTTTACCTCCTGGAATCATTTGCTGCTTTGGGAAGAAATGCTCTTTGCTGATAAACATCCCACTACACGTAAATGTCATGCTAAAAAGGTTTCTCTTTTTGGAGAAATGGCCCCAATTTCAACAACATGCTTCATTACAGAAGAGAAACAAATGACGAAACTTGCCAGAGTAGTGGCTGGAACACAGTCTTCCCAACATTTCCCTGAATGAGGAAGCAGGAGAATGCTGGAGAGAGACTTTATTTTTGTAGAGAAACTCATTTTTTAGAAAAGTTTGGTTCAGCATATGAAATTTGATGTTGAGTACAGGTATGAACACTGATTCACTGGTGCTAATGCCAGTCCTAGACATACAGTCACTACTCAAAACTAAATCTGGCTGTCACCATTTTTCAACCGTACCATGGATATTTAGTCGTAGTACAAGCCATCTGTGATCTTACAACGGAGGGGAGCAGCATGAAAAGAATGTATTTGTTGAGACTCTACGAAGTGCCCTGGTAATTTCATCTTTTCTTTTACTAGTGACTGGACGAAGCATTTTACTTATGCTATCAATTCAGTCAACACACATTAATGAAACACGGAGTGAGTCATTTACTGTGAGGGTTAAAATATCATCTCATTCAATCTTCACCTCAATATCAAGAAGTTAGGCATTTTATTATCCAAAGTTTGGAAATCCATTTCCACAGTGTTGCTTAATAATAAATGTAAAATATCCAAAGTTTGTAGATGAACAAATGAGGCTCACAGAGTTTAAATCGATTGCCTAAGGTGACAAAACTTGTAAATGACAAAGCTGGGATCTAAACCCAGGTTTGTCTGACTCTAAAGCTCATACTTAGGACCTCACAGATCACACTGTATTCACCCAGTAAGTGCTTGTAAAACTGGACTTTTTTTTTTTTTTTTTTTTTTTTTGTCTTGTTGGGTCTTCGTTTCTGTGCGAGGGCTTTCTCCAGTTGCGGCGAGCAGGGTGCGTGGGCCTCTCACTGTCGCGGCCTCTCTTGTTGCGGAGCACAAGCTCCAGATGCGCAGGCTCAGTAGTTGTGGCTCATGGGCCTAGTTGCTCCGTGGCATGTGGGATCTTCCCAGACCAGGGCTCGAACCCGTGTCCCCTTCATTGGCAGGCAGATTCTCAACCACTGCACCACCAGGGAAGCCCCCAAAACTGGACTTTTATAGAAGCAATTATGGTGACCCCATTGAGGATGGACACAGGGCATGAGGGAGTAATAATCCTCAGAATCCCCATTCTTTCTTCATTCCGTGATGCATTTATCAAATACTTCTTGAGTCGATATGCCTCTCAATACACTACATTATGAGATTCAGAGATGAACAACGTGTGCTTCTTATCCTGGACTGCCTAGTCAGGAAAGCAAAGAGAACCACTCCAAGTACAGTAGCCTATATACCAATTCAGGCATGTTCTACGGATCAATGGCTGAGTAATAATCAGTCCAAAACTTAGTGTCTTAAAACAATAGTTGTATTATTATCTCTCATGGTTCTATGGCTGTTGGACCCCTCTTGGCACCCCTCATGGTTCTGCCCACTGATGGTGGTTGAGACTGTGGTCATCTGGTCATCTGAAGGCTTTTTTATTCCCAAGTCTGGTTCCTGTGATGGCTGGATTAGCTGGGGGCTGTTCTCACAAATACCACATGGGTTCTCCACATGGCTAGCTTGGGATTCCTCACAGCATAAAATCCACAACAGATGGATTTCTTCCTGGTGACTGGCTTCCCTTGGAGCAAACCTCCCAAGAGCAAAAGTTGGAAGCTATGAAGCTTTTTCTGACTAAGCCTCAGAAATCAAACAGTGTCACTTCTACTGCATTTTGTTGGTTATAAGCAAGTCTTCAGTTCAGCTCAGATTCAAGGGGTAGTGCTATACAGGAGCATGAATACTGAGAAGCATAATTCACTGGGGGGCAAATTTGGAGACTAGATACCACATACTAGGTAGCTATCAAGTTTGAGAGCCTTACTGACCAAATTTACTCTTGGGCAGAGGAAGCTCAGCCTGACTCTTGACAAAAGTAGAACAGTTCTTGTAAGCCAAGAGGTGGGAGTCTGGGGAAGCCCAAGCAGTTGGGTTGAACAACAGTGTGTGTGTGTGTGTGTGTGTGTGTGTGAGGGGGATGAGGTGTATGGCGAGTGGCACAGAGAGTCCACAGATTAACAACGGCCAATTGCCTCGTGGCCATGCAGGAAACGTAGGCTTTAACAAATAGGAGAAGAGGAATCACTGAAGGTCTAAAACACCAAGGAGTATCAAGATGAGATTTGTACATTAGAAGATCCCTCAGGTTGCCGTGGGGAAGGTAGATCTGAGAAGGCAATGGTGGAGTCAGGGAAACTGTGGAGTTGGGAAGAGGAGAACTCTGGTTGCCAGAAGCCACCCTCCTTAGAAGAAAGTAACGCATTGTGAGTTAGAAGCTATGAACCAGTTAGCTGAAGAGGATGAGTTGGGGAAAGGACCCGGGGGCTTCTGCACTGGGCAACTCTGTGGGAGGTGGTGCTATTCAATGTGGTGGAGGATACAGAAGGAGGAAGTGCTGGTGCATCCAGTCTTGAACTCGTTGATGCGGAAGTACCTGTGGGAGAATCAGATGGAGATGCTCTCTATGCGTTGTGGTGCACACCATTGGTGCCCCGCCCAGATTCCCTTTATGGGGCCAGTCCACACCCCCCACAACTGTGGTGGTGGCTGGCTGTTCGCACCTGCATCCTTATTCTGGACATTCTCCTTAACCAGAATAGCCTGGGGGGTTGTGGTCCGCTCTGGAGGCAGCCCACAGCCAACAACTGACTGCTAATGGGGCTGCAAATTGTCATCCCCTCGCCACCAGGTGGGACAACTCTGTGATTCCACTTATACCCCGAGCTCCCCAGGGGCTCAGCGGAGGCTAGAGTTCAGCTGAGTTCCCTTCTTTGTGCAGCCTCTTCCCCTGCCCTAACTTGCTGCCCTCACACCTCCTCCCCTCTCAGTAAATCACATGCATGAGAGCCTCAGACTCAGGGCTACTTCGAGGAAAACTGACCTGAGACAGGCCTTTAGAAGGTGTACCCGTGGATAGGCTGTTTGGAGGCACAACGGGCTCTTTGCAGTGAAATCTGTTCTAAAAAACAGTAGGGCTTCTTGTAAAGTTGAGTTGGATTGTGACGTGGGGCACATTTAAGAGGTGTTCTGAAAGTGTAGCTGTACCAAGGTGCGTGAATTCTGGAATAAGACTACCTGGTTTTAATCCCAAATCCACTGCTTACTAACTGTAGCATCTTGGGCAAGTTTTCCCATCTATAAAATGGGAGAATAACAGCTCTCTACAAAAGAGCTATTGTAAAGAGTAAATTATTTAGTGAATTATTATCACCAAAATGTAAAAACACCATAAGAATAATTTTATCTACTATGTTCAATGCTGTATTCTCAGCATCTAGGATAAGGCCTCTCACATACTAGATTCACAATAAATACACGTAAAGCAATTAGAAGAACACTGGGCACAATTTCACTCCTGGGAGTTTATCCAAAAAAATACTGGGTTGGCCAAAACTTTCACTTGGGTTTTCCCATAAAATGTTATGGAAAAACCCGAACAAATTTTTTGGCCAACTCAATATATTCACAATAATATAAACCAACAGAAAGATGATTAATTACAGAAATAACAATAGCTTGTTGAAAGCAATAGCTTGTTTGAAATAGCAAAAGATTGGGAAAATAAATAATTTACTATATAAATAATGTTTCCTTCATTCAGTGGAATACTATGCAGTCACTAAAAAAATGAGGCAATGAAATGTACAGATATGGAATAATCACCAACACGTATTGTGAAAAAGTAATGTGTAGAAATAAGTAAGGTGATGTGTGTATAGCATATCATCATTCGTGGAGGAATATAAGTACGTATTTGTAAATATGTATGTATATGTGCATATACATGCAATATGTGCACACGCACACACACGCACACACACACACACACACACACACAATCTCTGGTAGGACTCCCAGGAATTTGGCAGCAGTGTTTTACTCCGGAGGGGGAAGGAAACTTAAGGTAAATCCTTTTTATTTTTGTTCCACAGGCAAGGCAAGTCCATCCTATTTGGAAACTAATCAAACAATTCACAATCTTTAAAAGAAAGAATTGATATTAACAAAGAGTTGGCTGCCTAGGGGCGGATGAGAGAGTGGGTCTATTTTCAATCATCTAACAGAGCCGCAGGCATCTTGCTGAAAGTACGGGTGTGGCCATAGGGCTGGTAAAAGTGTGGAGTTTTTCTGCACGAGGGGGCGCCAAGTCCTTTACTTGGTAAATCCCCTGTGAATTGACCTCTAAAGATAGATTACAGCTCAGCCTTCCACTCCTCTGGCCTGGAAAATTAGATTGAATACCATTATTAATTTTGATTATCAGACCTGAATTCTCCGTAAGCTCACTTAGCAGGCAGACAGCCTTTAGCCTTTTATAAATAATGCCCTCGAGATCTGCCTTCTTAAGGGGATGGAAGGCGCCGAGGGTAGGACAGAAGTGCCCACTACGTGTTAGGACCCCTGCTGGGTAGCTGACTTGTGCATCAAGTCAGTTAATCCTCTCACCACGTCTCTGAGTTGGCATCGTTATATATGTCCATTTAAATAGGAAGCAGGCTTTGGTGGTTAAATGACTGACTTGCTTATGGACATAGAAAAGTAAAGAGAGAGGAGGCACATAACTACACCTGGGCTCGTGAATAATCACTATTTTGTTTGAAGGGGAAATGCACGAGAGACCTATAAAAAACACCAAGAAGAGGCAGACATTGGTCTGCCAAAAACGTTCCTGACGACCAGGAAAAAGGTGCTTTCCTTGGGCACAACACCTTCCCTTGATTCCTCGCATGCTAGAGGGACCACGATGTCTGTCTGAGAAGTAAGATCTGTCACCTGAGTGAATCCAAATGGTGCTGAAGGGCTGCACCTTCCATGCTGACTGAGAAATCATGGCACTTTTCTGAGAAGGAGCAACCTTGGACATCCTCTCAACTTGGGCAGGTCACACTTATTTAGAGGTGGGGGCTGTGACCCACGGAGGGGAAAAGAGAAGGTCAGGTCACACAGGCTATGTTGTAAGTTAGGGCCACATGCTAGGTCTTTGGATTTTGTTTTTCCAGTTCTTCCTAAAGCTGCATCTTACCAAAACTTTACAAAGCTCACATTACGCTTGGATCTAATCTTGCAGACCCTGGAACTCAACCCCCTTATTTATTCTGAGTTCCCTTCCTTTTGAGTCACTGTGTTCTTCATTGGTGACTCGGCCTATGAGTATGGAAGTGACCTATCAATTTTTTTTTAAATTTTATTTATTTATTTATGGTTGTGTTGTTTCTTCGTTTCTGTGTGAGGGCTTTCTCTAGTTGCGGCGAGTGGGGGCCACTCTTCATCGCGGTGCGCGGGCCTCTCACCATCGCGGCCTCTCTCGTTGCGGAGCACAGGCTCCAGACGCGCAGGCTCAGCAATTGTGGCTCACGGGCCCAGTCGCTCCGCGGCATGCGAGATCTTCCCGGACCAGGGCTCAAACCCGTGTTCCCTGCATCGGCAGGCAGATTCTCAACCACTGCGCCACCAGGGAAGCCCTGACCTATCAATTTTGAAAAAAATTTTTAACTACTAATTTTTATAAGTAGTAATTTACAGCTTTCTCCAAAGTACATTGGAAGTGTCTGCTGACAAAGGACTTTTATTTGCTTTGGCCTTTCTAGACTTCTGTTATTTGCCAGGCATGACAGTAGGTACTTATTCTGTTATCTAATTGAGTAGTGATCTGGCCTCCATTTAAAAAACCTGCACAGTGACTTCCCTGGTGGTCCAGTGGTTAAGACTCTGAGCTCCCAATGCAGGGGACACAGGTTCGATCCCTGGTCAGGGAACTAAGATCCCCCATGCCGCGGCATGGCCAAATTAAAAAAAAAAAAAAAGACCTGCACAGAATCCAGGGCTGCTGTCACATTGCTGTATGGATTAGCAGTGGAATATCAAACATGAAACTGAGAAATACAAGTTGGAAAGTGGTATTGCTTCTGTGGTAGGCAGAGTTCTCAGATGATCCCCAAGATTCCACCTGTTTGTGTATGTTCTGTGTAGAATCCCTTCCCATTCACTGTGGGCAGGACCTGTGAATATTGTGGATGCCACTCCCATGGTTACATTTTACAGCAAAGGTGAAGGGATTTTACAGATATAAATCAGATCCCTAATTAGGTTGACTTTGAATTAATCAAAGAGAGATTACCTGTGTAGACCTGACCTAATTGGGTGAGCCCTTTTAAAGATGGCTTAGACCTTCCCTGATGTTAGAGAGATTCCCCTCTTGGCCTGGAGTTGTTCAGCCTCAAGGAAATAAATTCTGCCAACAATCATGTGAGTTAGGAAGAAGATCCTGAGCTTCAAACGAGACCCCAGACTGGCCAGTAGCTTGATTACAGCCCTGTGAGAGCCTGGGCAGAGGACTCAGCTGAGCTGAGCCCAGACATCTGCCTTGTAGAAACCGTGTGATAATCAATGGGTTCTAAGCTGCTAAGTTTGTGATTTGTTACACAGCCTAGAACACTAATAAGGCGCCCGTGTTTGTAGAAGGAATTTAGGACCTACATTGTGTGGCTGTCAAATTGTCCCACACATAATTTCTTTCATTTTTTGTTTCTCTTCTTAAACTTGAATATATATATTTTTTCATGTGGCAATATTAGAGAACAAGAACCTGTATGACTTCAGGTGCCTTTGTATGATATTTTTCAAATTACTTAATTTCCTCATGGCTCCCTTTGTTCACCTGTGAAACAAGAGTGGCTCTGTGGCTGGCATGTCAGCAGGCCTGCTAGGCAGCAGTCGCTAGGAATTAGGGGCAGTGAGGGGCTTCTACAAACAAAACAATAATCTAGGGGGCTTATCAGATGGATAAGAAGCTATGGTGAATTGGAAAGAGAACTGGATTTGCCGTCCAGAGAGCAACATTTACATTCTTAGTCTATTTAAAAGCCACGTGACTTTAGGCAAACCATTTAATATTTCTGATCCCTGGCTTTTTCATCCCTAGAGTAATGGATCGTAACAAGCTGGTGGTGAGGACTAAATGAGCTGCTGTGTGTGATTCATTTTGTCACCCCCCAGGTTGATTTAATCTTGTCCTGGTCAGTTCCTCCCTTACAGACTTCGGAGTGTTCTCACCCTCCTGATCTCTTGGATTCTTCTAGTAACACTGGGAAGAAGCTTTGCAAATGGGATTTTATTGGGAATGGGAAATTAGGTGACAAAGACAAGGAAAAATTTCCATTTCCTTTCGGAGCAAAATGTCACCCTATTCTGTTTCAGTGAAGAATAAAGGAATTTGAATAAAATGTCAGTTTCTTTCTGAACTAATTTGGGAATTATAATGATATGCACAGTCTCCATTGAGCACATGAATATTCATAATTAAAAATGAAATTGTCCTTTTTTTCAGATTGTAAAAGTGAACAGAACTCCCCAGGGGTGCCCAGGGCCAGAAGAGCTGTTCATTTTAAGAAAAATTCTAAGGAAATGCTATGATACCAAAGCAATATATTCAAAACTGCAACAGATGCCAGGCGAGGGTTGGTGAAACACTGTTAGACTATTGATGTCCCTTCCATCCTCTCTCCGTGGCTCAGAGGACACAGGAGTTGTTCCCCTGGGGAGGGAAGGAGCTTTGAAAATATGTCCTGGCTGCTTGCTCCCCCATCCCATTCCACCACCCTGCCTCTAGCCAATGCCTCGGCTCACACACACACAGGTCTGGTTTTCCAGACATACTGAAGCTCTACCTCTTCAAAGTTCAGCATAGTGGGACAGGCATACATTAAATAAGTAAAATCTAGAGGAAGGGTAGGATGCTCTCGGGCATTCAGCCTTCAGTTAGTAGTTACTATGTCTATGTTATAGAGAGACTAAGACAGATTGTAGTGCGTGCTGTTCTTGGTGACATATTAGAAGATTTATTCTCCTAATTTTAAGTTTATTTTTTAATGAAAGGGTCTTTTCAGGATATTTCCCTATAGTTAGCACTAATAGAGACCCACGTTATTGTGGGGGAAGAAATGGACAGGCAGTAGGTCTGAGGTCTAGACTACGTGGCCTTGGGTGAGCTTCCAGTTTCTGGATCCTCATTCTTGCTTGGACAATTTTGTAGTTGAATTAGATGACCATTACAGAGATTCTTCTAGCTCTACATTCTGTGCCTATGATTCCTCTCCCCTTCATGGTCTAGTTTTCCAAACATTATAAAGATGTTCATTTCTCTGGGCCCAAGAGAGGGAATCATTCTGGGGAGAAAAGCCAAGGCTTGTGTCAATTAGAACCTTTCACCCTAAATAATCTGCTTTGCTTTCTGCTCAAATCCAGGGAAGTGATTGCCTCTGCTTTGCCTTAGTAAAATGGGGGGAACTGTTAAGGTGACTTGTTCTAGGTTACTGAGCTTAATGGAGATACATCTTCCTTGATTGAAAAGGTACGGAGGTTTAATTAGCCTAGCAACTCTGCAATATCTTCCAGAAGCCTTGGGAGCATGGGTTTCTTTTCTTTCTTTTTCATCCACTTGCTTCTTCGGAGTTAATGGTTTCTTCCTGTAACTGTGCCATGATCGACTTTCCTGGACACCACCCGCATCCATTATCCCAGTGACAGTGCCTTAATTGAAATGACATCTTAGAATTATTTCTTTAAAATTCATTGTTTAATTCAGTAAATTTAGTATTAATTAACGCCAACTGCCCGGGTGTTTTGGTCCCCCATTTGTCACTCTCTCAGCTAAGTACTGGAAATAATAGGTCTATTTCATTTTAGAGGACTTATTTCACTTTATAGTTCAGATTTGCTAGTGTAGCAGGAATGGAAATTCAAAATGGCTTGGTATTTTGTAATGATCATGCACTTGGAAAAGAGAAAGAGAAGGAAGAGAGGAGGAAGAGGATGGGCAGAGGAGGAAGAGAAGGAGAAAGGTTGGTTGCCAGATGCCACTCATCCGTGGAGGAGCCTTGAGTCAAGACTTGAGTACACGATTGTCAATCAGGGGCTCAGGATAAGCTAAGAGAGCCATACACTTCAAAAGACTTCTTCTATCCATAGAACATTCAAAATGAGATTGTGTGTGTGCATGTGTGTATATACGCAAATACAGTTAACTCTATTTTCCAGCCCTGTGGGAAAATGATATGTGTAGTTAATCAAATAATGTTGTAACAAAGAATCGTCATGCATCCTGTTAATACAGTCACATTTTGTAACAATTAGGCTATGCTGGGAATACAGATATTGAGTCCTAGTGGTTAAATACGGTCTTGGGTTGCGTTTCCCCAGAAGACATTGGGTTCAGGATTTAAGAGCAAGTAGCTTATCTGAGAGGTGATCAAAAGAAGCACCCAAAGGGGAGGCATGAAAGGGAAGATAGCCAAAAATGGTACATTTTTTGACAGTTACCTCATGGGCACCTGAGCTCAGCCCTACTGGGGAACTCTGGGAGATGGGACAGAACACATCCTGAGTTGTGTCTCCCAAGGGGCGAGGAAACTGGTATTTATCTTCCAGATCCCATCTGTTATCACAGAGCACTAACCCCCTGGCCCTCCTAGCTTGCCCAGTGTACGTGGGCTGGGAGAAAGCTCCTGGGGACAGAGGGGCAGGTGCTTGCTTTAGGTTAACAGGTATGAAATGGGAAGGTGAGTACCAAAGGGACATAGGGGGAGCATCAACAGTGTCTGTCATGTTTAATATTTCATGTGTTGACAGGCTCAAGTATCATCTAAGGTTGGAATTGGAGGCTTTCAGATCCTAGGGCAGGTGGCTTTGGGGTCATGGTTACCACGAGGGGTACAAGTACTCGTCATACTTTAATACTTCTCAGCCAGGTACAATTTATCTGGGTGGTCAATATTCTGCCCAGCTCCCCACTACACCCATCCCTGGCTTCCATGAGTGTCGGCTGCTCAAGGCTTACAGTTGCCCCTTTGTCTAGATGATGGCCCTTGGCTGACAGAGCCACCTGACCAAGGAGTTTACAGCTCTGAGGGCACAGCCCACAACCAGTAACTCAGAGCCCTGACTTAGCATCATATATCATCTGAGAGGATTGCCGTTCTATCTATAACAGCAATCACCTATTTATACCCCAAGTGGTGTTGATGCCCTGCCTGTGCATTTTGGCCTCACTTTTTGCCACCCGTGAAAATGTCTCTTTGCTATGTTGTAATAATTTCATAGTACTTAAGAAGACCACCAGATACCAGCAGAGCAGTGGGTGGATGGAATTCATGTGTCTGTATTTGGGCCCAGAGTGTGTACTATTAATGCATCCTAAGCCAGGGACAGAAGGTGGTGCCCATATTTTTACATGAGAAAGATCTATTATCCCCATTTTAGAGGTAAGGGTACTGAAGGCCAGTTATTTTATTAACTTGCACAAGCTCATACCACTTGTCAGTTGGTAGATTTGGGATTTGAAGCAGGTCTTTCTAGACACAAGGCCCATGTCTTCTCTACCATACCACAGTGTTGCTCAAAGATAGCTTCGTGTTTGACTGGAAACTTGAAACAAGGAGACTTGGTAATGCTCTCTGGCTGGCTGACCTGACTGACACACACCAATGGAGGGTCCCTGGGACTCCTCGCTCACAGAGACTGATCACCTTGATTCTCATTTTTGAGTTCAATCCAATCTCTTACTTATAACTTAGAAAGGCCTCCTAGTGTCTTGGGGCCAGTGTAACGTGTGCCCTTAATTAACAGTGTAATATGGAGAAAGATTCCTTTACCAGAAGGCCTGTTGAGCTCACACTGTCAGACGAGAAACAGGGTCTCCACGTGAGGCTTCCATGTTTCGGAACCAGGAGGGCTCAAACAACATGGGGTCTACAGATGGTTTCGGGAAGTGATTGTGTCTGCTCTAGGCTTTTTTACCCGACTTTCATTTAAATTCTACAAACATTTGCTGAACACCTACCAAGTGCCAGACACCACTCTAGGCCCTGGGGGGACTACAAATATAAAGAAGATGTCTTGCTTTCATTCTTGTAGAGAAGCTTAGCAAATAAACAAACAAGTATTACACATGGCAGAAAGAATCAAGGGCTAATTAGTCATTTCTGCACCCAGCTGTGGGAGCCCAGAAGGACAAGTGGTTAATTCTGACTGCAGGGGGTTTGGAAGTGACATTGAAGGATGAACACAGTGTTGATAGACAAGGAAAGGGGCTAGATCTATTTACCAACTCAGCAACAACAGAAAAGAGGAAGCAGCCATTCTTAAACAGTTTTCCTACAGGAGAACTACATATGTAAGTTAGTGTGCGAAGATCTTTTTTTGTGGAGGAAAGATTCACTGAGATGCAAGGGAAAGAAATACCTCACGGCTGGCAGAACTCCAGCCACAGAGGAATTATTATGTTTATCACCAGTTTCCCCATGACTTAGTCTTAAAGGGCCAGCCTCCCACCTGCACAGCACAGACAAAGCCCTGACAGAATGATTTTACTAATATTTCTGATCATCTGCATAAACTTATTATGTGGCAATTATCTGGACCGAGTATGTCCCGATGCAATTTGGTTGTTAGGCAGCTGACATAGACTGCTGGCATTTGACTGTTTTAGTTTAACAGACCCAGGCTGTGTTTGTGTTGAGCAGAGAAATAATAAATGATTTACAAAACTGTCACTCTGCACTTCTGCAGATTCATTTGAAAGAGATTTGGTAGGATTCTGTTTGTTAGCAGGAAAGGAAGAGAACAATATTGCCCCAGTTTTCACCACAGAGAATAATGGGAAATGACAGCCTAGAGGCAGGCTGGAAAGGTGACAGCAGAGATAGTTCCCTGGTAAATGAGAAGGAGAATGATATTTATTGAACACCTGCTATGTTCCAGGCACCATTCTAAGCATGTTTTATGTATTGTTTCATTAATTCTGGAAAGGTAAAGTGGAATTATACATGTGAAAGTGCTTTATAACATGCTCTACAAATGTTAGACATAATTAATATTTTCCTTTATTGTAAAGCCTCCTAAGATTCATTTGAGACCATTCCCTGCTTTCTGTTATCAGATGTTAATTTATGTTGAAGCAACAGCAGGTCAGCTTTCTCTTACTCAGAACATTTAAGTAGGAAAAGGTGATGGGAGAAGCAGGTGGATTGGCTCATGAGACCGTGGGAATGTGTTCTGGAAGGGGTCTTTGTTAGATTCTTGTTTTCAATTCCTCCATTGACTTTGACCTTATGTGCTGCTGGTACACCACCAACCATGCTCTCAGAGGTGAGCAGCCCTTTTCCTCTGCCATGTAGTCTCATCCAGGGCTGGAGAGGGAGTAGTGGTGGGGATTAGTCTGGTCCCTCTAGTGTAGGTAAATGACCTCCTGGTTCCCTGTTCACCTGATTTCACCCTGCTCCAGATTCTTTTTGGTGAGTTCGAAGACTACATCCTCTTAATTTTGGAGAAGTTGTACTCAAACGTCGTTTCTAATTTCATTCCACATGCCAGCCCTATTGGACCTCAGCAGCATCTAGATAGGAAAGGTCTGCCGATTGAGAGATGGCCAATGGAAATGGACCGCCCATTCCACAGCTTAAAGGGGCTGATATTCAGCTTTCTGCCCTGCAACCAGAAACAATCAAATTACTTTCCTACTAGGGAGCAAATGGCTGATATTGTACTATTTTAAACTCCTAGGAGTGGAAGGTACCTCAGAACCAATCTTTCTCTTACCAAGTTCTTCCCCAAAATAAAAGTGAAAGAAGGCTTGATTAGGATTGTACTTTTATAATAAAGACACGGACAGAGAAGCTGGAAGAACAAGAGGCACATCTCACTTTCCTTGACTTCCATTTTGCATCAGCATCTCTCACTATGTATCTTAAAAAGTCTTCAGTGGTTTTCACCCTTTAGTGTCAAGTCTAAATTCCTAAGTACAGTATAGCCTTAAGATGCTTCATCAGATGCCCCAACTGAGACCCCAGCCTATCTCTCTCTCAGTAATCCCGTTGGGGTACCCTTCATTATAACCAAATTGTATTTATGTCTCTTCTCTTCCACATTTTTGTCTTAACATTCTCAGTCCCTATGATACCTTCTCCTTCTTCTTGGTACATTCAAGTCCTATTCCTCTTTTTAATTCCCTCTCAACTGCGACCCTCCCATGAAGTCTTTTCAGCTCCCTAGTCTCTTTTCCCCAGGTGTCCCCTTCCTTTCTGAAATACATCAGCCTCAGAGGACTTCACCCAAAGCACTTCACCTTCATTATGGCAGACTTTACACTGTGTAATATTTGACTCTTATTTGTATGTGTATCATCATCTTTTATAGATAACATTTTTACTACTCACTCATCTTTCACGACCAGTCTTAGCAAGGCTCTTTGCAATCTTGCCTTTCTTGATCTGAGTTAGATCTCAGGATCGTTCAGGACCCTGTGTGATAATGCATTGTAATCTCATGGCTGAGTCATAGTGCAGAAGAAGAGACAAGGTGCTTTGAGTCAGACCTGGGTATAAGTCCCATTTCTGCTATTTTCCATTTCAGTGACGGTGGACCAGTTATCTAAACTTTTGGAAACTCAGTTTCTGCTCTTCACATGAGACAATCACACTTAGCATGGTTGGTTATTGCAGTGGCTTGAATTGTGGCCCCACAAAAAAATGTGTCCACATCCTAAGCCTGGAAACCTGTGAATGTTGCCTTATTTGGAAACAGGGTTTTGCAGATGTGATTGAGTTAAGAATCCTGAAGTAAGGAGATCATCCTGGATGTTTTGGGTATGCCCTAAATCCAATGACAAGTATTCTTATAAGAAACACGCAGAAGAGTGTCAGATACAGAGGAGAAGGTAATGTGAAGATGGAGGCAGAGATTGGAGTGATGTAGGTACAAGCGCAGGAAGCCAGCAATCATTAGAAGCTAGAATAAGCCTGGAACAGATTCTCCCTCTGTATAGGGCCTCTGTAGGGACTGTGGCCCTGGTGACATCTTGATTTTTAGACTTCTGGCCTCCAGAACTGTGAGAGATTAATTTCTGTTGTTTAAGCCACCTACTTCATGGTAATTTGTTATGGCAGCCTTAGAAAATGAGTACAGTTTTTATTATGCTATGTTGCTATCTGTCCCATGAAACTGTGAGCTCTTCAAGGGCAGGGACTGTTCCTCGTCCCTCCCCAGACCACCTACCCCTGGGGCTAGCTCAGTGTTTGCAGCAATAACACACGGTTGACAAGTTATATGGACCATATTTTATGACTAGCCCTCCAACAGACCCTGTGGAATTAAGATTGTCACTAAAAAAGAAGAAAACCCTTAAAAAACAAAAAGAAAGAGTTAGAGAAAGATTTAGAGGAAGAAAATCCGTGCACTTTAAGAATTTATGCTCCAAAGTGTTTTTCTTTTATCCATTTATTACCAGTCTCAAAGAGCCGGCAGTCTTCATGTATAATTTAGATCAGAGGCAATGGGATTTCTCTCATTTTCCTTCAGTCATCAATTAGCATTTATCAGGTGCCTACTCTATGCAGAGGCTTGTGCAGCATTAGGCACTCTTAGTATCCACTTTTCAGTTTCTTCACTGACTATCAACCTCTAAACTCCTATGACTCACACAGATAATGTCCACCCTGTTCTGGGGAGACCGCATCCCTCCTCTATTGGAATAGGGCTTTGTCCATGGTGCTGAACGACCATGCATATTAGAACTATCACAACCACCGTAGTAACTCTATACAAAATATACACCTGTAGCAGCAGGTGGGTAGGTCATTACAATAAGATGTTCATTTAATATAAAGAAGGATTTCTAGAACTCTTCAAACATCTCATTCATTCATCTTTCCTCCAAATACTTATCGATCCAGTCCTCTGTACCAGGCACTCTACTAGGTGCCAGAGAAAATGGATCCTGTGATGAAAGTGGCCTCTGCCTAATGGGGGAGACAAGCACCTACTTATAATAGAGAAAGGCTCATGTTAAAATAGATGGATTTTGGTTACCAAGGATAATGTGGTCATAGCCAAGAAAACATGAAAGAACTTGAATGTCTTGTTTCCATTTGTTTGTTCATGTCTTTACTCATTCATTCCTTCATTCAACATCAATTACCTGGTGCAGTAGTCAGCTTTTAGCCCTCATGGGGGATTGAGCCCTGGCAGCCAGGGGTCCTTTTCTCATGGAGCTCTTTCTGCAGTAGTTAGATATTTGACATTGATGGTGTCTCATTCCCTTACAGTTCTAAGGTTCTAGATTTCCATGGTCTAAAGTGAAAGGAACAAAGAATAGGACAAAAGAAGGAAAGGGAATTAATTTCTATTAAGAAATGCTAAACTCTATTTATGCTATTCCATCTAATTTTCCCCAAAGTCTATGGAATCTGGTAGGATTTTCTGATTTTACCAGTAAGGTAGAATATACTAATAAAAATTAAATAGCTTTCTCAAGGTCACATAACCAGCAAATGGAGGAGTTGAGATTCTAACAATGGCCATCTGAACTCAAAACCTGAAGGTACTCTGAACTATCCCCCATACAATCAGACTGGGGATGCATTATATGTACTGTTACAGATGAGGCTGGGGTATAGTGAGGCTCTTCTCACACCTCAATTACTAAATCCCCTTGGTTTGTGTACAGGATATCTTTGTGTGTTGTGATGTACTGAGGCCACTGTAGGTGCTGTCCAATAACTTGAGTGCCCATAAACGCTGGCAGTCAGGGACTTGGGGATGAAGGTTGACTGTTAGCTTTTTCTCTGGGAGAGGACCTGGTATCAATCTCTAGGTAGCACTGGCCTCAGTGACAGCTGTCCTAAGTTGTAACTCTTTTTGGTTTTACTGAAATAACTCACCATGATGTTCTATTTGTCACTTGTCAAGGAAATCAATATAGTCTAGACTTGTTACCTTTCCAAGATCTGTATTGGACAATTTATGGTCAAAGGAAAGTCTAACAACAGAGCAGCAGGGGCAGAGCTGATAAAAGGATCTCAATCTCCCTGTAAAACATTGAGAATTTAGAGCCTTCCTCCAATGGTGGGGGAAGGAAGGGGGTGAAGCTGAGGTGCCCTTGGTGAAATTAAGGAAGGGAGGACATTCACAAAAGGAAGGAGGCTGAGAAGAGGAAAAGGAAGATCTTTAAAATAGGGATGATCATATTTGCTTGGCAGTGCTGTTGTGAGTATTCAATGAGATACTTAATATGTCATGTATAGTGTCTAGCACAGTGCCTGGAACAAAGCAGATCATGAATGAGGGGTAACCATTCTAGTAGCTGTAGAGGAAGAGGGAGGAAAAGACCATGAGTAAAAATAACATCCACAGCAACAGCACAGAAATCTCTAGTGCCAGGAGTGAAAAGAAGCAAATTGTCAACATGAAGGGTAGAAAGCACCATGTTTCATATCCTTTGGTCATTAAATTGTTTCATTCATTCAAACATTTATCAAGCAGCAAGCACTGTGCTAGGTGCTGGGGAAAAAGAAACAAATAAGCAATGGTGTTGCCCCGCAGGACTGCAGAGTCTAGTTGAGAAGATAGATGTAAGCACACAATTGTGTTGGAGGTTGACGGATGCTGTTATAGAGATGGGAAAGGCTCAGGGCGGGGATGCTGTTCCTTCCACAAGCACAGGGTCCACATTGTTTGCTTCTCGCTCATCAAAGTAACATGCATGCGGAAAAGCCTCAATAATATCAGTTGAATGAGTCAGTATTGAATAAAAGAGTGATCTGGGTGCTGAAGGAAGGCTTCGTTGAGACCAAAATGTTTGAGCTAAGATACTTAACATTTGAAGATTAAGAGTCTTCAGGGCAGATGAAGATGTGTGTGTGTGTGTGTGTGTGTGTGTGTGTGTGTGTGTGTGTGTGTTGGGAAATGGGGAGAAAGATGCCAAACCAGTGGAGAAAGTATATGAAAGACACAGCAGGGGCCACTTGAGAATAGGAAGCATTTGGGTGTGGCTGGAGCACAGGGAATAATGGAAGATGAGGCTGAATTGGCAGACGGTGGTGGATTAAAATATGAGCCAGTTCTACTGATTCAGTCATTCCTTCACTTAAAAGGTATTTACTGAGTGCTTACCTGTGCCAAAGACTGTTATAGACCTTGGGAATACGATACTGATCAAACCAGGCAAAAATCCCTCCCCTCATGGAGTGTACATGCTCACAGGTGGGGACAGATAGTAAAGAGCATTGAGAACAGTATACAGTATATTCAACTGTAATTAGTAATATGGAGAAAAGTGAACCCTGGGAGGGAGGCGTGGATGGCTGGGGAGAAGGTATACGGAAACACAGCTCATGGTACCTGGTGGTTGCATACCCTGCAGTTCTGTTTTACAATTTAAATTGGCAAAGCCACGTGACATTTCTCCCCAGGCACTATGACTTTACTTGAACTTGTGGCTTCCATGTGAAATCTGATGCCTGGAGTTTATAATTACGTTGTTAACTTTGCAAGGTCCTCTGGACCCCTTCAGCCCTCTTTAGCCATCCTACATATAATTATAATATCATAGGCCGTTAGTTTTGCCTGTTTAAAAAAAATCATTGATTTATTTCTAATTGGGACTTATAAACACTGTCATCCATATTATGGAACTAGATTTCAATACACACAAACCCTTCTACTAAATCTCTCACATCAGCATAATTGAACACTAATGTTCCTTATCTCTAAAAAAGAAAAAAAAAAGAGTAGTGTTTCTTCTGTTTCCTGCTTCAGGCACAGGAAAGCCTTGGTTGTGGTCTCCATATTGTCTTCTGATGATGGGATTGGGGGTGCAATAGCTCCACACCCCTTGCCTGCTGTAATTGCTATAGGATGAAATCCTTATCTGAGGAAAGAAGGGAAGTAGCTGGATTATTTTTTTGAATTAATCACCTTAAATCCTTTTGGGTCGACATAGGTATAAATAAATGAAAGAGCCTCCTAATTAGGATTAGGATCTGCTCTGTTCTCTAATGTACAGTGAGAAGTTTCAGGTTATCGAATGAAAACAGAAGTTGCATTTTTTTGAAAAAAGGCAGAGTGTGAATCTGGCAATTTGCTCATTTTCATAATTTCAGACAGTGATGTCAAGTGACATAAAATCAACTCTACACATCCTTCAAAGAGCCTTCTTTGGTTCCCCAAATACAGCCGGGGTGGGCTCCCCTGTCCCCGTATTCCTCTACAATATTCCAATAAGAATAGGACTGCCAATGCTGAGACTTTGGGGTTCTTTGCTCACCCCTACCTCCGGCCTGTCTATCATCCCTGTCTTCTGTTTTTCAACACTTCCGTCACAAGTTCTTTCCCCTCAGTTTGCAAATATGCTCAAGCTTATCCCATATTAATGAAAGACAATAAAAGAAAGAAACTGTTCAATCACCATATCCTACCACTGTCCAAGCTTTCTCCTCCCTTTCACAATATAACCTCTTGAAAGAGTTGTCTGTATGCCCTACTCTCCCTCGCTTTCCTTTCCTCCTTGTTCCCTATCACATCAGAAGCTGTGTTTGGCAACATCCTTCCATGACACACTCTACAGAGATTGTTCCTGGTTGAGATGCCCTTGACCTTTCATTTTCTTTTCTTTCTTTCTTTTTTTTTTTTTTTTTTTTGGGAGTATAATTGCTTTACAATGTTGTGTTAGTTTCTGCTGTACAATGAAGTGAATCAGCTGTATGTATACATATATGACCTCCCTCTTGGACCTCCCTCTGCCACCCCCCATCCCACCCATCTAGGTCATCACAGAGCACCGAGCTGAGCTCATTGCGCTATACAGCAAACTCCCACTAGCTATCTATTTTACACGTGGTAGTGTATTTATGTCAAATGTAATCTCCCAATTCATCCCACCCTCCTCTTCCCTCCCTATGTCCACATGTCCGTTCTCTACGTCTGCGTCTCTATTTCTGCCCTGCAAATAGGTTCATCTGTACAATTTTTCTAGATTCCACATATAAGCGTTAATATACGATATTTGTTTTTCTCTTTCTGACTTACTTCACTCTGTATGACAGTCTCTAGGTCCATCCACATCTCTACAAAAGACCCAATTTCATTCCTTTTTATGGCTGAGTAATATTCCATTGTATATATTTACCACATCTTCTTTATCCATTCCTCTGTCGCTGGACATTTAGGTTGTTTCCATGTCCTGGCTATTGTAAATAGTGCTGCAATGAACATTGGGCAGTGACTTTTTGAATTATGGTTTTCTCAGTGTATATGCCCAGTAGTGGGATTGCTGGGTCATATGGTAGTTCTATTTTTAGTTTTTTAAGGAACCTCCATACTGTTCTCCACAGTAACTATATCAATTTACATTCCCACCAACGGTGCAGGAGGTTTCCCTTTTCTCCACACTCTCTCCAGCATTTATTGTTTGTAGATTTTTTGATGATGGCCATTCTGACTGGTGTGAGGTGATATCTCATTGTAGTTTTGATTTGCATTTCTCTAATAATTAGTGATGTTCAGTATCTTTTCTTGTGCCTCTTGGCCATCTGTATGTCTTCTTTAGATAAATGTCTATCTAGGTCTTCTGCTCTTTTTTTTTTTAACATCTTTATTGGAGTATAACTGCTTTACAATGGTGTGTTAGTTTCTGCTTTATAACAAAGTGAATCAGCTATACATATACGTATATCCCCATATCTCCTCCCTCTTGTGTCTCCCTCCCACCCTCCCTATCCCACCCCTCTAGGTGGTCACAAAGCACTGAGCTGATCTCCCTGTGCTATGTGGCTGCTTCCCACTAGCTATCTATTTTACATTTGGTAGTATATGTAAGTCCATACCACTCTCTCACTTCATCCCAGCTTACCCATCCCCCTCCCCGTGTCCTCAGGTCCATTCTCTATGTCTGCTCCTCTGCCCATTTTTTGATTGGGTTGTTTGTTTTTTTGATATTGAGCTGCATGAGCTGCATGAGCTGCTTGCATATTTTGGAGATTAATCCTTTGTCCCTTGCTTCGTTTGCAAATATTTTTACCATTCTGAGGGTTGTCTTTTCATCTTGTTTATGGTTTCCTTTGCTGTATAAAAGCTTTTAAGTTTAAATAGGTCCAATTTGCTTATTTTTGTTTTTATTTTCATTACTCTAGGAGGTGGGTCAAAAAGGATCTTGCTGTGATTTATGTCAAAGAGTGTTTTTCCTATGTTTTCCTCTAGGAGTTTTATAGTGTCCAGTCTTACATTTAGGTCTTTAATCCATTTTGAGCTTATTTTGTGTATGGTGTTAGGTAGTGTTCTAATTTCATTCTTTTACATGTAGCTGTCCAGTTTTGCCAGCACCACTTATTGAAGAGGCTGTCTTTTCTCCATTGTATATTCTTGCTTCTTTTGTCATAGGTTAGGTGTCCATAGGTGTGTTGGTTTATCTCTGGGCTTTCTATCCTGTTCCACTGATCTATATTTCTGTTTTTGTGCCAGTACCACACCGTCTTGATTACGGTCGCTTTGTAGTATAGTCTGAAGTCAGGGAACCTGATTCCTCCAGCTCTGTTTTTCTTTCTCAAGATTGCTTTGGCTATTTGGGGTCCGTTGTATTTACATACAAATTGTAAAACTTTTTGTTCTAATTCTGTGGAAAATGCCATTGGTAATTTGATAGGGATTGAATCTGTAGATTGCTTTGGGTAGTATAGTCATTTTCACAATATTGATTCTTCCAATCCAAGAACATGGTATTCAGTTTCTTAAAGTGATTTGTCATTTTATTTGTTGGTAGCATTTGGCACTGCTGACAGTTTTCTTCTCCTTTGCCGTTTGTTACACCCTCACTCTCCTCTTCTCCTGCTACCTCCCCAGTGACTGTGGTTTCCTCTCCTTCTTCATTGGTCTTACTTTCCCTCTACCTGCTCTTAAACACCTCTTGATTTCAATTACTGCATTTAATCGTTATGCCAATAATGATTAGATCCATATCTAGAGCCCACATGTCTCCTAATGCAGGGTTCACTTAATTGTGTGCTGGTCATCTCCACAGTGGCCTTGGCTTCATTCAGTAATCATGTGGCTATGTTTATACTGGAAAGTTTGCCCTTATATCAACAGTCTCAGCTTCCAACTTATCCAAAGCAGCACACAGTCTGGGCTGTACAAATCTTCAACCCATCACCCTCTCTCCTCCAGATGTCTTCTTTCACAAGGTGTTCCTTGGGATAATGGCTCATATGCTTGAAAAAGGGGCCAGGAGTCCCTGGAACTTTACTTTCCATGCCGACCCTCTGGCTCCCCATGGCAGAGACTGCCTAGCTTTTCACCAAATCCATTTTTTTCTTTTTGGGGACATAGTTGGAAGACATTTACCAACCTGCTTTGCAGTGACTGAATGGAATGTGATGTAAATATTTCCAGACCTGTCCCATGAGCACCTGCTTTGAGATTTTCCATTTCTTCTCTTTGTCTCCCTGTGGCTGAATGGGGAAGGCTCAGAGGCCCTAGGGGAGGATAGAGATAAAAATAACTGCACCGTGAAGAGCCTGACCTTTCTGTTCTGACTCTAATTGAACTTTTCAAGGCAAGAAATAAGCATATTGTAGTAAGCCACCAAAATTTGAGGTTAGCCTATCTTAAGTAGCATACTTCCTAATAACATATTTCCTAACAGTTAACGATTATGTAGCACTTAACATTCTTGATCAATTCATCTTTATTAATTTTAATATTCTCAAAAACTAGATAAAGTATGTATGAATTATTAACGCTCTTTTAAAAATGAGGAGGGACTTCCCTGGCAGTCCAGGGGTTGGGACTTTGCCTTCCAGTGCAGGGGGTGCAGGTTCTGTCCCTGGTCGGGGAGCTAGGATCCCACATGCCTCGTGGCCAAAAAAACCAAAACATAAAACAGAAGCAATATTGTAACAAATTCACTAAAGATTTTTAAAATGGTCCACATCAAAAAAAAAAAAAAATCTTTACAAAACGATAAAAACGAGGAAACTGAGGCTAGAGAAGTTGAGTAACTTGATTATGATCATATAGCTGGTAATTGGAAGAGCTGGGATTTGGACCTACACGGTCTGCTTCCAGAGTACATGCCCGTAACCACTAAACAGAGATTCAAAAGAGATGTGTAGAAGACAGAATAGTGGCTCCCCAAAGATGCCTATGTCCTAATCCCCAAAACCTGTGAACATGTTACTTTATATGACAAAAGGGGCTCTGAAGATGTGACTGAATTAAGGCTCTGGAGATGAGGAGATTACACTGGATTATCTGGATGGACTCTTCAAAAGTCCTTAAAGGTGGAAGAAGGAGCTAGAAGAGAAGATCAGAGGGATGCTATATGGGAAGGACTCACTCCACCGTTGCTGGCTTTGAAGATGGGAGGGGACCATGAGCCAAAGAATGCGGCAGCCTCTAGAGCTGGAAAGGACAAGGAGATACTCCCTAGACCCTCCAGGAAACATGCAGCCCTGCTGACATGTTGATTTTAGCCCATTGAAACCAGTGTCAGTCTTCTGACCTACAGAAATGTAAAATAATAAATTGTGTTGTTTTAAGTTTGTGGTAATTTGTTACAGCAGCAACAGGAAACCAATATAAGATGTAACAGAGGAAAATGTTCTCTCACCATGGGTGGCATTCAAATTTCTCGCAAGTTTCTGAAAAGCAAGCTTGTTGTTACGATAATGCTACTCAATTAGTAGACTGTCAATACCTACTGTGCCCCATTTCTTTTATTTTGTTTTCAGTTTAAGGCAGGAGGAATATTTTTTCCATTTAATTATTCATAAAATTTACATGTTAGGAATGAATAATCATGAACATTCTATTTTGGTTAAAAACGTTCACATAGTGATTTTATCCTAAATAAATACACCAACTCCATAATCTTTATTTTTAATATTCTCGGTTGAACTACTAATGTCTCCTCAACCAATTGTTACCTTCGATTAAAAGTCTTATGGTATTTCATGAATAACCAGATACAAGACGGCACATAGAGAATGCCATATTTTTCATGCTTCTTAGAAGCTCGAGCAGCTAAAACTTTTGAATCCACATGGAAAATATCCTCCAAACCTAAATACAAAGGTCAGAATGATCTTACTCACCCCATTACCACCAAATGCCCCCCCCCTCCTTTATCTCTCCACGCACCGCCAAACATCCTACACCATTGGTTTTTATGTACATTTCTATTAATCCTTTCTGATATTCTCAGCAATGTTTAATGACATTGTTGTCTTTGTGACTATCTCAAAATACAGCTTTGAGAAATTAGAGAAAAATATTGATCATGATGAGAAAGATGAAGGAAGCTGCCAAGATCATATGGTTAGTTAGGGCTGGAGCTGAGATTCACACCCAGACAGCCGGGCTCCAAACCCTGTGCCTGACCACTGCATGGCACTGCCCTGTGACTGTGCACTCTGGCAGGTAAGATAGGTACCTGTTCCAGATGTCTTCCTGAGATCAGAGATCACTGTTTTTAGTCAATGTACTTTTCAGCCAAGGATGCTGAGGCCCTTATGGGCAAAATCACTTACCCAAGGCAACATGACTACAGCCTAAGGGCATAGAATCTAATTCTTCCTATTGTACTAAACTCAGTTGACTTGAATTTTTTAGGGAAAGCATCAAGTCAGATAGCATTTATCCCACAGTTGCATTCATCTTTTGGTGCAAAACCAAGATGAGACCAGGACCCCAGAGGTACTTACTCAATCCTGTACCTAATAGGACATATTTTTATGGTTCTCCCCTTTAGCTGCAATCCTGGAAATGTAAGCATGAATGCTGCTTGTGAACCTTATAAGTGCTTTAGAGTCTTAGGGAAATGAATGGTTGATTGTTCATTTATTCATTCTTCAATGAAAGAATTTAAGCGCCGAGGCACTGAGGCCAGTGAATAAGACACAGCCATCCCCCAAAGCAGCCTGTAAATAAAATATTGTCTCAGCCTATCATAGTGGCAGAGGCACGAGTGTGGAGACAGACTTTCCTAGGCTCTGTGGCTTGTTAGCTGTGTGAACTTGGGCATGTTATTAAAAAATCTCTCAGAACTCTCAGAACCTCTGACTCCTTTCAAAATGAGAATAAAGATGTCTAATTGAATTGTTGTGAGACTTAAATGAAATGTGACATCCAAAGAATGTAGCCTCAAATTGGATTTCAATAAGCGGTAAATAGACGTGTGGAAGCCTGGATGTATGTTCTGTAACAGGAGACATACAAAGTGCTGGAGAGACCGGGGCAGGGGGTGGGCAGGGAAGATTGTGCCTGGCCCAAGAGTTATGGAAAAAAGAATCTTCAGAATCAATGAGCGTTAGCATTTTTCTATGACTATTTTAATCAAATGATCCTAAGCTCATTTTGCCAAGTCTCAGAAACGTGGGCTTTGTGATCGAGTTACATTTGGTGGTGGGAAGGAAGGGTAGCTTGGGAGACAGTCCAGCCTCTGCGTTTCTGTCCCTCCCGTGCTCTGCAGTAGCGGGGAAGCATCTCTGTTCCAAGCACCAGCCTCTTGTTTACCCAATGGACTCCAATAATGAACTCCATTTTTCCCATGTTTTTTAGCATATCTCATTTAATCCTCACAACAACCCTGAAGAGTAGAGGTTATACTGACTTTTATAAATGATGAAGGGTAAGTGACTCACTTGTTTGAACTCAGGGCTATGGACTGTTCATGAAATGGCAAAAGTAAATGCAACTCCATTTCTTCAGCTGATTTTTGCTGTCACTGGGGCAGCTTTGGGTTTCTACCTGAAATTGGGCTTCAAGTTCTTTGACAAGACTCCCTCTTCTTTGCAAGAGCAGCAGGGACGGCCAAGATGGCAACTGGCTCCATGCAGTGTCTGACAGTGATCTTCCATCTTCTCCTACTCCACGGTCTGCTTGACACAGCCCAGCCCCGAGCCCTGAGCTCCTGGAGTTTATGCGAGCAGTGGTGTATTCTTGAGCTTGTAGTGTGCCGGTCTCTGGGGTCTGTGCAGAAACCGTCACCACTCAGGCAGCCCTCACGCTCTTCAGTTAAGCATGAAATAACCTACAGACAAAATACACTTTCATATTCATGCATCATCTCACAACTAACATACGCAACCTTTTTTTCCTCTGGCAGTAGGACTTACCAAAAACAAAAAGGACTATGATGAGGTGGTATTGTCAGTAATTTGGAGTCCAATGAAGGGGATACATGATGCACATTTTACATTATTTACATTTTACAGTCGTTCATTGAGTGCTTACTGTGTAGCAGTCTCTCAGGGTGTGTAAATGTGAAGGAGATACAACTGTTGCCTCGAAATCTCAGTCTGTTTGTCAGTAGGCAGAAAACAAATGTGAAGGAGATACAGCTGTTGCCTCGAAATCTCAGTCTATTTGTCAGTAAAAAACAGAAAACAAATTACAGCAGAACAAAAAAGCAGAAAACAAATTACAATGCACCATATAGAATGACTGATACCTGACCATTTTTGATTTCCAAAAACAGACAGACATTTCATGTGATTCAGTGTGCTCCATGGAAGAGGGAAGGTAGGGAAGTAATTTCAGCTCTGTGGCTCACAGATCAACATGTACTAAGTCCTTACCATCCTCCAGGAGCTTTATGTGAATCATGGCATGTAATCTGTACAATCGCCAGCGGCGGTAGAAGTTAGAGTTATTCCCATTCCAAAGTGAGCAAACTGAGATTTAGAAAGAGCAAGCATGCTAGTGACGTCAGGGCCAGAGTTCTATGCAGGTCTGACTTCAAAGCATTTGATCTCTCTGTTTTATTTGAGTCCCAGTCTTATTACATGTAAAATGAGAGGAAAGACATGCTTCGTCCTTCCATCATTTTGCAGTTACATTTAATTTTCCCATGAAATAACCCTAGTTTATTTTTTTATTTTAATTTTTTAATTTAATTTTATTTTATTGAAGTACAGTTGATTTATAATGTCATGTTAGTTTGAGATGTACAGTATGTGTGTGTGTGTGTGTGTGTGTGTGTGTGTGTGTGTGTGTGTATATATATTTTTTTTTTTCAGTTTCTTTTCCCTTACAGGTTATTACAAAATATTGAGTATATTTCCCTGTGCTATACAGTAGGTCCTTGTTGGTTATCTATTTTTCATATAGTAATGTGTATATGTTAATCCCAACCTCCTAATTTATCCCTCCCCCTCCCGTCCCCTTTGGTAACCATAGGTTTGTTTTCTATGTCTATGAGTCTATTTCTGTTTTTGTAATGTGACAGTAGTTTAAATAGCACATATAAATCCTCAAAAATCTCTACGTTATTAAAGCATAAGAAAAGTACACTTTTGGGGGAAAATTAGTATTTCACTTGTGGAAAGAACCCTATATATATATCCACAGATGCTAATTTTATTTTTTGTTGCCTAGAGGAGGAATGATTCACAGTACCAACTAGGGGTAAAAAAATTCAGAGGCCTCATGATGTAGAGCAAGATTGCTAACAATAGCAAGTGGACAGATCGATAGAGAATCCATTTCAGAGAGCTTGCTTGTGGAAAATATTGATATCTAACTTGGTCATTCCTCCTGTGAAATAAACAGGCACCTGGTCTCTCTGCAAGAAAAACCACACACAGGAGCCGGGGTAATGTTTCTAAACAATTAATTGGAAGATTATCGAGGTTTAATGGATTGGTTCAACATATTCACACAAAGTTATCAAGAGACTTGGGCTAGCAGTTTCCTTGTAGCTGTCATCAATATATGACAGGATGCAGAAGTTCTAAATTATTATTACTTTTTACAGCATTCTGTGTGCATCGTTTACGTTATAAATAGGGCCTATTTGAAAGCCACTGACTGAGTCTTTGGCTTTGTTTCAAACAGCAGATATGGTAGACATTGGGGCATACTCAGTTTCCTAAGGGAAATGATAGAGCTATTTAAATGATAAATGAAAACGTTAAAACTGCTTGATTATTATATGCATGCAAAATGTTTATCATACAAGGGTTTATGCCAGAGGTATGAGAAAGACCCTATAATACACGTGTCAGTTCAACCTAGCCACTGGGAAAATGCAGATATTTTCTTCATGGGGAAGGAAGGAAGGAAGAGGAATATCATAATGTTTGACTTGCCCTCAGGAATAATCTGCCCTATATATGGACCAAAAAAAAAATTTGCCTAGTGAAATTTTTCTTTCTATGGGAAGATACAAACTGATGTAGAGGGAAGACTACAATTCAGTGGAAATTTATTGATTACTCAGTATGTACAGGTATTTCACACACATTGCCTCATAAATCCCTAAGGCAACCCCTTGAAGTGGGATATCTCATATGTAGGTTGAGGCAATAGTGTTTAAAGTTCATGGGGACATACTTAAGGTCATATGACAGTTCACTGGGCAGTGGCATAATCAGAACTTGAGCCTTTTGATTTCAGTCTCTTTTCTTTCATAATCATTGTGTCTATTACTGTGAATCCAACTCATTGTTTGAAAGGGTGATGCAAACTAATGGAAGGAAGCTGTGAAAATAAGAAAATAGGAAACTCATTTTCTTTCAAGGTTAGAGTTTGGGATGTGGGCACTTTCCTTTGTAGTCCCCAAATCCAGGGCTCAAATATCTAAATGCACAGGTTAGCAGGAAGTTCTACTTATTCCCTTTCAAAGCCCCTGTCATCCTTTACATAGCTCCCTGCTCTTACTAGTGCCTTGGGCTGGTGCAGCACTGGCTCACCGTGCTGGTCTGGCATTTAGGCACGGACTGCTTGGCCAGTGCTAGTACTATGGACTGGTTGAGGGAAGTACAAAGCAGCAGGATTTTTGGATGCAGACCAACACCTGCTCTCAGTATTGGGCTAGGTCCAGAGAGAACCACACCCAGGACTTATATAAAATCCCAAGGGCACAGCCCTTTTAATCACCTTTCCTGGGTTTTCAGAGATGTGTTCTGAGTGGGATAGCTTGTCCTCAAGCAGGAGGCTTGCATAGTTGCCAGTTTCCAGTGTCGATTCCCATCTCCATGGAGGGTTCCTTTGATGGAGATTGGTCACACTTCTTTTATGTTACACATTGATTTGAAGGTTGCAGCTCATTTAAATCATAGTCACAGGCACATTCCCAAGAAATGTAGGTCCAAACAGGTTCCAATGTCTGCTACATCATAGGGCCAGAATCACTATATCCTTTCTCAGCCTGATTGACTTGGTGAAAGGACCAGACCATTGATCTTTCAGCTCTCATGGTAGTAGTAATTATGTTGATCTTTTAAGGGATCAAGATATATATTTTGGCATAAGAGAAAATATATGCAAGTAAACTATAAATTAAATAAACATTCCCTGATATAAACCTTGAAGCAGAACTATCAGATGTTCTCCTGATTCTTTTGTCTTAATAATACCAATTTTTTTAGTCTGACCACTCATCTATCTAGACTTACAAAATTCTAGAATCAATGACAGCAAAATAGTAGTGAACACCCCTAGGGTGAAGATTGTGGCAGCTAAGCATTACATACCACTAAATGGAACCAGAACTCCCCAGACATTGTTGATTTCAGGTCCAGACAGAAAATATACAAAGTAAAGCTTAGCATTTTGTTGTAATAGAAAGCTAGAAACTCTCAACTAATCTTAGTTCTTACATTTGTCTGTAATTCTGAGTTAATTTTCACGTGTCGTGAAGTAGGGGAATGACTTTAATTTTTTTGCATAAGGATATCTAGTTGTTGTAGCACCATTTGTTAAAAAGACTATTCTTTCCTCATTGAATTATCTTTGCACCCTTGTTGAAAATCAATTGATTATTAATGTAAGGGTTTATTTCTGGACGCTTAGTTTTTTTTTTTTAATTTAATTTAATTTATTTATTTTGTGTGTGTGTGTTAGTTAGTTTCTGCTTTATAACAAAGTGAATTAGCTATACATATATATACATCCCCATATCTCCTCCCTCTTGCGTCTCCCTGGACTCTTAGTTCTATTCAATTGATCTTTATGTCTGTTCTTATGTCAGTACCACACTGTCTTGATTACTGCTGCTTTGTGATAAGTTTTGAAATCAGAAAGTGTGAGTCCTACAACTTGTTCTTCTTTATCAAGATTGTTTTGTCATTCTGCTTTTCCATATGAAATTTCCATATGCACTGTTTGAACCAGTTTATTACATTATTGAAAATATTGTAAGTTACATTACACACACACTTACTGACCATGAATTCATCTAAATGTACTTTTAAATAAAAAAAAGAGGAAGAAGAGAGATTCCCACCACTCCATTTAGTACCACTGTGTGCTGAGATGAGAGACATGGATTTGAGAACCTAGCAGTTGTTCTGAGTTCCCATGTACTTCTCAAAGTTTGAGCATTTTACCAAGATAGGTGCCTCTAATGTTTAAGGTTGTGTGGTATATTTTCAGGATTAATTCTGAAGGCGTAAAATTCGCAGCATGTGTTCTTACTTTAGAACCTAACTCCTGCTGTCTAATAACTCTTCCATAAACTTCTTGAGCGCAAAGATTGTATCATCAATGCCATGTATAGCTTCTCATATTACATTAGAGAGTTGTGGGTACCCAGTTAGTCTTCTACTTCTACTCTACTGCTATTTATACAGTCTTAGCGCTCCAAGATTAGTCCAGGTTGGTGGCACCCATTGCTCCATAGAGATATCTTAACTGGCCAAGAAGAATCTCATTTGAAATCCATGAAGTCAGTCAAAGAAATAATGAGAAAAAAATAGACTGAATGATCAATTATGCTGGTGGGACCCCTCAGGACAATACTGGGAACAAAGGAAGGGGTAGGCATTGGTTCTCTGATAGCCTGGGAGTTGGTTTCATATATAGCTGTTTTTTTGCATATTCGAGGACACATAATTTTGCTCCAAGCCATGAAAGCACTTGGAATTATGTTATTTCTTTATAAAAACACAAAGTAGATTCAAGCATAGATTTTTTGGAAGTTTTTAATACCATAACTGATTTTTATCAGAAGATGGAAAGGAGTAGCCACCAAATACTTGCTGCCATATTGAATATTTTCCAAGGAATGTACCAACAATATTGACATATTGCCAAAGGCAGGTGAAAATAGCAGCTCACTGTTGAACAGGGTTGCAACCTGAAATTTAGGTCTCTATAAAAAGCTAAAGGATGAGTTTTAAAAAACTCTTTATTTTAACTGCTACATAATTCTCTATGTAAACTTATCATACAAAGAGAAACTTCATTTGCCTTGATCATTACAGACGAAAAAGTCAATAGTTGAACATAGCCCAATCACAGTCATTAGATCATCTGTTCAGATTTGCCGTCATTCTGTGGTGTATCTGCCCCCTCTCAACAGTAGCCTTAGGCTTGTTGCCCAAGCTTGGAATTGTAGAATGGCAACCTGAGAAAGATCTAGCACAAACCTCCTCAACATTAAAAATCTCTTGCAAGATGGCGTCAAGCCTATGCATGACTACTTTTATTAATGAGGAATTTATTATTTACCCAAGCCATTCATTTCACTTTTGTAGGGCTGTAAACAATGAACAAAAATATACCTCAGTGCAACTTTAAATCGCTGGATTATTTTTACCCGCTAGACACATTCTTCTAGATATTGAAGATACCGATCATCTTCCTCCAGGGTCTCGTTTCTATCCTAACTAAATGTCACTATCTTATTCAAGCATTTGTTAAATTTTTAATTTTTTGAAGCAAAATTTAGCCCCTTTTAACTGAAACCCAAATCACATCTATTCTCATTAAAAATGTAAAAACACCCTAGTCACACAATTATGTTGCTAAAATTTTTATCTAGGAAGGAAGAGTCAGATCTTCGGATAAATCCAGGCAAGTCATTCTCATCCCTTGTTCGTAGGTTGCAGTGCCTTGTTGATTTCATTTTCTGTTGTGATGAAGTATAATCTGCTCATTTTAACTGCACAGAGTGGGGAGAATTAACTGTGCTCCCAGATCTGCAGAACCATGAAGAGGGAATCCTGGCTTCTGGAACTTCATTCCTTACAGGGAGCAGAAAGCTATACTTTCACTTTAGCCATATTCCCAAATGAGGGGTTATTCCTCTAATCCCATTCCAACCTTGGACAGAAAAGCGATGGATCTCGGAGATACGCAATCCTGCACTTATCATCTAGGCAGGTTAGAAGAAAGGCTGGGTCCATAAACTCTGTTCTTCATTAGCCACTTCTTTTGTTATGTTTCAGCCCATTTAACCTTCTAGCATGTATGCACATTGTAGTCAAATGATTACAAGAACTAAAGCAACATAACAATTATAGAGCTATATCACAGCAAAGCAACGCAAGAGCTCAGCAACTCCATTAAAATTTTAAAGGAGTTAATCCTCTGGGAAGTGTTCCTATTAATTAAACAAAGGTGAAAGAAAGTAGGTTTTACGTTCATTCTCTGCAAGAAGAAAGTAGGCCATGGCCTGAATGCAAAGGAGCTGTGTGATCACAGGTCAATGCATCAGCTCCTCAAGCACGTGAAGAATGATGATTTCAGGTCATTTATGTAAAGCAATGGGGACCAATTTTGTTCAGTCTTCCCGAGGAGTAAAGAGGTCTTTTGGTCAGAGAAGGTTTCCAGAAGTCCATAGGGGTTTTAATCCCTACAGACCCACACTGTAGTTTAGGAACAAAAGGCAAACCTCATTTGGTATTGAGCTCAGTATCAATGGAATGGATTGGAGAATGAAGGTTGTCTCGTGGAGTAGATCAACAGTCACAGCAAAATGAGAGACTTTGGGTCTCCTGCTCCCTGCCCCCACTACATCTATCCCATCTAAGAGTACGATGCTATGCATTCAACTTGTTCATTTACGGAGTAATTGAGGGTGTATACAATGGAGGAATCTGGTTACCTGGTTTCCCATACATACCTGAAAACAACGCATTTGCCAAGGTGTACTATACACAGATCAGACCCTTTGTGGACCCCAGAGAGGCACAAAGCAGAGCCACCGGGTAAGAGTCTATCAGAGACTTGAGACCCTGGAGTCTGGGGATTATCTATGCTGGGAGGAACAAAGATGACCGAGTCCTACAGCAGGCAGATTGTCCTTCCTCTAGTGCTCTCATGAGCAGGGAGCCTTGTGGGTGACCAGTATAAGGTTGATGAGTACAGATTTGAAAAGCAATTTTGGAACTTACATTACATTTGGAACTATATTGATAGTTAAATTTTCTGTATCTGGATTTGCTGGTCAAGTAGAGATTAACTAGCTTTGTAAAACTGGTACATTTTAGAGGTGTCTAGAAATTGTAGAAATGTTTCAAGAGAGAAAGCTTCAAAAGAGGAATGATCTATTTTTCTATTTACCACTGGTGTCTGGAAAGAGAAAATGTGTGTTTCGCTAGTTTTAATATCAACGATAGAGGACCAAATGAAGGGGCAAAGTTAATGAGAGAGAAAAATTGATGGAAAGTGTTTCAGTTTAGGTTCCCTAAAAATAACCTGACGTGGGGATTCTTATAAAATTGATTTATTGAGGTAGTGATTTCAGATGAAACTTGTAAGGAAATGAGGGAAGCAGGATATGGCCATGAAGAAGCTAGGCAAAGATGCCGGTATAACTGAAATGTAGCCCAGCCTGACCTATGATCATTTTTTGTCAAAGAGGCAAGGATGCTGGCTTTTTGTTCCTCTGCATCAGCCAGTCATTGACTGGTAAGACAAAAGCTCTGGGAAAAAGTTCAATACTTGCATGGTCACAAGGAGAGAGGGCAGAATGGCAGTTTGGAAAATAAATGTGTGTGCAATCCTGGAGGGAAGAGGATTCCAGATTGAACTAACATTTACAAAGAGACAGTTATCTGTCAGCTGCTTTCTGCTGCCATTATCGCATTTTAGGGAAGGGAAAGTTGAGGCTTGGAGAAGTTGCACAATGTACTCAGGAAAGTGGTGGAGTACTGGATACTATTACTCCTGGGAAGCATTATGGGGTAAAAGAGTGGTCTATAAAGTGGGAAGATTCAAGCGCAAAAGGCCAACTGCAAAAAATAAGTTATAGAAGTTCTATCTAAAATCCCTTGCTATCTAGAGTACATAAGAAATAACAAAAGTCTTCCTAATATATATTTAATGTACAGATTGAGAAAGATGCCTTCATTCAGGCTGTATGTCAGATACCCAGGGCCTCCTGAGGGGAGCACAAGCCCCTGTGCATTCATTTGCTCTCAGTGTCCTGCAGTGCCAAGTGGATTCTTAGCTGCTATTTAGTTTAAACCAAACCAACACTCACAAAATAGATAACTGACTTTGCAAGATTTCTGCAAAGAAAAGTGTAGATTAAAGAGGATTCTCTTTTCAAAAAAGTTTTTCGTTCATACCCCTGACCCATTTATTTTGGAACTGGAAGTTTGTACTTCTTAATCTCCTTCACTGATTCATTTCCTCCCCCATCCTCCTTCCCTCTAGCAACCACCTGTTTGTTCTCTGGATCTATAACTCTGTTTCTGTTTTGTTATGTTTGTTCATTTGTTTTGTTTTTTAGCCTCCACATATAAGTGTAATCATATAGTGTTTGTTTTTCTCTGTCTGACTTATTTCACTTAGCATAGTACCGTCTAGATCCAACTATGTTGTCATAAATGGAAATATTTCATTCCTTTTTTTATGACTGAGTAATAGTGTATTGTATGCATATACCATTTCTTCTTTATCCATTCATCTGTTGATGGGCATTTAGTTTGCTTCCATATCCTGGTTATTGTAAATAATGCTGCAATGAACATAGCAGTGTATATGTATTTTCTAATTAGTGTTTTCGTTTTCTTTGGGTAAATACCCAGGAGTGGGATTGCTAGATCATATGGTAGTTATATTTTTAATTTTTTGACAACTCTGCATACTATTTTCCATAGTGGATTCACCAATTTACATTCCCACCAACAGTGCGTGAGGGTTCCCTTTTTGCCACATCCTTGCCAACATTTGTTATTTGTTGTCTTTCTGATCATAGCCATTCTGATAAGTGTGAGGTGATACCTCATTGTGGTTTTGATTTAGGTCTGTCTGATGATTAGCAATGTTGACCATCTTTTCATGTGTCTGATGATCATCTGTAGGTCTTCCTTGGAAAAATGTCCATTCAGAACCTCTTCCCATTTTTTAAATCCATTGTTTGTTTTTTTGATATTGAGTTATATAAGTTCTTTGTACATTTTGGGTATTAACCCCTTATCAGATATATCATTTGCATGTATTTTCTTTCATTCTGTAGGTGGCCTTTTCATTTTGTTGATGCTTTCCCTTGCTGTGCAAAAGCTTTTCAGTTTGATGTAGTCCAATTTGTTTATTTTTGCTTTTGTTTCCCTTGCCTGAAGAGACATATAAAAAAAAACATTGCTAAGACCAATGTCAGTATACTGCCTATGTTTTCTTCTAGAAGTTTTATGGTTTCAGGTCTTACATTTAAATCTTTCATCCATTTTGAATTTATTTTTGTGCATGGTGTAAGAGAGTAGTTCAGTTTGATTCTTTTGCATGTAGCTGTTCAGTTTTCTCAACACCATTTATTGAAGAGGCTATCTTTTCCCCATTGTGTATTCTTGCCTCCTTTGTCTGAGATTAATTGCCCTTGTATGTGTGGGTTTATTTCTGGGCTCTCTATTTTGTTCCATTGATCTGTCTGGTTTTGTGCCAGTACCATGCTGTTTTGATTACTGTAGCTTTGTAGTATAATTTGAAATCAGGGAGTGTGATACCTCCAGCTTCACTCTTCTTTCTCAAGAGTGTTTTTGCTATTTGGGGTCTTTTGTGTTCCCATACACATTTTAGAATTATTTATTCTACTTCTGTGAAAAATGCTATTGCTATTTTGATAGGGATTTTATTGAATCTGTAGCTTGCATTGGGTAGTATGGTCATTTTAATAATATTAATTCTTCCAATCCATGAACATGGTATACATTTCAGTCTACTTTTGTTGTCTTTAATTTCTTTCATCAATGTCTTATAATTTTCTGAGTACAGGTCTTTTACCTCCTTAGATAGATTTATTCTAAAGTATTTTATTTTTATTTTTTGATGTGATGGTAAAGATTAGATTGTAAAGATTAGATTGAAGAGGATTCTAATCATGCAAAAAGAGTAAGTAAAGTGGCAAGATGATATGGCTTCTATTCCTACTCTGTCACCAATATTATGATATAAAAAAATCTATTCATATTCTTAAAGTGGCCTAAAATAGTTGGAACTTCATATGTTGAGTGTGGAGACTAATTATTATGGGAGTTTTTGACCTGAAACAAATAGACTGCCAATTTTTATCCAGCAAAAAAAAGGTTTACTTGGGATAAGCCAAGAATTGCAGTTCAGGGTCTGCAACTAAGGCAAGCCACTTTGCAACTCCTCTGCAAAAAATGAAAAGGAGAACTCTTTTATAGAGGGGAAAAGGAAGTTGGGAGGGCTATAGTAAACAGAATCTATGGTTTTTCATTGGCTGATTTGTGACAGTGTCTCATTGGCTGAGTGCTTGCTAGGAAAGAAGAGGACGTCTTTCTTCTTCCTGTTGGGCTCTTCACTGGTTTTAGGGCATGAGATCTCCCTCTTCTGGTCTCCCAACTCTATTTAATTGAGGCTTCCGTTTATTAATTGTTTACAGGGTGAACAATCTGAAAAGTTTGGAAATTACTGGCAGATCAGAGAATCATACCATATGGAGTTAGATGTGTGTTTACACCAGGCTCTGTATCTTTATTAGATGGATGAGCTAGAACAAGTTAAAGAGCTTCGGTGCAACTCAGTTTATCATCTGTAAATTAGTGGCAGTAATCTCAGGGGTAAAGGAGAGAGTTTTTAAGGCATCTAGCTTCATTTCTGGCATAATTGGTGTGCAAAAATGTACTAGCTCCCTTAATTTTCCTCTTTACTCAGTCCTATTTTGAACTTTATGAAACTGTGTTTCTCTAATACAGTATCAGGTAGGCAATGACAAATAAATCCCAGAAGGATATTTATAATTTTCTTAGTTTAATATTTTCTTATTTCACTTGAAACTAGAATGGAGGCTAACAGTCATTATGAAATGTATCTTTTGTATTGGAGTTGGGCATAGAGAAAAGGGTTTATAAGCTTTTGTCCTTGAAGCTATTTGTAATTGCTAGTAGAGAGTTGCCATCCTTGCTGCATTTTTTTCTTAACATCTTTATTGGGGTATAATGGCTTTACAATGGTGTGTTTGTTTCTGCTTTATAACAAAGTGAATTAGCTATAGATATACATATATCCCCATATCTCCTCCCTCTTGGTTCTCCCTCCCACCCTCCCTATACCTCCCCTCTAGGTGGACACAAAGCACCGAGCTGATCGCCTTGTGCTATGTGGCTGCTTCCCACTAGCTATCTATTTTACATTTGGTAGTGTATATATGTCCATGCCACTCTCTCACTTTATCCCACTTCCCCCTCCCCGTGTCCTCAAGTCCATTCTCTATGTCTGTGTCTTTATTCCTGTCCTGCCCCTAGGTTCATCAGAACCTTTTTTTTTTCTTTTAGATTCCATATATATGTGTTAGCATACGGTATTTGTTTTTCTCTTTCTGACTTACTTCACTCTGTATGACAGACCCTATGTCCATCCACCTCACTACAAATAACTCACTTTCATTTCTTTTTATGGCTGAGTAATATTCCATTGTATATATGTGCCACATCTTCTTTATCCATTCATCTGTTGATGGACACTTAGGTTGCTTCCATGTCCTGGCTATTGTAAATAGAGCTGCAATGAACATTGTGGTACATGACTGTTTTTGAATTATGGTTTTCTCAGGGTATATACCCAGTAGTGGGATTACTGGGTTGTATGGTAGTTCTATTTTTAGTTTTTTAAGGAACCTCCGTACTCTTCTCCATAGTGGCTGTATCAATTTACATTCCCACCAAGAGTGCAAGAAGGTTCCCTTTTCTCCACACCCTCCCTAGCATTTATTGTTTGTCGATTTTTTGATGATGGCTATTCTGACTGGTGTGAGGTGATACCTCATTGTAGTATTCATTTGCATTTCTCTAATCATTAGTGATGTTGAGCATTCTTTCATGTATTTGTTGGCAATCTGTTTATCTTCTTTGGAGAAATCTCTATTTAGGTCTTCTGACCATTTTTGGATTGGGTTGCTTGTTTTATTGATATTGAGCTGCATGAGCTGCTTGTAAGTTTTGGAGGTTAATCCTTTGTCACTTGCTTCATTTGCAAATATTTTCTCCCATTCTGAGGGTTGTCTTTTCATCTTGTTTACGTTTTCCTTTGCTGTGCAAAAGCTTTTAAGTTTCATTAGGTCCCATTTGTTTATTGTTTATTGTCTTTATTTCCACTTCTCTAGGAGGTGGGTCAAAAAGGATCTTGCTGTGATTTATGTCATAGAGTGTTCTGCCTTTGTTTTCCTCTAAGAGTTTTATAGTGTCTGGCCTTACATTTTGGTCTTTAATCCATTTTGAGTCTCTTTTTGTGTATGGTGTTAGGGAGTGTTCTAATTTCATTCTTTTACATGTAGCTGTCCAGTTTTCCCAGCACCACTTATTGAAGAGGCTGTCTTTTCTCCATTGTATATTCTTGCCTCCTTTATCAAAGATAAGCTGACCATATGTGTGTGGGTTTATCTCTGGGCTTTCTATCCTGTTCCATTGATCTATATTTAGGTTTTTGTGCCAGTACCATACTGTCTTGATTACTGTAGCTTTGTAGTATAGTCTGAAGCCTGGAAGCCTGATTCCTCCAGCTCCATTTTTCTTTCTCAAGATTGCTTTGGCTATTCGGGGTCTTTTGTGTTTCCCTACACGTTGTGAAAATTTTTGTTCTAGTTCCGTGAAAAATGCCATTGGTAGTTTGATAGGGATTGCATTGAATCTGTAGATTGCTTTGGGTAGTATAGTCATTTTCATAATGTTGGTTCTTCCAACCCAAGAACGTGGTATATCTCTCCATCTGTTTGTATCATCTTTAATTTATTTCATCAGTTTCTTATAGTTTTCTGCATACGGGTCTTCTGTCTCCTTACGTAGTTTGTTTTTGTTTTTTTATTTTTTATTTATGGCTGTGTTGGGTCTTCATTTCTATGCGAGGGCTTTCTCTACTTGCGGCGAGAGGGGGCCACTCTTCATCGTGGTGCACGGGCCTCTCACTATCGCGGCCTCTCTTGTTGCGGAGCACAGGCTCCAGACGCGCAGGCTCAGTAATTGTGGCTCATGGGCCCAGCTGCTCCGCGGCATGTGGGATTTTCCCAGACCAGGGCGTGAACCCGTGGCCCCTGCATTGGCAGGCAGATTCTCAACCACTGCGCCACCAGGGAAGCCCTCCTTAGGTAGTTTTATTCCTAGGTATTTTATTCTTTTTGCTGCAATGGTAAATGGGAGTGTTTCCTTCATTTCTCTTTCAGATTTTTCATCATTAGCGTATAGGAATGCAAGAGATTTCTGTGCATTAATTTTGTAACCTGCTACTTTACCAAATTCATTGATTAGCTCTAGTAGTTTTCTGGTAGCATCTTTAGGATTCTCTATGTATAGTATCATGTCATCTGCAAACAGTGACAGCTTTACTATTTCTTTTCCAATTTGGATTCCTTTTATTTCTTTTTCTTCTCTGATTGCTGTGGCTAAAACTTCCAAAACTATGTTGAATAATCTTGGTGAGAGTGGACAACCTTGTCTTGTTCCTGATCTTAGAGGAAATGGTTTATGCTTTTCACCACTGAGAAGGATGTTGGCTGTGGGTTTGTCATATATGGCCTTTATTATGTTGAGGTAAGTTCCTTCTATGCCTACTTTCTGGAGTGTTTTTATCATAAATGGGTGTTGACTTTTTTTTTTTAAACTTCGTTATTGGAGTATAATTGCTTTGCAATTGTGTGTTAGTTTCTGCTTTATAACAAAGTGAATCAGCTATACATATATATGTGTCCCCATAACTCCTCCCTCTTGCGTCTCCCTCACATCCTCCCTTTCCCACCCACCTAGGTGGTCACAAAGCACCGAGCTATCTCCCTGTGCTATGCTTATGGGTGTTGAATTTGTTGAAAGCTTTTTCTGCATCTATTGAGATTATCATATGGTTTTTATCCTTCAGTTTGTTAATATGGTGTCTCACATTGATTTGCATATATTGAAGAATCCTTGCATTCCTGGGATAAACCCCGTTTGATCATGGTGTATGATCTTTTTAACGTGCTGTTGGATTCTGTTTGCTAGTATTTTGTTGAGGATTTTTGCATCTATGTTCATCAGTGATATTGGCCTGTAGTTTTCTTTCTTTGTGACATCTTTGTCTGGTTTTGGTATCAGGGTGATGGTAGCCTCATAGAATGAGTTTGGGAGTGTTCCTCCCTCTGCTATATTTTGGAAGACTTTGAGAAGATTAGGGGTTAGCTCTTCTCTAAATGTTTGATAGAATTCCCCTGTGAAGCCATCTGGTCCTGGACTTTTGTTTGTTGGAAGATTTTCAATCACAGTCTCAATTTCAGTGCTTGTGATTGGTCTGCTTATATTTTCTATTTCTTCCTGGTTCAGTCTCAGAAGGTTGTGCTTTTCTAAGAATTTGTCCATTTCTTCCAGGTTATCCATTTTATTGGCATATGGTTGCCTGTATTAATCTCTCATGATCCTTTGTATTTCTGCTGTGTCAGTTTTACTTCTCCTTTTTCATTTCTAATTGTATTGATTTGAGCCTTTTCCCTTTTTTCCTTGATGAGTCTGGCTAATGGTTTATCAATTTTGTTTATCTTCTCAAAGAACCATCCTTTGATTTTATTGATCTTTGCTATTGTTTCCTTCTTTTCTTTTTCATTTATTTCTGATCTGATCTTTATGATTTCTTTCCTTCTGCTAACTTTGGGGGTTTTTGTTCTTCTTTCTCTAGTTGCTTTAGGTGTAAGATTAGGTTATTTATCTGAGATGTTTCTTGTTTCTTCAGGTAGGATTGTATTCCTATAAACTTCCCTCTTAGAACTGCTTTTGCTGCATCCCATAGGTTTTGGGTTATCGCGTTTTCACTGTCATTTGTTTCTAGGTTTTTTTTATTTCTTCAGTGATCTCTTGGTTATTTAGTAGTGTATTGTTTAGCCTTCACGTGTTTGTATTTTTTAGAGATTTTTTCCTGTAATTGATATCTAGACTCATAGCTTCATGGTCGGAAAAGATACTTGATACGATTTCAATTTTCTTAAATTTACCAAGGCTTGATCTGTGACCCAAGATATGATGTATTCTGGAGAATGTTCCATGAGCACTTGATTAGAAAGTTTATTCTGTTTTTTTTGGATGGAATGTCCTATAAATATCAATTAAGTCCCTCTTGTTTAATATATCATTTAAAGCTTGTGTTTCCTTATTTGTTTTCATTTTGGATGATCTGTCCTTTGGTGAAAATGGGGTGTTAAAATCCGCTACTATGATTGTGTTACTGTCAATTTCCCCTTTTATGGTGTTAGCATTTGCCTTATGTATTGAGGTGCTCCTATGTTGGGTGCATAAATATGTACAATTGATATATCTTCTTCTTGGATTGATCCCTTGATCATTATGTAGTGTCCTTCTTTGTCTCTTGTAATAGTCTTTTTTTAATGTCTATTTTATCTGATATGAGAATTGCTACCCCAGGTTTTTTTCATTTCCACTTGCATGGAATATCTTTTCCCGTCCTCTCACTTTCAGTCTGTATGTGTCGCTAGGTCTGAAATGGGTTTCTTGTAGACAGCATATATACAGGTCTTGTTTTTGTATCCATTCAGCCAGTCTATGTCTTTTGGATGGAGCATTTAATCCATTTACATTTAAGGGAATTATCGATATGTATGTTCCTATTACCATTTTCTTAATTGTTTTGAGTTTGTTATTGTAGGTCTTTTCCTTCTCTTGTGTTTCCTGCCTAAATAAGTTCCTTTAGCATTTGTTGTAAAGCTCGTTTGGTGGTGCTGAATTCTTTTAGCTTTTGCTTGTCTGTAAAGGTTTTAATTTCTCCATCAAATCTGAATGAGATCCTTGCTGGGTAGAATAATCTTGGTTGTAGGTTTTTCCCTTTCATCACTTTAAATATGTCCTGCCACTCCCTGCTGGCTGCTTTTAACATTTTTTCTTTGTATTTAATTTTTGATAGTTTGATTAATGTATTTCTTGGTGTGTTTCTTCTTAGATTTATCCTGTATGGGACTCCCTGCACTTCCTGGACTTGATTGACTATTTCCTTTCCCATATTAGGGAAGTTTTCAACTATAATCTCTTCAAGTATTTTCTCAGTCCCTTTCTTTTTCTCTTCTTCCGGGACCCCTATAATTCGAATACTGGTGTGTTTAATGTTGTCCCAGAGATCTCTAAGACTGTCCTCAATTCTTTTCATTCTTTTTTCTTTATTCTGCTTTGCGGTAGTTATTTCCACTATTTTATCTTTCAAGTCAGTTATCCGTTCTTCTGCCTCAGTTATTCTGCTATTGATTCCTTCTAGAGAATTTTTAATTTCATTTACTGTGTTGTTCATCATTGTTTGTTTGTGCTCTTTATTTCGTGTAGGTCCTTGTTAAAATGTTTCTTTTATTTTCTGCGTTCTATTTCCAAGATTTTGGATCATCTTTACTGTCATTACTCTGAATTCTTTTTTCAGGTTAACTGTCTATTTCCTGTTCATTTGTTTGGTCTGGTGGGTTTTCACCTTGCTCCTTCATCTGCTGTGTGTTTCTCTGTCTTCTCATTTTGCTTAACTTACTGTGTTTGGAGTCTCCTTTTTTGCAGGCTGCAGGTTCGTAGTTCCCATTGTGTTTGGTGTCTGCCCCCAGTGGCTAAGGTTGGTTCAGTGGGTTGTGTCGGCTTCCTGGTGGAGGGGACTGGTGCCTGTGTTCTTGTGGATGAGGCTGGATCTTGTCTTTCTGGTGGGCAAGACCATGTCTAATAGTGTGTTTTGGGGTGTCTCTGACATTATTTTGATTTTCGGCAGCCTCTCTGCTAATTGGTGGGTTTGTGTTCCTGTCTTGCTAGTTGTTTCTTGCCACATTTTTATTGGTACTAATACATGCATAACATTTGACCTGTAGAAAGAGATTGTTAAAAATCTGTGCCTGTGATATTGTGATTTATATATTTCTGTTATATATTTGGTCTTCTTACTAAGTTCCTGGCTCACAGCTCCCCAAACCCTCGGAATTTCCTGTGATATGATCAATAAAGGTTTCTTTTGTTATGTTAATTAGGTGATTTGGGGAAAACCTTTAGTTAACCAAAGGATGTAGCACTGGTTGTGAAAAGAACCAACCAAGTGATGAGAGGGATGGAACTTTCATTTCCCCCCACTTCACCTCTGGGGAGGGGAGTGGTGCTGGAAGTTGAGTTCAATTGGCAATGGCCAGTGATGTAATCAATTGTGCCTGTGTAAGGAAGCCTCCATTAAAAACCAAAAGAACTCTAACTCCATCCACCTCACTACAAATACCTCCATTTCATTTCTTTTTATGGCTGAGTAAAGAGTGAAGTAAGTCAGAAAGAGAAAAACAAATACAGTATGCTAACACATATATATGGAATCTAAGGAAAAAAAAAAAGGTCATGAAGAACTTAGTGGCAAGACGGGAATAAAGACACAGACCTACTAGAGAATGGACTTGAGGATATGGGGAGGGGGAGGGGTAAGACGTGACAGGGTGAGAGAGTGGCATGGACATATATACACTACCAAATGTAAAATAGGTAGCTAGTGGGAAGCAGCCGCATAGCACAGGGAAAGCAGCTCAGTGCTTTGTGACCACCTAGAGGGGTGGGATGGGGAAGGTGGGAGGGAGGGAGACGCAAGAGGGAAGAGATATGAGAACATATGTATATGTATAACTGATTCAGTTTGTTATAAAGCAGAAACTAACATACCATTGTAAAGCAATTATACTCCAATAAAAAACAAAAACAAACAAACAAAAAAACCAAAAGAACAATGTTCAGAGAGCTTCTGGTCTGGTGAACATGTTGAGGTACTGAGAGAGTGGTGCACCTGGAGAGGGCAGGGAAGCTCTGCACCCCTTCCCCATACCCTCCCTACTGCCCTATACATCTTTTACAAAACTGACTTTCCCTGAGTTATATCCCTTTATAATAAACTAGCAATGTAGTAAGTAAAATGTTTCTCTGAGTTCTGTGAGCTGCTCTAGCAAATTAATCCAACCTTAGGAGGGGGCCTTGGGAACTTCTGATTTATAGCCAGTGTATCAGAAGCACAGGTAACAACCTACTCTCCTGACTGGTTGGTGTCTGAAGTTGGGGGTGGGGGGAGTCTAGTGGGACTGAACCCTCAACCTGTGGAATCTAATGCTCTCTCCAGGTAGGTAGTGTCAGAATTGAGTTGGATTATAGGGCATCCAGCTTGTGTCCCGAGAACTGCTTGTTGGAACCCCCCTCCAGTGTTGGAATTGATATCAGAACCTATTTAGGGTCTCAGGTTGGACTCTCTAGAAGCAGAGCCTGACACAAGGATTTAGGAGTCTCTGGTTTACTGAGAGTATCTTCACAAATAAACAAAGCAAAAGAAAACAAACCCAAAAGCACCCCCCCCCAAAACCAACCAAACAACTGGGAAAGCTCCCAAAGTCATAAGGAAGAAGGGAGCTGGGTAAGGCAAGGTAAGGAGCCAGGAACGTAGAGTCTAACTTGGCTCACTCCAAAGGGGAGCTCTGGGTCATAAACAGCACCAGAAACTTGTGTTCCCTCATGGCAAACAGATTGGGCTTTTGACCACTAAATCCAGCACAGGTCATTGGCTGCTCCTATGTGGGTAGGGAGGTGAGGGAGAGTTGTAGCTTCACTTGCCAGGTGGCTCCTATCAGCCAGGGAGAATTTTCTAGAGAAAGGGACTGCTGTGACCCTACCTACCATGAGGTGGGCAAATACACTTTTTCTGGAGAACGCTTTTACTGTCTTACGGCACGTGCCAGCAACACAGTGTCAGGTGTTTGTCTGCCAATTGCAAGCATTCTCTTGATAGCCCAGAGCAGCACTGTCAAGTAGAAATATGAAATGGACCATGTATGTGATGTAAAATTTTTTAATATCTCCATTAAAAAAGTAAAGCAAAATGGTAAAATTAGCGTTAATATTATATTTCATTTTACCTCTATGTATCCAAACATTACCATGTTGACAGGTAATTAATATAAAATTATTTATGATATTTTACATTCTTATTTTTGAGGTAGGTCTTTGAAATATGGGGTGATTTTCCATGTGGATAATGGCTACCATATTGGACAGCACTAGACCTCAGCGTCTAGATGGGTGGTTGACTTCAAAGGGGCCACCTTGTTGTCAGATCCCAATCAAACCATAAATCTTGTTTATATTTTCCTGTACGGCATACACTTGTGGAAGTAGCATGAAGATATGAGCATATCTTTTAGGAGAAGTGGGGAAATAATGGACTTTGTAGTGAGTAGGCTTGGATTTAAATTCTCATTCTGCCATTTACTGATTTTGGCTAATGTATTTAACCCCAATTTATTTGAATCTGTTTCCTCAAGTGGGAAATGGGATAATGTTTACACGGTGGGGTTGAGGATTGGAGACATGCCTGGCCTGGAAGAGGTGTCAGTAAGCCAGTAGTTAGTATATCCTCATTGTGGTAGTGGAGTGTGTGCCCCACGTGGAGAAGGTACACAGATATCCATTTTCTCTATCTTCTCTCTGTCTTCTCCATCTCCCGTTTTCTCTTCTCTCCTTGTTCTTGCATATTCAACTTTTCCACTTTCTTTCCTACAGTGTATCTTTTCGTTCACAAATTTGAGTGAAACATTCTTGAAAGTATTGTTTTGAGGCTGGTTTCCTTAAAAACAAAGATTTTCAAAGATTAAAGCTACCCTTAGAGGTCCAGTTCAAGTGTCATGAGTGAAAACACTTGTTTGCATGTTTCTTTCCTTCTTTCCTGCCTTCCTTCCCTCCTTCCTTTCTTCATCTACCAGCTCCTCCCAGTAAGCTCACAGTCCTCACTCTGAAATTCTTAGGGTTTGGTGTTTGTTATTTTTGTATGTCAGAATGCTTAAATCCATAGGTTAGCCAAAAAAAAGTTCAGCTCTGCTTATACTTTTTACCAAAACAAGCCTTATAAGCATTGGGAAAAAAACAAATAAAAAAGATCAGTCCTATGACTAATACAGTAGAAAGATTTTCTTTTTGCTGGTTTTTTTTTTCCCTGCAGTGTGTCCCACATTGTCACTACTTAACAGATGGCATTGTGATTGTGTAATTGCTGTAATGAATATAATTAATAATGCAACTGACTATGATCTCAGCCTTATTTCCTTTACTAACATTGAAAGGGTCCTGAAATGTTTCCAGTTGAGTTCACAGACTTCTTTTTAAATTAGTTTATCCACCACATGGCTAAACACCCTGGGGAAGAATAGCAGCCAAATCTCTGAGTGGTATACAACTGGTAGCCATTCTATATAAACAGAAGTCTTTATGTACTTTGCAAATGTGCCCACAGTTCACAGGTGATCTAAAATAATTATTCTCTCAATAGCCCAGAGAAGTACTGTCGCACAGACATAGAACCTGAACCACATATGTAATTAAACATTTTCTAGTAGCCACATTAAAAACTAAAAAGAAACAGGCAAAATTAATTTTAATAGTATATTTTATTTAACCCAATAGAAAACAGCTTTTTTCAATACATCTCTTGCCATCTATAACCACCCTGTCTAAGTTTCTTCAAGAACAAAATGAAAATTGCATGCTGAATGGATTGCAGAAGCAAAGCCACATGACAGTGAACAACACGTGATAGACAACTTCTCTAACTCTGAACATGAGATGGTCAAAGCCAGATTTGGCCTATGCTAATTAAGGTGGTCAGGTTCAGATAAGTCTCACGTCTGGAGTTTGTGTAGGAGGGCAGGAAGTCATGCTTGGACAATGAAAGAGCTAGTTAATGATCATATTTAAAGGTCATTCATTTACTTTTCCAGTAGCCTAGTGACACTTATGCTAAGTTACGGTAGACACGTTATAAAATGTCACAGATTTATGGACCATTGCCATATGGAGGGCTTAGATCCTAAGACTGGTTTGTACAGAACTGTGACTCCATATTGTTATTGATAACATAATTAGAGGAAACTGTTTTGGCTAGAACAGGAGGTTGGTATCAACAATTTAACAGCTCAGCTTTATTCAATGCTCTAATCTTCTGGAGAACCTATAGATTCCCACGCTGATTCATTAGTAGAATCGGAAAGTATCGTTGTGGTCCATTAAAATATGGTGTAAGATAGGGGAGCACAGAGTGGTCCTCTAAGATCTTACACTAGAGAATGACACAGATACAAGGCAAAGGATGAATTTAGGGGGACAAATTATTGGTGTATTTGCCTTCTTAATATTTGCCATGACTATAAAATAAAAAGGTGACTTTTCCAGTGTAGTAAATTAGTTATATTACTTAATAGATAAACTTCATTAATTACTAGTGATTCTGAAAAATGTTAAGGAAGTTAAAGAAGGAGGTCAAACTTGACAAATAAAAAATTAATGACCACATGGCCAGTTGGAAAATACAGCTGTTAAGATGGAACCAACAAAATATGAGAGATGAACAAAATGGCAGGCCAGTAAGTGTGGTGGGCGTTTTTTTGGTGGCCCTTCATTATCCAATTTATCTTCTTTGGCAGTATCACTCTGATTTCCATAGGGGAAATATTTCTTCCTCCACTGCATGTGATCTGGTGGGATTATCAGTCCAGGGTTGTTGCACTGCACTCCTCCAGACAAGAAGAAGACCTATGGCCCAAGCCATGTTGATTGGTCTCTTCACCCTAGCTCTCTGAGTCTTGAGGAAAAAGATTCAGTGGTAGAAAAATAAGTTGGAACAGATTAATTCTGGGGGCATGCCCTGAAGAGACCATCCATCATTTTCTGCTTCCTAAAGCTTTAGTTCTTGCACCTTTCAAATCCCAGTTTTCTGATTTTCCCATTGATTAAGAGTTGTGCAGTATCTCTCCAATTAATTCCCTTTTGTGTAAGTTAGCTAGAGTTATCTTATTAACTTATCACAGGAGTAGGCTACTTTGGCCCATGGGCAAAATATTACCAGCACTTACTTTTTGTAAATGAAGTTTTATTAGAACACACCAATGTTCATTCATTTAAGTATTGCCGACAACTGCGTTAATGATGCAACAGCGGAGTTGAGTAGTTGTGACAGAAACCATATGACCCTTAAGCCTAAAATATTTCTTATCTGGCCTTTTAAGAAAAAGTTTGCTGACTTTAGGCTTATCGAATGTCTTAGATTGAGTCCTTTTGGGAGCAGTCTCTAAGATAAGGATTTTATTGCAAGTAGCTTATTTGTGAGGTGATTCTGAAAAAAGGAGTGGGGAAGTGAGATAGGAGAGGGAAGAAAGCAATAAAGGTTCCTGCTGTGGGTGATGATCTCAACTCCAGTGGAGTATACAGAGAGACAGTGTAGAACATGCTGCAGAGTTTCCCCATCTGTAGGTTGAGGGAACCAGAATACTTATATCCCTGAAACCTGCTTGCAGGATCGGTGACTCTCCTGTACTTCTGGTCTACCTGGTACCTAGCAGGATGGGCTCCACCTGATAGGGGAAAATCTGTGTGGGTTGCCATTTAATTTTGTTGATGGTTTCTTTTGCTATTCAGGAGTTGTTTGGTTTGATGTACTCCTACTTATTTTTGCTTCTGTTGCTTGTGCTTTGGGTGTCATACCCAAGAAATCATTGCCATGACCAATGTTAAGGTTTCTCTATTTTTTCTTCTAGGAGTTTTATAGTTTCAGGTCTTATGTTTAATCCATAAATCTTTAAAATCCGTATGTCTTTTTAATCCATAAATCTTTAAAATCCATATGTCTTTAATCCACTGTGAATTAATTTTTGTGAGTGGGAGAAGATACGGTTCCAGTTTCATTCTTCTGCATGTGGCTATCATGTTTTCCCATCACCATTTATTGGAGAGACTATTCTTTCTCCACTGACTATTTTTGGCTCCCTTGTCAAATACTAATTGAATTGTAGAGTTGAGGATTTATTTCTGGGCTTTCCATTCTGTTTTATTGGTCTATGTGTCTATTTTCATGCCAGTATCATACTGTTAGGTCACTATAGCTTCGTAGTATAGTTTGAAGTCAAGAAGTGTGATGCCTCCAGCTTTGTTCTGTCTCATGATTGCTTTGGTTATTTGAAACTTCACTTTGTGCTATGTGAAAACTATACTGAAGATGGAGATAAGACTGTAAGCAGAAGACAAGTTGAGAAGTTTCTGAAATGTTCCAAGTAGGGCATGGACTACCCAAGGGGTTTTTTGAAATGCATGGAGGGGAAGAGACAGATTCAACAGATGTCCAGTAGAAAGAATCTACAGGACTTGTGCATGTAGTGGCAGAGCTGGAGGAGGGACAGCCATCTCAGGGTTCCTGGCTCAGAGGTCGTTTACCAAGCAGGGAGTATAAGAATGGGCTTTGTTTTGGTAATGCTCAGTGTGGCATGGGATCCTATGTATTCCTCAAATCTCTTTCTTTTTCTACTTGCACACAGCAAGACCATTTCTCTCATTCTCTCCTGCATTGGGAAGGACTATGGTACTGAATTTTGGTCAGTGGAATTCTGTTAGAAGTGAAATGTGCCATTTCCAGACCCGATCCCCCAGGTACAGTCTTCCATGCACTTTCTCCTCATCAGTTCACTAGATGCAATGGATAGAGTGGAAGACTGAGCCCAGGGGATAGTAAAGCCACCACATGGAAGGAATCTGTGTCCTTGAATGACTACAGAGTAGAGACCTCTCTCCCCCAACAGCCCTGCATTGGACTGTGACATGAGTGAGGGGATTAAAAACCTCATAATCTTAAGCTATTAAGATTTGGAGATTATTTGCTTTAGCAGTTAGCGGACCATGACTGATAAGCTTGGTTTGAGAGGTTCATGGGAGAACCAAGCAGCCAGAAAGTGTTGTTCTGGAGCTAAGACCCAAAGGTCATGAGATAAGAATGGGGATCAACAGCTGTCTTTCTTCTCCACCCCCTACCTGCGGGTCACATCTGCATCTCTGCTTGAATTACTTTTCTTGGTGAATTATGTAACGTTCTTCTTCATCACTCAGGTCAGAGGCCTGACTGTAGTTCTGTATTTCTTCATTGTCATCCACATTCATGGTGATGAACTGTGCCAGGTTTGCCTCCTTCACATCTCATGTATTTACATGCCTGTCTTTTCATCCCCATGCTGCTTCACTCATCAGTTCTTTGCTTGTCCTGTGTGTTCTAGGATGTTTAGCAGTATCATTTGCCTTGTTAGATGCCTGTAGTACAGCCTCACAAGTTGTAACAACCAGAAATGTCTCTAGATAGTGCCAAACATCTTCTGGGGGGCAAAACTGCTCCCTCAGTTAAGACTTCAAGGACTCAGAACACCTAAGGACTTAGGACTTGGAGGATGAGAATGGGAGATTTTCATTTCTGATGGTATTCAATAGAATTCTCAGGCTCTAGATGGAAACACATGTCAACAACAAAATAAAAGACAAAGTTAGCACATTTGACAATGCAAACATCATTTGAATAAGTGTAATTTTTTAGTAAACTCTCATGGCAATTATTTCCTTGGAGATAACACTCATTAGGATCCCTGGGTTCAGATATATCTGTCAAAAATATTTCTCCTTTATACACATGCTCTCCACATACCCACCTGGGTTTGCTGGCAATCTCAGCTATGGGAAGCACAGAGTGACTCCAGTACTGGAATAATTACCTAGTTCAACCTAGGACAGTGGTGGCTGAGGCCTGAAATGGTAACTGTGGTCTCACAAGGTTTGCCATCACGCCTAGTGCTAGATGCCCTATGTCTTTTACGCCTCTGAAAAATCTTATTTTCTTGTGTTTCTGTTGACTAGTGGGGAGGAGATTACATTTGGATGAAGAAAGAAGCTGAAACTCTATGGAGTTAATTAACTGACCCTGAATTTGAAGCTCAGTCTAGAGAAGTAATCCTACCCACCTTACATCACACGGGCTGCCCTCTAATTGCCTTGCCTGTGCTTACAATTTCCTCATTTAATTGAAGCTTGAGTCAATACTTTGAGGTGTTTCAGTAAGGAAATATTGCCTGGTGAAGCTGAAAGGGATCATCAATTGAACCAGACAAAATAATTTCTGGAAAAAAATCCCAGCAAGTTGGGGGCACTAACTTTCTCATATTTTTAAAATGAGAAATGTAGCTGTTGGTTGTCAAACTCAAGGGTTGAGCACATGGGAAATGCCTTAAGTAATGCCCTCACTGGGTGCTGAAGGAGGAAACCTCAGCCTAGCCCCTCAGCAGCATCTCCTGGCATCACCCTGCAACTTAGCCATGCCAGATTCCTTACATACCTTGGAATACACTGAACCTTTTTATCCTGTGCCTTTTCTCCTGCTGTGTTGTCATCCTCCTCCCTTGTCTGTCTGGTGAATTTCACACATCATTAAGAAGACTTCCTGTGCTTCCTCCTCACTGAAGTACCACTGATGACCCTATGTGGTTACTTCCTTCTATAGTTCCCATGTCACACAATTTGGAAACTCGCTGTCTTGGAATTACTAATTATCTGTCTTTTTTCCAACACTGATTAAAACTCTGAAGATGGGCACTGTGCTTTGTTTCCCTTTATACTTCTGTCTAGCATTGTATCCTCAGGTGGTGTATTCATCAACGATAAACTGTATTTCTCCAGAGAGGGCAGGTTTAAGTGACCCAGTAGCAAAGAGCTGGCAAGAGGCTGTATGCCCAGCTTGAATGATCTTATAGAGAAGAATGCTGTTGCTGTTAATGCCTCTACCAACCCAACCACCATGTAATGCAATTTTTGGCTGATTTAACTAGCAGTTTCCACACATTGAGTATCAAAACCAAACCAGTTCTACCGTTGACCTCATCCAGCAGGTTGAGTCTGCCCTTGGGGCTCTGTCAGTAACTTCAACTGTGCATAGTTGCTGGGGAACATGGAAGCATGCAGGAAAAATGAGACATGGGCATATACCTACTTGAGAGGAATGTTTAAGGAGAGATTTTATCTTTTCACTCTTTCCTTTGCTATGAGAATTTTTACGAGGCTGGTTGGTGAAAAAGGCATGTCACACTTATGGCTGTGCTTGCACGTGCATGAGCATGACTTTGTACATACCCACCCAAAGTCCCCTTGAATCATTCTGGCAGCTGTTTTCCTCCCGCGGGTTCAGGAGGACTTCTGCCAGCTGTGAAGGAAAACTGCTGCTAATAAATGCTACCCTGGGCCAGTGACCTTTACCAGGAATCATCTGTTACTAGGACATGAACCAGCACGTGTGGAAAAGCCTGCACAGAAATCTGTTGGGGAGGATGGAACAGAGCAGGAAGAGGAGAGCTGACCAATCAGGAACGCAGTTGCGGTGGAATGTTTGCTCCATGGATCTGGAGTGTTTTCAGTCATGGATTCCCTGGAGCAGGTGGAGGGGGAGAAAAGGATCAGAAGGACCACATACCCCCTCCCCACTGCCTGCTCCATCACTGGCCAGCCCCAGTGTTCCCAGCATGCTCCGTGCTTTTTGCTGTAAACAGGCTCTGAATCCTCTGAATCCTGCTGAAGGCAGGAGGAGCAAAAAAAAAAAAAAAAAAAAAGACAAATTAAAAACAATTCAGTTTGAACTGTTGATAAAAAGCTCACCCCTAAGAACTCCCTGGCGGTCCAGTGGTTAGGACACCGTGCTTCCACTACAGGGGGCACGGGTTCCATCCCTGGTTGCGGAACTAAGATCCCACAAACCACGTGGTGCGGCCAAGAAAAACAAAAAATTCGCCCTTCTGAGCCCAGAGGTGGGTTTAGGTTTTGTAGGGCTGAACGCTTATATAAGTAGTGTGTATGAGTGCACGTTTGTAGGTCTCTCAAAACAAATAACCTTTAAAATACAAAATTAGGTATAAAAATCATACAAACGATAACGTTAAAGTGCTGAAATACACCACATCACATAAAGCCCAGAAAATATAAATTTTATTGACTACCTGCCAATTTTTATCAGTTAGTAATTTTAACTGCTATTATATATTTATTTATACATATCTTTAAGATATATATATTTAAATATGTGTGTAGATAATTCTATAAAGTATACAAAAATATTCTGAAATTAAGGCGTAAATAATTACAAATAAATATATTAAAATTGTTGCCACATTGTACCGAGATCCATAATTATATAATCAAATAACTCATTATATATCTTGACTTACGGATAATGTGTAGGTGGTTTGTCGTTGGAACACTTGTTTCTTCAGGTGGATTTGTGGAATCAGAGACCTTCTTGTGTACCTCTTGGCCTGGGATCACCAGACTTTGTCTTATGTATCAGATATGCTAAGATCTGATTTGATTCGTTGGGACACATATGACGTGCAACTTGACACAGTGCTATATCCACTGTCTGTTGTACTGCTTCAGGTTTGTACTTACAAACCCAGGAATTTGGTTTGCTATATTCAATTTTGCATAAAGAATGCAATAAAGAAGGCATTTGTAACTGTTTAAGATACATTATCAAGTATATTCAAGGCAGGAGAACAATTTGACCTGGGATTGATTAGAACAAAATCTTCTGGTTACAAATTTACACGTCTGTTAATTGGAAGAAGTTTCCACAGACTAGCTTCTGACTCCACACATTTTAAAACATTTTTTTTCTTCATTGCCTGCATAAGTCTGATGCCCAGAGCTTTGGGATGTGTTTGTATCACATTTCCACCTCGAGTCCCATGTCATGATGTTCAGCACAGCAAGAGTATTCCTGAAAGTTCTTCCCATCTTCTTACAGCAATAATTTTACATGAAAGGGACTGAGAGCCACATAAATGTGTCCTACTGTACCCAAACAAAACATATGCCTTTCCTTACTGGATTTAAAAATAAAGATGGTCACCCTAATGTTACTCTGCCTGAGAGAGCAGAGACTGAAGTTTTAAGCAATTGTGGTTTTTTTAAAAGATATTTATTTATTTATATTTTTATTTAAAAATTTTTTATTGGAGTATAGTTGATTTACAATGTTGTGTTAGTTTCAGGTGTACAGCAAAGTGAATCAGTTATACATATACATATGTCCACTCTTTTTTAGGTTATTTTCCCATATAGGTCACTACAGAGTGTCGAGTAGAGTTCCCTGTGCTATACAGTAGGTTCTTATTAGTTATCTATTTTATATATAGTAGTGTGTATATGTCAATCTCAATCTCCCAATTTATCCTTCTCCCCTACTATTCCCCCCTGGTAACCATAAATTTGTTTTCTACATCTGTGACTCTATTTCTGTTTTGTAAATAAATTCATTTGTATCAATACCATGTTTTTAGATTCCACATATAAGCAATATCATATGATATTTGTCTCTCTCTGTCTGACTTACCTCACTTAGTATGACAATCTCTAGGTCTATCCATATTGCTGCAAATGGCATTATTTCATTCTTTTTTTATGGCTGAGTAATATTCCATTGTATATATGTACCACATCTTCTTTATGTCGCAATTGTGGTTTAAACGTCTTACTTTTGCAAATTTTGCAAAAGTTTAATATCTTGTGAACACATTACTATAGCTCCTCCCAGGGCCTTGGAAGAGCCCTGTGCTAGTGAAGATTTCTGAAGTTTAAGTTTCATTACTGTCATTATAGACCTTCCCTGGTTTTAGCTAGAAGTCTATGGATTATCTGACTTGCTGGTTATAGCTGGTTATAGCTTTGGGAGAGTTTTCATTCATTCATACATGCATTAATTTTTTCCTTCATATTTCGTTCATTTGATTATCTAGCATTTATATATTGTTATAGTATATTGCCCACTGTGTGATGGGACAGACAGACAGATAGACAAAAGCCTAACCCAAAGTCCAGAGACTCAGTCTCCTTCTCCAGGTCCTATGCCCGTGGTTACTTTTGTAAGAAACAGAAACAGTATTTGTTGTTTTCTCTCTGGATTGACAGCTGATTTCAAAGGGGCCACAGGGTACAGGATCCCTTCCAACTCTCCTTGCTCTGGGGTCCAGAGAGCTTTCACTTCACCTTTTTCCCTGCTGGTAACTCCTGTTGGACCAACCCATCTCTCTCCTCCAACCACCAAGAGAATCAGAAATTCTGATATGTCGGGCGGACACAGATACTTTGCTAGAAAGAGAAGTAGAACCTTGTGCTCCTTTGAGGATCTCCAAGTAAGAATTCTTAATCCCAAATGGCGCTTCTATCCTACCACTTCATGTCATGGGTGTCTGAGTCTTCCCATGAGGGACTCATTCTATTCTTGAAGGCCTATCATCTCACGAACAGAAGTTTTTTCCTTTCTCTTATGATCTTGGGCCAGTTATTTATCTCAGTGAACCTCAGGCTCTGCATCTATAAACCCAGGTATAATGAGGGGAAAATGATAGAGCATTTGTGGGATGCTTGGTGAGCAGGAAGTTATGAACAAAGGTAATTTCCTTTCCATTAGGAACTGAGTGTTCAGGGCAGGTGCATTTTGAAAGAAGATGCAGAACAAGCTTTACAGTGCTGTGTCCTCGTGTGAGGACATAGAAGCTGCATGTAGAAACCCCCATCTGGCCGGTTACTCAGCATGTGACAAACCTCTTAGTGAATCTGTTTATTTAAAACACATTGCTGGATTGCCCAAGGGTGTATTTTACAAAAAATATATATATTGCTGGAAATTAAAAATTATTTGAAGAAAGTGAAAACTTGGGCAAATTTGTAAAATTTCTTTAGTCCATGTGCTTGCTCCCAGCACCAATCCAGGCACATGGGATTGTCCAGTCTCAGAAATATAGAAAGGGCATACAGCTATGTCCCAATTTATATTTTTTATTGTATACCAAGTCACCTATCATGTTGCTATTAGAGCAGATAATATTTGGTCCATAATGTACCAAAGGGAGGGATATTAATTTTCATTTGGGTCGGATCTGAAAACTGCTATGCACACCCTGAGTGACATCTCATTTTTCCTGATAATGATGTTGATATGTCTCTGGAATACCCATATGCTCAGCATTTGCTGCTTCAAACTTGTTCATCATTAATTATGGCTATACAGAAGCTGCCAAAAATTAAGCTCTATGGAAGATTTAAATTTGAGCTCAGAAGTGAGTGAAATTTATATGTAGAGGGAGAAACAGACTCAAAGAGGTGAAGTTTGCACAACCAGGAAGTAGCAGAGCTAGGAAGTTAATCCTGTTGGTCTGATCCTAAAGTTTGTTTGGAATTCCCATGACACCCACATGGCTTCCAATCCCAGAGGAATTCATGAGTAGGGACAGGTTTCCTGGGCTCTACATGGAGACAAACATAGATATGAATTTTGCAAGTTGCTGCTTCACAAGCAAAAGTGTGATTTCAGCTGCTCCACAGTTTCGTATGGGAGTGTAGAAGGGATTTGCTTTTTAAAAAAATGTGTAAATACCCCATATTTGCATTTCTGTCTGAAATTATGAGCTTTTACTTAGCTTGCCTAACATGTTGGGAAGTGGAAACAGGAAAGGTTTAGGTGAGGGCCGTTCAACAGAGATCACACTACCTTTCTTTTTAAGGATTCTACACTTTTAGGTATCATTCTTATACACATTATTTTGGTGGTTGATAAACATTTTTCATAAAGGGTCACAAAGTGAGTATTTTGTATCAGAATTCTTTTGACAGTGCTCTGATGTAGATGAAAATCTTTTGAAATATATTAAGCACTCGAAATGTATAAGTTTGCCTCCTCCTTCATCTCTTCCTCTTCTTTCTTCTTTTTCTCTTTACTTATAGTGGTTAAGAGCAACGGCTTTAGAGTTAAAAGGCTGAGTTCAATTGGGTGACATTAGGTCCATTACTTAATCTCTCTAAGTCTCAGTGTTTTATCTGAAAAATGGAAATTTTTCAGTAATCATAGCTCACTCAGAGGGTTGTTATGAGGGTTAAATTTTTCAGTAATCATTAGCTCACTCAGAGGGTTGTTATGAGGGTTAAATAAGTTAATGCAGGAAAACCATTTATAGTCATGCTTGGTCTTTAGCAGATGCTCAACAAATAGGTCCAGCTCCCTACTCCTCCTCTTCTCTTTCCCCCCTCCCCACCCTCCTTCTCCTCTTTTTCTTCATTACATGAACAGCTCTTCAGGTACAGTTCTAGTGGGGTTTTTTTCCCCTAAACCAGAGGCCTTTGCATCCTCAGGGGATTTCTGTAATGCTTTCCCAAAGGGCAAATTTTCTCAATATCAACTCTGACATAAGTACTTATGGCCCATGTGTGCATAATGTCATAAGGCTAAGTGCTTATTCAAGGGTAGACGCTCCTTAAGGCTACATCTCTTAGGGCCTTGACACAGTGATCTGGGCAGAGGCTCTCTTGGATGTTATCACTCAAGCATCTTTTGATTTATGAGCCAGGCCTTCTGGTGATCCTTTGCTGGACCTATAGCATGCCTACTGTCACCCTGATTCAGTAAGGCTACATGAACAAGCACACATAAGATTACTCTATCCCTTTAAGACTGAGAACAGAATTCCTTAGGAGTTTTGCTTTTCCCTTAGACAACACTGGTGGTCGTGGTGTGTTAGTGGTACAGTGAACATGCAATGACAGTACCAGAAAACCTTGAGTGAGGGACGTCAATTCCTGATCATCAGGACTGTTTGTGAAAGCTTCCCCAAGAACTTCCCAGGGGAAGACTTCAAGCTACTGGCCAACCATGCTACTCTCAGGACCAGCCGTGTCTCATCTCTGTCAGTGACACATGAAGACAGAAGGGCAAGCAGACGGGAATGTTCACACAAAAATAAGGGCACTGGGGAAGTTGGCAAGATCATCCTTCCCCTCCTGAAGCTCCTGTTTCCGTCTTTAACACATCGATTGGATCAAGCTCGAGTCTTTCTTTGATTCTCCTGACACCCTGCTTACTATTGTTTATTTAGCTCATGATTCTTCTGCCCCCAAGACAAATCTTCATACTGCATGGATCAATAGGCTACAAGGGCCTTAATTAAAGCTGCAGGATAAAATTGATACTGGAAACTAAATTCCTTCAGTATCTGGAAGGAAAGGAAACGCTATTTCTCATAGAGGCTTTTTCATTGTCTCACTCTGTCACTTCTGAAAGTTGTTGAAACTTGGATAACCCGTGGTAGATTTCTGAGACACCGATTAGATAGATGGATAGACATGTGAAGAAAGGTGAAGTCCTTTGACAAGGCCTTTGGATAGCTAAGTGTCTCTCTAGAGAATCAATATCTGGTGTTTTGGTGGGTGATAATAAAAAGTCAATGCTTATTTGTACTGCAAAAGAAACCTCAAATCTGGATTTTAGGTCCTGTGTCAGGTACATAAAGACAGAGTTGCAGAGACGTTTGGGAACATAGTATAATAGTGTTTTGATTTCACTAATTTAACTCTCTCTGGTAGTTTTAAAATAAGTCCCTTGAAGGATCCCTTTATCCTTTGTCTGGGTAATGGGAGCTGTCCCCAGTCATGGTACTGAAATAGCCACCATGAAAAGCATTGAGCCATCAAGATCCTGAGAATCCTAGCTGATGATCAATGATGTGAGGGCAGCTAGGGAAGCTATAAGAGCTACTGGCAGAAATTGCAGTTAGCAGTTGTCATTATTGAGTATAGTGGACTTAAATTCTGATTCTACCTTTCAATAGCTCTGTAATGAGCAAACTATTCAGTTTTTATGAACCATTATTTGCCCATTATTAAATTTGGTTAATATGGGTATCAAATGAGATTTGTATGTGAGAATTCCTAGCATAGTATTTGTAATGTTTTCCCTTTTTATCAGTTGCTAGCTTCCTCTCCAGATCTTTGGCTATCCAAGCCTAATATTCCCAGGAGCTGTTGCTCTTGCTGATGTCCATGAGGAATCAACCTGACAAGGGTACCTTTTAGACTGTAGAAGAATATCCAGCTCTTTCTGCCATTTTCACATGCCTGTGGTATTCAGCATCATTTAGGGGGAAGATACTGTTGATGGATGATCTTTAGACATAATACACAGAGTAGGGAGAGAATAACAGTATTACTCCATGGACCTGATGAAATTAGTATTCTAGAATCCAGAGATGGGGAGATAGAGGTATTAGAAGGGGAATGATAAAAACAGGGGACACATAAGCAGGAGAGTAAAAGTTTATGTATCAAAAGTTGAGGTTTTATGCACTTTGAAGTCTTTTTTTCTTTAGGTTTAGTTAAATATTTAAGTTCGCAATCAGGTTATTGGAGAAAAGAGAATATAAAAATGTATTATGGAGCACATTTTAAATCCAGATGTACACGTGAGTTCTTGGGTGTGTCAAGTAGGATCACACTGAAGCACTTTGACCTCTGTTCTCTGCTGTATAGGGTGGTTGATATGCCATTCTTAAAAGACAAAAATAAAAATATTTGGGAAAGAATGCATAGTCTCTTGGCATGAGTTTCAAATTTGGAAAAAGAGAAATGTCAAGTCCTAGCGGAATTAGTTAGGGTGTAAACATTTATTGCAGAATTTAAAGGCACTTAAGCACACATACAGATGTAAACCTTGAACAATTTATTGTATTGTCTTGCCCTCTGAAAGTACAGGAGGAGAAATCCTTCATAAAGTAAGCCCCTCTATGGCTAAAATAAAGCTACAGTTTGAGCTGATGTCCAACTTTCAATTTCCACTTCACCTTTGGCAAAAATAGTACTTATTCCTTGTGACTTTCAAATAAAATGAATGTGCAAAGATTCACAATAATTTGATGTATATGTTGTAGTTATGGACATATGCTGTTTCTCTGATATGTGTGTGTGTGTGTGTGTGTGTTTGTGTATGTGAAAATATAACATCATGAAATGAGCACCAAACTAAAAAGGAGAATCCTGGGTCTTTTAGTTCTAGCTTTTACCTATTAGCTGTGTGGCTTTGTGTAAGTTCCTTAATCTTTCTGACTTTCAGATTTTTTTTAATAAATTTATTTATTCATTTATGGCTGTGTTGGGCCTTCGTTGCTGTGCACAGGCTTTCCCTAGTTGTGGTGAATGGGGGCTACTCTTCACTGCAGTGCGTGGGCTTCTCATTGCGATGGCTTCTCTTGCTGTGGAGCACAGGCTCTAGGCACATGGGCTTCAGTAGTTGTGGCACACAGGCTCAGTAGTTGTGGCACACAGGCTTAGTTGCTCCACGGCATGTGGGATCTTCCCGGACCAGGGCTCGAACCCATGTCCCCTGCATTGGCAGGCAGATTCTTAACCACTGCGCCACCAGGGAAGTCCCTGACTTTCAGATTTTTTTATCTATAAATTTGTTACTAACCTATATATAAATTGACCTATAAACTGTTTATCTTGGAAGGCTAATGTAAAGATAAAAAAAAAGAATGGATTCATAAGAAAGTTCTTTATAGACTATCAGTACCATACAAAGTTAAAGTATTTTAGGTAATGGATACAAGCACATTAAAAATGTAAATCCACATTAATCTTTTAACACAATACCTGACATGTTCCTTAAACTCCGCAGCTCAGGGATAGCATTTCACTGACATTTTCCAGTCCCCTAGTCTGGCTGTGATTTTCTCAGATCAAGGAATACCTCTAGCCATAGCAATTGAGCACAGATCTGGGAAGAACCAAGGCTAGAGTCATTCAGAACATACACTTGTTTTCATCCTCATGCAGCTACACTACCTTCCCCTGAATTGCAGACATAGCATCATCCCATTTTGTATTTGGGGCATCCAGGGAAGAGTAAAACCCCCAGATACATTCAGAGTCAAGACCACCAACCACATGGAAGAAGAGCAGGTCACATAGTACCTTCCTCCCTCTTCTGAATTTGTTCATTGGTTTGGTCCATCTGGTCTTCGCTCATGAGGGTTTCTGGTTAATGAAGCTTTAAATAAATATAAACTGGAGAGGTGAGATGTCCAGCACAGCCCTTTGGCACTAGGAACTCTGGCCTAAAGTGCCAGGTGCAAGGCCTCTGCGTGAGGCACCCTATGAGCAAGTGAGGCTGTGAGCACAAGGGAAAAAAATAAGAGAGCCAAACTAATGAAGCTTGTATGAGGAATGGTTCAAGCTGGTAAGATGATGATTTAGGACTGGATCTCTCAAGGCTTGGCTGGTAGTGAAGACTGATCCTGTAAGGTAAGAGACCTTCAAGACGGCAGAGGAGTAAAATGTGGAGATCACCTTCCTCCCCACAAATACATCAGAAATACATCTACATGTGGAACAACTCCTACAGAGCACCTACTGAACTCTGGCAGAAGACCTCAGACTTCCCAAAAGATATATATATATATTTTTTTCCTGTTTCTCTTTTTGTAAGTGTGTATGTGTATGTTTCATTGTGTGATTTTGTCTGTATGGCTTCGCTTTTACCATTTGGCCCAGGATTTGGTCTGTCCATTTTATTCTTTTATTTTTTAGTATAGTTATTATTTATTTTTTTAACATCTTTATTGGAGTATAATTGCTTTACAATGGTGTGTTAGTTTCTGCTTTATGACAAAGTGAATCAGTTATACATATACATATAACCCCATATCTCTTCCCTCTTGCGTCACCCTCCCTCCACACTCCCTATCCCACCGCTCTAGGCGGTCACAAAGCACCGAGCTGATCTCCCTGTGCTATGCGGCTGCTTCCCTCTAGCTATCTATTATACGTTTGGTAGTGTATATATGTCCATGCCACTCTCTCACTTTGTCCCAGCTTACCCTTCCCCTCCCCGTATCCTCAAGTCCATTCTCTAGTAGGTCTGTGGCTTTATTCCAGTCTTGCCCCTAGGTTATCATGACCTTTTTTTTTTTAGATTCCATAAATATGTGTTAGCATACGGTATTTGTTTTTCTATTTCTGACTTATTTCACTCTGTATGACAGAATCTAAGTCCATCCACCTCACTACAAGTAACTCAATTTTGTTTCTTTTTATGGCTGAGTAATATTCCATTGTTTATATGGGCCAATCTTCTTTATCCATTCATCTGTTGATGGACACTTAGGTTGCTTCCATGTCCTGGCTATTGTAAATAGAGCTGCAATGAACATTGTGGTACATGACTCTTTTGGAATTATGGTTTTCTGAGGGTATATGCCCAGTAGTGGGATTGCTGGGTCATATGGTAGTTCTGTTTTTAGTTTTTTAAGGAACCTCCATACTGTTCTCCATAGTGGCTGTATCAAGTTACATTCCCACCAACAGTGCAGGAGGGTACCCTTTTCTCCACACCCGCTCCAGCATTTATTGTTTGTAGAAATTTTGATGATGGCCATTCTGGCAGGTGTGAGATGATATCTCATTATAGTTTTGATTTGCATTTCTCTTAATGATTAATGATGTTGAGCATTCTTTCATGGGTTTGTTGGCAATCTGCATACTTTCTTTGGAGATATGTCTGTTTAGGTCTTCTGCCCATTTTTGGATTGGGTTGTTTGTTTTTTTCATATTGAGCTGCATGAGCTGCTTGTAAATTTTGGAGATTAATCCTTTGTCAGTTGCTTCATTTGCAGATATTTTCTCCCATTCTGAGGGTTGTCTTTTCGTCTTGTTTATGCTTTCCTTTGCTGTACAAAAGCTTTTAAGTTTCATTAGGTCCCATTTGTTTATTTTGGTTTTTATTTCCATTTCTCTAGGAGGTGGGTCAAAAAGGATCTTGCTGTGATTTATGTCATAGTGTTCTGCCTATGTTTTCCTCTAAGAATTTGATAGTGTCTGCCTTACATTTAGGTCTTTAATCCATTTTGAGTTTATTTTTGTGTATTGTGTAAGGGAGTGTTCTAATTTCATTGTTTTACATGTAGCTGTCCAGTTTTCCCGGCACCATTTATTGAAGAGGCTGTCTTATCTCCACTGTATATTCTTGCCTCCTTTATCAAAGATAAGGTGACCATATGTGCCTGGGTCTATCTCTGGGCGTTCTATCCTGTTCAGTTGATCTGTATTTCTTTTTTTGTACAAGTACCATACTGTATTGATTACTGTAGCTTTGTAGTACAGTCTGAAGTCAGGGAGCCTGATTCCTCCAGCTCCATTTTTCTTTCCCAAGATTGCTATGGCTATTCGGGGTCTTTTGTGTTTCCATACAAATTGTGAAATTTTTTGTTCTACTTCTGTGAAAAATGCCAGTGGTAGTTTGATAGGGATTGCATTGAATCTGAAGATTGCTTTGGGTAGTATAGTCATTTTCCCAGTGTTGATTCTTCCAATGCAAGAACATGGTATATCTCTCCATCTATTTGTATCATCATTAATTTGTTTCATCAGTGTCTTATAATGTTTGCCATGCAGGTCTTTTGTCTCCTTAGGTAGGTTTATTCCTATATATTTTATTCTTTTTGTTGCAGTGGTAAATGGGAGTGTTTTCTTAATTTCACTTTCAGATTTGTCATCATTAGTGTATAGGAATGCAAGAGATTTCTGTGCATTAATTTCGTATCCTGCTAATTTACCAAATTCATTGATTAGCTCTAGTAGTTTTCTGGTAGCATCTTTAGGATTCTCTATGTATACTATCATGTCATCTGGAAACAGTGACAGCTTTACTTCTTTTCTGAGTTGGATTCCTTTTATTTATTTTTCTTCTCTCAGTGCTGTGGCTAAAATTTCCAAAACTATGTTGAATAATAGTGGTGAGAGTGGGCAACCTTGTCTTGCTCCTGATCTTAGAGGAAATGGTTTCAGTTTTTCACCACTGAGGAAGATGTTGGCTGTCGGTTTGTCATATATGGCCTTTATTATGTTCAGGTAAGTTCCCTCTATGCCTACTTTCTGGAGGGTTTTTATCATAAATGGGTGTTGAATTTTGCTGAAAGCTTTCTCTGCATCTATTGAGATGATCATATCGTTTTTCTACTTCAGTTTGTTAATATGGTGTATCACGTTGATGGATTTGCATATATTGAAGAATCCTTGCATTCCTGGGATAGACCCCACTTGATCATGGTGCATGATCCTTTTAATGTGCTGTTGGATTCTGTTTGCTAGCATTTTGTTGAGGATTTTTGCATCTATGTTCATCAGTGATATTGGCCAGTAGTTGTCTTTCTTTGTGACATCTTTGTCTGGTTTTGGTATCAGGGTGATGGTGGCCTCATAGAACGAGTTTGGGAGTGTTCCTCCCTCTGCTATATTTTGGAAGAGTTTGAGAAGGATAGGTGTTAGCTCTTCACTAAATGTTTGATAGAATTTGCCTGTGAAGCCATCTGGGCCTGAGCTTTTGTTTGTTGGAAGATTTTTAATCACAGTTTCAATTTCAGTGCTTGTGATTGGTCTGTTCATATTTTCTACTTCTTCCTGGTTCAGTCTCAGAAGGTTGTGCCTTTCTAAGAATTTGTCCATTTCTTCCAGGTCGTCCATTTTTTTGGCATATAGTTGCTTTTAGTAATCTCTCATGATCCTTTGTATTTCTGCAGTGTCAGTTGTTACTTCTCCTTTTTCATTTCTAATTCTATTGATTTGAGTCTTCTCCCTTTTTTTCTTGATGTGTCTGGCTAATGGGTTGTCAATTTTGTTTATCTTCTCAAAGAACCAGCTTGTAGTCTTATTGATCTTTGCTATCATTTCCTTCATTTCTTTTTCATTCATTTCTGATCTGATCTTTATGATTTCTTTCCTTCTGCTAATTTTGGGGATTTTTGTTCTTCTTTCTCTAATTGCTTTAGTCGTGAGGTTAGGTTGTTTATTTGAGATGTTTCTTGTTTCTTAAGGTAGGATTGTATTGCTATAAACTTCTGTCTTAGAACTTCTTTTGCTGCATCCCATTGGTTTTGGGTCATCGTGTTTTCATTGTCATTTGTTTCTAGGTGATTTTTGATTTCCTCTTTGATTTCTTCAGTGATCTCTTGGTTATTAAGTAGTGTACTTTTTAGCCTTCATTTGTTTGTATTTTTTACAGATTTTTTTCTGTAATTGATATCTAGTCTCATGGCGTTGTGGTCAGAAAAGTTACTTGATATGACTTTAATTTTCTTAAATTTACCAAAGCTTGATTTATGACCCAAGATATGATCTCTCCTGGAGAATGTTCCATGAGCACTTGAGAAGAATGTGTATTCTGTTGTTTCTGGATGCAATGTCCTATAAATATCAATTAAGTCCATCTTGTTTAATGTATCATTTAAAGGTTGTGTTTCCTTATTTATTTTCATTTTGGATGATCTGTCCGTTGGTGAAAGTGGGGTGTTAAAGTCCCCTACCATGATTGTGTTACTGTCGATTTCCCCTTTTATGGCTGTTAGCATTTGCCTTATGTATTGAGGTGCTCCTATGTTGGGTGCATAAATGTGTACAATTGTTGTATCTTCTTCTTGGATTGATCCCTTGATCATTATGTAGTGTCCTTCTTTGTCTCTTGTAACAGTCTTTATTTTGAAGTCTATTTTGTCTGATATGAGAATTGCTACTCCAGCTTTCTTTTGATTTCCATTTGCATGGAATATCTTTTTCTATCCCCTCACTTTCAGTCTGTATGTGTTCCTAGGTCTGAAGTGGGTGTCTTGTAGACAGGATAGATACGGGTCTTGTTTTTGTATCCATCCAGCTAGTCTATGTCTTTTAGTTAGAGCATTTAATCCATTTACATTTAAGGGAATTATCGATATGTATGTTCCTATTACAATTTCTTAATAGTTTTGGGTTTGTTATTGTAGGTCTTTTCCTTCTCTTGTGTTTCCTGCCTAGAGGGGTTCCCTTAGCATTTGTTGTAGAGCTGGTTTGGTAGTGCTGAATTCTCTTAGCTTTTGCTTGTCTGTAAAGGTTTCAAATTCTCCGTTGAATCTGAATGAGATCACTGCTGGGTAGAGTAATCTTGGTTGTAGGTTTTTCCCTTTCATCACTTTAAATATGTCCTGCCACTCCCTTCTGGCTTGGAGAGTTTCTGCTGAATGATCAGCTGTTAACCTTATAGGGATTCCCTTGTATGGTATTTGTTGTTTTTCCCTTGCTGCTTTTAATATTTTTTCTTTGTATTTAATTTTTGATACTTTGATTAATATATGTCTTGCTGTGTTTCTGCTTGGATATATCCTGTATGGGTCTCTCTGTGCTTCCTGAACTTGATTAACTATTTCCTTTCCCATAGTGGGGAAGTTTTCAACTATAATCTCTTCAAATGTTTTCTCAGTCCCTTTCTGTTTCTCTTCGTCTTCTGGAACCCCCATAATTCAAATGCGGTGTGTTTAATGTTGTCCCAGAGGTCTCTGAGACTGTCCTCAATTCTTTTATTCTTTTTTCTTTATTCTGCTCTGCAGTAGTTACTTCCACTATTTTATCTTCCAGGTCACTTATCTGTTCTTATCTGTTACTTCCACTATTTTATCTTCCAGGTCACTTATCTGTTCTTATCTGTTCAGATAAGTGACCTGGAAGATAAAATAGTGGAAGTTAGTTATTCTGCTATTGATCCCTTGTAGAGAATTTTTAATTTCATTTATTGTGTTGTTCCTCACTGTTTGTTTGCTCTTTAGTTCTTCTAGGTCCTTGTTAAATGTTTCTTTTATTTTCTCCATTCTATTTCCAAGATTTTGGATCATCTTTGCTATCATTATTCTGAATTCTTTTTCAGGTAGACTGCCTATTTCCTCTTCATTTCTTAGGTCTGGTGGGTTTTTGCCTTGCTCCTTCATCTGCAGTGTGTTTCTCTGTCTTCTTATTTTGCTTAACTTACTGTGTTTGGGGTATCTTTTTTGCAGGCTGCAGGTTCGCAGTTCCCGTGGTTTTTGGTGTCTGTCCCCAGTGGCTAAGGTTCATTCAGTGGGTTGTGTAGGCTTCCTGGTGGAGGGGACTAGTGCCTGTGTTCTGGTGGATGAGGCTGGATCTTGTCTTTCTGGTGGGCAGGTCCACGTCTGGTGGTGTGTTTTGGGATATCTGTGGCCTTATTATGATTTTAGGCAGCCTCTCTGCTAATGAGTGGGGTTGTGTTCCTGTCTTGCTAGTTGTTTGGCATAGGGTGTCCAGCACTGTAGCTTGCTGGTCGTTGAGTGGAACTGGGTCTTGGCATTGAGATGGAGATGTCTGGGAGATTTTTGCCATTTGATATTACGTGGAGCTGAGAGGTGTCTTGTGGACCAGTGTCCTGAACTTGGCTCTCCCACCTCAGAGGTGCAGACCTGACGCCTGGCTGGAGCACCAAGAGCCTGTCATGCACACGGCTCAGAATAAAAGGGAGAAAAGGAAGAAGTAAAGAAATAAGAAGGTAAAATAAAATAATATAATATACAATAAAGTAAAATAAAATGAAGTTATTAAAATAAAAAATAATTATTTAAAAAAATTCTTTTTTTTAATAGTTTCAGTCTGCAACTTGTTTTATTTTAAAAATTTCTTTAAAAGTAATTTAAAAAAAGAAAGAAGAGAGCAACCAAACCAAAAATCAAATCCACCAATGATAACACGTGCTAAAAGCTATAAAAAAATCAACAACAACAGCAACAAAAACGAACAGAAAGAACCCTAGGACAAATGGTAAAAGCAAAGCTATACAGAGAAAATCGCACACAGAATCATACACATACACACTCACAAAAAGAGCAAAAGGGGAAAATATATATATATATCCTTGCTCCAAAAGTCCACCTCCTCAATTTGGGATGATTCGTTGTCTCTTCAGGTATTCCGCAGATGCAGGGTACATCAGGTTCATTGTTGAGATTTAATCCGCTGCTCCTGAAGCTGCTGGGAGAGATTTCCCTTTCTGTTCTTTGTTCACACATCTCCTGGGGTTCAGCTTTGGATTTGGACCCGCCTCTGCGTGTAGGTCACCTGAGGGCATCTGTTCTTTGCTCAGACAGGACGGGGTTAAAGGATCAGCTGATTAGGGGACTCTGGCTCACTCCGGCCAGGGGGGAGGGAGGGGTACGGAGTGAGGGGCGAGCCTGTGGCGGCAGAGGCCAGCGTGACTTTGCACCAGCCTGAGGCGCGCCATGTGTTCTCCTGGGGAAGTTGTCCCTGGATCACGGGACCCTGGCAGTGGTGGGCTGCACAGGCTCCCAGGAGGGAAGGTGTAGTGACCAGTGCTTGCACACAGGGTTCTTGGTGGCTGCAGCAGCAGCCTTAGCGTCTCATGCCTGTCTCTGGGGTCTGTGCGGATAGCCGCGGCTCGCAGCCGTCTCTGGAGCTCCTTTAAGTGGCACTCTTAAACCCCTCTCCTCGCGCACCAGGAAACAAAGAGGCAAGAAAAAGTCTTTTGCCTCTTTGGGAGCTCCAGACTTTTTCCTGCACTCCCTCCCAGCTAGCTGTGGCGCACTAGCCCCTTTCAGGCTGTGTTCACACAGCCAACCCCAGTCCTCTCCCTGGGATCTGACTTCCGAAGCCCGAGCCTCTGCTTCCAGCTCCTACCCACCCCGGCGGTTGAGCAGACAAGCCTCTTGGGCTGGGGAGTGCTGGTCGGCAGTGATCCTCTGTGTGGGAATCTCTCTGCTTTGCCCTCCTCACCTCTATTGCTGCGCTCTCCTCCGTGGCTCCGACAATTCCCCCTCCGCCACCCGTAGTCTCCGCCTGCAAAAGGGCTTCTTAGTGTGCGGAAACCTTTCCTCCTTCACAGCTCCCTCCCACTGGTGCAGGTCCCGTCCCTATTCTTTGTCTCTGTTTTTTCTTTTTTCTTTTGCCCTACCCAGGTCCGTGGGGAGTTTCTTGCCTTTTGGGAGGTCTGAGGTCTTCTGCCAGCGTTCAGTAGGTGTTATGTAGGAGTTGTTACACATGTAGCTGTATTTCTGATGTACTTGTGGGGAGGAAAGTGACCTCCACGTCTTACTCTTACACCATCTTTCATGTTATTTTAGCGTAGTTTTTAGTGCTTGTTATCATTGGTGGATTTATTTATTTTTCAGTTTGGTTGCTCTCTTCTTCATTTCTTTCTTTTTTTCCTTTTTTAAAATTATTATAACTTTTTAATTTTCTTACTTTTAATAATTTTTTAATTTTTAATTTTAATAACTTTATTTTATATTATTATTTTTCTTTCTTTTTGCTTTCTTTCTCCTTTTTATTCTGAGCCGTGTGGCTGACAGGGTCTTCGTGCTCTGGCTGGGTGTCAGGCCTATGCCTCTGAGGTGGGAGAGCCAAGTTCAGGACATTCGTCCACCAGAGACCTCCCGCCTCCACATAATATCAAATGGCAAAAGATCTCCGAGAGATCTCCATCTCAACGATAAGACCCAGCTCCACTCAACAACCAGCAAGCTACAGTGCTGGACAGCCTATACGAAACAACTAGCAAGACAGGAACACAACCCCACCCATTAGCAGGGTGGCTGCCTAAAATCATAATAGGTCACAGACACCCAAAAACACACCACCAGACACAGTCCTGCCCACCAGAAAGACACGATCCATTCTCATCCACCAGAACACAGGCACCAGTCCCCTCCACCAGGAAGCCTACACAACCCACTGAACCAACCTTAGCCACTGGGAGCAGACACCAAAAACAACGGGAACTACAAACCTGCAGCCTGCAAAAAGGATATTCCAAACACAGTAAGTTTAGCAAAATGAGAAGACAGAGAAACACACAGCTGATGAAGGAGCAAGGTAAAAACGAACCAGACGAAACAAATGAAGAGCAAATAGGCAGTTTACCTGAAAAAGAATTCAGAATAATGATACTAAAGATGATCCAAAATCTTGGAAATAGAATGGAGGAAATATAAGAAACATGTAACACGGACCTAGAAGAACCAATGAGCAAACAAACAATGATGAAAAACACAATAAATGCAATTTAAAGTTCTCTACAAGGAGTCAATAGCAGAATAACTGAGGCAGAAGAACGGATAAGTGACCTGGAAGATAAAAGAGTGGAAATACCTACTGCAGAGCAGAATAAAGAAAAAAGAATGAAAAGAATTGAGGAGAGTCTCACAGACCTCTGGGACAATATTAAATGCAGCAACATTCGAATTACAGGGGTCCCAGAAGAAGAAGAGAAAAAGAAAGGGACTGAGAAAATATTTGAATAGATTTTAGTAGAAAATTTCCCTAATATGGGAAAGGAAATAGTCAATCAAGTCCAGGAAGCACAGAGAGTCCCATTCAGGATAAATCCAAGGAGAAGCATGCCAAGACACATATTAATCAAACTATCAAAAATTAAATACAAAGAAAAATATTAAAAGCAGCAAGGGAAAACAACAAATACCATACAAGGGAATCCCCATAAGGTTAACAGCTGATCGTTCAACAGGAACTCTCCAAGCCAGAAGGGAGTGGCAGGACATATTTAAAGTGATGAAAGGGAAAAACCTACAACCAGGATTACTCTACCCAGCAGTGATCTCATTCAGATTCGACGGAGAAATTGAAACCTTTACAGACAAGCAAAAGCTAAGAGAATTCAGCACCACCAGACCAGATTTACAACAAATGCTAAAGGAAATTCTCTAGGCAGGAAACACAAGAGAAGGAAAAGACCTACAATAACAAACTCAAAAAAATTAAGAAAATGGTAATAGGAACATACATATCGATAATTCCCTTAAATGTAAATGGATTAAATGTTCCAACCAAAGGACATAGACTGGCTGAATGGATACAAAAACAAGACCTGTGTATATCCTGTCTACAAGAGACCCACTTCAGATCTAGAGACACATACAGACTGAAAGTGAGGGGATGGAAAAAGATATTCCATGCAAATGGAAATAAAAGAAAGCTGGAGTAGCAATTCTCATATCAGAAAAAATAGACTTTAAAGTAAAGACTGTTACAAGCGACAAAGAAGGGCACTACATAATGATCAAGGGATCAATCCAAGAAGAAGATATAGCAAGTGTACATATTTATGCACCCAACATAGCAGCACTTCAATACATAAGGCAAATGTTAAGAACCATAGAAGGGGAAATCGACAGTAACACAATCAGAGTAGGGGACTTTAACACCCCACTTTCACCAACGGACAGATCATCCAAAATGAAAATAAATAAGGAAACACAACCTTTAAATGATACATTAAACAAGATGGACTTAATTGGTATTTATAGGACATTCCATCCCAAAACAACAGAATACACTTTCTTCTCAAGTTCTCATGGAACATTCTCCAGGAGAGATCATATCTTGGGTCACGAATCAAGCCTTGGTAAATTTAAGAAAATTGAAATCATATCAAGTATCTTTTCTGACCACAGTGCTATGAGACTAGATATCAATTACAGGAAAAAGCCTGTAAAAAATATAAACACATAGAGGCTGAACAATACACTACTAAACAACCAAGAGATCACTGAGGAAATCAAAGAGGAAATCAAAAAATACCTAGACACAAAGGACAATGAAAACATGATGACCCAAAACTCATGGGGTGCAGCAAAAGCAGTTCTAAGAGGGAAGTTTATAGCAATACAATCCTACCTCAAGAAACAAGAAACATCTCAAATAAACAACTAACCTTACACCTAATGCAATTAGAGAAAGAAGAACAAAAAACCCACAAAGTTAGCAGACGGAAAGAAATGATAAAGATCAGATCAGAAATAAATGAAAAAGAAATGAAGGAAATGATAGCAAAGATCAGTAAAACTAAAAGTATTTCTTTGAGAACATAAACAAAATTGATAACCCATTAGCCAGACTCATCAAGAAAAAAAGGGAGAAGACTCAAATCAATAGAATTAGAAATGAAAACGGAGAAGTAACATCTGACACTGCAGAAATACAAAGGATCATGAGAGATTACTACAAGCAACTATGTGCCAGTAAAATGGACAACTTGGCCGAAATGGACAAATTCTTAGAAGAGCAAAACCTTCTGAGACTGAATCAGGAAGAAATAGAAAATATAAACAGACCAATCACAAGCACTAAAATTGAAACTGTGATTAAAAATCTTCCAACAAACAAAAGCCCAGGACCAGATGGCTTCACAGGTGAATTCTACCAAACATTTAGAGAAGAGCTAACACCTATCCTTCTCAAACTCTTCCAAAATAGAGCAGAGGGAGGAACACTCCCAAACTCATTCTACGAGGCCACCAGCACCCTGACACCAAAACCAGACAAAGATGTCACAAAGAAAGAAAAGTACAGACCAATATCACTGATAAACATAGATGCAAAAATACTCAACAAAATACTAGCAAACAGACTCCAACTGCACATTAAAAGGATCATACACCATGATCAGCTGGGGTTTATCCCAGGATTGCAAGCATTCTTCAGTATACAGAAATCCATCAATGTGATACAACATATTAACAAATTGAAGGAGAAAAACCATATGATCATCTCAACAGATTCAGAAAAACCTTTTGACAAAATTCAACACCCATTTTTGGTAAAAACCCTTCAGAAAGTAGGCATAGAGGGAACTTACCTCAACATAATAAAGGCCATGTATGACAAACCCACAGCCAACATAGTTCTCAGTGGTGAAAAACTGAAAGCATTTCCTCTAAGATAAGGAACAAGACAAGCTTGTCCACTCTCACCACTATTATTCAGCATAGTTTTGGAAGTTTTAGCCAACAGCAGTTAGAGAAGAAAAAGAAATGAAAGGAATCCAAATTGGAAAAGAAGAAGTAAAGCTGTCACTGTTTGAAGATAACATGATACTTTACACAGAGAATCCTAAACATGCTACCAGAAAACTAGTAGAGCTAATCAATGAATTTGTTAAAGTAGCAGAATACAAAATGAATGCACAGAAATCTCTTGCATTCCTATACACTAATGATGAAAAATCTGAAAGAGAAATTAAGGGAACACTCTCATTTACCATTGCAACAAAAAGAGTAAAATACCTAGGAATAAACCTACCTAAGGAGACAAAAGACCTTTATGCAGAAAACTATGAGACACTGATGAAAGAAATTAAAGATGACACAAACAGATGGAGAGATATACCATGTTCTTAGATTGGAAGAATCAGCATTGTGAAAATGATTATACTACCCAAAGCAATCTACAGATTCAATGCAGTCCCGTATCAAACTGCCAATGGCATTTTTCACAGAAGTAGAACAAAAAATTTCACAATTTGTATGGAAATACAAAAGACCCCGAATAGCCAAAGGAATCTTGAGAAAGAAAAACAGAGCTGGAGGAATCAGGCTCCCTGACTTCAGACTATATTACAAAGCTACAGTAATCAAGACAGTATGGTACTTGCACAAAACCAGAAATATAGATCAATTGAACAGGATAGAAAGCCCAGAGATAAACCCACACACATATGGTCACCTTATTTTTGATAATGGAGGCAAGAATATGCAGTGGAGAAAAGACAGCCTCTTCAATAAGTGGTGCTGGGAAAACTGGACAGCTAAACGTAAAAGAATGAAATTAGAACACTCCCTAACACCATATAGAAAAGTAAGCTCAAAATGGATTAAAGACCTAAATGTAAGGCCAGACACTATAAAACTCTTAGAGGAAACATAGTCAGAACACTCTATGACATAAATCACAGCAAGATCCTTTTTGACCCACCTCCTAGAGAAATGGAAATAAAAACCAAAATAAACAAATGGGACCTAATGGAACTTAAAAGCTTTTGTACAGCAAAGGAAAGCATAAACAAGACGAAAAGACAGCCCTCAGAGTGAGAGAAGATATTTGCAAATGAAGCAACTGAAAAAGGATTAATCTCCAAAATTTACAAGCAGCTCATGCAGCTCAATATGAAAAAAACAAGCAACCCAATCCAAAAATGGGCAGAAGACCTAAACAGACATTTCTCCAAAGAAGATACGCAGATTGCCAACCAACCCATGAAAGGATGCTCAACATCACTAATCATTAGAGAAATGCAAATCAAAACTACAATGAGGCGTCACCTCACACCAGTCAGAATGGCCATCATCAAAAAATTTACAAACAATAAATGCTGAAGAGGGTGTGGAGAAAAGGGAACCCTCTTGCCCTCTTGGTGGGAATGTAAATTGATACAGCCACTGTGGAGAACAGTATGGAGGTTCCTTAAAAAACTAAAAATAGAACTACCATACAACCCAGCAATCCCACTACTGGGCATTTACCCTGAGAAAATGATAATTCAAAAACAGTCATGTACCACAATGTTCATTACAGTTCTGTTTACGATAGCCAGGACATGGAAGCAACCTAAGTGTCCATCAACAGATGAATGGAGAAAGAAGATGTGGCACATATATACAATGGGATATTACTCAGCCATAAAAAGAAACAAAGTGGACTTATTTGTAGAGAGGTGGATGGACCTAGAGTCTGTCATACAAAGTGAAGTAAGTCAGAAAGAGAAAAACAAATACCGTATGCTAACACCTATATATGGAATCTAAAAAAAAAAAAAAAATGGTTCTGAAGAACCTAGGGGCAGGGCAGGAATAAAGACGCAGACGTAGAGAATGGAGTTGAGGACACAGGGAGGGGGAAGGGTAAGTTGGGACGAAGTTAGAGAGTGGCATGGATATATATACACTACCAAATATAAAGTAGATAGCTAGTGTGAAGCAGCCGCATAGCACAGGGAGATCAGCTCAGTGCTTTGTGACCATCTAGAAGGGTGGGATCCAAGGAGGATGCAAGAGGAAGGAGATATGGGGATATATGTATATGTATAGCTGATTCACTTTGTTATAAAGCAGAAACTAAGACACTATTGTAAAGCAATTATACTCCAATAAAAATGTTAAAAAAAAAATGAAATACTCAAGGGTAAAATATTAAAAAATAAATAAATAAAAAATATAAATAAATAAACTGGGGGGAAATAAATGAATCACACACCAGAGAAAAGCATTGAGGTATGACCTTATTTGCTGACTTCCTAATTAAAATGAGAAAATGGTGCTTCATTGTGTTAAGGAAAAAATATGATTACCAGTTAATTAGAATATAAGAGAATATAATAAATGTATAATGAATAGAGATCTTGTCCCTAACCCTGACCATTTGGAGCCATAAAACGTCATTTATGCATTCTTAAACCTGTTTCCTCACCTATAAACAGGGATATAAATTCCTGCCACAAAGTAGATGCTCAACAGTTTTTTTGTTATTTAGATAGTAGGCTTCATGGCTGGATGACTAATCAGAAATATATTTTGCCCTCTGTTTCATGTCCCTAAAAAGCAGGTGTTAAACATGGAAATTTCTAAGATTCCTTCAAGCTTTAGCTTCAGCTTTATAGAATTGTGCCAGGTCTCAGAGCTTACCAGGTCCAACATCCTCCCTTGACAGATGAGGGGCAAGTTGTGAGTGCATCCCCTGACTACTTTTTCCATCTTTGTCACTTTAATATGCTTCCTGCAGTAGGGAGGAGAGTGTGGTCAATGAGAAGCAGAAGACTTTGCTGGGATACAAGGAATATGACCTCACTCTTTGGGGAAACAACGATTAGCAGCTGCTCTTGGACCATGTGAATTGTTTGCATATTCAGCGTGTGCATTTTGTGCAGTGCTGCAGGAGGGGGCTCACAGGATTCCGGCCCCACTGACTGAGAGGAAGCAGAACCAGATTGGGAATTGATTCGAAAGTAATGAACTTTTCGTCTCATCAGTCACTTTCAAAAGAGTTTGCAAAGTCAATAGGTGATGGGGACTTTAATTAAAAATATAAGAGTAATTGAAGCTTGACTATAGCATCTGAAAGGAAAGATGACTGTAGGGATCAGGAGAAATATTGTCAGAATCCCAGAACAGAAAGAGCTGTTTCTATGCAAGTCAAGCAATTTAAACATATAACGTACAACAATACCTGGGAGAAAAGCTGATATATATGCTCAAATACCCCCATCCAACCATTCTCTTCCTTCCACCTAGAAGACACGGCCTGGTATGTAAAGACACACTGAGTGGGGATTAAAGGTGAGGTTCCACAGGCCTTTATCACTGGTAGTTTGATCACAGTGTGCTGTGTGCATGCCCAGGCTCGGGATTGCTGCTTCTTGAGATGACTTAATTCAAGTCTGGTGTGAGCCCTCCTTGTGAACCAGAGTGAACTTGGGATGAGATGCCTGGGTCTGTTCTGAAGAATAAGAACATGACCTCTTCTCTGTTTGCATTCTTTCATTCATTGATTCATTTTACAAACATTTAGTTGGTGCCAGTGATGGAAAATTTCCTGCTCTGGAAATGCTGGGGTGACGTAGAAATGAACAAAGCAGGGTCTCCTTCCTCTAGGAGGTTATCCTGTAGTGGAGGAGAAAGATAGCAAATGACTAATTATGATGTAGGATGGAAGGAAATAAGCAGAGGCATACACATTATGCTGTAGAAATAGAGAGAAGGGTAATGGAGAAATAAATGATACCCTTTGAGCACTTGCTCTGTGCCTTGAACCCTCTCAGACTCTTTATAGCTTTCACAGTCATGAACGATTCTGAAAGGGAGATAAAATAGTTCTTATTTTACTGTTGACTTAATCAAGGCTCAGGAGTTTAAGGAAGTTGCTCAAGGTCACACAGTGAAATTTAAAGCTGGAGTTGTAAGCTTTAAAGCTTATATAGCCACGTGTTCTCCACAGCAGCCATTCTCCAGGGACCACGTTGAAGCAAGGGTTGATCTGAGAGTTGATTTCAGTGAAGAGTGTTATGGAAAGGGTTTATTGATTTCAGTTACAGTAGGCTAGTAGCCTTGAGTGCCTTGATTTGAATTCTAAACTCCTTGAGATCCTAACTATATACATCACCCAAACTTTTGCTATCTTCCACAGGTTCCTGGACATACTCTGAAGTAGAAAGGAGGTGTGGCTGGTAAAAGAGGATTGATTTTCTGGCTTTAGATTCCTGGTCCTCCTAAAGTAGCCTGTCATTTGCACTTGTCAGTCAGATTGTCTGAAAAGTCTGGGAGGACAGGAGCCAGGTTAACACTTATTTTTTAAGATGATCTGGGCTCACTGATCTAGATAGCAGCCCTCTTCTCAGTCAGTTTTCAGCATCTACATTGACATTCTTCCCTTATTCTCTGTTTGGTGCAAACACTGAATATGCATCAAGGAGAATCTTTAGCTTCTGTTTTCACAGCAATTTAGAAATACATCTCTTTGGCTGCTTTTTTTTTTTAACATCTTTATTGGAGTATAATTGCTTTACAATGATGTGTTAGTTTCTGCTTTATAACAAAGTGAATCAGCTATACATATACATATATCCCCATATCTCTTCCCTCTTGCTGCTTTTTTATTCGTATTACGTCCTCCCTGACACCTCTCTCTGGTTAAACACACAGATTTGTTTTCAACCTTGAGTTTCCATTTTTTGATTCTCTTGACAATAATAATTGTCTTAAATATCATTTCAAAATTGAAATTATCAGTTTAAAGTCTTCAAGGAAACATTTATTTCCCAGAACGTGTTTTTTAAACTAGTGAGAAGGGGTGGAGAGTGAGGGCTTGGAAAGGGGGTGGTGATGACCTCTTTATTTTTTTCTACAGTAGGATCTGGAGTTTTGTCCTGCCTAAAGTTGCCTGATATAAACATTCAAGTCCTATTTTATATTTTCCCTGTACTCAGAAGAGTTATTCATTCAAAATCTGTTACTGTTTATTAGTTGTATCTAGTCCTAACCTCTCCCACTCACACTCTGAACTCTAGACTTGTACATCTAAATATTTCCTCACTCAGGTAAAAAATCTAGGGGTCAAACTAGACCCCTTTTTTTCCCCTCACACCCCACATTTGATCTATCAGAGAATTATGTCAACTTTACCTTCAAAATATATCCCTGGTTCTACCCTTCTCACCATGTCCAGCGCGTTCCGTCTTAATTCAAATCACCATCATCTCTCACCAGTATTAATTACTATAGCCTGCCAAAACTGTGCTGCCTTCATCTCTGCCACACTTAAATTCATTATTTGGCTGCTAAAGAGATCTCTTACATTTCTCATCATTATTAGGAAAGGACTAAACGTCTTTAACATAACAAAGCCCTACTTGATCTGGCTTCTGGCTTCTTGAACATCATGTCCTTTGACCTTTTCCTTTATATGCAACCTTTTAGCCACACTGGCTTTTCTTCTGAATTTCTAACATGTTGAGCTCATTCTTGACCAGAGGTCTTTGTGTTCCCTGTTCCTATTGCATGGAAAGCTCCTCCTCCATTTTAGAATGGCTGACATTCAGTCTTTTTCTAAAGTGCTTCATGTGAAAGTTCTTCCTCAACTTCCTCCAAACTAGAGTGTCACCTTCCTGCCCTCATCACACTCCTGTTGCCCTGCAGCCTGAAATGATCTTGTTTATGTATTTATTTGCATGGTTATGTTCTATTTCTTCTGTTAGAATGTAGATTTCTTGAGGGAAGACACAGTGTCATACTAGGTTATCACTGAATTCCCATACCTACATCCAGTTCGTATGTAATTGGTGGTCAACAAATAGTCTTCTGGTAAGCTGTATGACTTTTATGCCTTATATCATTTAAATATAACAGAAGTTACTTTGATTAAGCATCTTGAATATGCGAGGCACTGTGCTAAGATCTTCATGTCATCATCCTGTTTAATTCTCAAAAAATATACAAGACAGTTTTTATTATTTACACTTTAGGATTATGGTGCTAAGAGAGTGTTTACATAACTAGTTCAAGGTGTAACCTAAATACTGAAAAGGTCTAGGGTATGACCAGAGCGGGTACGTGCAGAGGTAGGATGAAGAATAAGTTCACTGGGGACTTCCCTGGTGGTGCAGTGGTTAAGAATCCGCCTGCCAGTGCAGGGGACATGAGTTCGAGCCATGGTCCGGGAAGATCCCACAAGCCGCGGAACAACTAAGCCCATGTGCCACAGCTACTGAGTCTGTGCTCTAGAGCCCACGTGCCGCAACTACTGAAGCCCGCATGCCTAGAACCCGTACTTCACAACAAGAGAAGCCACCGCAATGAGAAGCCCGTGCACCGCAACTAACAGTAGCCCCTGCTCGCCACGACTAGAGAAAGCCCGTGCACAGCAACGAAGACCCAACACAGCCAAAAATAGATAAATAAATAAATAAATTTATTAAGAAAAAGAATAAGTTCATTGGGAGACAGGAGATCAAGGAACTGAATTTATCTCTGAGAAATAAATGGCTCACCAAGAATTATGACATGAGCTGTGATGGAGCTAAGAGCTAAAATTATCAAGGAATGGAGTATTTGGCATGGGAATCTGTAGGTGACTGTAACAAAGAAGAGTAGTTGGTTATAGTATGATGGCATGAACATCTCTTTTCGTAGCTGAATGTAGACTTAACTCCTGTCTCGGGACTTGGTTGTCTCATAGACAACACTGTTTGGAATGCTTTAGGTCTGGCAACTTACAACAAAAGTTTACTTTGCTTTGTCCACCTAATATGTCTCCCTAAAGAAAACATAGTAGTTGCAACAAAATCTCCCATTTTGAAAAAAAAGAGGATGGAGAATAAGATCATTGGGTAGTGGTAAGCAGCAAACACGTCACACTGGCTGGAATAGTCAGGACTCATTGCCTTGGTTATGGAATGAGATCCCTGGTCTTCCTTTCCTTGTTCCCACTTCTGTTCTCTTGGACATCTTCCTCATCTTTTGTTTTCTATGGCCACATCTGGGAGGGGAATTAGAAGGATTCCCCTTCTGCAGGTAGTATGTCTTTGAAGTTTAGGTGTCTAGGGATTCCTTCCCATTTTGAGCAATACAAACTGTAAAAAAATCTTTGGAAATGAAAAACTCTGAAAATAATGGTTGAATTTCCATTTAATTCTACTAGCTTAGCTTCAAGAGCTGGTAACCAGAGGTAGAGATCCCATTGAACTACCATCTTTGAGTCTGGAATGGGGCTGTGCTCTGCCCACTCTTCTTGCCTTCAGCTCAATGCTGAGTCTTGGCCACTATTTTGGCAAAATTCAAAACAAAAAAGATGGGTTGCGAAGGCACTTGAATGTTCTCCTGCTCCCAGGCTGTAATTACCTGTTTTCTACAGTGAGGTTATATTTTCCTTTTCTTAGACTATACCTGCATACAGGATATACATGGGAGAGCTCTGGATGTTTGGCTTCTCTGAGGCTCAATGCTATTCTTGTTTTCACCTCCTGTAAGCAACCCTAGGCTTAGGTAGAGAATTCATCTTTTCCAATTTTACTGGACTCCAAAGTACTAAAATCACAGCTTTCTTGAAATGCATTCACCTAGCCTAAAGATTCTCTCATAGTAAAGCAGTGTTCACCTTCCCCCCGGCACCCCACTGGCCCTTATTCTTTCAGATAGGTCAGTTTCAATTCAAAACCTCTTGATGTGGAGCCAACTTTTCAGGCTAGATTGTGTTGTCTCACTGCCCTCATCTCCTCTGAGACTTCCGTTCAGGTCTCATCCACCCTCCCTCTCACGTTAGTGAGTCTGAACGCCAATTTAAAAGTTCAGGACCTACAATCCTATAATAGCCTTGTCAGCAATTGAAAGCCCATCAGGATCTCACCAGTTTTGAGGGTCTTTTTCGCTCCTCTCTGCTTCTCTGTCTGGACACCTCCATTGAGCGGAGATAAACTCTTGTCCTCCACAGGCACAAGTCTGGACATCACCTCCAGACACTGCTTCTTCCTGCTGCAGTTCACAGTCTGTCTCCACAAGAGATCTCCTTTCCCTTAAGTCATACCTGGACACTTGCCCTGACTTGGCTGCTTCAGAGGATGACAGAGGTCCTCAAGTACCGTTCCCTCCAGCCTTCCCCTTAGGTCCATTCTGGACCTGCCCTCCACAGCCAAGTTCATTTTTTTAAAGCAAAGTTTATTTCATGATCCTCACTGTTCAAGCATTGACACTTGTTTCCCAGCATCTAATTTGATCTGGCTCCATCTATCTCTATATATTAGGTACAAATATGTTTGGTCCAATCTCATTCCCCACAATTCTGTTTTTCATGGGATGGTTTCTTCTTTCCCTCTGTAACCATGAAAGTTTCCGTGTGTTTTTGTTTTCTTATGCTGCTCCGTCTTATGCCCCCATTCTCTGCCTGCCAAAATTCCAATTATCCAGACCTTTCCAAAAGTTTCTTATCTTACAGGGTCTATTATAAGCACTTCTCCTTTAGGGATATTCCCATATATGCAAGTTCCTTTCTCCTTTAACCTTGGATTATTTCCCCTTTTCGCATCTGGTCTCAATGATAAAGAATATCATTTCAAGTAGAATTGGATTAAAAAGTCTATATTTTAAAAATTCTGGGGCTTCCCTGGTGGCGCAGTGGTTGAGAGTCTGCCTGCCAATGCAGGGGACACGGGTTCGAGCCCTGGTCTCGGAAGATCCCACATGCCGCGGAGCAACTAAGCCCGTGAGCCACAACTACTGAGCCTGGGCGTCTGGAGCCTGTGCTCCGCAACAAGAGAGGCCGCGATAGTGAGAGGCCCGCGCATCGCGATGAAGAGTGGCCCCCGCTTGCCACAACTAGAGAAAGCCCTCGCGCGGAAACGAAGACCCAACACAGCCAAAAATAAATTAATTAATTTAAAAAAAAATTCTTCATGGATCCAAGAGTTACAGTTCTGTTTGTGCCTCTGTCTCCTTGCCAGATAAAGAGCTTAATCTTTATGTCATTCCTGTAAATGGTATTCAGAACCAGTTAAATCTGATCCTCAGTTTTTATGCATGTTATCAAATATGCATTAATCTCATGCCCTGGTGTCTGTGTTTTGTTTCCCTTGGTAGCTCCCCAATAAAACATCCTAACCAAATATTTAGCTGGAAAAATGAAATTATGGAATAAACTTGGACTAGGAAATTTGACTGCATCATTACTTAAAATATCTCAAAAGACCTAGCTTACTCACAGATAGAAAGAGGGCCCTTTCTTTGCCACAAATGCAGAGAATACACACTGACAGTGCTTCAGTTACTTCCCCCTTATTTCTGTTTTATATATCTCAGCAGAATTCCAAAAGTCACACATAGGAAGCAGCCCCCAGTGTGGAGTTTTATTTTAGCAAACCCTCATGAAGACCTTACTGGTTCCAAATCAATACAGTAGTAAAATACCAGCAGGAAGTATATTAGTGGTATATTTAGAAGCATTACCTGAAGCTGGATAATGAGATCCTGAACTTACACCTGCCCCCTTAGTTTCACTAGGAAAGCAACACCTCAGCCTTGCTTGTAATTAGGTGTAATTGTTTCCTTGTAAAAAACAGAGTAATTTAACCAGTGATCTGTTTTTGTTTTTGATAATTCAATGGGCTGCCATGCTCATGTAATGAGTCTGGCCAGGGTAGGGCTGAAAAGTTGATGCTATTAGTTTCTTGAAGCTCCTAACTTCGAGTTTCTAGGGATCTCATGCTTTTTTGCTCTTTTAGTTATATAACAACACCTGCACTGCAATTACTGACAATGTAAGCACAAAGAAATTGCAAGGAAGTTCTTCTTCTTCAGAAAAAAAAAAACTATCTGGCTGTGTCTTAGTGGTTCAGCATACATGAGTGAGTCTAGCAGAGTCTAACCGATCAATTCTTTGACTGGGTGAACTCAACCTAGCATGGCAGTAAAAGATGCTGATGCTGAAGAAGTGGCAGAACATTCTAAGAATGGACTGCATGCAAAACTAAGCTAATTACCATGTTTGAAATTGCCGTATATTTAGGTAACAACGAATGCATGAATACTGTAGGTCATGGGAGCAGATTCCAGGACTAGGAGCAAAGAGTCCTTGGTTTCTAACTGAGCTCTGACCCTTCTGAGTTGTGTGATCCTAAAGAAAGTTCTTAACCTCTCTGAGCCTCAGATTTCTCACTACTAATAAAGGGATGTGTAATTCTTAATGGAATTAAATAATTTGCTGGCTGTACAGTTAGATCTGCAAATGCAAGTAAGCATTATTAATCAATGAACTCCTTCACCCAGTGGACTTCTGCCAGGGCAGACAGTGTAAGGGAGAGCTTTCTCTTAGGGTAACCCAGTTCATACTATGTGAATTTAGGAATATTTGTCAAATTCTGCCCCTGGAAACATAGCTCCAAAAGGACGTTGCAAAGTTTTATAAAATAGATCCCATAACTGTCATTAATCAACTGAGATATGCTGAAGGGGAATTCAAGTGTAGAAGGGAAAAATAAACTCATATTTACTGATAAGAATTCTAGGCACTGGGATAGGTGTTTTACATATATTATTTTATATAATACTTATAACTACTCAGTGAGTTACGTTAAAAATCTCCTTTTAATCTCTTTGTGGATCAGAGCGATAAATCACTTTACCCAAAGCCACACAGCTAAAACGGAACATAGGCATACATTTACCCAGTTCTGTCTGATTTAAAACATTTTCTTCTCTTTTCACTAAACTACACTGCCATTACCTTCAAGAAATTTAGTATCTTACAAATCGTCAAGTACATATCATAAATATTTAGTCAATAATAATGGGCAAGAATAATTATATCTTAAGTGGTAAATTGTCTATAATATATACTATCAGTATCAGAAATAAGAGAAAAAGAGAATCAAAGCTTATATCAACAAGGTGAAGGGGAAATTTAAGTATGGGCTAACTGTAGCTCACTGATTGTTCTGGAAACATGTAGGTATAGAAATCATTTTTTAAACAGGATGTTGCCAGACATAGCCAAGTTACCAGACAATACCAAGAAAGAAAAAAGTATTCAGTCTACATTTTGAATGTTTCCAATGTGAAAGTCTGATTTAACATAATAAACGACTCAGCAATTACACAGACCAAATTGAGTGCTTTGAAACAAAATCTCGATCTAAGAACAAGTTATATGTTGATTCTTGCAAAATGAGGATCATCATCCTCTACCCATGACCAGGGATGTTTCTATACTGCTAACGTGTCCTAGTGTTTCTTTCTTTTAATCAAAATATACAATGGGAGAAATGATTGGGCTGTGAATTGACATAGTGATGTAACCTGTTGCTTGTTTTTCCATCACGATAGGACAAAGTCATGAGAAAGAGAAACAGCATTCCCAGCATCATACGGCAGCTGGATGATAAATTAGGGGGAGAGTGAGTATGTATAAATGATCTTCTGTCTCCTTTATGGCAAAACTAATTCAAATCAGTCAAGCACAGAGTCAAGTCTAAAAATAATGGTTTCAAACAGAGTATTCAATCTGTATGCCAATGTCAAAAATAATAATACTTGGAAGAGATAATGCATAATGTAAACATAATTACATAATAATAATCTATATTACCAAATTAAATAATAAAACTCCGGAAGCTAGGAGAAGCAGTTAGGAAAGAAATTGGGCGTTAAATTCTTCTTCTTGCATGGGTGAATTCAATAGATACAAGGTTGATTTTTTATACAGTTATTAGAGAATTATATTCAATTACATTTTATAAACCTTAAAGGTAGTGAGGTGCTGAAGCTTGCACTGGCTTTTCAGGGCCAATTGTGTGTATCTCTTCACACTTTGAGTTCAGTGACATTATACTGGTAGCTTAAAATTGGCCACAATGTTAATATTTATACTATTAAGTTGACAAATGCTACAAATCAGGGAGCCTGTTTTAATTCCCAAGAGCCTATTGTTAACGCACTGTTGCTTAAAGGTTACCATTTGGAGAAGCATACCTTCCTAATCGCTAAACAAAATACTTAAAACAGCAAAAGCCTCTGGCAAAAGGCACAAACCAAAGAAAAAGTGAGGACACGTGAGAACAGAGAGTAACAGGATGATAGTAGCAAAGCAAATCATATTAATATAACGTGAGTAGAAAAGCAGAAGGAGGGGCAAGTGTTCCAGACAAAGGAGGTGGCATCCAAAAAGATCTGGAGGCAGAGACATAGGTGGATTTGAGATGCTGAAAGCAGCCTGGCGTTGGGAGGGACAAGAGTTCAGAGAGAGACAGACTGAGTAAGCAACCAGATTAAGGATGGTCTTTTCTGTCACACTGAGGAATTCAGGTTACTTCTTAAGAGCAAGTGGAGGTCCCTGAATGCTTTCGGTAGGAGAGAGAAATGATCAGATTTGCGTCAATTGAAGCTTTTCTTGCCCAGTGGATGGAAAACAGAATGAGGGCAGATGTGGAAGAGTGGAGGGAAGGAGTCCCCACATAGGAGGCTGATATGTACTCCCAGAAGAGGTATGGTGAGACAGGCTGGGACCTGGGACCCTCTACCAGAGTGCTTGCACCTGGACGAAGGTCTCCTCAAGCAAGAGAATATAAGAAACTCTAAGGGAATAAAAATAGCTACATGCAGGCGCAGTTAGGGCAATAATGAACAATAAGATACAAAGAGGTCACAGACCGACTGCCACTTTTGGGGTGCTGGGAGCAAAGGCAGGGTCCTGCACATGATTCCTGCCCACAACAGCACCAAGGGGGTGGGCAGACCACTTAAGCTATACCTCCTGCCCCATCCAGAGACTGGTCCCAGTTGTTACCCCCTTTTTAAAAAAAAAAATTTATATATTTATTTATTTTTAGTGGTTTTTTTTGGCTGCATTGGGTCTTTTTTTTTAAACATCTTTATTAGAGTATAATTGCTTTACAATGGTGTGTCAGTTTCTGCTTTATAACAAAGTGAATCAGCTATACATATACATGTGTCCCCATATCTCTTCCCTCTTGCATCTCCCTCCCTCCCACCCTCCCTATCCCACCCCTCTAGGTGGTCACAAAGCACCGAGCTGATCTCTCTGTGCTTTGTGGCTGCTTCCCACTAGCTATCTATTTTACGTTTGGTCGTGTATATATGTCCATGCCACTCTCTCACTTTGTCCCAGCTTACCCTTCCCCCTCCCCATATCCTCAAGTCCATTCTCTAGTAGGTCTGCATCTTTATTCCCGTCTTGCCCCCACGTGCCGCAACTAAGACCCAATGCATATGGGAATATGCATTGGGTCTTAGTTGTGGCAGGCGGGATCTTTCCTTGTGGCGCGCGGGCTTCTCTCTAGTTGGGGCGTGCGGGTTTTTTCTCTTCTCTAGTTGTGGCGTGTAGGCTCCAGAACGCATGGGCTCTGTAGTTTGTGGCACGTGGGCTCTCTAGTTGAGGCCTACGAGCTCAATAGCTGTGGCGCTCGGGCTTAGCTGCCCCACGGCATGTGGGAACCTAGCTCCCCGACCCGGGATCGAACCGATGCCCCCTGCATTGGAAGGCGGATTCTTTACCACTGGCCCACCAGGGAAGTCCCCTGTTACCCCTTTTAAGGACCCAAGAAGCTCCTCTTGGGGAGTGATCAAGGGCACCTATTTCTTGTTTCACTTCCTTGGGCTGTAGCACAAGCCCCAGTAAAGCCTTGCCTGACATTCTTGTCTGGCCTCTTATCACTTTCTATTGATTAGAGAGAGACCAAGAGCCTGGGTCAGTAGCCATGGTGGTTGACTGAAGAGGAGGGTACATTTTGCACCTGACTTGGTGACTGTATGGGGGCAATCATGGCACAGGGGTAGTTTGGAATGATGCCAAAGTTTATGGTTTAGCAACTCTGTGATGATGACGGTGTTTAAAATAAAGAGGAGTGGATTGCAGCAGGCTTTGGATATGTTGAATATGACCTGTCTGTGAGAGCCCAGTGGATATGTCCAGAGAAGAGTAGAATATATGGGTCTCAAACTCATTGGGAGAATTTGGATGGAATATAGAAGTTTGAGAATCATTAGCAGAGAGAGTATACAGATTTGGACTGGAGACAAAGATTTGGAAGTCATCAGTATAGAGTCTATAGATAGTTTTAGAATTAGATGAAATTTCTTAAAAAACTGTGGAGCAAGGATAGAAACAGGTGTAGGACAGAATCCTGAAAAACACTAACATTTAACTGTTAAGTAGAGGAAAGGACTTCTACAAAAAGGTCTCAGTACACTTAACACCTAACAAAGTGCTCTGCTCAAGGTGGGCACGCCATTAAGTATCTGGTAAATGAATGCGTAAAGAAGGAAGAATGGAGGAAAGAAATTTGAAGACAGAAAAATGAGGTTCAGAATATATACATAAGCATAAGCTGAAGTTTCAGGGCCCCTCACTTCACAGGCCTCTTCCAAGGCTCTGTAACTACACTTGTATTCAAAATTGAGTACATTAAAGAATGTATATATATGTATAGCTGAATCTCTTTGCTGTACAGCAGAAATTAACACAACATTGTAAATCAACTATACTTCAGTGAAAAAATAAACAAAATCATTACTTAAGTTAAAAGAACAAAAATTAAGTATTTTTAAACTTTTCCTAAAAAGGGTTCAATAAATAGCAAAAGCCTCAGATCCTTCTAAACCTGGTTCCAACTCTGTGTAGAATTCAGGAAAAAAAAATATCAAATGAGGTAAAGATAGGCATTTTCAGAATATAACCTCATAAATCTTCATGCACTGAGTTACTAAACTTGGAAAATCTGAAGTACAATCTCTAGGGAATAGAGAGGAAACTGACAAAAACACCATGGTGGGAGGAGAGTTCAGCTCTTAGACAAGTACTAATGAAATACAGAGAAACAAAAGTAGAAAAGCTATAGAGGATCTGAATAACATAATTAGTAAGGTTGATCTAATAGAAATATAGTTAACATATATCCAATAAACACCATAATTGGGAATAGTTCAAACTCTTCTCTTTGGCCGCAAGGCAATACAACTTGAAATTAGTTTAGAAACAAAAATAAATGAAACTATTACTTCAAAAAAATTTAAATCCCTTCAAAAGATTTTCACTTCAAAGGTAATAAAAGTGGGTATTTTAGTACATGTAACCATAATAATAAAAATATAACAATAGGTGTAATAGTCATGATACTATGCATTAAAAGCCATGTAAAATAGGGGCTTACATTAGGAAACAAGAATAAACGAAAATAAATGCACAGCGTCTATATCAAGAAGTTAGCAAAAAGAAGATCAAGTAACTTTGAGAAAAGCATGAGTAAGGAAATAATCAAATTAACACAGAAATGGTTTTCTTAGAAAATAGGACAACAACAGAATTAGTAAGTAAACCCTAGAGCTTATTTGGAAAACCAAGTGAAACAAAATAGGTAACCCCAAGCTTGCCTAATCAAGTAAATAAAGAAAGAAGTGTACATACACAGACTTAGAAATGAGAAACGACCATCAGTACAGAGATCATGAAAACTCCATAGGAATATTTTAGAAAACTCTCTTCAAATAAATTTGAATAGCTAGATGAAATGGATAATTTTCTAGGAAAATACAACTTACTAAAATTAAACCTGGAAGATACAGAAGACTCTGCATGGGCCAACATACAAGATGTTCAGAAAGTTTTAAAGACTTCTTTCTCCCTCAGAACAGTGCCAGGCACAGATGGTTTCCTGGGTGAATTCTTTCAACCTTCAAGGAACAGAAACTTCAATACTATTTAAATTGTTCCCAAGCAGAGAGAAAAAAGGAAAGCTTCCAAATTATCTTTCAAAAGCCAACAGAACATTGATTCCAAGACCTTAGAATGGGAGCACAGAAAAAAAAACTTGAGACAAATTTCTGTTACGAACAGAAGAATTGAAGTTCCACAGACATGGAAGGGTCCTGAGTCATTTCAGTTCAATTTCTTCCAAAGGTTGGAGGAATTGTGCATATACAGTCACTATTCACATGAAAGATTATATGTATAGTGTTCCTATATCCAAGTATAGATATAAATATTTATTTTAATTATTTGTTTTATTATGAAATATAATTTAATTTTTAAAGCCTTTCCATGATAGCAACAGCAACAATAATAAAATAATAAAGTTCATTTAGTATTCATTTGTTGCTGGACCCTATGTTAAGCTCTTTTCCAAGAGTCATTTCATTTAAATAATGCCATTTGCAGCAACATGGATGGACCTAGAGATGATCATACTAAGTGAAGTAAGTCAGACAGAGAAAGACAAATACCATATGATATTACTTGTATGTGGAACCTAAAAAAATGATATAAATGAGCTTATTTACAAAATAGAAATAGAATCACAGACATAGAAAACAAACCTGTGGTTACCAAAGGGGAAAGGTGGGGGAGGGATAAACATATGCACACTAATATATATAAAATAGATAATCAAGGACCTACTATATAACACAGGGAACTCTACTCAATATTTCGTCATAACCTATAAGGGAAAAGAATTTGAAAAAATAATAGATACATGTATATATGTATAACTGAATCACTGTGCTGTACACCTGAAACTAACACAACATTTTAAATCAACAATACTTCAGTTTTTTAAAAAAAAAGTAATTTGATTTAATCACAAAAACACAAGGTGAGAGCTATTACTTATATATATATATTTATAATATATGTTTATATATATTATTTATATATTTATATATATTATTTATATACATTTATATATACAGTATATCTAGATTCCCCCTTAAATATGAGGAATCTGAGCCACAGCAAGTGTATTTCACAGCTAGAGACTGGTACAGCAAGATTTTAGACAGAGGCAGGCTGCCTCTAGAGACTCTTCTTATTTTTGAAATGAATTTCAGTTTGTAAAATCAGCATCATTTGGTACCCTGAAGGAAGTCTTACGCCGCGCAGATCCCAAGTGCTGGAGAAAGCCCTTTTCCATAGGATCTAGGGGTAACATTTACGCTCCCCTTGCCGAAACTCAGCCTCTGTTCACCGGTGCTGAATAGAAACACGGAGACAGAGTTTTGGGTGAAGTAGAAAAGAGTAGCTTTCATGGCTTTGTTAGGCAAAGGGGGCCACAGCGGGCTAATGCCCTCAAGACTGTGTGACCCACCGTGGAGGGGGTGATTAGCTCGTGGACAATTCTCGGATTGGTTGGCATCAAGGCGAAGTTTCAAGGTTCATCACACTCTGTTTTCAACCAGTCTAGGGTCTATGTTCTTGTGGTCCAGTTTTCATCTGGAGAGGATCTGCTTCCTGTAAAAACAACTCAAGAGTGTGTGTCAGACCTTTATATCTTTCAGGGAACTGAGGGTTTGGTGATTCTGCTATGTGGCAGAATTATAGTCTAATTGTTACCAGTTCCCCAGCCCAACAGCTATTCTCTGTTTCTACATCTTCACATTTCCCAATCATTAACTCTTGAGTCCTCATTTTATTTCAAAAGACAAGGACACAGGGGCTTGTACATGGTTTCACTCCCATGAAACACGTGAATTTGTTGTAATTGAGTAGTGGAAAATCCAGGCTGGTTAGGGGCAGATCTGGGAACCAAAGCCAAGAGAGTAGAAACCTAAAGAGGATGAGTTGAGTTCGGTGGGCATTGAGGGAAGGAGGCGATGACATCCATGCCATTCGTAGAACGACAACTGTGTGTTGATCTTGGGTCAGAGGATGCTTTCTTGTGCCAGTGATTCATGGGAAAACTGAAGTAGTAGAGAGAATTTTGGCTGCGTGTACATATAGCAGTGTCTTCAGATCACGTCTATGCCTTTCAAAAGAGTCTCAAAAAGGGTCACACAGTACACAAGAGGTTGCGATCCCCGCTGCAGATGGGAGGGAGGTGCTGGAAGAGTACAGTGGGTCCAGGAAGCAATGGAAGCGGCTTGGACAGATGTCTGTTCCCAGGATGTGGTCACCTAGGATAAAGGATGCCTCAGGCTCTGTGCTCTCCTCTTCCCTCCCGAGCAGGGCCCCTACTTTGGGTCTTTGCCTTCCTGCTCTCTCCTGTCCATTCTATGGATATGGCAGGGGAAGTACCCTTTCCTATGAGTATTTCAGCCTTTATGCCTGTGCTGGGGTGTGTGTGTGTGTGTGTGTGTGTGTGTGTGTGTGTGTGTGTGTGTGTGTGTGTGTGTGATGTTTGCCAAGGACCTGGATTACAGAAGTGTTCTGGTGGCTCTCATTCTGGTCCTGAGTCCCCATCAGTTAGATTAAGAACGAGTAACAGAAGCAGGAGACAGATGCAGGGGTAGAGTCGGGATAAAAGATTAGTACGCATTTCTTCTTCCTACAGATTTAAAATCACAGAGCTTTTCACATTGATCTGTGTTTTGCCAGGACTAGTCATTCACTTACTGCTTCCATGCTCTGACTCGGTGCTTTCATATGGAGGCAGTATCATTTGGGACAAAAAAAATAAATAAATTGGAAAACTCATATTTCCAACCCTAGTTCCAGAAAACAAAAACAAAAACGAAGAGTATGGCTGGATGCTCACAAGAGCCTGCCATGTAGGGCGGGTTATCAGGTAGAAACTTATCTCTTACTGAGGAAATTTTCTTTTCAAACATCCTCAGTTCGAACCCTAATAGGCACAGCCAGAAAAGGAGTGCCATGTTGCTAATACAGCTTGAATGAACTATCGGAGGTGGGGTGTGTTAGTGTCTTTATTTTAACCAATACCATATTCTACTTGGAAATAACGGAGCTGAGAGCAGGAGAGCAGGTGGTGCCAAAGCAACAGGAGGAAAGAATCCAGGAGAAAATAACTAAATTGCCTACAGCAAGAGAATAAATAAAAAACTGCAGGAATTACTGATTGCTGGAGTCTCAAAGACCTCATAAAAAGTAACTCTTTGATTTACCTTCCCTGTTTCCTGTAGTGGCTGCCAGACAAAATTAAAAATGGGCCCATGATACTAGGGAGACTGAGACAGACATAAAGTATGCTTCAGAGGCTCAGCTCTTAAGCGCCTCTCCCCTTAATTGTCTTTGGTTGCCAGCTCCGGAGGGGTGGAGAGAGAGAAGAGGCAGGGCTGGCTTGAAACATCTGCAGATCTCAAGACAGCATCGTGCCCGGTGCATGCCGATGGCTGCCGTCCTGCATGTTTGCTGTGCCCCAGCGCTGCATCCTCCTAGTCGGGCTTAGGCCAACTCTCAGGTATCATGGATTGCTAGAGCAGGGGACATTTGGGGGAAGTCTATTAGTGTAACTCTCTCCAGAAACATCGCTCAGTATTTCCCTGCTTTTCTGGTGAGGCTTTGGTTGGACATAGTCTTGGGGGTGGCAAGGGGAAATAAACATCTCTCCTCCCTTCTTCCGTCTGGCTCTTTCATGATGGTGCAGCTCTCTGCCCCTTTGACGACATAACGTACTGCTCCATGTGCAATGAATGTTTATTGCACTCTTACTGTAACAGCTCTTAATACAGTGATGTTGTGAAATAAGCACAAATCACAGTAGTATACCGGAATAAGTGATTGTTGTGTCTAGAATCAGCTGGAGGACAGTTAAGTGATTGCTGATCTTGGCTGGTCTCACTCACGAGTCTGAAAATTAGTTGGCTGACTGTTGGCTGATCTATAATGACCCCGGTTGGGACAGCTGGGACGACTTGGCTCTCCTCCATGTGTCCTTCATCCTCCATTGGGCTAGCCTGGGTATGTTTGTTCTTCATGATGGTAGAGCTCAAGAGGGCAGGCAGAAACACACAGAGCCTCCTGAGATGTAGGTCTAGAACTGGGATGCTGGCAACTTCTGCCACATTTTCTTGGCCAATGCGAGACGCAGACTAGTCCAAATTCAAAGGCTGGGGTAGGAAAGTAGGCTTTTTCTCTTTAGTGAGAAGAGCTGCAAAGTCACGTGGAACCTAACAAGGACACAGGAAAGGAGTAAAAAATTAGGATCATCATTGCAATCTATCACACATACTATAAGCCAAGTCTGCATTACATGTTTGTAGAAACCAAAGTTTCTTTGACCTCAAGCCTCTTTCCCTTTCTGCCGTGTGATACACATGAAGCTCACCCTTGCTAGGAAGGAAGGGCAATCGATCCTGGCCATGTCACTGTGTATGCCATTCTCAAGTGTTTCTTGGCTCCATAGCTCTTTGCAGAAAGCGGCAGTGGTGTAAATGTATATAGGAAATATAAGTTCTTTCATGAAACCTTGTAACCTGGCTACAAGAAGAATGGCACCGAAACCCACAGTGAGGATGCTGTTGGTGCCCCACTCAGATCCCAATCCCCACCTACTGTGAGTGTGGGCTGCTAATGGTTCATAGCAGTCCTCTTCTCCAGAAGAGCTTAGCCATGCCAAGGCTGCCTTGCTTCAGGAGTTATGTGCATACCCACACCTCCCACCACAGCAGACTTTGGCCAAGGATTGGATGAAATGAGAATATAAAAGACTGCCCCCTTTCCTGGAGGGGAAGCCAACTCTGTGGTGTAACTTGAGCTCCAGAACTCCCCAAGGCCTGACGTTAGACTTTACCTGAAACTACATCCTTGGTTCACATCTTCTCCTGCTTACCTCACTCCCATCCTCCTGAGAGTACACCATCAATAAATCGTGTGCAACTAAACCCCTGTCTCAGGCTCTGCTTCTTGGAGCCCAAACTAAGGTAGCCATGTAACATAAACATAGTGGGGAAGGTATTCTCCTCTTCTTCATCGAAGACCCTGGCTCTAGGGTAGCTCCAGTGTAATAGAGGGAGTTTCTAGCTAAGGGGCAGCAGTGCCCAGCAGGCCATGGAAGGATGGCTGGCTGAGCAGTGGTGATGCCGGAAATGTTTAGAATCATCAACCTTCCCTGTGAGGCGCCCCAAAGGCTCTCAGACGTAACTGGCTGAGGCTTGGAGAACGGAGAGGGGAATGAGGTCCTGTGTAAGTAATAGAGGAAGAAACCAGTAACATTGGGAGTATTAATGTTGCTGTGAGTCCATCTATACTAATGATCCAATCTGGTGAGACCCAGTAAAGCTTGGGTTATGTTTGCATCCTAAGTAAGTCCAGGAATTTTTTTCTTTTTTTTTGTACAACTGCTGGACCAAAGTACGTTTCTCTGTGTGAGATCTAAGGATGAAGACACATTGTAGTACCTGTTATTTCAAAAGAGCTACTGCCTATCTCCACATCTCCACTGGAGCCTCAGCACCCCGTGAAACTGAGTATTAGGTCTGCTGTTAACGAGCACTTAAGCTTTCATATTCCCCATCAACCTCCTAACTAGCATCCCACCTCAGTGTTTATCCTCTAATTCATTCTCCAAATGATGGTCAGATTGATTCTGTAAAAGTTAATTCTTACCTTTTTATAGCTCTGATTAAATTCTTCCCTCCCCTTTGATGACAAGTTAAAATTCAAACTACCTAGTATGATGTAAAAGGCATCTTTTTTTTTTTTTTTCCACACACACACACTGTATTTTATTTTTACAAGAGATAAATAGACTGACACCAAGCATTGTACATGGATGACCACAACAAAAGCAACAATGATTGCAATTACCAAACATGAAACACACTCGTACTGTGTCATAATATTGACATTCAGTCCAGTAATCCTCCACTGTAACAGCTCCTTTACTTTGCAGTGAAAATTGATTTGTATATTCTTTGCCTCTGAGTCCTTGTGGGATTTTTTTTTTTTTAATTCAGACAGAAAGTCACAAAAATTATACTCATCCTCATCAGTTCACTCAGTCCCATGTAATTAATTTTTTTTTCATCTTGATCTAAAAGGCATCTTTTGTCATGGTCCCCAATGCCTTTCCATCCTTGCTGTTTCTTTACTCTTTGCTGGGTCTCGACTGTGCTACAGGCTGTTTGCTGAGCAGGCCAGGGGTCTTGCCCTGATGGTCCTGCGTGCATGATTTTCCTAGACTTGGTGTGTCCTATTTTATATTCTACGACTGGTAAACTTCTAATCATCTTTCATGATTCACCTTCATCCTCACCTCTTTGTGGAGCGTATCTTGATCATATTAATATCATTTCTACCTCAGGATATATTATATACTCATTATATTCATTCTGAGCACCAAGGGTACTTTGAACCTACATGTATCATAGAAATTATTTCATGTATGAATAAATTAGAATGCATAATTCTTTCTAGAAAACCTGCCTAAACTCTGAAAGCAAGTACAGCAAACAAAAAAATACACAAAATGGTTCAAATGTAGTGAGCAAAACAGAATTTCTATGAGCTTTAGGTCACATTCACTTTTTTATTCAAGCCTACCTAGTATGACTCCTTGATGTTACTTATAAAGTCTGAATTACAGAATTTGGGAACGTTTTCTTGTCTTGTGCTAGTAAGAACACCATATGGGTAGACAATGTGTCGTATCAAATCCAGCACAAAGGAATAAACCAGGCCCCTTTTCTTTGTTAATTTATATATATTGTTCTGTTCTCTTCCAAATTTAGGTCAAACATGTCTCTATAACAACTCATATTCATTAAAGAGAAAAGTTAAAAATTTTTTTAGCAAGAGATAAGATGTGGGAAGATTTAGTGGTTTTTCTTTAGGTTCTAGAATGGTTTGTGGTGGAGGAAGGGGATGGGAGAGGGGAAAGCTCTTGTGAGATACAGCCCACGTCCATCAATGCTAGACTATAGTCCTCAAATGGATCTGGAGCTTGGGCACCTTAAAGCAAAGGATACTGCCCATATATGCCCTCCTTTTTTTTAAAAAAAAAAAAACTTATTTATTTATTATTGTTTTTTTATTTTTATTTTTTGGCTGCATTGGGTCTTCATTGCTGTGTGCAGGCTTTCTCTAGTTGCAGCAAGTGGGGGCTACTCTTTGTTGCCGTGCGTGGGCTTCTCATTTTGGTGGCTTCTCTTGTTGCGGAGCACGGGCTCTAGGTGCGTGGGCTTCAGTAGTTGTGGCATGTGGGCTCACTAGTTGTGGCTCGAGGGATCTAGAGCGCAGGCTCAGTAGTTGTGGCGCACGGGCTTAGTTGCTCCACGGCATGTGGGATCTTCCCAGACCAGGGATCGAACCTGTGTCCCCTGCATTGACAGGTGGATTCTTAACCACTGCGCCACCAGGGAAGTCCCTGCCCTCCTTGATACCCAGCATCAAATCACCAAAGTTGGATCATCACCAGAGAAACACAATACCTCACTAATACGTAGAGGAAGGTGAAGGAGAACAAAAGAATCATGTGGGGAACTTGATACAAATGCCTAAGCTTAACCACTCAGAAAATTCTGATTAAGTGAGATTGAGTGTGGTCAAGGAATCTGCTTTTTTACATAAATGCTCCAGATGATTCTCCTACAGGAGTAATGTTTACCACATGCTGAGCGCTCACAGCTCTAACTATTCCCTAATTACAAAAGCTATAAAAACCCTGAGGAAAAAAATAATGTAAAATATCATTCTTCCATAAGAGCAGGTCAGTTGCATGGTCGATAATTTTAGTCTCTGTCTTGCATAGATCTTCACCTCACTTGCTTGTCTCTGACTTTGTTGTACTCAACTCGCTTGGGAAAACCACAGCGTTGGTCAAACTCAACTCTCTGGTCACTTCACAACTGCATTCATGCAACAGAAAGTGACTGAGAAAGACTCAAACTCACAGCCATGCTGATTGACCTCCCTTCTGGCTCTGACAATGACTGGGGCTTTTATCGAGCTAAGACTCCCATTGAAAACAATTCAGGAAGATGGACAACATGAATGAAAGGTATGATTTGAAGGCATTTGATTGTAACGAACCCAGGCAGGACTTGAGGGACTACAATCACTGAGAGAAAGGAAGCAAATGAGATGGGGCTCTCACTCACTCCAGCTTTTTTACTGGACAATTTTCAATTTGTTGTGTGGAGAAATAGAGCCCAGGAAGAAAGAGGCAGCCATGTTGGGCTGATGAAGCATATGCTGAAGCTCAGAGCTTTTAAGACTGTGGGAGCTTGAAGGGTGAAATCCCAGGAGAATTGTGTTACTTTTTCTTCTCAAAAGGTCCCTTTTACTTAACTGAAGTGGCAGCCATGAAGGTGTACTTCTTGGAACTTCCTTCAAGAAAGAACTTGCTGAGGAGTTCATTTAGTTTACAACCTTCAGGTGCATCACCTTTGGGATCTTCCTCAGCTTTTGAGGCAAAGCTCTGCTCTTCCCATGCACACCCCAAGACAGTGACTCAGCATGGTGGGCTCCTAAGGCCTGGCTATTTCTGCACAGTGCAGGATTCCTGGATAGGCAGTCATTTCACCAGAGCTCCGTGATGGGCTGGCTTTGACTTTCTAAGAGCTGCACCGTCATCTGAGACTCTTACTACCCAGTCGTCCTTTCTTCCCCAATCTCCTTTCATAGATCACAGACTTGCGCATGGGCTGAAAGTTCTCTTTACTTCTGCTATATTCCTCCTTTATATTTCATAGTTACACTTTTAATTCTATCTTGTATTTGTTTTTCCTGGGGGCCCAATTGGCATGTTCCATCGGCTACCACCTCAATTATTTGCTCCTTTTTAGCAAAACTTCCCCCAAATAGTTGTTAACTCAATGCCTATAATTCCTCTCTTCCCATTGGCTTTTAACTCACTTCAATCACATCTTAACACGCCCCCCCACTCCTCCCCCCACACATATATTCACATACTCCTCGGAAAGTGCTCTTATTAGTATCACTAATGACCATTTCCACATCCCTAATCCCCAGGCTTAATTCTCAGCCATCACTGATTTACTAAAGTGAATCACTCCCACTCCTTTTTTTTTTTTTAATTTTTAAATTTTATTTTATTTATTGTTTTATACAGCAGGTTCTTATTAGTCATCAGTTTTATACACATCAGTGTATACATGTCAATCCGATCTCCCAATTCATCACACTGCCACCCCCACCTCCCACCGCTTTCCCCACTTGGTGTCCATACGTTTGTTCTCTACATCTGCGTCTCAATTTCTGCCCTGCAAACTGGTTCGTCTGTACCATTTTTCTAGGTTCCACATATATGCGTTAATGTACAATATTTGTTTTTCTCTTTCTGACTTACTTCACTTTGTATGACAGTCTCTAGATCCATCCACGTCTCAACAAATGACCCAATTTCGTTCCTTTTTATGGCTGAGTAATATTCCATTGTATATATGTACCACAACTTCTTTATCCATTCGTCTGTCGATGGGCATTTAGGTTGATTCCATGACCTGGCTATCGTAAATAGTGCTGCAATGAACATTGGGGTGCATGACTCTTTTTGAATTATGGTTTTCTCAGGGTATATGCCCAGTAGTGGGATTGCTGGGTCATATGGTAATTCAATTTTTAATTTTTTAAGGAACCTCCATACTGTTCTCCATAGTGGCTGTATCAATTTACATTCCCACAAACAGTGCAAGAGGGGTCCCTTTTCTTCACACCCTCTCCAGCATTTGTTGTTTGTAGATTTTCTGATGATGCCCATTCTAACTGGTGTGAGGTGATACCTCATTGTAGTTTTGATTTGCATTTCCTTAATAATTAGTGATGTTGAGCAGGTTTTCATGTGCTTCTTGGCAATCTGTATGTCTTCTTTGGAGAAATGTCTATTTAGGTCTTCTGCCCATTTTTAGATTGGGTTGTTTGTTTTTTCCATATTAAGCTGCATGAGCTCTTTATATATTTTGGAGATTAATCCTTTGTCCATTGATTCGTTTGCAAATATTTTCTCCCATTCTGAGGGTTGCCTTTTCATCGTGTTTACGGTTTCCTTTGCTGTGCAAAAGCTTTGAAGTTTCATTAGGTCCCATTTGTTTATTTTTGTTTTTATTTCCATTACTCTAGGAGGTGGATCAAAAAAGATCTTGCTGTGATTTATTGCAAAGAGTGTTCTTCCTATGTTTTCCTCTAAGAGTTTTATAGTGTCCCATCTTACATTTAGGTCTGTAATCCATTTTGAGTTTATTTTTGTGTATGGTGTTAGGGAGTGTTCTAATTTCATTCTTTTACATGTAGCTGTCCAGTTTTCCCAGCACCACTTATTGAAGAGACTGTCTTTTCTCCATTGTATATCCTTGCCTCCTTTGTCATAGATTAGTTGACCATAGGTGTGTGGGTTTATCTCTGGGCTTTCTATCTTGTTCCATTGATCTATGTTTCTGTTTTTGTGCCAGTGCCATATTGTCTTGATTACTGTAGCTTTATAGTATATACTCTGAAGTCAGGGAGTCTGATTCCTCCAGCTCCGTTTTTTTCCCTCAAGACTGCTTTGGCTATTTGGGGTCTTTTGTGTCTCCATACAAATTTTAAGATGATTTGTTCTAGCTCCGTAAAAAATGCCATTGGTAATTTGATAGGGATTGCATTGAATCTGTAGATTGCTTTGGGTAGTATAGTCACTTCCACAATATTGATTCTTCCAATCCAAGAACATGGTATATCTCTCCATCTGTTGGTATCATCTTTAATTTCTTTCATCAGTGTCTTACAGTTTTCTGCATACAGGTCTTTTGTCTCCCTAGGTAGGTTTATTCACAGGTATTTTATTCTTTTTGTTGCAGTGGTAAATGGGAGTGTTTCCTTAATTTCTCTTTCAGATTTTTCATCATTAGTGTATAGGAATGCAAGAGATTTCTGTGCATTCATTTTGTATCCTGCAACTTTACCAGATTCATTGATTAGCTCTAGTAGTTTTCTGGTGGCATCTTTAGGATTCTCTATGTATAGTATCGTGTCATCTGCAATCAGTGACACTTTTACTTTTTCTTTTCCAATTTGTGTTCCTTTTTCTTCTGTGATTGCCATGGCTAGGACTTCCAAAACTATGTTGAATAATAGTGGCGAGAATGGACATCCTTATCTTGTTCCTGATCTTAGAGGAAATGCTTTCAGTTTTTCACCATTGAGAATGATGATTGCTGTGGGATTGTCATATATGGCCTTTATTATGTTGAGGTGGGTTCCCTCTATGCCCACTTTCTGGAGAGTTTTTATCATAAATGGGTGCTGAATTTTGTCAAAAGCTTTTTCTGCATCTATTGAGATGATCATATGGTTTTTATTCTTCAATTTGTTAATATGGTGTATCACATTGATTGATTTGCATATAATGAAGAATCCTTGCATCCCTGGGATAAATCCCAGTTGACCATGGTGTATGATCCTTTTAATGTGTTGTTGGATTCTGTTCGCTAGTATTTTGTTGAGGATTTTTGAATCTATATTCATCGGTGATATTAGTCTGTAGTTTTCTTTTTTTTGTAGTATTTTTGTCTGGTTTTGGTATCAGGGTGATGGTGGCCTCTTAGAATGAGTTTGGGAGTGTTCCTTTCTCTGCAATTTTTTGGAAGAGTTTGAGAAGGATGGGTGTTAGCTCTTCTCTAAATGTTTGATAGAATTCACCTGTGAAGCCATCTGGTCCTGGACTTCTGTTTGTTGGAAGATTTTTAATCACAGTTTCAGTTTCATTACTTGTGATTGGTCTGTTCATATTTTCTATTTCTTCCTGGTTCAGTCTTGGAAGGTTATACCTTTCTAAGAATTTGTCCATTTCTTCCAGGTTGTCCATTTTATTGGCATAGAGTTGCTTGTAGTAGTCTCTTAGGATGCTTTGTATTTCTGCGGTGTCTGTTGTAACTTCTCCCTTTTCATTTCTAATTTTATTGATTTGAGTCCTCTCCCTCTTTTTCTTGATGAGTCTGGCTAATTGTTTATGAATTTTGTTTATCTTCTCAAAGAACCAGCTTTTAGTTTTATTGATCTTTGCTATTGCTTTCTTTGTTTCTATTTCATTTATTTCTGCTCTGATCTTTATGATTTCTTTCCTTCTGCTAACTTTGAGTTTTGTTTGTTCTTCTTTCTCTAGTTCCTTTAGGTGTAAGGTTACATTGTTTATTTGAGATTTTTCTTGTTTCTTGAGGTAGGCTTGTATAGCTATAAACTTTCCTCTTAGAACTGCTTTTGCTGCATACCATAGGTTTTGCATCATCATGTTTTCATTGTCATTTGTCTCTAGATATTTTTTGATTTCCTCTTGATTTCTTCAGTGATCTCTTGGTTATTTAGTAACGTATTGTTTAGCCTCCATGTGTTTGTGTTTTTCATGTTATTTTCCCTGTAATTGACTTCTAATCTCATAACATTGTGAGAAGATGCTTGACATGATTTAAATTTTCTTAAATTTACTGAGGCTTGATTTGTGACCCAAGATGTGATATATCCAGGAGAATGTTCCATGTGCACTTGAGAAGAAAGTTTAATCTGCTGTTTTTGGATGGAATGTCCTATAAATATCAATTAGATCTATCTGGTCTATTGTGTCATTTAAAGCTTCTGTTTCCTTATTTATTTTCATTTTGGATGATCTGTCCATTGGTGTAAGTGAGGTGTTAGAGTCCCCCACTGTTATTGTGTTACTGTCAACTTCCTCTTTTATAGCTGTTAGCAGTTCCCTCATTTATTGAGGTGCTCCTATGTTGGGTGCATATATATTTATAATTGTTATATCTTCTTCTTGGATTGATCCCTTGATCATTATGTAGTGTCCTTCCTTGTCTCTTGTAACATTCTTTATTTTAAAGTCTATTTTATCTGATATGAGTATAGCTACTCCAGCTTTCTTTTGATTTCCATTTGCATGGAATACCTTTTTCCATCCCCTCACTTTCAGTCTGAATGTGTCCCTAGGTCTGAAGTGGGTCTCTTGTAGACAGCATATATATGGGTCTTGTTTTCGTATCCATTCAGCCAGTCTGTGTCTTTTGGTGGGAGCATTTAATCCATTCACGTTTAAGTTAATTATCAATATGTATGTTCCTATGACCATTTTCTTAGTTGTTTTGGGTTTGTTTTTGTAGGTCCTTTTCTTCTCTTGTGTTTCCCGCTTAGAGAAGTTCCTTTAGCATTTGTTGTTGAGCTGGTTTGCTGGTGCTGAATTCTCTTAGCTTTTGCTTGTTTGTAAAGTTTTTGATTTCTCCATCGAAGCTGAATGAGATCCTTGCCGAGTAGAGTAATCTTGGTTGTAGGTTCTTCCCTTTCATCACTTTAAGTATATCATGCCACTCCCTTCTGGCTTGTAGAGTTTCTGCTTAGAAATCAGCTGTTAACCTTATGGGTGTTCCCTTGTATGTTATTTGTCATTTTTCCCTTGCTGCTTTCAATAATTTTTCTTTGTCTTTAACTTTTGCTAATTTGGTTACTATGTGTCTCAGCATGTTTCTCCTTGGATTTATCCTGTATGGGACTCTCTGCGCTTCCTGGACTTGGGTGGCTATTTCCTTTCCCATGTTAGGGAAGTTTTCGACTATAATCTCTTCAAATATTTTCTCGGGTCCTTTCTCTCTCTCTTCTCCTTCTGGGACCCCTATAATGCAAATGTTGTTGTGTTTAATGTTGTCCCAGAGTTCTCTTAGGCTGTCTTCATTTCTTTTCATTCTTTTTTCTTTATTCTGTTCTGCAGCAGTGAATTCCAGCATTCTGTCTTCCAGGTCACTTATCCATTCTTCTGCCTCAGTTATTCTGCTATTGATTCCTTTTAGTGTAGTTTTCATTTCAGTTATTGTATTGTTCATCTCTGTTTGTTTGTTCTTTAAGTTTTCTAGGTCTTTGTTAAACACTTCTTGCATCTTTTTGATCTTTGCCTCCATTCTTTTTCCAAGGTCCTGGATCATCTTCACTATCTCTATTCTGAATTCTTTTTCTGGAAGGTTGCCTATCTCCACTTCATTTATTTGTTTTTCTGGGGTTTTATCTTGTTCCTTCATCTGGTACATAGCCCTCTGCCTGTTCATCTTGTCTCTCTTTCTGTGAATGTGGGTTTTTTTCCACAGGCTGCAGGATTGTAGTTCTTCTTGCTTCTCACTCAGTCTTTCTTAATAAGGCTTGCCCTCAAGGGAAACTAGTTTACCAGAGCCTAACTGACCTGGATAATGGGAAATAGCTAACTCCAGCCAGTTCTAGCCATCCTGTCTCACCTTTCAGGCAAATGATTTACAAGGAACCAGGGCAGTGTGGAGGCGAGGAACTCGTGCAGGGGAAACACCTCATGATCTTTTCCGAATTGTAAAATCACCACCCCACTCCCAAGATTCTGATATACAGCAGCAGTTCTAGAGTCTGGGAAGTCCAAGATCAAGATGCCAGCAATGTAGGTTTCATTCTGAGGTCTCTTCTCTTGGATTATAGGCAGCTGCCTTCTATCTGTGTGCTCACACAAACTCTTCCTTGTGTTAGGGCAGAGACGAGCTCCGTCTCCTTGATGGTGTATGTTTTTCACTTGGTTTCCAAGGCACCATTCCCCCACCCCATCCCCCTCTCCTGCTTTTTTTCATTCACACATCTTAGTGGCAACCCTTTCTAAGTCTTCATTGTGATTCTTCCTCTTATGTTCAGGTTGCCCCAGAGCTAAAGCCTTGGACATCTTTTCTTCTCTACCTATTGACATTTCCTATGTGATCTCACCAAGTCCAATAAATTTAAACACTGTTCAAATGCTGACAACCCCCAAACAATATATAAGCCAGCCAGCCTTCTCTCTCCTCACCTTCTGCCCTCCACCTGCCCTCAACTTGATATGTCTGATCTTCATTCTATTCCCCAGCTCTCCTCCTCACAGTTTATTATGATTCCAATCCTTCCATCTGCTCAGGTCCCAAATCCTTGAAGCCACTTTCTCTCATGCTCTGCATCCAATCCTGTTGGCACTAATTTCAAAATCTCCAGAATGTATCTAGAATTGGACCAGTCTTTACCTCTCCCACTAACACTTTGCTGTCTGTTTCCTCCCTGGATGATCACAGTAATGGAGCTCCTAGGTCCTCCTCTTGCCCCCGTCTGTAGTCTACTCTCAATGCAGCAAACAGTGAGAACTTTTTAAGTATTAATTAAATTATGTTCCTTCTCTACTCAAATTTTCCAGTGCTTCCCCGTTTCACTCAGAGTTAAAGCCGGAGACCCTGCAAATGCCTCCTTCTTTCTCTCACCTCGTGACCCTTCCCTGACCTTCTCTCCTGTTAGTCTCTCTGTGTCACACTGGCTTCCTTGCCATTTTCCTGGTGCACCAGGCACACTCGATTGCTTTCCGCTGAGAGCAATCCTGAACACCCTCTTCAATTGTGCTACCAAAGCATGGCTCCCTAATTCTCCTCCTCCCTGTCCTTCTCAGCAACTTTTTCTTGTAACAGTTATAGCTGTTTAGCCTGCTATAAAATTATCTTACTCATTGTGTTTACTATCTATTATCTATGTTGTTTATTGGTGCATTATGAATCAGATTGAATGACTTTTCTAGATATTCTGCCTAAATTCTGAAAGCAAGTCCCTTACGTGAAATAATGCACGAAGTGGTTCAGGTGCATGGAGGAGTAAGCTGTATAAGGGCAAGGACATCTGGCCCTTTTGTTCCCTTATGTATTCAGTGTCTGTTATATAGCAGGTGCTCCATGAATACTAAGGTGGCCAAAGCGCAGATGAACATCCAAGGGAGTCTGACCAAAGATTCTGCCCTGATGTGAAGGTCCTGATCTTGTTTATTCTATTTAGCTTCCAAACACCCTGTTGAATCTCCTCCACAGGCTGCATCTGTTTTTTTCCAAAGCCTTTTCAAATATGGTTTCTGGGCATATTCCCATCTGGCACTAAACCTACCTGAAGCTTCTCAATTAAGTAATATGAGAGTTTTAGCTGTGAGTATGCAAGAAATAATAACTTTTCCGCATTACTGCCAGATACATGAAGTTTGCCAAGAGTAAAAAATGTCATAAATGACAGAGTAGTAGATGCCTTTGTTCCATGTTGAAATTGCACATCTTCTGAAATTCAGGGAACTGTAACACAGTTTTGAAGCAATGATGATGATGGTGGTACTTTTTTTTTTAAATTTATTTTATTGAAGTATAGTTGATTTACAGTGTTGTGTTAATTTCTGCTGTACAGCAAAGTGATTCAGTTATACCTATATATACATTCTTTTCCATATTCTTTTCCATAATGGTTTATCACAGGATATTGAATATAGTTCCCTGTGCTATAAAGTAGGACCCTGTTTTTTTATCCATTCTATATATGATTTTGCATCTGCTAATCCCAAACTCCCAATCCATCCCTCCCCACCCCCCCTTGGCAAGCACAAGTCTGTTCTGTATGTCTGTGAGTCTGTTTCTGTTTTGTAAATAAGTTCGTTTGTCTTATATTTTAGATTCCACATATAGGTGATATCATATGGTATTTGTCTTTCTCTGTCCGGCTTACTTCACTTAGTATGATCATCTCTAGGTCCATCCATGTTGCTGCAAATGGCGTTATTTCATTCTTTCTTATGGCTGAGTAATATTCCATTGTATATATGTACCGCATCTTCTTTATCCATTCATCTGTTGATGGACATTTAGGTTGTTTCTGTCTTGGCTATTGTGAACAGTACTGCTATGAACATAAAGGTGCATGTATCTTTCTGAATTATCTATTATATGTTTTAATTGTGACCCTCCTCTGTGTCTGGCTCTGTGCTAACGTTTGGGATAAAAGATGCAAAGACATGGTTCATGTCTTGTAGGACCTTCTAGTCTAGGGGAGAAAAAATGACCTGCGAACAGATATATGAACCATTAAAAACATCATAACAGAATTTCAGAATTTTAAAATGCAATAAGATTGCAGAGGATTTAAAAACAAAAAACCAAATCCCAATTCTGTCTAGGGCAGTCATTGAGTATTCATGGAGAAAGCTTGATCTGAACCACAACTTGAAGGATGAGTAGTAATTTGGCACAGTGTTTAGGATGAGAGTGTAAGAGAGGAGAGAGAAAAATGAGGGCAAAATTATGTTGGGATAAACAGCCTGGTACTTAGGAAAACTGCAAGTAGGTCAACGTGGCAGTAATTTAGGGAACACGCAGGGTAGCAGGGACCAGTCACGAAGGCTCTGGAATGCCAGCTAGCATTTTGGCTTTTACCTCTTGGGCACTCATTCTTGATTACATCTATATGAAGATCTATATTATCTTTCAAAACGTGTTTTAAAAATATAAGTATCTCCTTGTGGTATATGGTAAGGACAATGGCCAAAGGTTCATAAAGACAGGGCGGGAAAAGTAGAGGAATAATAAACCTGTAGAAAGTAACATGAGCATAGGCTGTGCTCTGGGTTTCCCAGAGGCACAGAGAAAGGGGACAGTTCACAACTGGATGAGTTACTTCTTTCTAACAAAGAACAATTGTCTTGACTTCATGGAAGATGCATGCTTTCTCAGGTTTGGACTTAGAAATATCACCCTCTTGTGGGTCTCTGCATAAAGAGTCATTGAGTAATGGTGAGAGGCGTTGTCTTTGAACATGTAATGCAGAGGTTTGTACTTAGAACTGCTTGTTTCATGTTCAGCCTCTCGGTGAAAGATGAAGACCATTAGCCTGACACTTAATGAGGAAGCTCGGAGCTGTAAGACATGTTGAGAAGACAGGGCTGTGTGCCTTCTACCTGTGGTGTTTCTCATGGAGCCCAGCACAGAATTAGGGACATGATAGACGCTTTAGGACAGATGTCCTCATATGATTTTACTGTGACTAAACTAACTTTGAACTTGGCTTTGGTTTTCAGCGTGATTTTCATGGTAAAACCGTTTTCAGCGTGATTTTCATGGTAAAACTTTGGTCTGCTCTCAGAGCATGCTCTGAGATGAGAATTATAAACTAAAGGAGAAAATAATGACAACCAAATAATTGCCCAGGCTCCTATGGAGACTTCTTAATAGATGTGGATTTGGCAACTTGGTGAGTTGTTTGTCACTGGCAAATCAGGATTCACATGCCAAACACAGAATCACGTTCGATGCTTTTCCCGCTCATATGGCAGACAGTCACGAAGTCAGAGTAGGACCATGGACAGAAAGTTTATGGGGGGCAATAACTTTTTAAATGATTAAAAAATTAATTCTTTGATTTCTGTGGATTTATATTGCAAAGATGAAGTATGGTGGGAGAAAAACCGGAGCCCTCATCTTTAAGTAGCATTGGCAAAGCATAGCTCACAAAGGGTAAATAAGTTCCTTTAACATGTACGACCCCCTAATGCAGAGGCATTATTATTTCTCCTTCACACATGAGGGAACTGAGGTGCAGAGAGGTGAAGTGAGAGTACCCCATTTCATAGACCCCCAAGACTTCTGAATCCCAGTGCTTTGTACATTTTATTAGGCCATAGATGTTTCTTTTAAGATGCTTCCCTGCATGAAGATCTCTGATAGGTATCTTAGAAATCGGGATCGTGGCTTTTTGAAATGAGATTGTGTGCAGGCCAGAAGCCAGGAGATTGACTATGTGATTTCTTAATGTGTTTTTCTTCCCTGAAGTCATTTGGCTCTTCAGTATGACTTATGGGTGGAATGAGGTTAACTTTGGCCATTTCGGAGGGGGGGGATGGGTGGGGGGTGCATGCAACTTTGCTGCACATGGTGGCTGTCTCCAGTAGCTGCCTGGCTGCCTGCCTTCTTCTTGTGTTTCCCAGGAGGAGGTGAATATTTCATTTTTGAGAAACTGGACTCTAACCCAGAGTGACCCTGAAGCCTGAGCTGCATATTAATCTCTATCGATGAGAGAAAAGCACTTTGTTCTTAACAATTCACTTGCTCCTTCTTCTTGCCCTTGAAGACTTCATATTTGAAGCAGCAGGGAACAGAGGAAAGGCTACAGTTTGTTCTTTGGATTTCTACCAGACCAATTTTCTAACTGTTACTTGCCTAAAATAAGTGTTACCATAAAGGACCACAAAAGACCTCTGATGTTGTCACTCCATCCAAAGCCTTAAAATGCAGGAAGACTGCATGTCTGTAAGGGCTGAACCACTTAAGGTGTACTGACCACACGTCTCTCCGTTTGCTGTCATTTGAATGTCACTGCAATCAGCAGCCACAAATCTTTAGTAAATGACCCTGATTAGGAATTTTTCTCAACAGTTTGGGGCTATGAATCCTCTTTTTTCCTTTCTGGTTTCCCTCTTGGGGCCTGTCTCTTCCTTTGTGTTTGATCTCTCCCTTTTTCTAATGCATAGCACATATCTTTTTTCCATCTCTGTACCTTAATCTTCTGTTAGTCTTCCACAAGTGTATTTGCTTGCCTGAAAGGACAAACAGATGTTGACTTCCTTATTGTGAAACACACGCACAAAAAGGACAGCTAATTTATACCTATGACAATCTGCTCCAACAGTGACAGCCCTTGAAAATGTATATTCCATTTGAGATCCAAGCCATATTTTGTTTTCATGTAGCTGCTCAATAGAATTTAACTTCAAGTTAGGTTCGTATTCCCCAAGTGAGAGTCTTTAATTGTTCTCAGGAATAAAACCAGTGAATATTTCCATTTTAAATATTTCAGAGGTCTTTTTTTTCAAATGTGCGTATATTTTTTGCTTGTATTAAAAAAATTAACTCTTATCTATCATCATTTTGCTTCATCAGAGGCAAAATGCAGTTACAGATAGTTTCTGATTATAGTTATTAAAAATAATTCTTAATCTAGGAGTTAGGCAGATATATATATATATATATATAGGAGACAAACATGTTTTAGGGTGTTCCTGCTGGATAAAGTCGCCATTTAGTGAGAAACAGATTTCATGACTTATCTGCTCTTGGAACTGTCTGAGGATGGACATATAAATACACCACACACACACACACACACACACACACACACATACATACATACACTCACATCTCACATGTCTGCTTCCCCTTCACAACTTTCTAGCTCAACCTATCCATGTCTTGACCTTATCCTGACCTAGCAGAGGGGCTTAGCAGTCTTCTAGTAGTCAGGCTTGAATTACTTGTGCAGGTCTGGTACCTGGTAGATATAAGGTTAGCATCTGGAAATAGTCACCTGGTAGGTCCAAAGGAACAGTTACGCTAGTTGAGCAACAGATAATCAGAAAGCTGATTAGGTGCTGCTCCGGCTTCCGTAGTAGCACTTCTCTGTTTATGCCCTTGGCCCTTTCTGTTTCTTCTAGTTCCTGTCACTTGTAACTCTTTCTTAACTCTGTCTCTGTTCACATATTTAAACATAGCTTTCAATGCTTTTCCTTCACCTAAGACTTAAACCTCTTTCCCTGGTTTGTGTTTCCATTATTCTTTGCCCAAGCATGCGATTGCCCAAGAAACATACCTCCTATCAATGTCCCCTATTCCAGGAATTTGACTTTTGGGGCCTGAAAAAAAGTTTGGAGATAATACTGAGAGCTCTTTCTGACACCATGGATCTGGGAATACCTGATGGGTCAAAAACATCTTATACATATTCATTCACAAGTGGGCACTTTACACATCTCTGCTAACCATGTTGCAGTTTGCTTGTTAGGGTTTACTATTAATAATAAAGTGTCTGACGAATGGATAAAGAAGATGTGGCACATATATACAATGGAATATTACTCAGCCATAACAAGGAATGAAATTGGGTCATGTGGATGGACCTAGAGACTGTCATACAGAGTGAAGTAAGTCAGAAAGAGAAAAACAAATATCGTATATTAACACATATATGTGGAATCTAGAAAAATGTCACAGATGAACTGGTTTGCAAGGCAGAAATAGAGACACAGATGTAGAGAACAAACGTATGGACACCAAGGGATAAAAGCGGGGGCGGGTGGGGGTGGGGGTGGGATGAATTGGGGGATTGGGATTGACATATACACACTAATATGTATAAAATAGATAAGTAATAAGAACCTGCTGTATAAAAATAAATAAAATTCAAAAAACAAAAACCAAACAAACAGACAAAATAATAAAGTGTCTGAGAGCTACATAGAAGATCGAAAAAAGTAATAATAAATTTTCATATAATAGAATCTGCTCAAGATAGAGCATTGAGATTAGCCGGCAGACACAGAGACAAAGAGATCTGCCAAGAAAGTCATTTAGTAGATAATAAATCTAACCCAAAAGAGGCCTCTGGGTCCCACCTCAATGCATCGGATACCCTAATTTCAGAAATGCAAATGTTATAGGATTAAAGCAAAATGAGATATTGAGAGAAGATTAAGCATAACCTGATACACTATTAATCTCAGCCTTCCTCTGAGAGTCGTGTTTCAGAAAGAGGTGGGAAAGAACTCCCCAAAGGAAGCATTTACATCTAAGAGCCTATTCAACGGGAGCAAACAAGCCTTGCTTAATGTGTAGACGTTATGGAAGGGAGACTTCTATCTGGCTCTAGAAGCTCTGGCTTCTGTTTGGCTTTCTAGAAGAAGCGCTGACCTGTGCTGTGGTCAGAATATATCAACGTTGTTTGTAATCACAGCTCTTACCACGCTACTGACACTGCACCACCAGTAAATTGAACTTAGAAACACAAGACAAATTGTACAATTTGTGAGTGCCCAGAAAACAGCTACTGTGGACATTACCATTAATAACAGCCTCATTGTAAGTTTAGCTTATTCTAAGCTACACAGAATCTTGAATTCCTTACCAATGTATTCTATCTTCTATTCTGAAGATTATTTTAAATTATTAGAAAAATGGGCTTTTTCAGTAGCAGAAGCATCAAAGCAAAAAGCAAAAAGAATGGTACTTTATAGGATCCCATGATTTGTACAAATGCTTCATGTCAATAAAGAATCATCAATACTTGTCAAATCTGCACTGAAATTTCCAATGATTGAAAATACAAATTCCAGCTGTCCAATTTCAAGTCAATACCACTTGTATAAATTCAACCCTTTGACATAAAAACAACTTGAAATTTATTGAACGCCTTTAAGCTGGCAGTTTGGACTTGTCAGATACCCGGGGAACACAATTGGGCTGAGAAAATCTAACTTCCGTCGTATACAAGGATTACACTCAACCAGATTTTCTTCTTTAGGCCTTCCAATCAGGCTCCTATTCAATGCACTGTTTGATCCCAACATTACTAAGGTCCATAGGGCTCCATTTTCTTGCCGCAGCGGGATCGTTTTGTTTTTTTTTTTTCCTAGCACAACCTAGAATAGACTTTATTTGTAGAGCTTATTAATAAGGCCCCCTTAGAGTCAGAAAATAAGATTGTCTCAATCATTATTTGCCTCTTTGAGTATGAAAATATTCTATGCAGGTTAAATGAGTTATTAAAAGAAATCTGAATTTTCATTTGTTGATCTGAAGTTCAAGACTTGCTATGTGTCACAGTTCTATCCTTACTCTCTAATTGTTTTGACCTTATTGGCTCCTGGATCCCTCCTGACTTCTGTGTCATCATCCTCTGCAATAGGAATCTTTGGAAACAGTGGCTTTATATTTTTATCAGTTCGACAAACATATTCTAATCACCTACTCTGGATCAGACCTTGAGTTAGGCCTTGACATTACAGAAATGGAGCAATCCCTGCTGTCATGAACCTCAAAGTTTGGCAAACAGCTGGAATAATAGGGTCTAGGAACATGGAGTTCCTAGGAGAGAGAAGAGAAGCTGCTAGAGAGGGGAGCTGTGCCTCTAGGCATGACATTGCCTGAACCCCTTTACTTATTTCAGGCATGAAAACACCAGTCTTTCCTGGGGGATTTGAGGTGGGGTGGGAGGGAGAAGGCCTCCATCTTCTACAGATGAGTAAATATTCCCAAATATCCTGCTTGATAAAGTCCTCCTTTCTTCCATCTGCTTTGTTCAAGCCCCTGACATATACAAATATGGCATGCAGTGCCTGTTAGATCTCGTCAGCGATCTTCAGTGGCCATAATTATTCACTGAATGTGAACCATGAACTGTACTTTGTGTATCATGGGCCGAGTACAGCCATGGTGCTTGTTCTCGTAAAGCCAGCCCTGTGGTGGTGAAGACAGAAAATGAACAAGTTTAGGAAGGACAAAATAAATAATTAAACCTTTTTAGTGGTGCCATGAAGAAAAGGGTCAAGGCACAGCAATAGAAAATAAGTGAGTCCTGTTCCTTAGGGTGGTAATGTATGGTCTCTCTGAGTATAAGAACCTACTCTATAGCACAGGGAACTACTCAGTGCTCTGTGGTGACCTAAATGAGAAGGAAATCCAAGAAAGAGGGGATATATGTATACGTATGGCTGATTCACTTTGCTGTACAGTATAAACTAACACAATATTGTGAAGCAACTATACTCCAGTTAACAAAAAAAAGAACTAAAGGAAGGCACAGCATTCAGTGATATATCTTAAGGTGTTGCTAGCTTGTCAGAGGAAAAGATCTCAAGAGAATGGGCAGCTGTTAGTAAAATGGAACTGTGCCTGGTGTAGAGGCAATAACCTTACTCATTTCCAGGGTAATGAGGGAGAGCGGATTTTGGCAACCCCCATTTTAGACCTCCAAGATACCATGGACAGTCTCAATCCATGGGGCACCTGGGTGCTTGATAAAGGACACTAGAGCTCCAGTATGCTTTGAGAACCTATCACTTTCCGCATAAAATCCCGAGGACCAGAATCTAAAATAGTTACTGAAGCCCTGGTAGCCAGAATCAATTCTCTCCCCCACTCCCTACTGCTCTCTCATTATCTCTGTCTCTATCTCTTATATAATTAACACTTAATTTCTTCTCTTTCACTACTGAATCTAATGGAGAAGAGTTACTGTTGATGCTAAATTAACAAGAAGCAACTAGCATGAGATTGAGTACTGGACAGATTTTGGTTTGCATCCTACCTCGGCCTCTTAATGGTTATATAAGTTTGACCGGGTGATTCGAATTCTACCAGCCTCAGTTTTTTTCTATCAGCAAAATACGGATAATGATTTTTGGGGGGAACATTGTGAAGATTGCATTAAATAATGTGTGTGGAATGCCTAGTTTGGTACATGGTAATACCCAACAAATATTCAGTAGAATAATGAAATTGGATTTGGCTTATTTCTGGGCACAGGTTATGGCATTTATTACTCTATGCACTCCATCCTTCTAGATTTTTGATCCTCTTGGGACATTTTCTTTCTTAGACCTTTGGTCTGAAAGTCATTCTTATTCTTCCACAACCCAAACTTTTATGCTGAATCTTTTCTAACATGGAGAAAAGTTGCAAAATAAAACAGTGACTTTTTAATACCATCTAGGTTCAACAATTAACTAGTATTTTGCCATATTTTCTCTAATTCTCTATATTTATACCTTTTTAAAATCTAAGCATCTAAGCATTTAAGAATTGCAGACACCATGAGACCTCTCCCTAAATATTTCATTTGGCATGCATTTTCTAAAAACAAGGACTCTTTCCTTTATAACCCTAAGGACATTATCACTTCTGAGAATATTAACATTAATGTCACATCCTCACTTAATATCCAGTCCATAATGAACATTTCTCAATTGTTCTAAAATGTCTTTTATAACTATGTTTTTTTTAGTCTTTGAAGCAGCATCCAATCAAGGTATAAATATTACATTCAGTTATGTCTTTTTTTATTTCTTTAATATAAAACAGTTGTCCCAATTTTCCCATGACATTGATTTTTTTAAAGAGTGCAAACCACTTTTTTCTGTAGAATAATTCAACTCCTGGATCTGTCTGATTAAAACCCATTCTTCTGATCCAGCCCCACATCTTTTACTCACTGGCCCTGTGGTCTTTGAAGTGGCCACCTTGCTGATAGATTAGCTGCTAAGACGCTGAATCCTTCTTCCAGCCTGCAGGAAAATTATGACTGAGTCTTTAATGTTGACATTTTGATATCACTTTGGAAGAATGTCCAGAGGAGGAAAGTGAACATTGGAACTGACACCGAGGAGCTCTGTGTTCCTTCCACCAAGAGTACTGAAACCCAGGAGAGAGTCCCACCTGCCAAGCATAATGGAAGTGTCATCCAGGAAAAGGGGAGATGTTCAAAGTGACCTCTGGAGATTCCCTTGCAGGTTAAAGAGTTCAGTGAAGGATGTCCTTTGCCAATGGCTCCCGGGTCATTTATCTGGCAGACCAGAGCCCTCCTTCATGGTGTCTTGACTAAGGGTTGCAGAGTTTTCAACAAGTCAGGAGAATCTCATTTGCCAAGAATTCTAATTGAATCCTTTGTAGGCTTCTCATAGTTCCCAGATCACATGAGAATGAAGATCCTTGCAGAAGAAGTCAAGAAAATTTTTCTGGCTAGATATATTTAATAGAGTTTCTTTTTGTCTCTTTCCTATAGGTCAGCAGAGACCAATAAAATTTTATGCAATGACGAAAATGTTACTTTTCTTTTGCTGTGCTGTCCAACATAGTAGCCACTAGCTGCACGTAACCACTGGATATTTGAAATGGGCTAGTATAACTGAGGAATGAATTTTCAAATTTAATTTAACATTAAGAAATTTAAACGCAATTGCACATAGCTGCATTGGCTAGTGGCTACTGTGTTGAACGGCAGAACTACAGACAGTGTTATCCCTTGAATCTAATTTCCAGATTTTGAGACCAGGGGCTACTCTTACTAATTCCATTCTCCTCTCCTCTCCTTCTCTTCAGTACGGTAGAGGAACATATGTTATTTTCAACTCTCCAGGCCCTCATTTCCCCTTTCTTAGACCAGTCACAGGATGTGTAGGAGCCAGCAAAAGAGTCAGCCACACAGCAGCTGATGCTAAGAAAGGAAGCCTGTCACCCTGAGTGGTACCCACTCTTGCTTTTCCATCTAAGCCTTTCATCTTCCCATCTGACAACTTGCTCTGAATCTTCACCCCCTTTGTTGGTAAGCTGACTCCTGGGAAGTCAGCTCATAGGAACTCTGCTTCAGAGTTGACAGAGACTTGATTTTCAGGATCTAAGTTCTTTGAGAGGAGCTGACCAACACTTTGGTTTTGTCTAAGAGGCTGTGCTTTGTGATTCGGTTGCCAGATAGACAAGAAGGAAATGGCAATGACAGTTGCCACAAAATGGCAGTGACAGCAGTGATTACATTTCATTGCATATGAAGATCTTGGCACTTGTATTAACTACTTTACATGTATTTCATCTTTATAATAACTCATATAATACATATTATGAGTTCTTATTTTACAGATGAGGAAACATGATGTTCAGAAAGGTGTAAGACTTGCCCAAGAGCATACAACTAGGCAGGGAGGGGCTAGGAATTAAAATGTAATCTGCCTAATTCCACCACTCTTTCTAGGGCTTCTGATTATGACAGTAATTTTCTGCCTTGAATCTGTCCTGTTTCTGTCTCTGTTTTTCACTCTCTTTCTTTGTACACACACACACACACACACACACACACGCACACACACACATATTTGTGAATTTTCCAGGCATCTGAATTGTACACCTTTAATTTTCAAACTCTTAAATGAAAAATAATTTAACTTGACAAAATTGCTGATATATTGTACTTGTCCTGCCCTACTAAACAATTAACCCTTTCTGGATACACATACATTATAAAACTGCCCTGTGATATATTCGAGTTCTAGTGAGGCGAGTAGAATAGTTTGCCTGCATGAACCAGCTTTAAGTCACCAAGCTTTGTTGTTGTCCTTGTGATAAACTACACATAACACAAAATTTTCATTTTAACCGCTTTTAAGTTTACAGTTTTGTGGTATTAAGTATATTCACATTGTTCTGTGTGGTTGGTTGGTTTGTTTTTTACTTAGGATAAGTCTTTTTTTTTTTTTTAGTTTTATTGAGGTATAATTGACACATAAAATTTTAAGACATTTATAGTCATTCACACTGTTGTACAACCATCACTACTACCCATCTCCAGAACTTTTTCATCATCCCAAACTGAAATTCTGTACCCATTAAATAATAATTCCCCAACCTTCCCTTCCCCTCAGCCCCTGGTAAGCACTACTCTACTTTCTGTGTGTATGCATGTGACTATTCCAGGCACTAGAGCTTGGAGCTTCCTGGTTGCTATTTTGCTGACGTCACTTTTCAAGTCACTGAGCTTTTCAGGCCAACGCCCTTCTTGCCCACAAGGGGTGGGGGTGGGAGATTGGTGTGGGGAGGGAACAAGGCATGGAGAGTACAAGGTTAAGGACAGGGTGACACTGAAGAGCCTTCATGCATTTAGTTCCCATTTTTCCAAGAACAAAGTGGGGAATAGTTGCCAGCTATATATTCAACACCTCTCCTTTCCTTTAAAGATACGTTTATTCCTAAATCTGGTAGCCTCACAGAAAAAATACATTTATTCTTAAATTCTGGTAGCCTCAAGGAGTAGAAGCTCAGATAATTCAGGAGCCAGATGATTTTTATTAATGGAGGAAATAACTATTTGACCACGACATTCATCAAATTCTTTTCTACTTTAGTGCCAGTGGGGAACTAGATTTGGGAGACATCTGAGCACACTCAAAACCAACTAGCAGAACCAACTGGGTTCTGTTTCAGCCAGAGACTCGCCAATTCATTTCAATATTGTCTGCATTCTGTGTCTTCCTCTTCTCCCAAGAGATACAGAAGGTTAAAAACAGGGTCTCCTCCCTGAAGTAAGAAGCTGAATTCATATATTTTTGATTTGGTACATTACTGAATATTTTACGATCTGGTGTACTTTCAGTGAAAACAAGCCTTTCTTAAAGTAATTGAGAGATATATGAAATTCTCATTATCACAAGAGAAATGTTGATCACTTTGAATTATGCAGGGAAGAATAAATATCTAATTATTTTAGCCTAATCATCATTATTCCTTTTCATCTCCCAACACCCTAGTCATTTCTTACTGTTTTTTTCTCCCTACCCCATCAGCTCTTTTAAAAGGCCATCCTTTTGAGTTCAGCTGAGATAAAAGAGGCTTAAAGATAAGAAACAACAGAAATCCCTGCACTTCATGGGGATTACAAGTGGAATTAACATGGCTATATAGAATGAAGCCGCAGCTTGGGGCCTGGAAATGACAAGGTTATTTATTCTCTGAAATCCTAGGCACTGGTTAGGCTGTTATTAATCACAGGGGCTACAGGGCTGGGGTGGGCAAACTTCATTTGCAGATGGAAAGCTACTGGGCTGTGAGTCTCTGTAGCGATACTCTTAAAAACAATGTCTGCATTTGGAAAATTTAATTTTTTGAAAACTGTTGAAAATCAAGTATAATAGAATTAATCTCTCATTGCTCCTTCCCCACCCCCACACTCTAATGGTACATATCTTTTAACCATTTTCCTTTTTAGTTCATTTGGTGGTTCCCATTAGAATTTTAAATGCTTTTTCCACTTCTGTTTCTTGAGATATCAAGTTTAGACAGCACCAGTCTACTCTGTACAACAAAATCAAGAGTTTTGGAACATTTGTACCTCATCTTCTTGAGCCATACCTAAATTTTGTCATTTATATTATTATTTTAGTTCTTCTAGTAATTCCCTTTATAACTGTAAATGATAAATATTCACATTCACACTTCTTGATGTTATCAGCTTTAGAGAATACTTTTGAAGGGAGAATAAGTTAGTACACTTATAATTGCTTCCATTTCTTCTCTTCCCTTCACCTACTAACTTTTGCTGTTGTTGTTGGTTATTTAACTTTTATACTGTTAAGGTTCGTAGCACTTAAATTTTTCTCCAATACCTGTTATATTACTTTCTGCTTTTGTCTATAGGTTAATTTTCACAATTAAAATTCCCCCCAAGTAGGGGATTAAATGGATTAAAGACTTAAATGTAAGACCTGAAACCATAAAACTTCTAGGAGAAAACATTGGCAGTACACTCGTTGACATTAATTAGTCTTAGCGATATTTTTTTGGATATATCTCCACAGGCAAGGGAAAAGAAAAGCAAAAATAAACATATAGGACTACATCAAACTGAAATGCTTTTGCAGAGTGAAGAAAACTATCAACAAAATGAAAAGGCCACCTACTGAATGGCAGAAGATATTTGCAAATGACATATCTGATAAGCAGTTAATATCCAATATATACAAAGAACTCATACAACTCAACATCAAAAAAAACAACCCAAACAACCTGATTAAAAAATGGGCAGAGCACCTGAATAGACATTTTTACAAAGAAGACGTACAGATAACCAATTGGCACATGAAAAGATGCTCAACATCACTACTCATCAGGGAAATGCAAATCAAGGCCACAGAGCGATCGTCTCATGCCTGTTAGAATGGCCATCATCAAAAAGACAACAAATAGCAAGTGTTGGCGAGGATGTGGAATAAAGGGAACCCTTGTTGGTGGGAATGTAAATTGGTGCAGACACTATGGAAAACAGTATGGAAATTCCTCAAAAAATTAAAAATGTAACAATCATATAATCCAGCAATTTCACTCTGGGTATTTATTCAAAGAAAATGAAATGCTAATTAGAAATGATATATGCACCACTATGTTCACTGCAGCATTATTTACAATGGCCAAGATATGGAAGCAACCTAAGTGCCCATCAATAGATGAATGGATAAAGAAGATTTGGTGTATATACACAGTGGAGTATTACTCAGCCATCAGAAAGAATGAAATCCTTGTATTGAGGTGGATGGACCTAGAGACTGTCATACAGAGTGAAGTAAGTTAGAAAGAGAAAAACAAATACCGTATGCTAACACATATATATGGAATCTTAAAAAAAAAAAGTGGTTCTGACGAACCTAGGGGAAGGACAGAAATAAAGACGCAGACATAGAGAACGGACTTGAGGACACGGGGAGGGAGAAGGGTAAGCTGGGACAAAGTGAGAGAGTAGCATTGACATATATACACTACCAAATGTAAAATAGATAGCTAGTGGGAAGCAGTTGCATCGCACAGGGAGATCAGCTCAGTGCTGTGTGACCACCTAGAGGGGTGCGATAGGGAGGGTGGGAGGGAGATGCAAGAGGGAGGGGATATGGGGATATATGTATACGTATAGCTGATTCACTTTGCTGTAAAGCAGAAACTGACACACCATCGTAAAGCAATTATACTCCAATAAAGATGTAAAAAAAAGAAAAAGGATGAAATCTTGCCATTTGTGAAAACACGGATGGACCTAGAGAGTATCATGCTAAGTGAAATAAGTCAGACAAGAGAAAGGCAAATACTGTACACCTTCACTTATATGTGGAATCTAAACAAAACAAATGAACAAACGTAACTAAACATAAACAGAGTCATATATACAGAGAATAAACATGTGGTTGCCAGAGGGGAGGGTGTAGGAGGAAAGAAATAAGTGAGGGAGATTAGGAGGTACAAACTTTTAGTTACAAAATAAATGAGTCAAGGGTATGAAATGTACAGTGTGGGGAATACAGTCAATAATTATGTAATCTCTTAGTATGGTAACAGATACTAACTAGACTTATCATTACTACTTATCATGGTATGATTCCAGTTAAAAGATAAATAAGTACTAGGGATATAATGTACAACATAAGTGTAGTTTACGCTGCTGTATGTTATACGTGAAAGTTGTTGAGGGTAAATCCTAAGATTTCTCATCGAATGGAAAGATTTTTTTTTTCTATTTCTTTAATTTTGTGTCTATATGAGTTGATGGATGTTCACTAAACTTACTGTGATGATAATTTAATGATGTGTGTAAGTCAAATCAACGTGCTGTACACCACAAAAATTCCTAAAGTGTCAAGACCTAGTAGATTCTGGGGTTTTTTCTGCTTTTTGTTTTTTTTGAGTTTTCTTTGTTTTCTAGGTACCACACACTGCTGCTATTTCTGTATCTCATGTTATCCTCTTCCTTTTACATTTTTATTCCTGGAGTACCTCTTTGAGGAGTTTTTTTTTAAAAGATGAATTATCTTATTCTTACGTTTTATGAGATCTGGAATGTCTGAAAAGCATTTTGTTCAATACTTGTTTAATGGTTTGGTTGGGTATATATGTCAGGGTTTAAAAATCAGAAATTTGAAAAAAAAAAAGTTGTGTTGTCTTTTGGCATCCATTATTGCTGATGAGAAATTTGATGTTAGTTTGATTTTTTTTTTTCTCCAACTCTGGAAGCTTTTATAATTCCTCTTTGTTCTTGGACATCTGAAATTCCCTGAGTTGTTTCAGTGTGCAGATTTTTCCCTCCACTGATTTTGGTAGCCATTTGAATCCATTTGAAACTGCATTTTTTTTTTTTTTTTTTTTTTTTTTTTTCAGTTCAAGGAAACTTTCTTCTAGCTTCGTCTTGGTATTTAGACCTCTCTATTCTATTACTCAGGACAATTACTGAACTTTTTTTTGTTTTTTCAGTAACATGTTTACTTTTCTGAAATTATTTTTTTCTTTGCTTCCTTTTCCCAGATTAGATGCCTATTTTTGTTTTTGGAAGAAACAGCTTTTGTTCTGTCTGAAGATACTTATTAGAATAATTTCAAAGTTCTCTTCCTTGGTCAGCTCTAATTTCTCTGTGGTCAAATATTCTTTTTTCCATTTTGGGCTTTCTTTTTTGTGCTGTAAAATTTCCCTAAATATCTCAGGATCCTGAGCTTCTGGTTCAGTTTCATAAATGAACAGATATTGTTTTGTGCCCCATACCATGTCCTTTGGCCCCCTTTGGATTTTAGCTGCTGCCCTGGGGAACAGGTCCCTCCCACTGCCAATGGCCTGCCACTTCTCTCCAGAGTTCTGCCTCAGGGGTTTTGAAACCTGCTGGACAGCATGGAAATGTGGTTGGGAACTGTCTCCAGGGACATTCCCTCACCCACTATCTCAGTGGGGGGATCAGTTGATAAATGCTTCAGCCTCTTGTTCTTCAGGGGGACAATTCTGGGACACATTCTGCATGGTTCCTAGGAGGGTCCTGGCAGGATGGATTCCTAGTTTCCTACAATAGCAACCCTCAAATTATACATTCTTTATTGAATTTCCTCATCCCTGTCTCCCTCCAGCTGTCCACACCTGCTTCCTGGAATCACCTCCCATATACCTTCCTGTATCCATGTTCTTGTGTCACGTTCGATTTTGTGGGCACCTAAACAAAGACAGTGATTAGTATAGCCAGGAGACTGGGCTTTTCTCTGGAGCTGTGTAAATCTCCCTCTCCAATAGCCCTCTTCCCTGGATGAAAGGACTGACTTTGAGTTCTGTTATGCCAGGGGGTGTTTTGACAAGCAGTTTCCTTGGAGGGTGCCTAGACGAGAACAGACAATTTGCTGGGGTACTGCAGTAACCTGATAATGAGGATTTTGCCCAGGAGTGGGGGGCACATTGGTGCATTTGACTCTGGGAGGAGCTATTTATTTATTTATTCATTTATTTATTTTTCTCTTCATTGTTTGAAGTGTAAGCCCAGGGTTGTCTCTGTCTTTCCCTGCTTTTCTCACAGGCTCCAGGAGCCATGCAGATTGTCTACTTTCTTTAGAAAGTAGATACCCCAGCATTGTAAACTACTGCTTGCTACAGGTGCTCTTTAAACATGGAGAGGAGGGGGTACAGGAAGAGTATTGTTTTTCTGACTAAGCAGCTAATTAATTACCATGATGATTAGCCCAGGGCATGAGCCCTTCTTGGCATAAGTTGATAGTGTTTGAAGCTTCTCTGAAGCTCCATTTTGAAAGATATCTCTTACTCGTAACGCTGTGATGATGCTTTAAGTTGTGACTTTCTGTTTCATTTGTCCTGTCAATATCTTTTATTTGTTTTCTATCTTCTATAACTTCCTCAAATGTTCTGGTCCATTGATGGCCCCCTTCTTGTTACCAGCATGATTGTATGTACATTTTTCCCACTTAAATAGATCATGTAATGGGTACACATGTATATGCTGGGTCCATCATCTTGAATAATATTCTCTCGTTTTAGATGATGCCACAGACATAGAGCCTCAGAATCTAGACTTGAGCTCACTTCTCGTTCTGTACCTTGTGCCCTTCTGTTTCATCATTATACTCAGAGCTCTGAGTGCAGTTAAGGCAGACTTCACATGGAAAGGTGGCCATATTTTGAAAGAAAACACAGGGAATCAAAGGGAACTCAAAGAGGGGAAATTATAGGGATAACAAAACAGGATCTCTCATATCATTGGCCTGATGGTAATGGGAGAGCTTGCTTCCTATTCTTGCCACTTCTTTTAAATGAAGCCTTTATTTACAGGAGAAACGCTAAATATATGTGGCCTCGTTGGCACTTGAAATTCAAGGACCTTGGGTTGTGGTAAAATAACATTGTGGTACTGGAAGAGAATTATGAAATCAGAAATACTTCACCTTCTTCTAGTCTAATTGACTATGGAGATTTACGCAAATCATTCTGTCTCTGAGCTGGCTTTAATTTCCTTATGTATAAAATGAGGATAGAACCAATGACTTTTAAAATTCTCTGGTTCAAAATCTAAGCAAACAGAGGGAGGCAAGTGCATCTTAGTTAATTGACAAGGTTACTGATAAAGAGCTATACGGGTATGATCCTTATAGGGTATGACATTAAGATGTGCGTCTTGGTCCAGTAATTGTTACGGGTTATCCTGAATGCCAGGCTAGATTCCAATTAAGGTTTAGTCTTCAACAGTGTTAACCTGGGAAAGGCACATGCACACACAGACAATTACTCCAATGCAGACTCTCCCAGTTGAAGGCCACCAGACATTTTTCCTGAGTAGAGATCCGTCCGTTCTAGCAGTAGCTGATACATTTCTCTTATGCTTATTTTCTATACTTCTACATAGTTGTGCCTTCTGAGAGAAGCTATTGCCATAATATACCTAACTAGAACAGCTCAAGCCCCAAGGGTTCATCCTTTATTATTTGCTGAAGACCCTGATCTAAGATTCTCAGGGCAGAGCCTAGTGTTTGGGGGTGGGGGTGCAGGGGAACTTCAAGTTATTAAATCCCATCCTGATGGTTGGCTTAGATCTGGCTTCTGTCTCAATTTTCCTGCACAGAGATCCTGCTTCCTAGTCATCTGGTGACTTCCCAGAAATTCTATTCTGAAGGGCCTAGTGTTAGTTGTATGTCTGAAAGGGGGAGCTGTGGGTCTTACTTTGAAGTATATATATTCATATTATACAGCATATGTATACCGAGTACCCTGTTTCAGTTTGTTAAAGCAGTTCAGCTACTTTGTCTTGCCCTTGTTGGCTTCGTCCTCAGGAGACTGGATATGCACCATCTCTGCTTTGGGTTCTTCTGAGATGGAGAGGCTTCCAGGACCATCAAGGCACAGCATCATGTATGCACTGACATGGGGCCTGCCTCCAAGCCCGTTTGTGCCGATGTTTATCTCAGTCACAGGCCACAGCTGGCATGCCCAGCCCTTTATTCCACTAATTTATGGCTTCTGTTCAGTCCCCCTGACTCTCCTGCAGAGCTTTGTACCTGCCCATGTTCACCAGAGGGATCCTCAGCTTTGCAGACTATTTCAGGGTGTACCACTTTGCACCCAGATAATGGATATCTCCTGACTGCCCGAAAGTGTCAGGGCCATGGCTCTCTCAAAGCCATGCTCAAAAGACCCTCATCAGTATCTATCTGCAGTCCCATTTGGTTCTCAAGCAGGGACTTCCATCAGAGAAAGAAGCTGTCACTGCCTTTCACAAATCATTAAGAGAAGGAAAACAGGAGAGCTGAAAGATTGGCATCACAATGACAGTAGGCTATTACAAACAGGTTAAGAGCCTTCTTTTCTTAAGTTTCTTACCCCCAACTGCTGTTCAAACCATCAAAAAGGGATCCTCCCTGTAACTGATAATTCTCAGGAGCAATGAAAAGACATTTAAAGGGCAAGCCAACTTCATAAAATGACATTAAAAGCTTTTAAAATAGTGTTTTGTTCTAAAGGGTGTTTGCAAATGTCAGAGGTAACATATTGATTATAGCCCTAGCAGTTCTTTCTCAGGGATGCCTAGCTGCCTTTGGCTTAACTAATGCTATTGAACTATGCTCTTGGTATGAATGATCTCCACTACCTCGCTTTGTTTCCCTAAACTTTCCCGACCGACTGGACTTTATCCACAAATGAACAAAAGGTGTATTAAATCTTTGATGTTTATAATTCTTGTGGCACTTAACTTCTCATGTAAATTGCATAGAGGTAAAGTCTTGAAACTGGTAGTGGAGGTTAGTTGCCCTATAAGCTCCTGAGATGTCCCATAGGCTCCCGGAAAATGTTGAAATTTGGTTGCTTCATCTGAGGATGTGATTGTGAGTGCCTAAACAAACGAAAAAGCCACCTTGAAAGGGGACACATAATCCCATTTAAATCAAGATGGGGGTCAAACCTCTTCCATACTTCCTGGACTCTGGCCTCCATGATGGAAATATCTCTGATACTCTTGTTTGCAGATACTTACCAGCTATTAGTGGGAGCCAAGAATATTGTGGAGGAAGTTGATATCATCATAACAAACACAATCTTGGATGAGTCCTTTAATCTCTCTGAACTCATGTTCCCAATTTCCAAACAATGGAGACCATAATAACTGCTTTGACTACAGGGTCATACTAAGGCTCCAAGGAAATGAGAATGGTGCACTTGTGTGCTCTGGTTTACAGTTTATAAGGGCCTTGCAATAACTGGGGAGGCTGAAGCTGATAAAACTTCCCTACTGATTTTTAGGAACATCCAGAATCTAGACATGAGATGTGTTCATGCCGTTTAACCTAGCCAGGCATTAGGTATGAGCACTAAATCGTGTGTGTCCACTTATATAAGCGCATGCCAACTGTAGCTGTAGCAGTGGGCTGAACTCACAGTTTGCCCAAAGACCAAAGACTGCCTAATTTATGAACAGGGTAAAACTCTTAGTAAGTAATAGGTATGGTTTTGGTTTACTATTTTAAAGATTTTATACAGTGTAATAAGATCTTGTTCTTTTTAGGGGAGAGGGGATAGCTTATTTTTGTTATAAAAGTGATAACATGCTCATGGTAAACAAGTTAAAATAGTGATGAAGTGAGTAATGTGAAAATTAAAAATCCTTTCCCTGACTCCTATCTCATTCTTCAGGGGAAATCGCTGTTAATGTGTTCTTGTATATCTCTCTAGATATTGTCTATTGTAACAGGAATGAACATCTATTCACACTCTTCGGCACATTTCCTTTTCCCCCCTTAAATATATATAAACATATATATATTTCATATATGTGTGATTGATCTACTTCATATTTTAATGGTTACATATCTTATCACGTGGATATGACATAATGTATTCAACTACTTCCCTGTTGAGGTACAATAGGTTTCTTTAAATTTTATTTGTTACTAAAAACTGTGCTGTAAATACCCTAGAACACGTAATTTACATTATTTTGTAAGTTGAGTAAAGACCATACTTCCTTTTGCTGCCAATTTTTTATTTAGAAATTTTCAAACCTACAGTAAAGTTGAAAGAAAAGCATGAAGAACCCCCAGATTTCCTTTATCTAGAGTCATTAATGGTAAACACTTTACCACTTTTGCTTTCTCTCTAAATATATATTGATATTTGTACATCTTGCAGAACTGTTTGAATGTAAGTTGAACACATTATGACATGTCACCCCTAAATACTTCACCATGTATCTCCTAAGAACTAGGCCACTCTCCTATAAAGCCATAATGCCAAAGACATACCCATGAAATTCAAAATAAAATTACCAATATTATATATTACCTAGTATATAGCCCATATTCAAATTTCTACAAATTTCCTCATTTTTTTCTAAAATGTTCTTTATAGAGATTATTATTGCTGTTTATATCAGATCCAGGCAATGCAGTTGATTGGCATGTTTCTTACTTAGTCTAGTCTCATTTAATCTAGGACCGTTCTCTGGATATTTCGTGTTGTTGCTGTTGTGACAATAAGTTGTTTAAGATGTTTAGGCCAGTTATTTTATAGAATGTCGCACAGTCAGGACTTGTCTCTTTGTTCCCACAGGATTAGATTCAGGTTAAACGTTTGTTGTAGGAATATTGCATAGAGGATGTTGTGTATGCCTCATTGCATCCCATTAGGAGGCAATGGGATTTCAGGTTCTTGGATTACTGGTGATGATCACTTAAGACTGTTTTCTCCAGCTCACTCCATAATAGTTTGTATCCTTTGTAACTGAGTAATCTGCGTGTTCAGTTTGAGACTGTATGACTATCTTATTCCTCCACAACCTTTACCCACTTGTTTTGTTTTCTGTTGATGATCGCTGCCTGAGTTAATCATCATGTTCTAGCTGAAAATGATGATTTTATAATTCTATCGTATCTTCTTTGGTGCTGCTCATAGATTCTTTTGATTTTTTTCTCCCCAGTGTGCTATAATTCATCCACATGCTTAAATTGTACTAAATTTGCCAGTGGAACACTGTCTCTTGTCTCATTAGTCCTGGCTCTTTTTCCTTGCTTTCTAGCACAAGCTGTCCCAAGATTACTTTGCACTTCCCTGCTTCTAAACCTGGAGCCACTTGCTCCTCCACAGGGCCCTGGCTCTCTTTACATGGGGATCATTTTTTGGAACCAAGATCTGAGTGCTAGGTATGCTCATTGCTACAGTGGTATTCTTGTTTCTAGGCCCAGGATTCAGCATTCTGCCTATGGCCTACTTTTGTACAGCCTGTGAGCTAAGAATTATTCTAACAGTTTTAAACAGTTGCGAAAGCCGAGCAAAACCAAACAAAAACAAGCAAACGTACAGACAAATTTTTTTTTAAAAAAAGAAGAGTATGAAACAGAGATCATATATTGTCCTTGAAGCCTAAAGAATTCATTATGTGTCCTTTTACAGAAAAAAAAATGTTTCCCAATCACTCTTCTAGGCTTTTTCAGCATATAGAGCTAGGAAAATATATTTTGAAAATAATATTGCGTTTATACTATTACCTCCAATTCAATTCCAGCACCACAAGTTTTTCATGACTTTCTCCCATTATGGATTTGTAACTCCCTTTTTTGCAAAGAAAACCAGGTTTCCAACAAAAATTATATATTTACTTATTTGCTCTTTCCTATAGTACATCCCAGGCAGTTTCAGAAATACTACATCAATACCACAGGCAGGGTACTGTGTTCAAAAGTTATTCAATTAATTCCTTTCCCCCTGTAGTTATTTGATCAGCGTGATATATACTAGGTTCCTTTGTTTTTGTTTGTATTTAATATCTCAGTAAAGCAAGTCACACAGATTTTTTGGTTTCCCAGTACATATAAGTTTTTCACACTGTACTTTAGTCTGTTAAGTGTGAAATAACATTATGTCTAAAAAACAATGACCTTATCTTCATTTAAAAAATACCTTATCGCTAAAAAATGCTAACCATCCTCTGAGCCTTCAGTGAGTCGTAATCTTTTTGCTGGTGAAGGGTCTTGCCCAGTTGTTGATGGCTGCTGACTGATCAGGGCAGTGGTTGCCAAAGCTTGGGGTGGCTGTCTTATTCTTAAAATAGGACAACAGTGAAGTTTGCTGCATTGATTGACTCTTCCTTTCATGAATAGTTTCTCTAGAGCATGCAATGCTGTTTGATAACATTTTACTCATAGTAGAACTTCTTTCAAATTGGAGTCAACTTTCTCAAACCCTGGCACTGCTTTATCAACTAAGTTTACGTAATATTCTAAATCCTTTGTTGTCATTTCAACAAGCTTCACAGCATCTAAACCATGAGAAATTCCATCTCAAGAAATGACTTTCTTAGCTCATCCATAAGAAGCAACTCCTCATCTGTTCAAGTTTTATCATGAGATTGCAACAATTCAGTCCCATCTTCAGGCTCCACGTCTAATTCTAGTTCTCTTGCTATTTCCACCACATCTGCAGCTGCTTCCCCCACTCACATCTTAAAACCCCTCAAAGTCATCTCTGAGTGTTGGAATCAACTTCTTCTAAATTTGTGTCAATGTTGATATTTTGATCTCTGCCCATGAATCACAAATGTTCTTAATGGCATCTAGAATGCTGAATCCTTTCCAGAAAGTTTTCAGTTGACTTTGCCCAGATCCGTCAGAGTAATCACTATCTATGACAGCTATAGCTTCACGAAATATATTCTTAAATAATAACTCTTGAAAGTCAAAATGACTCCTTGATCCATGGGCTGCAGAAGGGATGTTGTATTAGCAGGCATGAAAACAACATTAATCTCTTTGTACATCTCCATCAGAGCTCTTGGGTGACCAGATACATTGTCAATAAGCAGTCATATTTTGAAAGGCTAGAGGAGAAGGAGAGAGATGGGGGGAATGGCTGGTCAGTAGAGCAGTCGGAACACATACAGTTTATGGATTAAGTTCACTGTTTTACATGGGCATGGTTCAGGTAGCCCCCAAACAAGTATAATAGTATCATCAAAAATCACTGATCACAGATCACTGTAACAAATATAATAATAATGAAAAAGCTTGAAATACTGCAAGAATTACCAAAATGTGACACAGAGACAACAAGTAGGAAAATGCTGTTGGAAAATAGCACAGATAGACTTGCTGGACAAAGGGTTGCCACAAATCTTCATTTGTAAAAAATGCAATATCTGCAAGGTACAGTAAAGCAAAGTGCGACAAAACGAGGTATGCCTGTATTATTTCTTATTGTGGAGGTGAAACTTTAAGGTAAATTTCCAGAAGTGGAATAACTGTGTCAAAGAGTAAATAATGAATATGCAATTTTGGCAAACATCGTCAGTTTCCCCTCCATGAGGTTTTTTTCCATTTCTTGCTGCATCAGTAATGTATGAATATGCCTTTCCCAAGATTCTCATCAACAGAGTTGTGCTTGTCAATCTTTTGAATTTTTGCCAATTTGGTAGGTGAAAAATGATATCCCAGTTTAGTTTTGATTTGCATTCCTTTTAATTATAAGTTGCACACATTTTCATATGTTAAAGGACAGTTTATCTCTTTCTTATGTAATAACTCTTTCTGTGTTGTACTCATTTTTTAAAATCAGATTTTAGCTAGTTCTTAATTAGACCTAAGTTCTTAATTAATGGCAATAAGAGGAATTCCACATCTTTTAACTTTGTCACATGAGCTTATTAAGTAATAACAACATTTTGGCTAATGGTTTCCTTACTAACATGTGGATAAAACAATCTCTTTTCAAGATTAATGTGAGTTTTAAAATAATATTATATTTTAACATTCCTGGCCATGACCCCATCTATACCTTAGAAGTAATGGTGTGGTTTGGGATGGTGAGAAGGGATGAGGATTATTATTTGTCTTTTAAAGGCAAGCTGCCAATTCCTGGTTGTCTTTTTTGTGTGTGCCTTTCCACCACCCCAATTAGTATTTATAATCCAAATGAAGGTGCATTCTCATGGCCCGAGGGGGCAGTCCCAACTAGATCACTACCTTCCTCCAGTTTTCCACTCTTTGATTAAACTTTATGTGGAGGAGGACATCATCTCACATTTGGTGAACATTTAGGAGGTTAACCGTCACACTTATTTATGATACTTTATTCACTCTGGTTCAAATTCTGCTAATAACTTGTGTGCACAAACTTACCAGTAACCCAGTTATAATCCAATCATTTGTTCACTTCATTCAGCCCATATGCCTACAAAACCAGGCACTGTGTTGGGCACTTAGATTTCTACCACCAACTCTAGAACTTCATCAGCAGTTTTAAGGTAAAAACAGACAAACAAATTTTAAAAACCCAAAACAGTAATAAGCCTAAGATTAGTGATCAATTTGAGAATGATCAAGGTGGCCTTCAAGTTCCCCTCAGCTTGGCTAAACTTTACTGAGGTTTCTTCTTCACCATAAGCCCTTTACCTCTGTTTTAGGTCCTTTGAGATGTAAACTTTCTCCCAGTCTCTTCTGGTTTTACAGCCAGGACTGTCTTTCTCAAAGACCTGGGAGGCATCCCTTTGAAATGTAATCAAGAAGACAGGGTCCCTCTTTCCTGGTATCCATGGGAAGGTAGGAGCCTAACTAGATAAGCATCAATTAACAAACACATATATCCAGAGAAAACCATAATTCGAAGAGATACATGCACCCCAGTGTTTACTGCAGCACTATTTGCAATAGCCAGGACATGGAAGCAACCTAAATGTCCATCGACGGAGGAATGGATAAAGAAGATGTGGTACATATATGCCATAGAATATTACTCAGCCATAAAAAAGAATAAAATAATGCCATTTGCAGCAACATGGATGGACCTAGAGATTATCATACTGAGTGAAGTAAGTCAGACAAAGACAAATATCATATGATACCGCTTATATGTGGAATCTAAAAAAAATGGTACAAATGGACCTATTTACAAAACAGAAGTAGAGTCACAGATGTAGAAGACAAACTTACAGTTACCAAGGGGGAAAGGGGTGGGGAGGGATAAATTGGGAGATTGGGAATGACATAAAATAGATAACTAATAAGGACCTACTATATAGCGCAGGGAACTCTTCTCAACACTCTGTAATGACCTATATGGGAAAAGAATCTAAAAAAAAGAATGGATATATGTATATTTACAACTGATTCACTTTGCTGTACAGCAGAAACTAACATGACATTGTAAATCAACTATACTCCAATAAAAATTAATAATAAAAAAACCAAACAAAAGCATATGGCCTAATCACATTGACCAACCTCCCTTCTCAAGTCCTGCAGCACTTTTCCATTGCTCGCTCCACTGCTTAGAAACTCTGCTGCCTTTTGTTTCAGCAGAGTTGAGTCCAGTCTCTCTCCCCTTACTACGATTGTCTTGACCTCTATTACAATAGTCTTGCATAAAACCTTCCTTGCCTGTTTCACTCCCGTTGGTGCAATTGTTCTTCGACATGGCTAAAGAGGGTGAGCACTTTTACATGAACACTTAGATACTCTTTTATTTGTGAAATGTCTGTTTAAGACTTGCCCCCATGTTTTTAATTGTAGTTTTTGCCTTTTTTTGGTTATGATCCTTAGGTGTTATTATTACCTGGATTTGCATCCTTTTTTGACATGTGTATTTCTCTCACTGCATTGCAGAATCACTTGCACATAGTTCAAGCGACCATATGTATATGGCCCAAATCTGCACTCTATTTTGTTCTTTTCAGCTTGTTGCTTAACCATATATATGCCAAAGCCATTTAATCTTTTTTTATTTTAATTGAAGTATAGTTGATTTACGATGTTGTGTTAATATTCAGTCTTAATTGTTGGAACTGTTGGGGAGGAAGAAATTTTCCTCTACCCTTCTAGATTCTTCTGGCTGGTCTAAGAATTAAACTGACATGACACAGATTACCAGGAAAAAAATCAAAGTTTAATAACATGTATGCATAGGAGAGAGCCAGGAAAACCGTGTAACCAAAATGGACAGAAGCCCTCACCTTAAATATCCTCAGCTAAAGACAAAAGAGGATGTTGAGGGTGGGGAGAGTCAGTTCTGGGAGGTGATGGGGAAAGCACAGTAAACAAGGGTAAGGTGGTTTTGCAGATTTAAGTCAGTGCCTTCCCCATTTATGAGAGTTTCTAGAGATTTGGTCCTCCTCTTCTTACTGGTACTTGGGGGGAGACCCCCTTACAAATGGAGATTTCCCTTATAAATGTTAATGTTTCTTACAAAAGAATAATTCCTACTTGCTTTTCAGAGTTTTCCCCATGTCTCCTCTTTCTTAGAAAATAACCAGCTTGAAATATATTAATATGCCAAAAAGACATATTTTGAGTTGGTAAATTTTGCTTCCCTAACAGAACTTTAGAGTAAGACATGACGCTTGGTAGTGTGAGTGTTCTACATTTGTTCCTCCACTCCAAGATTGTCTTGGCTGCTCTTGGTCCTTTGCATTTCCATATACATTTTAGAATCAGCGTGTAAATTTATGCAAACACGTACATATGCTGGAATATTGATTGGGATTACATTGAATCTATAGGTTAATTTGGTGAGTTTTTACATCTTTAAATATTTTACCTTCTTATTCAAGAACATGGCATAGCTCTCCTTTTTTTTTTAAAGATTTTGATTTATCATAAAAGTGTTTTAATTTTCCATGTAGAGATATTGCATGCATTTTTGCAGATTGAGTCCTAGGTATTTGATGTTTTTAATGTCATTGAAAATAGTATTTTAAGATTTTCCTTTTTTAATATTTACTGCTTTCAATTGAAGTACAGTTGATTTACAATGTAGTGTTAGTTTCAGATGCACAACACAGTGATTCAGTTATACATACATGCTCACTTGCACACACACACACACACACACACACACATATATATCCCTCCTGATTTATCTCTTTCCCCAATCCTTTCCCCTTTGGTAACCATAAGTTTTCTATGTCTGTGGGTCTATTTCTGTTTTTTAAATAAGTTCATTTGTATATATTTTTAAAATTAATTAATTAATTAATTTATCCTTGGCTGCGTTGGGTCTTCATTGCTGTGCGCGGGCTTTCTCTAGTTGCGGCGAGCGGGGACCACTCTTTGCTCTGGCACGCGGGCTTCTCATTGCATTGGCCTCCTCTTTTGCAGAGCACGGGATCTAGGCACGCGGGCTTCAGTAATTGTGGCTCTTGAGCTCTAGAGCTCAGGCTCAGTAGTTGTGGCGCTTGGGCTTAGTTGCTCCACAGCGTGTGGTATTCTCCTGGATCAAGGCTCGAACCTGTGTCCCCTGCATTGGCAGGCAGACTCTTAACCACTGCACCACCAGGGAAGCCCTTTTTTTTAAGATTCCACATATAAGTGATATCATATGATATTTGTCTTTCTCTGGCTTACTTAAGATTTTCATTTTCTAATTGTCTATTACTGGTAGATAAAAATATACATTTTATGTTGACTTTGGAAACAATGACCTTGCTAAATGCACTTCCATATTTGCAAATTTTATCTGTATATATTTAAACATGTGCTATGTATATAACCATGTTGTGTGAATGTGACAGTTTTATTTCTTCCTTTTCAATTCATTCACAAACACATGTATATATGTATGTAATTATAATATATATATATATATATATATATATATATATATATATACACATATATATGTATATGTGTTTTGTCTTTAGTACTGGCTAGAACCTTCAGTACAATACTGAATAAGAGTAGAGAGGGCATTTTTATCTCATTCTGGATCAGAAGGAAATCTCTAGATATTTTACCATTAAGTGTGTTTGCTATATGTTGGAGTTTTTTTGTTGTTGTGTTTTGTTTTTTGGTAGATACCTTTTACCTTTTAACATATTAATGAAGTCCCTTCCCTTGCACTGCTGAAACCGTGCACCTCGGATTGGGACTTGAACCCACGTGCCAGGGCTCGAACCCAGCCAAAACCCTGACTGGGACTCAAACCCGGCCAAAACTCAGATTGGGACTTGAACCCACTTGGCCAGTACTTGAACCTGGCCACAACCCACAGTCTTCAAACTGAGATCACACACCTGGTTTCAGGACTTAATGAAGCTCAGGTTCTTGCTGTCTCATCGCAGAAAGAATTCAGTGAGAGGCAAAATGATAGGTAAGAAGTGGATTTATTTAGAGAGAAACACACTCCACAGACAGAGTGTGGGCCATCTCAGAAGGCAAGAAAAGCACCAAGGTATGGGGTTGTCAGTTCTTATAGTGGTGGGTAATTTCATAGACTAATGAGTGGGAGGAGTATTCCAGCTATTTCAGGAAGGGACAGGGATTTCCAGGAATTGGGCCACTGCCCACTTTTTGATCCTTATGGTCGGCCTTAGAACTGTCATGGCGCTTGTAGGTGTGTCATTTAGCTTGCTGATATGTTACAGTGAGCGTATACTGAGGCTCAAGGTCTGGTGGAAGTCAACCTGCCCACCATCTTGGACCATTTGGTTCTAATCAGTTTATGTCATGTCCTCAGGCTGTGTCATTCTTTCAAAGGTTGTGCCCCATCCCCTTCCCTCCGTTTTCATTACTAGTCTGCTGAGAGGTTTTAATAAGAACTAATCTAAGGTTTCATTCTTGGTAAGTGCTAGTCTCTTTTCAGCTTGCTTTACTCTGGTGGCATAGAACAATACTCTGGCTAAAATTCTGGGTACGCAGAAAGGCTGTTCCTCTTTACCAGGCCTTGAACTCTACTATTTTTAAATAATGTTCTCAGTGTTTTGAGACCACTGAAAAATGTACACACTGTCTCATTTAGCTGCAACTCTCTTCTAGATGTTTTAGAATCGTATTCTGTCACAAGGTAGAAATCACTGAAGGGAATTTCTCGGGGAAATGCTGAAAAGAATTTTAAGTTCTTATCAACCTGGCATCTTGACTCCCTTAAATCTTAGATGCCTTGGTTATTCTCAAATCCCTTCCAGAGTCTTTAAAATCCAGCTCCCGTGTTATCTGGATGTTTAGAAGTAAATTCCACTGTTTTATTTAATTGATAATTATGTATGCTTCTACTATAAATATACCATTGTGTTATATACTGTGAATATTCAAAGAACAATGAATTATCCCATTCTCTAGAAAGAGAGAATCCATCTGATGGGGTGTCAGAGACATAATAACATACATTACATGCAAATAGTATTGCAAGCAGAGATTAGAGGAGTCAGTCACTGCACTGGGAACCCTTGTTGGGAAACATTATCGAAACACTTATACTTGTTTGCATGCTGCACAGTAGCGGCTGCCTAGCCAGATGGATGTCATGGGTTAGCAACACAAATACCCAGAGTTCTAATCTGAATTCTCACAAAAATATATTTTGCCTTCATGAGCAAACTGGCCTAGTAGAATCACCTGTTCAGAGTTGGAAGGGACCTAACAGATCACACTGTTCAGTCTCCTCCCTGAAGTCCAGAAAGGCTGACTATGGTGCCCAAGTTCACATAGCTAGCAGGATGGAACAGGTCTAGGATCCAAGGTTCAGCCTTCCTAGGTCATATTGTCTAAATATTTTAGGTGTGGAGGACAATGCTTTTGGAAGCATCAAAGGGGAAAAGCATGTGGGCTGAAGTTTCATTGCTTAGGGAATATTGATTGATGTAGAATAGAACTGCAAATTCCAGCACTTTAAAGCTGGTGCTGGACTGCAAAAGAAATCAAAGTAAAATGTTTCCTCTTATTGAATTTAAAAAAGAAAACCCAAGATCCAACCACTTTTTCAGATTCCAATATGATAAACACTGTCTCTCTCCAATCCATTCTCTTTTCCAGTCACTGTGATTGATCTACTTTAATAGATACATTTTACATTTTAATGAACCACTAACTAGTACACACACATACTTTTACAAAATTATAACAGAAACAAAATTATACAGAATGATACTTAAGCTTATAGTATATGACCCAGTCTCATATAGTCTATTCCATTCAATTTATTTTATTTTATTTTTAAAAATATGTCAATCAGGATCTGCTACATTGATCCAGGTTTAGATTTACCATTTTGAAAACATTGCTCTACATACTGGCCAGTTATCCTTCCAAATCATCTTACACACTCTACAGTCAGAATCTTCTAGTACGCAAAGCTTTCTATGATCTGGCCCCATCTCCCAGCAGTCCTTAGGTGCACATTCCTCCAGCCTGTGTGAACTCTTTCATACAGTTTCCCATACAGACCTTTCTTCTCATCAATTTCCACACAGTTTTCAGTATTTGATTTATGCCACCTTCTTTGGGACACCTTCCAAACCATCCAATCTGATTTTAATTTCCCTCCATGGTGAGCTTATTATACTGTAGTGGAATATTTAATGATGAGCATTCATTGAGCACATAGTATATACCAGGAACTGTGTTACTGTATAACTCTATGGTATAAATATTAATATAACCCCTCTGGATTAGATGAGGAAACTGTGGTTTGGAAAAGTGTTGTAACTTACTCAGTTAATGCTACTGGTGAGCTATAGATCAGTGGCTTGAACCCAAGCAATCTGATCCTAGAGTTCTTGCTTTTTTAAACATTAACCTGCTTGAGGAGGCAAAGGGAAAAAAACATTTCATTCACTCAGTAATCTCACTCTAATCCCACAAATTAAATTGATCTCTGTGGGTGTCTTAGACTCTGGTTAGATGTCTTAGGACTTTTTCTTCTTCTTCTTCTTCTTTTTTTTTTTGTATTTTATGAGTTCCACACCTTTTCTGTGTATTTCTTTAGTATTATCTTTGCACGGATGTGGGATGCATGGTCCAAGTGACATTAAAGCCACACGATGTTGCCTTTTCCTCCTGACTTTTGCCTTGAAGAGCCTAGTATAAGCTGCTCACTGGATTTGTGGCTTTTAAAGCAGGGCTGGTCCCATCCCTGGATGTTCTCTTGGTATTTGTTGCTGAATCCTTTGTCTGCTGTAACTCAGCTCAGTCAGGGATTAGTAGTTTCTTTAATAAACTCATCAGCACAGCAGTGTCAGGTGCTGCAAAGTCCTGTGATCTTCACCATATCTTGGCTGATCTTGCTTCGGGCTCACCTCTGTCATCTGGTAATCTCACCCTTGCAATAGAGGGGACCGCTGACTTGCTGCCACGCTACTGTCTGCTCTATCAAGGGTCACACAGGAACTTCTTGGGCTCCCAAACCACATGGAAGCCAAGGGAGGCCCGGAGGCCTAACAAGGGCCCTTTCTGCATGACTACTTTATCAACTTCTCATTTTTTCTGTTTTAGTTAGTGCTGTATGAATTCTATCTTAGAGATCCTTGCCTACTCCAGGACTGAGAAAATAGTCTCCTGTTTCTCTGTAGAAAATATATGATTTATATCTAAGTCTATGATCCAGTCCCTTCCTCCTGCACCCCACTCCATCCGCCAAATAATTTTTCAAGCTAGAAAGGCCAGGTTTCCCCCACCACACACCCTCCTCCTCCCTTCCCCAGGCACAGAGTAAAACTCTACGATCTTATCCACCGAGATGCTCTCTAGATATGTTTACAGGAGGGAGAGAAACTCAGAAATTCCTTCCTTCTTGAAGTAAAACCTAGCTCTGATCTACTCTTTTGCAATCAACTCTTATGTCTGTTTTAGATAGCAAAAATTATTTTTTAACTCTATCTTTTTTTCTCTACCTCTTACAGTCTGCCTCTCGCTTAGGGAAAAGACAATGTACACAAACATTTAAAATAAAAATAAACTCATTCATATATTTGAAAAAGCACTATGTCCATTACACAGTAGTTTCCAGCAATTGTATAATGAATGAATTCTTCAGAAATGAAGGTATCTGAAGGAAATGTATGAAAACCTGGTTGCACAGGCCAGAGGACTTGGTGGAAAATAAAAATGGCACGGTGGACAGAAACATATGTTGGACATGGAGGCTACAGCTGTGAGAACTACAGCTGCATTGGAAGAAAGGAGAAAAGGAAATCAGTGCCAGGGGGATTGGAGTAAAAACAGCAAAATAATCGTTTAGTACTGGAACGGAGAGATTAGCATGATTATAAGATAGAAAAACCCAGGGACAGGTTAGAAGAGGCCAGAAAACTTTTCTCTGAAATCAATCTAAATAAAGTTTTCATATTCTCTTCCAATATCTCAAATGTTGATGATATTAAAGTTATGTTTGTTTATACCTCTAGAACAGGGGTCCCCAACCCCCAGGTGGTAGACTGGTACGGATCCGCGGCCTGTTAGAAACCGGGCCGCACAGCAGGAGGTGAGCGGCGGGTAGCAAGTGAAGCTTCATCTGCCGCTCGCCATCGCCCCCCATCGCTTGCCTTACCACCTGAACCATAGCTCGCATTACCGCCTGAACCGTTCCACCATTCCCTTTCCCGCCCCCATCCGTGGCAAATTTGTCTTTCACGAAACCGGTCCCTGGTGCCAAAAAGGTTGGGGACCGCTGCTCTAGAAGACATTATGTACTATAGTGCTATTTATATAGAAACAGGCTAGAATGAGTAAGATCACGGACAATATATTTTATTATTTTTACCAAGTGAAAATTCAGCTTCCTTAATTAATTTATTCCAGAAATAATGTCCATTTATATGTGCTACACTTGTGAGATACAAAGATCAATTAGAAACTTTTAACTTACTTCGAGAAGCTTACAGTTTAGTGAGTAGCCCTGGACAACAGTAAAATACTATAGGTGGAAGCCTCCACAGGCTGTTATAGCAGATTTCTAGAGGAGGGTGTGGCTGAGTTCAGTATTAAATAACAAATGTGAGTTCATGGAGATTCTCCATGCATTTGGGATACGTGGCCCTCCTGTTCTTATTATCATTCAGAAGTAGCTGTTTGTGTGGGGTTCATCATTGGTCAAAGGTAGGCTCCTTATAGCAGGGAAGAGGGTGATGAGAGGGGAACTTGTTTTGTTGGGGAAGCAAAGAGATACTGCATTTGGAAGTGGGTATTCGGTAACTAAATTTTTTCACCAAAATGGGTCAAGGCAGATGCTGGGAAGTATATCATATGACAATTCTTTGGGCCAGGAAATGTTATGTGGTCAGTTGGTCTGTCTATCTACCTATCTATCTATCTATCTCTCCATACATAACAGGCGTCCCAGGTCTTTGGAAGGTTTTGAGTCAGTGAGAGGGTGATGTCTATAATACAAGATGTTTTCCTCTATGTGTCGATTAAAATCAGATTGAGAATGAAATTTATTTCTGCTTCTCTAGAATCATGACAACAGTATTTCCCTGTGGTTCAGAAATATTTAAAAAGAACAATGAGAAAGAATGTAATTCCCAAGCGCTTGCCTAGCAAGCGCCATGCCAGTTAAGCACTGTTCTTGTGTCACCGTGCAGCTCCCCAGTTGGCCAGATGAGAAACTTCTTAATTAGATTTCACTGGTCCTTGTTTGCCAAGGTGCATTTTTCGGGGGTATCTGGTGACTGATTGGCTAAGCATTTGTTCCAGTTTTTGCCTCTTCTCTGTAGGATTCTGCTGAGATGTGACTATCTCATAACTTTGCAGTTTCCTCTGACAACAGGTTAAGTTTGTCTGCCCCTGTCATATGCAGAACCTGATGGATGTCAAGGGAGCAGACCAAATTAATTCAACAGGTGGTAGAGACCCCTGGGGGAGGAGCAGCCTGCTCCACGCGGATATGCTAATATAGATTTCAGCGCATGATTATCATTCTGCAGTTCAGGACTAATTGAATTTACATATCCCCAGTGTCTAAGAATTGATTTCCTAAATGAGGAAATCTGGGGCATAATGACCACATGTCTGTGCATCACTGTGCATTATTTCAGGATTCAGAGGAATCTGCAGAGAGTAAATTACTTAGTCCCCTTGGATAGGTGGAATGTTCATGTTATCTTAGGAAGGCTATGCATATTTTTTTCCCCTAATTGAATGGGATCATTCTGTGTTCTAAACATAGGATCAGAAGTGCTTTGGAGGCTGCTGGGAGGGTAAATAATTAGCTACCCTACTGCCTGGAGAAATAGCTTAGAGGTTTTTAGAGACTCACAAATGGACTGGGATATTATGCAGAATTAGTTTTGGTTAGACTCTAATTTATCTAATTTAATATAATTATTGAGAAAAGCAAAATGTGGACAGTTAGGAGCATGGAATCAAAAGCCTGGGCAAAGGAGATTGGACACGAAAGTTCTTCTAAAGAGATAATGACAATTAGGCAGGACTGGATTTATTGCTTCCTCTTAACACTGAACTTACAGAGTTTGCCCCATAATCTCCCCCACTGGAACTTCAGTTGTGTCTTAATTATTCCTAAAACTTTACCTTAATCAGAATCAAATCCCTGTGAATAAAGGTAAATAATTGTGTAAAGTCATCATACTTATCTAGCTTTTCCAAATATGGCTAAATCTGATTCTGAATCTATTTTTTTGTACCTCTGGCCACAGGGAGAAAATAACAAAAGCAGAACTCTGAAGCAAGATGAGTTTGTGCTGTAGGTGACATACTAGAAGAGTATGGAAGTTTTAGAGGGAAATTCATCACCAGCCCACTTCTCCCTCAAGTCTAGGTCAGCTGACTCAAACAGCAATGTAAAGAAACATAATCAGGCATATTACAGGCTGCTGCAGGACCTTAGGTCTGTCCGAAGTCTCTCGTGACTTTCAAACTTGTTAGGGAAGTTGAGTCATAGGCCTATGTTGTAGGAGCCATGAGAAGTAGGTTTTGAGTGGGATTAGAGAGGATGAGGGCTGGAGAAGGAATGTTTGATTAAGTCATAAGTTAACAGAAAATGGCCCTTGAGACTAACTCACAGGAAAGCAGCTCAGGTTGGGTGGAAACCTAATGGAGTTCAGTAATTAATATTTCCATGGGGCTCCAGTCACATCAGCAATAAGCAACTGCCTTCTCTCTTATGAACCATAAAAAAAATGTGTCAGAAGGGCCACATGAGCTATGTCATCTGGCTGAGAAGTTGATATTCAGTAGATCTTTGTGGCATATTTTTTATCAAGGAGTTCAAACTGCCAGTTGAAAGCCACTCAAGTAGTCAGGCATAGGACCTACTGCAGAAGCTAGGATACTAGTATCAGGAAAGATGGGAAGGGGTAGAAATCCTGAATAAACACCCAGGGTCCCAGAACTCATTTTTCAAATGAGGAAATTAAAGATCTTGGAGTTTTTAGCATCTTGCAGAAGTCACATAAAGCTAGGTAAGATTTAGAGTTTGAATCCAGCTCCATGAGACCTTAAAGCCTGGCCTCTCCCATTTTCATTTACTGCCTTTACTAAAATGGTGAGGGTCCATCCAGACTAAAGCTCTACCATCGTCACTGAGGGCTTTCAGAACTTGTGAGCCTCTTAAATTGGTGGCAAACTAGTTCTCCTGGAGTAGGCCACCTTCCTGTGAACAATCTTCCTCAGACCTGGATGTATCTAAAAGAGTATATTTTGATCACTCAACATCTGTAACTACCATGTGTTAATTACTTCTCACTATATATCTGCAAGTAGCAAAGTTGAAACTTCCCTATTTAACGTGAGAAAACGGAAAGTCTAAGTGACCTGCCTAAAGTCAGCATAATGTCCTTGTTTTATAAGAGAGATATGTCAACTATTGCACCAGGTCTTAGCATTCTTTGTCCTGAAATTCTAGCAGAGTGCCTCACTGACAATTCTAACAGTAAAAATTATAATACTTATCACTTCTGGATGAGGAAAATAAGTCCCAGAGAGTGTAAGTATTTGTCTAATGGTAAGAAGCCAATCAGCAGTAGACACAGCATTCCAACCTAGACAGTCTAGCTCCAAGGTCAGTGCTTTAAACTCCCATACTTCCCTGCTTACGCTAATATTCGACCTGATGTTTAACAGATTTCAAGGACTTTCTCATAAGTTAAATCACTTTACATTCCTAGTGATCATGGGAGTTAAACAGTATCATTAATCCCATTTAACTATGAGGACATAGAAGCTCTGGGAGGTTAAATAACTTGTCCAAGGTCAGTCATCTGGTCTCACTGGAGTCTTCTTACTTTAAACTCTAGATCCTACCCATTAATTCACTAAGATGAGACTCTTTCTGTTGCTGGTCATCAATGGACCATAGTGCTCTGTAAATCAGTCAGCTTTCTCTCTGAATTCTGGGGCAGTAGATTGCAAAAATATGCAGTTTATCTCATGACTTTGCAGCTCCTCCCATCAAAGCCTGAAATCTATTTTTCTTCCTCTTCAGCCCGAACTGACTATGTGACTTGCTTTGACCAACAGAACGCAGAAAAATGATGCTGTGACCTAGGTCTCAAGAGGCTTTGCATACTTGGCAATAGCTCTCTTGTTCCATTTGCCATGTGAACAAGTCTGAGGTGGTCTTCTGAAGGACTCCCAAGGCGTCCTGCTGAAGGCATCCTAGGGCATCTAGTAAGCAGTCATTCTGGCAGGGGATTGCAGAGGCATGACTGAGCCCAACAAAGACCAGAGGACCCGTGCAGATAGATCCAACCCAAATTGCTGACCTGCAGAAGTGCGAGCTAAAAAAAAGGTTATATTTTTAAGCTACTAAGTTTAGGGATGGTTTACTGTGCATCAACAGTTAAGTGACTCACCAGGGTGCTAAATATTGTCTCTCGACTTTTTTGGCACCCATGTGTTTGATTCTTCTTTCATCCTTCACTGTGTTTACCGAAGAGCTTCTATTCTTTCAGATGTATCCAGTAAAATTGGATCCTACTTCAAATGTGTTCAGACTGTCTCATTGAAAATAATTTTGGAGCAGGGGAGTATCCAAGTTTTGAGTCTCTTTTTTTTAAATTTGGAATTCCGCTCAGCCAAAGGTTAGGTAGAGTCCACTTCCCCTATTTTGATTTGGCCATCATGTCAAGTTGCAGTGACATAGGGATTCTTTGAAGGCAGAGAGGCCATGATGGAAGGAAAGAGTGCCTTAAGTGTCACAGAAGAATGTGTTTGGAAGTGATATTATGTGATTATTGCCTGCTCACCCCCGTGCTGGTTGCTACCTAAAACGGACAGATAGACAGAAAGGTGATAGATAGATAGATAGATAGATAGGGAAACAGTATAACTCCAGGTGTGGTAAATTATACTCTAATTGCACTAGGTCATGTAGTTGTACAATCATTGGCATTCTGATTGTACTAAAATAATTTAGATTTTTATGCAACCAAACCACAGTGAAAAAGTCACGTGATAAAAGCCTTCACGGTGCATTTCTATTTTTCATTTGTTTCTCTAAAAGTGGACAGTAAAAATCAATGAACACAAGTGACTTATCCTTGACTTAATAATGCTTCTGTCTTGGGTAAGAACATTCACGAATGAAGGCAAATCTCCTATGAGGTCATTTGAAAAAAATGGGAATATCTTATTTGGCTTTATCATTTACTGACTCAGCTGTTTTTTTAAAATTCATGCATTTATTAAATAAATATTTACTAAGTGCCTCCACTCTCCACTAAGTACTATGAAAACAAAGAGAAGTAAGATATAGTGCCTACAGAAAATGATTTATAGAACAGTATAGGATACATTATTAAATATGGTGAGTACAATAAGAAAGAACCAAATATAATATTATTTGAACAAGAGATTAATTTGGCTTGGGGAAAATAAAAATACAGAGATAAAATAATACTAGATGTAACATTTTGAATTGACATTTCTTTTTGAAATCTCTGATTCATGGACCTGTTTCTTCTGGCTTTGTGAAAAAAAAATCACCGTATGTTTATCTTTAGTTCAGAATATATACCATTCCCTCTAGAGCACTGCCCTGAAATTGCAAGGGATCATTTCCCAGCTGGTGTTGCAACTGACTTTTCAGTAGGCCATATTCTCTGAGGCACGCTTTTTCTGGAAAATGGGGTGCATGCAATTAAATTCAATCCAATGGGCATCAGGTGTTTTTCTGTTTATTTTGTTATGTTTTGGATTGGAAGCATCATTGTGTATAATACTGTGTTAATGTTATAAGGCTTTTGAATGATGCTGGCAGAAGCATGTTTAGCAGGTAAAGAAACTGGAGTCCAATGTAAGTGTTACTGAGAATGAGGACAAATTACTGGCTCTTCTGTGATTGAAGGGATCCAATGTCATCCTTGCCACCAGGAGACTGGCTGATGTCAGAGTATGGTACCATGTTTGGGACTCCTAGTGGTCACTGCTGTGGATGAATTAAGAGTGAGAGAGTGGCATGGACATATGTACACTACCAAATGTAAAACCATAGCTAGTGGGAAGCAGCCGCATAGCACAGGGGGATCAGCTCGGTGCTTTGTGACCACCTAGAGGGGTGGGATAGGGAGGGTGGGAGGGAGACGCAAGAGGGAAGAGATATGGGGATATATGTATACGTATAGCTGATTCACTTTGTTATAAAGCAGAAACTAACACACCATTGTACAGCAGTTATACTCTAATAAAGATGTTTAAAAAAAAAAAAGAGTGAATCAGATACTCAACCAAAAGTGGTGCACAGATAAGCACTGGGAAAAGATGACTTTTTTTTTTTTAAGCTGTCACTATGGCCACATTTTTAGAACCTCACTGGGAACCTGGGGCCAGTTGACAGAACTTGGTCAATGAAAGACTCAGAGCAGATGTTCTTGTTTATTAAGGGCCTCTTCAGCAATGAGGTCTTGAGGCCCATTTACAAGTGGTACATTAACCTATATTTCCTAAATCACCTTACCAGCAGTCTTCCAAGCTTGCTTTCCAAGGAATGGACCCTGTGTTCACAGATCTATGTGGGTCATTACTTCAGCATACCTCCTTACATTGTAACGCTTACATTTCTGCCTCCTAGGAATATTTCTCTTTCCTAAACTCTTTCACACACAGTCCACCGCTGAGTGTGGTTATAACGCTGTAGCTGTCCACTTTCACCTGTTACTAGCCTGTCATGTGGAACTTTCCATAAATTAACTTTTCCCTCTTAAGTCAAGTAGTTATAGATGAGTTTCTCAATCTTAGCATTATTGGTGTTCTAGGTTGGATAATTCTTTCCCGTGGGTGAGACGTTTCTGTGCATTTCAGGATGTCTAGCAGCATCCCTGAGTTTTACTCACTAGATGCCACAGCACACCTTCCCTCAAGTTGTGACAACCAAAAATATCACTAGACATTGCCAGATGTTCTTGGGGGGCAAGATTGAAAACCACTAAGGTAGGGTGATAATGCAAAATTATTTGACTACAACAGTCCCGTTTTAGGCTTGTTGTCCTGGCCTACTTTTTAGCTCAAATGTGTCCCTGTTTTATGATAAATTATAGTTGCTCTAGTCATAAGAGTCTCCCCATGAGATCAGAAGTGTGGGTTGATGGAGGGGTGGTTGTGTGTCAAGAGGAGGCATGCTGTGTGTGTGAGCCATCTGTGCATGCGACTTTCTCACGCTTCGGGAACTGCTTGGGTCCAGTCCCGCACACACCTTTTCCATTTGACAAAGGTGCGCTGGTGTGTGCATCTGACTTCATGGCTCAAAGTTTTTAGGTAACATACAGTCCAGGATGTCTACCTCAGTTTGCATGGACACGTGGATAGGCATCAACCAGAGTATAACGTGAGGCAAGAGTATTTTTCAAAATAATAATTACTTTGTAAAGAACATAGAGGATTTTTATCCATAAATCCTAAGAAATGTGTTTTTACCATCAGGGTTGTCACAGACAACCTGCACCCCCATCTACCACAGATTTCAAGCGGCCTGGATTCAGCTGAGTTGTGAGCCAAGTGGCAGGGCTGCTTGCACTGCAACTTGGACCAGCTGGAAGCTTCCTCTTGCTCTTGAACTCACTCAAAGCTGAAAATGTTTTTAATAACCTGGTAAATAGATTGGAAAAGCACAACCAAATATGGTATATGTTGCCTGTAAAATCCCCAAGGACTACTTTGCCTCCTTCTTAGTGATAACAGGGAATGCAAGATTCAGGACTGTTTCTTCTAAGAACGTATATGGTGGCATGCTCCAGATCGCTGGATCGCCAGGAATTAAAAGCATTCTGTGTCTGCAAGGAGTTTATCTTCTCGGAACTATTGTGCAAGTGTTTCCAAGGCATTTGCTGTAGTTGCTACTTTTATCTTCCTAGTCTCACTAACATGATGAACCAGAATGATATATTCTGGGATGGTACAAAGATCATGGTCCCTGAAAATGAAATTGTAAAACATATACAGAATATTGAAATGATTTTAAGTCTGAAGGATAAAGTTGCATAACTCTTTCTGCTAGATAAATGCAATGGATCCTGTTGTCTCTTCTATTGGGGATAAGAATGAATAATTGATTAGATTAATAGCAGCATACTGGCTGCTGTAGAATATTTCTTCCAGTAAGCAGACCATATCTAGCAAACCAGCTGTAAAAGGAGTTTAACCTAATTAAACCTAATGACTATTATGTGTCACCCTTAAGGAATCATCCATCTTCTGTACTAGCCAAATTGGTGAGTCAAATGGCATGATGAGAAGAATCAACATTCTAAACCTCTCAAATCTTGATCAGTGGCACATGCTTCTGAGATTTCCCCAGGGATGTCATTATATTCTGGGTTCAGTGTTTTGGTACAGAAAGGGAGTTCTAGAACATTTCATTTGCCTTCCTACCAAAATAAACCTTCCTCCGTGGATCAGATTACAACTGTGATTATGCCAGTGGCCGAAGTTATCTAGTCTAAAATATACTTGGGAACCAAGGAAATACACATGATATAGAGGAAGACCCAGCTGGGGCTACTATGAGGTAGACTCAAGTCACAATCTATTTAATACTTGACCTCTGTAAAGTCCTCCTTATTTCCTATGAATCACAATGACATTCTAGGTCCCTAAGGATAAGCTTTGATTTAAATTGAACTTCCCACAGCATCCATGTCTGGCTAAAGCTCTTTATTCAATACCCACGTAGCCTAGCTAATGGCTATAAGGCCCTTTGGGGAAGGCGAGGAGGAAGATTCATGGTAGGAACCTATTGTGTTATCGAAGAGCCCTCCCTCAAGGGTATCGAGCTTCCTCTTAGTCCAAAGAGGTCTGAATCTGGCAAGTAACTCAAGTGTAAAGGGCTCCTATCATGATGGCTCAGGTACTGCTTCTGTTAGACATAGAATTTTGGAGGTTATAAATCTCAAGCAGAACGTCAGCTGGTTGCCCATCCTTGCCTGCTGTACAGAACACCATTCTCAATTAGCGATAGCCATATATTTCTGTGGTTCAGACCACTGTCATCATCACTTTACTGCTCTTTATTTTAGCCGTGCACACATTTTTTCCTCAGGCGGCTACGCCTTGCTAAATGGTCATCCCGTCCTAGCATCCTCCAGGCCTACTGAAAGCCAAGCAGTCAATTTCAAACTCAGCGTCTCTTACCAACAGCTCCAAGAATATTCCATAGCAATGCTGGTTTTCTCTCCTCCAGTTTCTTGAGTACTTGATGAAGGGAGTTTCTTCCAGTCCCTTCTTTAGGATTCTGTAGGATGCATTTAGGAGTGAGTGGAAGGTTTGCATAAAATAAACTTACTCCTGCATTTCTGTCTCCCAAAGCCTTTTTGATGACAAAAATGTTAATTTTATGTGTAAACATTTTAATATCCAAATAGTACAAAATGCTAAGGACAAAAATTAGCTGTTCTTTTTTCTCACCTTCCCTACCCTTTATTCCTTCTCTTTACAGGATCAAATAATCTTTTCAGGCTGCTTAGCAAGCCACGCCAGGCCATTTGCCCCTGGAGCCATGTCACCACGGCTGAAAACACCACAGGAGTGATGGCCACGGCCTATGCGCACTGCTGAGATCTGCTGGAAGGGGTAATTGCTGCTTTGCTATTTGACTTTCAACTGCATATTGGCAGTCTAGGTGACTCATCTCTAACTGACCCTGTGCTTTTACATCCTACCCTAGAGATTCAGATTCAGGTTCACAGGTGAGAGCTTCAGAGAGACCAGGTTTAGGATATGTGTCTGCACTTCCTGTGCTAGGGGGTGGTGAAAGGAATGTCTGTGTTTTCTGGAACTTATAGATGGAAGTACCCTGCCTTCGACTTATCTTGAGATACTGTCTGGGAAGTAATGATGATGTATATTCACAGTAAAAGGATAACTACATTCCTTTTCTTTTCTTCCCAGTTTTCCCTCTGGCTAGGTGGAAATGTGAACAATAATTAATGAGATTTGAGTGTTTTAATCCCTCTTCCTTGTGTTCATGAATTAGTATGAGCCCTGAGAAGGTATGGAGTCTACCCCTCCAGCCCAGGTCATGCTGCAGCCTTAGACTGAGAAGGGTGGGTTTCAGCTGGTATTTGCAACAACTACATATTTCTTGCCTGGAAAAATTTGATAGTGACTCCAAACTTACACCTCAAGAGGAAATGGTTTCCTTTTAGTTATACACACCCTGCAAAGAAAGGTGACTGGCCAGGGTAGGTCTGGATCCATGGCCATGAACCTCTCACACAGGGTTTGAACACATTACTGGCCGTAAATCACCTTGTTCTCACCAAATAATCTAGATGTCCTTCTTGCAGCTAAACCCAGGAAGGCAAGTGGCATCTGAATTGGCTTCATCTCCTGGCTTCTGTTATACTCACCACTGAGGCACATAAAGAAACAAAAACAGCCTTAGAGAGTCTAAGGGCTGTTTGGCTTTAAACATTTTTTATTTCCTAATTGAATTAGAGTAAAAACAGTAGTTAAAATAAACCCTTGGCTGTTGTCATGAAAATCACAATAACAAATTAGCCTAAAGTAGCCAATTTTCTGTGGTTTCCAAGGATACAACCACAATTAGAATTGTCGTCTGCCGATCAATTTTTTTTTTTTTTTAATTTTCAGGGGACATTAAAACAAAACCATGGAAGGGGAAGGGCTAGAGGGAAAGTTTTTCTTGCTAAATACATGTTAGAGGAAAAGGGGGAAGGTTTCTAAAGCAGATTGTGTTGATCCTTTGCAAACCAGTTTAAGGAAAATGGCTAAACCGACTCTGGTCCCACAGAAGTGGCTTAATTGAAAACAAAAGCTCACAGGTCATGTTGCTATTTTAAAGAATCAAGGTGGCTAAGTCCTCTAACTCACAGGACCACAAAATCCTGGTCCTCTCCTGTCTGATTTTAGCTTTCATTTATTGGGTGCTTTGCCAAAAATCTCTTATTAACGCCTCATAACCACCTTATGAGGATATATGCTAGACACTTGTTATCTGGCCCACCAAACATCCATTCCACCTTTTTTGGGCAATAGTTCCTGACTTCCTTTTAGCAAATTACCTTTTTCCCACTTTCTACTATCCAGTTAGACAGTAAATTAAGATGCCCTAGCCATGGTAGGAATGTGAACCAAGTCAGGCCATTCATAGTTAACCCTGGGTAGATCAATCTTCAGCTGTGCTTTAAAATTACTGAAAATTGTTAGAATTTACTTGCTTTGTGGAAGTTCTCGATGAGACTGTAGTGTTCCTGCTAACTTGTCTACACTATCTTGTTTCCTGTGCTCCTTTGTTCATTTTGTAAATTATTAATATCCTTCTAACAACTGTCCATTTCTGCTTACATTAGCCAAAACCAAAAAGTAATGCCAAGTGTTGTTATTCTCATTTTAAGTTGAGAAAACTGAGGTTCAATTAAATTAAATCCTTTGTCCAAGACTAGTCAGGTAATAATGGAGTCTGAATTCTAACTCACATCTGCTTCCCCTCCTCCCCCCACCATCTATTTCCTTTTATGTGAATTAATAAATTACAACCCTGGCTATACCCCAAGTCAAGGACTTTCCTTTCAACAGCGGAATCAAGGGTGCCTCCTTGGGAGAAAACTTTCATTGTTCACACTTTTCCTTTTTTGATAGGTTGAGTCTTTACATGTAATTGATGATTTTTCTCTGCCTGTTCTTTTCATCTACGTGATGGGGAGTGACAATGATTGTCTCATGCACCGGGATCCGATACAGTTTCTTTCAGACTCTGAAAGTATCTCTGTTTCTCTTCCTTTCCCTCCCCTTCTCTTTTCGCCCCTTCTCTTTTCTTTCTTTCTCATGGAGTCCTTGGCTGTGAGTATCAGAATAGAAGAAGAAATAGGAATGTTTAAAATGAAGAATATTGGAAAGAGCATGGGCTTAAGAACCAGGCAGAGCTAGGTTTAAATTCTAGCTCTGTGAATTTCTAGCTTGTTATTGGGGGAAATCATATAGTTAGGAGAATTTTAAATTCATTATAATTTTTTGTTGCCAATTTAGAGATCCAGGATCATAGCTGTGTTTGGAGGGAGGCAGCTCAACTGTCTGTTACATCTGGTCTGCCTTGACATCACCAAGCTCCCTAGAGCTGCCACTGCCTTTCCAAATGCCCTCTGTTACTTGGAAGAAGCCAAATCCAAAGCCTAGCCTCTTCCCGGCACATGTACAATAGATCTGCCTGAGGCAGGCTGTGAGCATATACTGTGAATACTCTTGATTTTTTGTGCCAGGTGAATCTTGGTACCCAGGCTAGAGGCTCCAAGAACTCTGAGATTTGCCCCTCAGCCACTTGCCCTGTGGTACCTGGTATGCTGAGCCTGGAGTGTTAGCAAGGCCTCCTTGGCGTCCCTTCCTGCCCTCTCTATGTACTATTCTCCTCCACAGTGGGTGAATGGCAGCTGGTAGGGATATCAGCTTCTGCTTTTCTTGCTGAAGTTCATTTAAGTTTCAGGTGAGTGGCTAACACCCTTCACTACTTCTATAGTAATATACCATAGATTGAATTTACTTCAGTGGGGTTTTGGGAGCTGTGAGTTAAAGATTTGGGTTTAGGTCACTTGCGTTGATGTTATGCCTCTTAATCCAGAGTTCTTTTGTTATTGTTGAGGCTGCTTCTGGAATTAGAGAAATGAATACAATTACATGTGTGTGAAAAAACCTAAGACATTCCTTGCTGCTCAGTGAATCCTAATTTTCCTTCCTGCCCAACCCCACTGGCCTTATCCAGGATATGAGCATCAGGATAGAAGGAAAAATACAAATACTTAAAATACTCAATACTGAAGAGAGCATGAGTGTTGGTGCCAGGCAGAGAAAGGTTTAAAATCTAGCTCTACTTATTTCTAGCCTGTTTTTGGGGAAAATTACTTTCCCTTTATGAACAGCAGTATTCTACTTTATTCTACTCTAGATGATGATAATGCATACCTTTTGGTATTGTTTTTAGTGGTAAATGGTATTTATTATTGTATGTTGCACAGAGTAAGCAACTATGTAAGTCAACGGTAGATATGTAAGTCAAGCCAAAATTTGCCAGAAACCTAACCCTCCTTTACAGCTGACATATTTTTAAAATGTAAATATATTTTTGAATAAATGAAATGTTCGTGACTGCTAGCTGCCCTTCTTGTAGGCTCTTTACTATATATTGCTATCATTTTTGTTTCCTTTTGCTGCTGTAACATAGTAACACAAACTTAGTGACTTAAAAACCACAAATTTATTTCTTACAGATCTGGAGGTCAACAGTCTGAAATAAACCTAATGGTGCTAAAATCAAAGTGCCAGTAGGGTTAGTTTCCTCTGGAAGCTCTGGGGAACATCCGTGTCCTTGCCTTTCCCAGCTTCTGGAAGCCACCTACATTCTTTGGCTCATGGACCCTTTCTCCATGTTCAAAGCATCTCCCCTCTGACCTGTTGCTCCATCCTTACATCTTTTCTCTCTGAGTATGTACCAACTGCCTCACTTCTATAAGAACCCTCGTGATTACATTGGGCACACCCAGAGAATCCAGGATAATCTTCCCATCTCAAGATCCTTATCTGCAGAGTCTTTGAAATATAAGGTAACATATTCACAGGTTCCTAGGATTAGGACATGGGCATCTTTGGGGGGGTCGGGGGGTATTATTCGACTTCCACAGTATGTTACCTTGTAGCAATGTAATCCCTCTCTTTGATAAATTTAATGTGTTTCTGCCCCAAATTTACCTTGTTTAATATTAAAGTCATGCCCCCTGCTTTCTTTTTTGGTTTGCAATTGCCCTTATACCTTGTCTACATTTTCATTTTTATCCTATCTGAATCGTTTGGTTTAGATGTCTCTTGTATATAGCACATAGAATTGTGGCTTATTCTGTAACTCCATCTAAAAATTTATTTTCTTTAATAGTCCATTAAATCATTCTCAATATCATCTATTTTCTTTCTTGTTTTCTGTAATTTAGAAATGTCCATTTGCATTTTACTTTGTAATCCTTTGGTTTATTCTTAAATCTCTATATAGATAAATGCATTCAATGTTCACCATCAGTCATCCTGTTGAAGATTTTCTAATCATCTAGCACATTCCTCAAAATAGCACATAGGTACAATATTTCCTGAGACTTTGCAAAGCCAAATTGCCTTTAGCGATTACTATTTGGCAGAATATAAAATTCTTGGCTCACTCTTTCCTTTAGCTGGAGGTGTTGCTCTACTGTCTCTTTTATGTTTGATGGTTAACTCAATTTTATTTCTCTAAGAATGATGTGATCTTTGTACCTCTGTGACCAAAGGATTCTTTCTTTATCTTTCATGTTTAGTACATTTGAATTATTTTTGTTTTGACTTTTGGGGCATCAGTTTTCTTTAGAATATAGTGTATTCTTAAAATATGTAGATTCGAATTTCCCTTTATTTTAGGAAAGTATCTTAATTTAAATTTTAAACATTTGCTCTGTACTCTTGATTTTTTTCCTTTAGGAATCTCAAGTCTGTGTGTTGCCTACTTTATATATCACTCTTCTGTCTCTTAACCATTATCCTCTTTCTTCGGTTCCTTCTCTGTTCCTGTTTCTATTCTTCTTGTCTTTTAATATGCTTCTTTGGGGGGGTAACTTTATTTTGTCCCTTGTTTTCTTTTTAATGTAGTTGTCATTCTTAAATCCTATTTCTTTTGTTTCCATTTCTTTCCTAAGTTATTATCAGCTTCCATTTCACCTCCTACTTTTGACTGGCCATCACCTCTTTTTATCTGGTCATTACTTTCCAAAGTTTTTATACATCTGCTTTGTGGTCTCCCCCTTAGAGCTGAAATTGTTCATAAAGTTGATTGTTGTTTTTCATGTTGAAATGTTGGGTTACAATTTTTCTATACTTTATAATGAGAGTTTTCTACAGAGAAGTTTTCCTGCTATTTTTCAGGTGGTTTCTCTTACGGTATCTTTAATGCATGTTATACCTTAAAAAAACTTATATAGACTTATTAAATGTGTTGAATTTTCCTTGCCTAGCTATTATATTAGAGCATCTTACCTAAGTGGTTTCTTAACCAAAATGACCTCTTTTTTTCTTCTCTTTTATGTATGGCACCTTCTGCTTTAGATCCTAACCAAGTTTGAGGGAGCTTCCACCACCTGTCCTGATTTTGTAGATTCCTTTTACCAGCTGCTACTGCCAAGGAGTACTCCCACTGCCTTCCAGAGTTTTCTCTCTTTTAGAAGGTGGTCATTGCTGAGAACTATCACCTCTGGGCCTCCTGGAAACTTTCTGTGTCTTCTTTCTCCCCAAATGCTCATGCCTTGTTCATTCACAGCCCAGTTGACAGCAGTTCTGAGGCAGGGTTTGGTCCTCTCTTTCAGGAGATAAATGTGTGGAACCTTCCATGACTAGGGCCCACTGCCCTACCTGTTATTCCTTTCCACTCGTAATCTAACTTTATGGCTTCTTGTGCTGGTTCACTTGCATTCAGGAGCTTTTGAACTGCCTGACACCTAACTTGGAGGTTGCAGAATTTCTCTGACTCTTAACTTCCCCATCAATGTATTTTGGAGAAAACCTAGGAAACTGAAAATTCAGCTGCCACCACACTAAATTTGTAAATATCTCTTCTCCAAATAGCACATTGAACTTTCATTAGAGTCAATCCATTGCTCAATATTAAAGTTGTTTTATGAAAGTTTATAACATTTAAGGGAAACATTACTTGCTCTCAGAGACAGACCTTAAGATCTTGATGGCTTAATACAGTAGAAGTTGTTTTCTTGCCCATGTAAAGTTCATTGGCATGAGGGAGTGCCAAGGCAGGGGAGTTAGAATCAGTCATTCAGGGGCTGGACTGATAGAGCCTTTGCCATATTTAACACCTGGATTCCAAGATCACTTGGAGTAGAGCGAAAAGCTGGAGGTTCTTGTAGGAGATTTTCATGGGTGAGATCTGATAGTACATATATGGCTTCTACCCTTTCCCAGTGGCCACGTTCAGGCACACGGCCACGTCTAACTGAAAATGAGATTGAGAAATGGAACCTTGTTCTGTGCCCAGGGAGAAAAGGAAATAAATTTGGTGAAGAGCTAACTTATCTTTGCCATAAAATATCTCTCTCTTCTCCCAGTTTACCAGCTTTGTCAGGGCAGGGCTAGAACTTTACTCGTGATTATCTCCCACTTAGCCTAGCTTAAAACCTGGGAAAGAACAGAGGCTCAGTGAATGTTTGTGCAATTTAATGGAATTCAATTGTTATCCTGCAACTTTATCTGAATTATTTACATATTCTCTAATGTTGATCATGGACAATTCATTTCTACCTGGGACTTGCAATGGAAAGGGTTAAAATAACTCAAAGAAGAGATGACATATTGACAAAGTGAACCAGGTATGGAACAAATCCTTCCTTAATCTCTATAAACTGTTTCAAAATCCTGCTTTATTTTAACTTGTCATGTAAAGGGACGTATATGTTGAGCTTGGTTAGATCAGACTGTAGTCTGTCATCTGATGTGACCTTGGGCAGCATGATGGAGAGAAAATCCTAAGTGACATTAGCATTGCAACTAGATTTATGCTTGGAAGAAGTACTTCGGAGAGGTAAAGTGGCACGCACGTGTGTGTGTTCAACATTAAAGGAACTTCCTATTAACATCTCTAATCTTTACTTTTTTGTTGTTGTGGCATTATCCTCTAAAATGGTGTGGCACGCCACACAACGTGTCATTATTTTTAATGATGTACATAACCTCACCATTTAAAATAGGCCCAATGTGCGGCAACTTCAGTGTGATAATCTCTCTCTTCACAGACTAAGTGTAGATCATAAAAGTATAGTACTTCCAGAGGAAATCTTCATGACCTTTGGTTAGGTGAGAAGTTCTTAGATCTGATGCCAGAAAACACAATCTAGGGACTTGCCTGGTGGTCCAGTGGTTAAGACTCCATGCTCCCAATGCAGGGGGCCCGGGTTCGATCCCTGGTCAGGGAACTGGATCCCGCATGCCACAACTAAAAGATCCCGTATGCCGCAACTAAAAAAAGATCCCACATGCCTCAACTAAAGATCCCGCATGCCGCAACTAAAAAAAGATCCCACATGCCTCAACTAAAGATCCCGCATGCCGTAGCACAGGGAGATCAGCTCCGTGCTTTGTGACCACCTAGAGGGGTGGGATAGGGAGGATGGGAGGGAGATGCAAGAGGGAGGAGATATGCGGATATATGTATATGTATAGCTGATTCACTTTGTTATAAAGCAGAAACTAACACACCATTGTAAAGCAATTATTCTCCAATAAAGATGTTAAAAAAATAAAATAAAATGGGTTTTCCAACTAATCCCACATGTCAAAACGAAGATCCCACACACAGCAACAAAGATCCTGCATGCTGCAACTAAGACCTGGCACAGACAAATAAATAAACAAATAAATAAATAAATATTTTTAAAAAACATAATCTAGTTAAAAATGATCAATTGGACTGTCCAATGATAAATTGGACATCATCAAAATACAAAATGTTTGCTCTGTTAAAGACAATGTTAAGGGAATGAAAAGACAAATTACAAGTAGGGAGAGAACACTTGCAACATAGTTATCTGAAACAGGACTTATTACATAACAAACTCAGAACTCCATAATAAGAAAACATAGAACCCAATGAAAATAACAGGAAAATGTTTTAACAGACACTTCAACAAAGAAAACAGAAATATGGCAAATAATTACCCATGAAAAGATACTCTTCATCATTATTTATTAGGAATTGCAAATCAAACCCACCATGAGATACCACTGCACAAATATTCAAAAGGCGAAAAGGAAATAGAGAAACAGAAAAGAAAATCTGAAAAAAAACACAAGTACTGTTGAGAATACAGAGCAACTGAAACTCTCCTATATTTTTGGTGGGAATGCAAAATGAGAGCACCACAGTGGAAAACTGTTTGATAGCTTTTTATAAAGTAAAACATGAATTTACCATATGATTCAGTAATACCACTTTTAGGTATTTCTGTATTCTGATTGTGATGGTGGTTCCGTGGCAGTAAACATTTATTAAAACTCACAGTACAGCACAACAATAAGGAAATAAACCTTATGGTGTATAATTTTTTGAAATATTTAAAAACTTGAAAAACAACAGATCTTTTCTTTTTTTTAAAAAAGAGCAAGCCCCTAACCCATGAGATGTTAGAACAGTTGCCACAAGGTGGCCTGTGCATTACTTCCAGAGTGATGGTGACCTCCAGCCATTCTAGTTCCCCAAAGATGGAGACAAGATTCACAAATGTGATTATTAGAGAAAACAGACACATCTTTGTCAGAGAAGGATCCCACCCCCAAATGACCATAGCCTTCCCTTCTGGGCCGTAAGCACAAGTTAGGAAGAAAGATGATAGTCTGTACCACGAGAGCAATTATGCTTAAATAATAGAGCTCTACCCTAAGCTCACAGGCATGTCACAATCAGAAAACATCCAAGGAGTAGTGGGAGTAGCTTGATAGTTGGGAGCTGCTGGCAAGAGAATGTTAGCACTATTAAATATAGCTTTCTGGCTCTGATGGAGCCCATTAGCTGTATTTCTGGAGACTGGTGTATTTTTTTTTTTTTTTTTCTGAAGCTATCAGCATGTTCAGACCCAAAGCTAATACGTGCATTATGGTTTTGCTGGATTTCAAGCCTTTTCTCATTACAGACATTGATAGCGATTAAAAGTTTTCACCAAATATCACGTTCTGTTGCCATGGAGTAATTTTTGGCTCCCCTAATGGTAACCAGAGATTCCAAGGTGATCATTCAAATTAATTACGATGATTTGCAATGGAAAAGTTGATGAAGAAGGCAGGTTGCTTGATGTGTCAAAGTAAGTATTACTGCCATTCTAATTCTTCCCACTCCTCTCCTCAAAAGGCAGTAACCACAAACAGAGGTGATAAGCCCTCCCTTGGGCTGGCCAGTGCAGGGCTTATTTCCAAGGGGTCATGACCTGTGCCCCTCTCCTCATTCTGTAAGCAGTCCCAGCAGAAGAGGAGACCAGATAAGCTCAGGCTGGTGCTACAGGCGATGACTTCAGTATGCTGGCTCTTCTCCAGCCTGGACGTTTGGCGTGGCACTCTGGTGCCATGAACTTGAACTAGACTTGAGATATACTCCTCCCTAATAGAGTGTTTTAGACAGTTGTCTTTCTCTTTCAGTGGCTTCTGGTTATCACCCATCTTGTGAGTGGGGTACGGCCCCACAATGCACTCTTCTGCATCCTTCTGATGCCTAGATATCACCAACCCTAGGCGACCCAATCTCAGAATCATTTTCTGCTCTTATCTACCAAGACTTTTCCTACCCTGTCTCAGGTACTATTTGAATTCTTTAGGAATAATGACTGATCTGGGTTCCAGTATAATCACTCACATGGAACTGAGTAGGGAGTTCTGCTATAAACAGCACACTGTCAGGGGCAACTTGAAAAATCTCTGTAAATATCCTTTTGGGGGTGGATAGAGGGACAGAGGAAGAGCTCCGAGTCCTAGTACTGAGCCCAACACAGTCCCATATGTTGCTTCACTTACCTAAGGGTTGCAATGATGAGGGCGTAGTGAGGGACTTTTGAGGCCCTCTGTGGAGGGAATTTCAGCTGCTCATGTGGAACTACATCTGGGAAAGTACCAGATCCCTGAGGCCGGCTGTTGCTCCCATCCTTCAGCCTTGTGAATGTGGGCTGCTCATGACCTACAGCTGCCTCTCCTCTTTGGTAAACTGACCTTGGCCAATGGAAAGCTGGCTACAGGTGGAGGTAATGTGCTGCCCCCCAAACATAGGGGTGGCCAGTGGGCATGACTGAGAGATATGGAGGGACACGACCCAAGCCCACTTGCCTCAAGGGGAGATGATTCTGTCTTGTGATTTACGCTCCAGAGTCCCTTATGATTTTATCTGAGATCGCAAGCTTGTTTGGTCCTTTCTCCATGCAATTCTTTTTCCCCATCACTCTCTTAAAGGGTTGTCCTGAAGGACATTCCCTCAGTAATTCCCACAAACTCAAATTCTTACACCAGGTTCTGCTTTCTGAGGAGCCCTGCTAAACACCAACTCCGTGGGGTTGGGCTATTGACAGCATCTACCTTCTCCAGGCTTGACGTTCACATCTTTTCTTCTGCCGTGGTTTTGAACACCACGTTACTCCTGGAGGTGGTCTGGAAGTTGTGGTCTGTTTGATTGTCTTTCCTCTGGGTCTGATCTAGTCCCCTTAGGAGGCATCTGACTCCCAACAACCCAAACTCATATACAAGGGAATCTTCAGAGACCATACTGGAAAAGTCTGGGGAAGAGGTAAAGGAGGTATTCGTCATTAACAAGAGCAAGAAAAAGACAAGAAATGAAACAAGTCTTTGTTGACAAACCTAGAGAATAATCAGCACAATTAGGAGCTTTTCTGGAAGGTGTCAATTCTGAGAGAATAAGAGCCCAAAGTGACGTATAAAGAAAGGCTCCTTATAGGCAAGGAAGATGCACAGTCCCTCACAAATAAAAATATATCACAATTCCTTTTACATAAGGCACAGCAGGCTGATATTGTCCTGGGTTATTATTTACTGTGGATCCCTTCAAATCTCCACAAATCACTACTGATCCTTTAAGCTAGGCAGTCCTTCCCTATTAGATTTTTATTGATCCCTTTTCTTCCTCTTTCTCTGCTTCCAAACAAAATGCTCTTTTTCATCCTTTGCATCTTGGTTGTTGCATTTTAAACCATTCCTAAAGTATTACTTGAGTTTTATAGTCCTTACCCTTGAATTCATCTGGACTTTCCTAAATATGTTGTACTAACAAGTATTTAAAAGCCTTTGTGCTAACTGTAATGTGATAGGTCACTGGGGAACCTAATTAATGATTTATACATATATTTAAGAGACATCAGTTACATCAGAATTCACATACCACTCTTCATGCTACCCTCCCTATTACAAAACAAGGTATGGTGACAGAAAACCCAGCATAAAAAAATATCAGGAGAGGAGCTTCAAGATCGCGGAAGAGTAAGACGCAGAGATCACCTTCCTTCCCACAAATACATCAGAAATACATCTACATGTGGAACAACTCCTACAGAACACCTACTGAACGCTGACAGAAGACCCCAGACTTCCCAAAAGGCAAGAAACTCCCCAGGTACCTGGGTAGGGCAAAAGAAAAAAGAGAAAACGGAGACAAAAGAATAGGGATGGGACCTGCACCAGTGGGAGGGAGCTGTGAAGGAGGAAAGGTTTCTACACACTAGGAAGCCCCTTCGCGGGCAGAGACTGCGGGTGGTGGAGGGGGGAAGCTTCGGAGCCACGGAGGAGAGTGCAGCCACAGGGGTGCGGAGGGCAAAGCAGAGAGATTCCCGCACAGAGGATCGGTGCCGACCAGCACTCACCAGCCCGAGAGGCTTCTCTCCTCACCCACCAGGGCGGGCAGGGGCTGGGAGCTGAGGCTCAGGCTTCGGTTGGATCCCAGGGAGAGGACTGGGGTTGGCGGCGTGAACACAGCCTGAAGGGGCTAGTGCGCCACAGCTAGCTGGGAGGGAGTCCGGGAAAAGGTTTGGACCTGCTGAAGAGGCAACAGACCATTGTTCCGGGGTGCGCGAGGAGAGAGGATTCAGAGCACCGCCTAAACGAGCTCCAGAGACGGGCGTGAGCTGTGGCTATCAGCGCGGACCCCAGAGACGGGCATGGGACGCTAAGGCTGCTGCTGCTGCCACCAAGAAGCCTGTGTGCGAGCACAGGTCACTCTCCACACCTCCCGTCCCGGGAGCCTGTGCAGCCCGCCACTGCCAGGGTCCCACAATCCAGGGACAACTTCCCCGGGAGAATGCACGGCGCGCCTCAGGCTGCTCCAACGTCACACCAGCCTCTGCCGCCGCAGGCTCACCCCGCATCCGTACCCCTCCCTCCCCCCGGCCTGAGTGAGCCAGAGCCCCGGAAGCAGCTGCTTCTTCAACCCCGTCTTGTCTGAGCGAAGAGCAGACGCCCTCAGGCGACCTACACGCAGAGGCGGGTCCAAATCCAAAGCTGAACCCGGGAGCTGTGCGAACAAAGAAGAGAAAGGGAAATCTCTCCCAGCAGCCTCAGAAGCAGCGGATTAAAACTCCACAGTCAACCTGATGTACCTGCATCTGTGGAATACCTGAATAGACAACGAATCATCCCAAATTGAGGAGGTGGACTTTGGGAGCAACGATATATGTATTTTTTCCCCTTTTTCTCTTTTTGTGAGTGTGTATGTGTATGCTTCTGTGTGTGACTTTGTCTGAATAGCTTTGCTTTCACCATTTGTCCTAGGGTTCTGTCTGTCCGTTTTTTATTTTTTTTTAATTACTTAAAAAAATTTTTTTCTTAATAATTATTTTTTTAATTTTAATTATTTTATTTTATTCTACATTATTTTATTTTATTTTATCTTCTTCTTTCTTTCTTTCTTTTTTTCTCCCTTTTATTCTGAGCTGTGTGGAGGACAGGCTCTTGGTGCTCCAGCCAGGCATCAGGGCTGTGCCACTGAGGTGGGAGAGCCAAGTTCAGGACCCTGGTCCACAAGAGACCTCCCAGCTCCACGTAATATCAAACGGCAAAAATCTCCCAGAGATCTCCATCTCAACGCCAAGACCCAGCTCCACTCAATGACCAGAAAGCTACAGTGTTGGACACCCTATGCCAAACAACTAGCAAGACAGGAACCCATTAGCAGAGAGGCCGCCTAAGATCATAATAAGTCCACAGACACCCCAAAACACACCACCAGATGTGGACCTGCCCACCAGAAAGACAAGATCCAGCCTCATCCACCAGAACACAGGCACTAGTCCCCTCCACCAGGAAGCCTACACAACCCAATGAACCAACCTTAGCCACTGGGGACAGACACCAAAAACAATGGGAACTACGGACCTGCAGCCTGGGAGAAGGAGACCATGTTCTTGGATTGGAAGAATCAACATTGTGAAAATGACTATACTACCCAAAGCAATCTACAGATTCAATGCAATCCCTATCAAACTACCACTGGCATTTTTCACAGAACTAGAACAAAAAATTTCACAATTTGTATGGAAACACAAAAGACCCCGAATAGCCAAAGCAATCTTGAGAAAGAAAAACAGAGCTGGAGGAATCAGGCTCCTGGATTTAAGACTATACTAAAAAGCTACAGTAATGAAGACAGTATGGTACTGGCACAGAAACAGAAATATAGATCAGTGGAACAGGATAGAAAGCACAGAGATAAACCCAGCCACATATGGTAACCTTATCTTTTATAAAGGAGGCAATAATATACAGTTAAGCAAATTGAGAAGAAAGAGAAACACACAGCAGATGAAGGAGCAAGGCAAAACCCCACCAGACCTAACCAATGAAGAGGAAATAGGCAGTCTACCTGAAAAAGAATTCAGAAAAATGATAGTAAAGATGATCCAAAATCTTGGAAATAGAATGGAGAAAATACAAGAAATGCTTAACAAGGACCTAGAAGAACAAAAGAGCAAACAAACAGTGATGAACAACACCATAAATGAAATTCAAAATTCTCTAGACGGGATCAATAGCAGAATAACTGAGGCAGAAGAATGGATAAGTGACCTGGAAGATAAAATAGTGGAAAAAACTACTGCAGAACAGAATAAAGAAAAAAAAATGGAAAAAATTGAGGACAGTCTCAGCGATCTCTAGGACAACATTAAACAAACCGACATTCGAATTATAGGGGTCCCAGAAGAAGAATAGAAAAAGAAACGGACTGAGAAAATATTTGAAGAGATTACAGTTGAAAACTTCCCTAATATGGGAAAGGAAACAGTCAAGTCCAGGAAGCTCAGAGACTGCCATACAGGATAAATCCAAGGAGAAACACGTCAAGATGCATATTAATCAAACTAACAAAAATTAAATACAAAGAACAAATATTAAAAGCAGCAAGGGAAAAACAACAAATAACACATTAGGGAATCCCCATAAGGTTAACAGCTGATCTTTCAGCAGAAACTCTGCAAGCCAAAAGGGAGTGGCAGGACATATTTAAAGTGATGAAGGAGAAAAAACTACAGCCAAGATTACCCAGCAAGGATCTCATTCAGATTTGACAGAGAAATTAAGACCTTTACAGACAAGCAAAAGCTAAGAGAATTCAGCACCACCAAACCAGCTTTACAACAAATGCTGAAGGAACTTCTCTAGGCAGGAAACTCAAGAGAAGGAAAAGACCTACAATAATAAACCCAAAACAATTAAGAAAATGGTAATAGGAACATACATATCGATAATTACCTTAAATGTAAATGGATTAAATGCTCCATCCAAAAGACATATATTGGCTGAAGGGATACAAAACAAGACCCGTATACATGCTGTCTACAAGAGACCCACTTCAGACCTAGGGACACATACAAACTGAAAGTGAGGGGATGGAAAAAGATATTCCATGCAAATGGAAATCAAAAGGAAGCTGGAGTAGCAATTCTCATATCAGACAAAATAGACTTTAAAATAAAGACTATTACAAGAGACAAAGAAGGACACTACATAATGATCAAGGGATCAATCCAAGAAGAAGATAAAACAATTGTAAATATTTATGCACCCAACATAGGAGCACCTCAATACATAAGGCAAATACTAACAGCCATAAAAGGCGAAATCGACAGTAACACAATCACAGTAGGGGACTTTAACACGCCATTTTCACCAATGGACAGATCATCCAAAATTAACATAAATAGGGAAACACAAGCTTTAAATGATACATTAAACAAGTAGGACTTAATTGATATTTATAGGACATTCCATCCAAAAACAACAAAATACACATTCTACTCAAGTGCTCATGGAACATTCAAGCCTTGGTAAATTTAAGAACATTGAAATCGTATCAAGTATCTTTTCCGACCACAACGCTATGAGACTAGATATCAATTACAGGAAAAAATCTGTAAAAAATACAAACACATGGAGGCTAAACAACACACTACTTAATAACCAAGAGATCACTGAAGAAATCAAAGAGGAAATCAAAAAATACCTACAAACAAATGACAATGAAAACACGATGACCCAAAACCTATGGGATGCAGCAAATGCAGTTCTAAGAGGGAAGTTTATAGCAACACAATCCTACCTTAAGAAACAAGAAACATCTCAAATAAACAGCCTAAACTTACACCTAAAGCAATTAGAGAAAGAAGAACAAAAAAACCCCAAAGTTAGAAGAAGGAAAGAAATCATGAAGATCAGATCAGAAATGAATGAAAAAGAAATGAAGGAAACAATAGCAAAGATCAATAAAACTAAAAGCTGCTTCTTTGAGAAGATAAACAAAATTGATAAACCATTAGCCAGACTCATCAAGAAAAAAAGGTAAGCTGGGACAAAGTGAGAGAGTGGCATGGACATATATACACTACCAAACGTAAAATAGATAGCTAGCGGGAAACAACCGCATAGCACAGGGAGATCAGCTCGGTACTTAGTGACCACCTAGAGGGGTGGGATAGGTAGGGTGGGAGGGAGGGAGATGCAAGAGGGAAGATATATGGGAACATATGTGTATGTATAACTGATTCACTTTGTTATAAAGCAGAAACTAACACACCATTGTAAAGCAATTATACTCCAATAAAGATGATAAAAGAAAAAGAAAAAAAGGGAGAAGACTCAAATCAATAGAATTAGAAATGAAAAAGGAGAAGTAACAACTGACACTGCAGAAATAAAAAGGATCATGAGAGATTACTACAAGCAACTCTATACCAATAAAATGGACAACCTGGAAGAAGTGGACAAATTCTTAGAAATGCACAACCTTCTGAGACTGAACCAGGAAGAAATAGAAAATATGAACAGACCAATCACAAGCACTGAAATTGAAACTGTGATTAAAAATCTTCTAATAAACAAAAGTCCAGGACCAGATGGCTTCACAGGCGAATTCTATCAAACATTTAGAGAAGAGCTAACACCTATCCTTCTCAGACTCTTCCAAAATAGAGCAGAAGGAGGAACACTCCCAAACTCTTTCTATAAGGCCACCATCACTCTGATACCAAAACCAAACAAAGATGTCACAAAGACAGAAAACTACAGGCCAATATCACTGAGGAACATAGATGCAAAAATCCTCAACAAAATACTAACAAACAGAATCCAACAGCACATTAAAAGGATCATACACTATGATCAAGTGGGGTTTATCCCAGTAATGCAAGGATCCTTCAATATACGCAAATTAATCGACATGATACACCATATTAACAAACTGAAGGAGAAAACCATATAGTCATCTCAATAGATGCAGAGAAAGCTTTCGACAAAATTCAACACCCATTTATGATAAAAACCCTCCAGAAAGTAGGCATAGAGGGAAATTTCCTCAACGTAATAAAGGCCATATATGACAAACCCACGCCAACATCGTTCTCAATGGTGAAAAACTGAAACCATTTCCACTAAGATCAGGAACAAGACAAGGTTGCCCAGTCTCACCACTATTATTCAACATAGTTTTGGAAGTTTTAACCACAGCAATCAGAGAAGAAAATGAAATAAAAGAATCCAAATCAGAAAAGAAGAAATAAAGCTGTCACTGTTTGCAGATGACATGATACTATACATAGAGAATCCTAAACATTCTACCAGAAGACTACTAGAGCTAATCAATGAATTTGGTAAAGTAGCAGGATACAAAATTAATGCACAGAAATCTCTTGCATTCCTATACACTAATGATGAAAAATCTGAAAGTGAAATTAAGAAAACACTCCCATTTACCATTGCAACAAAAAGAATAAAATATCTAGGAATAAACCTACCTAAGGAGACAAAAGAACTTTATGCATTAAATTATAAGACACTGATGAAAGAAAGATGATACACATAGATGGAGAGATATACCATGTTCTTGGATTGGAAGAATCAACATTGTGAAAATGGCTCTACTACCCAAAGCAATCTACCGATTCAATGCAATCCCTATCAAACTACCACTGGCATTTTTCACAGAACTAGAACAAAAAATTTCACAATTTGTATGGAAACACAAAAGACCCCGAATAGCCAAAGCAAGCTTGAGAAAGAAAAACGGAGCTGGAGGAATCAGGCTCCCGGATTTAAGACTATACTAAAAAGCTACAGTAATGAAGACAGTATGGTACTGGCACAGAAACAGAAATATAGATCAGTGGAACAGGATAGAAAGCACAGAGATAAACCCAGCCACATATGGTAACCTTATCTTTTATAAAGGAGGCAAGAATATACAGTGGAGAAAAGACAGCCTCTTCAATAAGTGGTCCTGGAAAAACTGGACATCTGCATGTAAAGAATGAAATTAGAACACTCCTTAACACCATACACAAAAATAAACTCAAAATGGATTAAAGACCTAAACGTAAGACCAGACTCCATGAAACTCTTAGAGGAAAACATAGACAGAACACTCTATGACATAAATCACAGCAAGATCCTCTTTGACCTACCTCCTAGAGAAATGGAAATAAAAACAAAAATAAACAAATGGGACCTAATGAAACTTAAAAGCTTTTGCACAGCAAAGGAAACCATAAACAAGACGAAAAGACAACCCTCAGAATGGGAGAAAATATTTGCAAAGGAAGCAACTGACAAAAGATTAATCTCCAAAATTTACAAGCAGCTCATGCAGCTCAATATTAAAAAAGCAAACAATCCAATCCAAAAATGGGCAGAAGACGTATATAGACATTTCTCCCTAAGAAGATATACAGATTGCCAACAAACACATGAAAGAATGCACAACATCATTAATCATTAGAGAAATGCAAATCAAAACTACAGTGAGATATCATCTCACACCAGTCAGAATGGCCATCACCAAAAAATCTACAAACAATAAATGCTGGAGAGGGTGTGGAGGAAAGGGAACCATCTTGCACTGTTGGTGGGAATGTAAATTGATACAGCCACTATGGAGAACAGTGTGGACCTTCCTTAAAAAACTAAAAATAGAACTACCATATGACCTAGCAATCCCATTACTGGGCATATACCCTGAGAAAACCATAATTCAAAAAGAGTCATGTACCAAAATGTTCATTGCAGCTCTATTTACAATAGCCAAGATATGGAAGCAACCAAAGTGACCATCAACAGATGAATGGATAAAGAAGATGTGGCATGTATATACAATGGAATATTACTCAGCCATAAAAAGGAACGAAACTGAGTTATTTGTAGTGAGGTGGATGGACCTAGAGACTGTCATACAGAGTGAAGTAAATCAGAAAGAGAAGAACAAATACCATGTGCTAACATATGTATATGGAATCTAAAAAAAAAAAAATGGTCATGAAGAACCTAGGCGCAAGATGGGAGTAAAGATGCAGACCTACTAGAGAACGGACTTGAGGATACGGGGAGGGGGAAGAGTTAGCTGGGACAAAGTGAGAGAGTGGCATGGACATATATACACTACGAAACGTAAAATAGATAGCTAGTGCGAAGGAGCTGCATAGCACGGGGAGATCAGCTCAGTGCTTTGTGACCACCTAGAGGGGTGGGATAGGGAGGGTGGGAGGGAGGGAGATGCAAGAGGGAACAGGTATGGGGACATATGTATATGTATAACTGATTCACTTGGTTATAAAGCAGAAACTAACACACCACTGTACAGCAGTTATACTCCAATAAAGATGTTTAAAAAAAAATCAGGAAAATATGTCGATAGGTTGGAAGTAAGTCTTCTCTGGAGGAAAGATGTGTGAGGAAGAGAAAAGGAGGCAGAGGTTCAAAACCTGGGAGATCAGTAAGCAAGAAGCAGGAAACTTCAGCCAGTTATTTCCCCAGTGACCAATACTCAAGGATTAAAACAAATACAGAGTTTCGGGTTCCATTTTTCTAACTGCTGACACGCTGTCTAAACCACTTTAGCATACATCATTCAAAGGCGAGAAGATTATGGGTAGTATAGTCATTTTCACAAAGTTAATTCTTCCAATCCAAGGTCATGGTATATCTCTCCATCTGTTTGTATCATCTTTAATTTCTTTCATCACTGTCTTATAGTTTTCTGCATACAGGTCTTTGTCTCCTTAGGTAGGTTTATTCCTAGGTATTTTATTCTTTTTGTTGCAATGGTTAATGGGAGTGTTTCCTTAATTTCTCTTTCAGATTTTTCATCATTAGTGTATAAGAATGCAAGAGATTGCTGTGCATTAATTTTGTATCCTGCTACTTTACCAAATTCATTGATTAGCTCTAGTAGTTTTCTGGTGGCATCTTTAGGATTCACTATGTATACTATCATGTTATCTGCAAACAATGACAGTTTTACTTCTTTTCCAATTTGGATTCCTTTTATTTCTTTTTTGCCTCTGATTGCTGTGGCTAAAACTTCCAAAACTATGTTGATTAATAATGGTGAGAGTGGGCACCCTTGTCTTGTTCCTGATCTTAGTGGAAATGGTTTCAGTTTTTCACCATTGAGAATGATGTTGGCTGTGGGTTTGTCATATATGGCATTTATTATCTTGAGGTAAGTTCCCTCTATGCCTACTTTCTGTAGAGTTTTTATCATAAATGGGTGTTGAATTATGTCAAAAGTTTTTTCTGCGTCTGTTGAGATGATCATACGGTTTTTATTCTTCAGTTTGTTACTATGGTATATCACATTGATTGATTTGCGTATATTGAAGAATCCTTGTATCCCTGGGATAAATCCCAGTTGATCATGGTGTATGATCCTTTTAATGTGTTTTTGGAATCTGTGTGCTAGTATTTTGTTGAAAATTTTGTATGTATGTTCATCAATGATATTGGTCTGTAATTTTCATTTTTTGTGACATCTTTGTCTGCTTTTGGTATCAGGGTGATGGTGGCCTCGTAGACTGATCTTGCGAGTGTTCCTTCCTCTGCAATTTTTTGGAAGAGTTTGAGAAGGATGGTTCTTAGAACTTCTCTAAATGTGCATAGAGTTCACCTTTGAAGCCATCTATCTGGTCCTGGACTTTTGTTTTTTGGAAGATTTTTTTTTCTCTTTTTGTGTGTGTTAGTTTCTGCTTTATAACAAAGTGAATCAACTATACATATACATATATTCCCATATCTCCTCCCTCTTGTGTCTCCCTCCCACCACCCTATCCCACCACTCTAGATGGTCACAAAGTACCGACCTGATCTCACTATGCTATGTGGCTGCTTCCCACTAGCTACCTATTTTACATTTGGTAGTGGATATATGTCCATGCCACTCTCTCACTTCATCCCAGCTTAGCCTTCCACCTCCCTGTATCCTCAAGTCCATACTCTACGTCTGCATCTTTATTCCTGTCCTGCCCCTAGCTTCTTCAGAACCATATATATTTTTTAGATTCCATATATATGTGTTAGCATACGGTATTTGTTTTTCTCTTTCTGACGTACTTCACTCTGTATGACAGACTCTAGGTCCATCCACCTCACTACAAATAACTCAGTTTCGTTCCTTTTTATGGCTGAGTAATATTCCATTGTATATACGTGCCACATCTTCTTTATCCATTCATCTGTCAATGGACACTTAGGTTGCATCCACGTCCTGGCTATTGTAAATAGAGCTGCAATGAATATTGTGGTACATGACACTTTTGGAATTATGGTCTTCTCAGGGTATATGCCCAGTAGTGGGATTGCTGGGTCGTATGGTAGTTCTATTTTTAGTTTTTTAAGGAACCTCCATACTGTTCTCCATAGTGGCTGCATCAATTTACATTCCCACCAGCAGTGCAAGAGGGTACCCTTTCCTCCACACCCTCTCCAGCATTTATTGTTTGTAGATTTTTTGATGATGGCCATTCTGACCAGTGTGAGGTGATACCTCATTGTAGTTTTGATTTGCATTTCTCTAATGATTAGTGTTGTTGAGCATTCTTTCATGTGTTTGTTGGCAATCTGAATATCTTCTTGGCAGAAATGTCTATTTAGGTCTTCTGCCCATTTTTGGATTGGGTTGTTTGTTTTCTTGGTATTGAACTGCATGAACGGCATGTAAAGTTTGGAGATCAATCCTTTGTCACTTGCTTCATTTGCAAATATTTTCTCCCGTTCCGAGATGTGTCTTTTTGACTTCTTTATAGTTTCCTTTGCTGTGCAAAACTTTTAAGTTTCATTAGGACCCAATTTTTTATGTTTGTTTTTATTTCCATTTCTCTAGGAGGTGGGTCAAAAAGGATCTTGCTATGCTTTATGTCATAGAGCGTTTTGCCTATGTTTTCCTCTAAGAGTTTGATAGTGTCTGGACTTACATTTAGGTCTTTAATCCATTTTGAGTTTATTTTTGTGTATGGTGTTAGGGAGTGTTCTAATTTCATACTTTTACATGTACCTGTCCAGTTTTCCCAGCACCACTTATTGAAGAGGCTGTCTTTTCTCCACTGTATATGCTTGCCTCCTTTATCAAAGATAAGGTGACCATATGTACGTGGGTTTATCTCTGTGCTTTCTCTCCTGTTCCATTGATCTATATTTCTTTTTTCTGTGCCAGTACCATACTGTCTTGATTACTGTAGCTTTGTAGTATAGTCTGAAGTCAGGGAGCCTGGTACCTCCAACCCCATTTTTCTTTCTCAAGATTGCTTTGGCTATTCGGGGTCTTTTGTGTTTCCATACAAATTGTGAAATTTTTTGTTCTAGTTCTGTGAAAAATGCCAGTGGTAGTTTGCTTGGATTGCACTGAATCTGTAGATTGTTCTGGAGAGTATAGTCATTTTTACAATGTTGGTTCTTCCAACCGGAGACCGTGGTATATGTCTCCATCTGTTTGTATCATCTTTAATTTCTTTCATCACTGTCTTATAGTTTTCTGCATACAGGTCTTTTGTGTCCTTAGGTAAGTTTATTCCTAGGTATTGTATCCTTTTTGTTGCAGTGGTAAATGGGGGTGTTTCCTTAATTTCTCATTCAGATTTTTCATCACTGGTGTATAGGAATGCAAGAGATTTCTGTGCATTAATTTTGTATCCTGCTACTTTACCAAATTCATTGATTAGCTCTAGTAGTTGTCTGGTGGCATCGTTAGGATTCTGTATGTATAGTATCATGTCATCTGCAAAGAGTGACATCTTTACTTCTTCTTTTCCGATTTGGATTCCTTTTTTCTTTTATTCTCTGATTGCTGTGGCTAAAACTTCCAAAACTATGTTGAATAATAGTGGTGAGAGTGGGCAACATTGACTTGTTCCTGATCTTCATGGAAATGGTTTCAGTTTTTCACCATTGAGAACGATGTTGGCTGTGGGTTTTTCATATATGGCCTTTATTATGTTGAGATCATTTCCCTCTACTTTCTGGAGCATTTTTATCATAAGTGGGTGTTGAATTTTGTCGAAAGCTTTCTCTGCATCTATTGAGATGATCATATCGTTTTTCTCCTTCAATTTGTTAATATGGTGTGTCACATTGTTTTGTGTATATTGAAGAATCCTTGCATCCCTGGGATAAATCCCACTTGATCATGGTGTATGACCCTTTTAATGTGCTGTTGAATTCTGTTTGCTAGTATTTTGTTGAGGATTTTTGCATCTATATTCATCAGTGATATTTGTTTGTAGTTTTCTGTCTTTGTGACATTTTTGTCTGGTTTTGGTATCAGGGTGATGGTGACCTCATAGAATGAGTTTGGCAGTGTTCCTCCCTCTGCAATATTTTGGAAGAGTTTGAGAAGGATAGGTGTTAGCTCTTCTCTAAATGTTTGATAGAATTCGCCTGTGAAGCCATACGGTCCTTGGGTTTTGTTTGTTCGAAGATTTTTGATCACAGTCTCAATCTCAGTGCTTGTGTTTGGTCTGTTTATATTTTCTATTTCTTCCTGGTTCAGTCTCAGAAGGTTGTGCATTTCTAAGAATGTGTCCATTTCTTCCACGTTGTCCATTTTATTGGCATATGGTTGCTTGTAGTAACCTCTCATGTTCCTTTGTATCTCTGCAATGTCCGTTGTTACTTCTCCTTTTTCATTTCTAATTCTATTGATTTGAGTCTTCTCCCTTTTTTTCTTGATGAGTCTGGCTGATGGTTAATCAATTTTTTTAATCTTCTCAAAGAACCAGCTTTTAGTTTTATTTATCTTTGCTATTGTTTTCTTTATTTTTTTCCATTTATTTCTGATATGATGTTTATGATTTCTTTCCTTCTGCTAATTTGGGGTTTTTTTGTTCTTATTTCTCTAATTGCGTTACGTGTAAGGATAGGTTGTTTATCTGAGATGTTTCTTTTTTCTTGATGTAAGAATGTTTTGCAATAAACTTCCCTCTTAGAACTACTTTTGCTGCATCCCATTGGTTTTGGGTTGTCGTGTTTTCATTGTCATTTGTTTCCAGGTACTTTTTGATTTCCTCTTTGATTTCTTCAGTGGTCTCTTGGGTATCTAGTAGGATATTGTTTAGCCTCCATGTGTTTGTATTTTTTACAGATTTTTTCCACTCTGTTAATGGGTGGGGTTGTGTTCCTGTCTTGCTAGATGTTTGGCATAGGGTGTCTAGCAGTGTAGCTTGCCAGTCGTTAAGTGTGGCCGGGTCTTAGCATTGAGATGGATATCTCTGGGAGAGCTTTTGCCATTTGATATTACATGGAGCCAGGAGGTCTCTGGCGGACCAATGTCCTGAACTCAGCTCTCCCACCTCAGAGGCACAGGCCTCACATCCGGCCAGAGCACCAATACCCTGTCAGCCACAGGGCTCAGAAGAAAAGGGGGAAAGGACGGAAGGAAGGAAGGAAGGAAGGTAGGAAGGAAGGAAGGGTTATTAAAAAATAAAAAAATATATTTTAAAATTTTAAATGTTAAAAAGTAATTTTAAAAAAGCAAGAAATAAAGAAGAGAGCAACCAAATCTAAAAACAAATCCACCATTGATAACAAGCAATACAAACTATACTAAAAAAAAAAAAAACAGTGGACAGGCAGAACTCTAGGACAAATGGTAAAAGCAAAGCTATACAGACAAAATCACACAAAGTTTACCACCTCAATTTTGGGATGATTCGTTGTCTATTCAGGTATTCCAGAGATGCAGGGTACATCAAGTTGATTGTGGAGACTTAATCTGCTGCTCCTGAGGCTGCTCGGAGAAATTTCTCTTTCTCTTCTTTGTTCGCACAGCTCCTGGGGTTCAGCTTTGGATTTCGCCCTGCCTCTGTGTGTACTTCACCTTAAGGCATCTGTTCTTCACTCAGACAGGACGGGGTTAAAGTAGCAGTTGATTAGGGGGCTCTGGCTCACTCAGGCTGGGGGGAGGGAGGGGTATGGAATGCAGGGCAAGCCTGTGACGGCAGAGGTCTACATGACATTACAACAGCCTCAGGTACGCCATGTGTTCTCCCAGTGAAATTGTCCCTGGATCACGGGACCCTGGCAATGGTGGGCTGCACAAACTCCCGGGAGGGGAGGTGTGGATAGTGACCTGTGCTTGCACACAGGCTTCTTGGTGGCTACAGCAGCAGACTTAGCATCTCATGCCTGTCTCTGGTGTCCACCATGATAGCCGTGGTTCTCGCCCGTCTCTGGAACTCGTTTAGGCGGTGCTCTGAATTCCCTCTCCTCGCGCACCCCAAAACAATGGTCTCTTGCTCCTTAGGCAGTTCCAGACTTTTTCCCAGACTACCTCCCAGCTAGCTGTGGTGCACTAGCCCCCTTCAGCCTGTGTTCACGCAGCCAACCCCAGTCCTCTCCATGGAATCTGACTTCTGAAGCCCGAGCCTCAGCTCCAAACCCCCACTCGCCCCTGTGGGTGAGCAGACAATTCTCTCAGGCTGGTGAGTGCTGGTCGGCACTGATCCTCTGTGCGGGAATCTCTCCGCTTTGCCTTCTGCCCTTCTATTGCTGCTCTCCCCTCCGTGGCTCCAAAGCTTCACCCCCACCCCCCCATCTCCACCAGTGAAGGGGCTTCCTAGTGTGTGGAAACTTTTCCTCCTTCACAGCTCCCTCCCCGAGGTGCAGGTCCCATCCCTATTATTTTGTCTCTGTTTTTTCTTTTTTCTTTTGCCCTACTCAGGTATGTTGGGAGTTTCTTGCCTTTTGAGAAGTCTGAGGTCTTCTGCCAGTTTTCAGTAGGTGTTCTGTAGGAGTTGGTCCACATGTAGATGTACTTCTGATGTATTTGTGGGGAGGAAGGTGATCTTCACGTCTTAGTCCTCTGCCATCTTGAAGGTCTTCCCCCTATTGGAAGATTTTTAATTACAGTTTCAATTTCATTACTTGTTATTGGTCTGTTTATATTTTCTAATTCTTCCTGGTTCAGTCTTGGAAGGTTCTATGATTCCAAGAGTTTGTCCATTTCTTCCAGGTTGTCCATCTTATTGGCATATAGTTGCCTGTAGTATTCTCTTGTGATCCTTTGTATTTCTGTGGTGTCAGTTGTAATTTCTCTTTTTTCATATCTAATTTTATTGATTTGAATCCTCTCCCTTTTTTTCTTGGTGAGTCTGGCTAAAGGTTTATCAATTTTGTTTATCTTCTCAAAGAACCAGCTTTTAGTTTCATTGATTTTTGCTATTGTTTTCTTTGTTTCTAGTTCATTTATCTCTACTTTGATTTTTATGTTTTCTTTCCTCCTACTAACTTTGGGTTTTGTTTGTTCTTCTTTCCCTTGTTCCTTTAGCTGTAAAGTTAGATTGTTTATTTGAGATTTTTCTTGTTTCTTGAGGTAGGATTGAATTGCTGTAAACTTCCCTCTTAGAACTGCTTTTGCTGCATCCCATATGTTTGGGTCATCATGTTTTCATTGTCATTTGCTTCTATGAATTTTTTGATTTACTCTTTGATTTCTTCAGTGATCTCTTGGTTATTTAGTAGCATATTGTTTAGCATCCATGTGTTTGTATATTTTACAGTTGGTTTTTTTTCATGGAATTAATTTCTAATCTCATAGTGGTATGGTCGGAAAATATGCTTCAAACGATTTCAATTTTCTTAAATTTACCAAGGGTTGGTTTGTGATCCAAAATGTTATCTATCCTGGAGAATATTCTGTGTGCACTATGTGGGAAGAAAGTGTATTTTGCCGCTTTTGGGTGAAATGTACTATAAATATCAATTAAATCTATTTGGTCTGTTGTGTCATTTAAAGCTTGTGTTTCTGTATTTATTTTCTGTCTGGATGATCTGTCCATTGGTGTAAGGGGGGTGTTAAAGTCCCCCACTATTATTGTGTTACTGTCAATTTCCCCTTTTATGGCTTTTAGCATTTGCTTTATGTACTGAGGTGCTTCTATGTTGGGTGCATAAATATTTATAATTCTTATATCTTCTTGGATTGATCCGTTGATCATTATATAGTGTCCTTCCTTGTCTCTTGTAAGAGTCTTTATTTTAAAGTCTGTTTTATCTGATATGAGTATTTCTACTCCAGCTTTCTTTTCATTTCCACTTGCATGGAATATGTTTTTCCATCCTCTCACTTTCAGTCTGTATGTGTCCCTAGGTCTGAAGTGGGTCTTTTGTTGGCAGCATATGTATAGGTCTTGTTTTTGTGTCCATTCAGCCCATCCGTGTCTTTTGGTTGGAGCATTTAATCCATTTACATTCAAGGCTATTATTGACATATATGTTCCTATTACTGTTTTCTTAATTGTTTTTGGTTTGTTTTTGTGGTTCTTTTTTGTCTCTTGTTTTTCTTGCCTAGAGGAATTCCTTTAACATTTGCTATAAAGCTGATTTGATGGTGCTGAATTCTCTTAGCTTTTGCTTGTCTGTAAAGCTTTTGACTTCTCTGTTGAACCTGAATGAGATCCTTGCTGGGTAGAGTAATCTTGGTTGTAGGTTTTTCCCTTTCATCACTTTAAATATATCTTGCCACTCCCTTCTGGCCTGAAGAGTTTCTGCTGAAAAATCAGCTGATAACCATATGGGCATTCCCTTATATGTTATTTTTTGCTTTTCCCTTGCTGCTTTTAATATTTTTTCTTTGTATTTAGTTTTTGTTAGTTGATTAATATTTGTCTCACCATGTTTCTCCTTGGGTTTATCATGTATAGGACTCTGCGCTTCCTGGACTTGGGTGGCTATTTCCTTTCCCATGTTAGGGAAATCTTCGACTACAATCTATTCAAATATTTTCTCAGACCCTTTCTCTTTCTCTTCTTCTTCTGGGACACCTATAATTTGAATGTTGCTGTGTTTCATGTTGTCCCAGACGTCTCTGAGACTGTCCTCATTTCTTTTCATTCTTTTTTCTTTATTCTGCTCCTTGGCAGTTATTTCCACCATTCTACCTTCCAGCTCACTTATTCATCCTTCTGCCCCAGTTATTCTGCTATTGATTCCTTCTAGTGTATTTTTCATCTCAGTTATTGTGTTGTTCATCACAGTTTGCTTGTTCTTTAGTTCTTCTAGGTCCTTGTTAAACATTTCTAGTATTTTCACGATCCATGCCTCCATTCTATTTCTGAGATTTTGGATCATCTGAATTCTTTTTCAAGTGGGCTGCCTATTTCCTCTTCATTCATTTGGTCTTGTAGGTTTCTACCTTGCTTCTTTGTCTGTACATATTTCTCTACCATCTCATTTTTTTTGATGAGTGAGGCTGTGTTCCTGTCTTCCTGTTTGTCTGGTGTGAGGCATGCAGCACTGGGGCTTGCCAGCAGTTGGGTGGAGTCAGGTCTTGGTGCTGAGATGAAGACCTCTGGGAGAGCTCACACTGATTAATATTCCCTGGGGCCTGAAGTTCTCTGCTAGTCCAGTGGCTTGGACTCAGCACTCCCACCACAGGACCTCAAGTCTGACCCCTGGCCTGGGAACCAAGACTCTGCAAGCTGCGCAGCACTGCAAAAAAAAAAAAAAAAAAAAAAAAAAAGGCAACAAACAAAAAGGAGCAGAACAGTAAGAAAGAATTTTAAAAAATAAAATTAGAAAAATTAAAATATATTAGAAAGAATAAAAATGGAACAACAAAACAAAACAGAACCCAGAACCACAACACCAAAAAAAAAATAAAAAGGGCTGGAAGAGGACTTGGGGTGGGGCTGGGCAGGGCTTAGGCTTGGGACCTGCAGGGCCAGAGGGGGCCTAGAGGGCAGAGGTTCAGGCCCAGGACCCCAGTAGGCTCACCAGGTCCTGAGTGGGTGGGGGAGACACTCACCACTTTCCCCTCCAATTCCCCTATCCTCCGAAAGTCTCTCCCTATCCCTGCTGATCCTCTCACCATGAGTGGGCCCCTCTGAGTGTGGTAATCCCTCCCCTCCCCCAACCACCCCTCAGGGGTGCCCATCCCGTCCCACCTCCACTTTTCCTTCCCCCCTTCCCCCCATGTCCTACCCAGTTGTGCGGGGGTTCCTCCCAACCCCTTAGGTGTCCAAGGTCCCCCAGCAGCACCTAGTAGGTGCCCTAGTTGTGAGGAGACATGAACTCCATGTCCTCCTACTCTGCCATCTTCAGGTATGTTTTCATGGTTACCAACTCTTCATAATAATTGTGATAGAAGTATTTTCTTTTCCACTTGTAAGGGGAATTAATCCAGTCCCATCAGTTTGCAGAAGATCAACAGAATTTGGAGAGATACTCCAGCAAAGCAGTTATATTACAGTATTTTTAATATGTGTCCTCATTACAGAAAGATAAAGGTGCTTAATGAAATAATTATTCTCAGATGGGGGTGGGTAGGGACCATGGATAGAATCCTTAGCATGCTTGCTTTGATTGACTTGTGAGTGAAGGAGAAAAATATATATATATGGTACCAGACACCACTTGGGGCCCCATAGCCTCATCTGTGATTTCAGCTCTCCTTTTAGCAGACAGCTCCTTGTGATCTTTGATGCACCACATGTGGACAGCATTTCACCTTCAGTATAAGCCACCTGTCTTCCGCTTTGTGACCCAGGTTTCTCTAACATTTCAGACACTGGCAGGAGTCTGTTAGTCAAGCATCTGTGCCCGTCTGGAAATGCAAGGAGTTAATGATTCCAGGGCAACCTTCAACAAATAGGTAATGGTATAGGAGCTGATGGCTAAATTCTTCTGACCAATTCTGAGAGGTGTTCTGTATGTTCCTTAGAGAGTTCCAGAGAGAATCTAGCCCCAGTTACCCTCAGTGGTGACCTTTATGTGGAGGTTTTCTCTTTCCCTCTGTCTCTTGGGTCAATCCTACATCCTGGAAAAACTCCAAAATAAAATACCTGCTCACAAATCCTTTTATCTGACCCTACTTCTGGGAGAAACCCAATTAAACCCAATTAAGATAGTATCAGCTGTGGCCCTAGAAATGGAATTGAGCCCAGCATCCCATAGTGGTGAACTAAATAACATGTCCTTTTATTATCTTTTCCTCCTTCCTTTACGGTCCCCTGTCTTCACTCCACTTCCCTGCGTCATCTCCTGAGTGAACTCTGGACACAAGTTCTTGCTCAGGCTCTGCCACTGAAGAGCACCCAAACTTGAACAGGGATTGAGCGGAAGTGATAAGAAAAGGAGAAATTGGTTTCACAGAAGCCAAATAATGGGCAAATTTCAAGAAAGAGACAGTGATCAGTAGTATCAGGGTCGGAGGGAGACGCAAGAAGGAGGAGTTTTGGGGATATATGTATATGTATAGCTGATTCACTTTCTTATAAAGCAGAAACTAACACACCATTGTAAAGCAATTATACTCCAATAAAGGTGGTAAAAAAAAAAAAAAAGAACTATATATAGAGAGGTCAAGTAAAATGAGAATTGAAAAGCATCAAATTTAGCAATTGGAAGGTTACAGCCAACCTTGGAATAGAACTGTCAATGCAACGAAGAAGGTAGATTTTTCTTCTACTGAAATTTGTTCAAAGCCTCTGTTTCTCTGGTTTTGAACTACAAAATTCCTTATTTTTCTCCACCTACAGGCTATAATGTTTAACATTTCTGATCTCCTCAGAGAAATCATCTGTTCAATATTTCAATAATTGTGAAACACAATTTAACCCTATCCTTTTTGTCTCCCACACTTTATTTTGCATTCCTTTTGTATGGCAAAAAATATACCACTTCCTCAGGAGTTGCCCCAGCCCACTTCTCCAACCTTATCTTATACTTCCTTCCTACTCTTTTCATTTACCTCTGAGCCCCTAATTGTTCTATTCCTCTAACTTTACAGAAAGAACAATGACTTACTTCCCTCCTCATCAATTTTGGTTTTCTTGCCTTTCTTTGAGCATGTAAACCGTGCTTCTCTTAAAGGTATTATCAGTAAGGAAGCTAAATTCTGGTGTTTGCTGTGCATGTTAGAGAGATATTAAAGGAAGAAAAAAAATACATTGTTAGTGGTTTGGGTTCATTTTGGGCAACAATGAAGATAGCAAAAGTCTTGCCATTCATTAAAGGAAAGGCACACTCAATGACAATAAAAATTATCTTGCAGGGGTGGGAAAGGCAGTCTCTTCAGGATTTTATTTTAATCTTTAAATTTATATAGTTTCCATCTTCACAGTGCCCCAAGCATTTTATATCAGTGTCTGACTCATCCATAAATACCTACTATACCCTCTCCTCTTTGTGTACAAAGTCAATTCTATTGGCAATATGGGTAATTATTCTGATTATTGTAAGTGATTCTGCTCAATAAACTATTAACCAGGATTGAATAACTTCCTAGGCACTCAGAGTATGAAGTAGAGGGAATTCTGTAAGGAACTCATGATTGTTGTCTCCAAAGTCAGGATGGTGTTTAACCTTGGGAGGTGGGCACTTGTGGCTGCAACAGGTCTCAGGGGGCTTCGAGTGTCCTGTTCGTGTTCTGATTCTTGACCTGCGTACTGATCACATAGGCATGTTCCATTCGTAAAATTCAGACAGCTTTATAATTACAGTTTATATACATTTACGTTATGTATTTTATTCTGCAATAGAAAGTTCAACAATTTAAACACAAAAATGAAAGCATAATGTTATCAGATGTGAACACAGACAAATTCTTTTCAGAATGAGGGAGTCTTTTTAAACTATGACTCATAAATCAGAAGGCAATAAGAAATGACTGATTACATTGACTGCAGAAAGAAAATATACTAAACAATGTCAAAAGATAAATGACAAATTGGAAAATCTATTTGCAACTCACATCATAACGAAGGACAAATCTCCTAGTATATAAAGAGCTTCTAGAAATCAGTACAGGGTGGGGTCTGCACTGTTAATATTATCCTGGAGCAGCGAATCACTCATCTCCAGACCTAGGACCAGCTGTTTTTACCAACTGCTTTGGAGTATAAACTTGGGAAATCTCAGAGGAGGCATTCTGCTTGTGCCCTCTTGGACTCTGAGCCAAGAATCAATCTAAGTGCCCCACTGGACAGATGACAAAAAAGCTTTTCTGAAGTAAATCTTTAAACTTTTCTCTCTCAGTATCTCCACCACTAGGGACCCTTCAGAGCAGAATAAAGCTGTTCATCTAAAATGGTCCATGTATTACCTGCAGGAAACCAGCACCACAGAACAACATCAGAAGACCCTAATCACATCAGGGTACTGCATGTTATTTATTGTTTGTTCATTTTCTTGATTATAAAGTAATATATGTTCATGGTATAACATTTGAAAATACTGAAAGTTAAAAAAAGAGAATTGATTATCCTGTAACCAACTAGAGACATTTCCTTTCAGAAATTCCCTACAAAATTTTACCAAACTGTAATTACGTGATATAAAAATTTAATGTCTTCCTTAATTACTTAACATACATTGTAGCATATTCTCATACCTTTAAATCATCTCAAAGAGTAGAATTTTTTTCAATGACTTTGCAGTATTTCATCATATGAATACATGCTAATTTATTCTCAGTTTTCACTCATTGTACTCATTGTTTAATACTAATATTCTGTTAATAAAAATAATGGTATGGATAATGGTGTTGTTCAAAATATGGTCGATATCCATATCTACCATGCTGGGTTGGAGAGTTATATATGGGAACGTACAGAAAAGACCCTCATATTCTCTGGCTTATGGAGACACCATTCTGTGTCAGGCAGTCATCAAAAGGGGTTACTTTTTTTCTTATTTAATACTCAATTTTTGAGTATCTTCCATAAGCTTCCATTATCTTGCCCTAATCTTAGAACTTAGTTTTTTCTAAAGTAAAAGAGTCAATTTGAGGACTTCCCTGGTGGTCCAGTGGTTAAGACTCCATGCCGCCACTGCAGGGGGCATGGGTTTGATCCCTGGTTGGGCACTCATACCAAGTGGTGAGGCCAACAACAAAAGACTAAAAGAGTCAATTTGATTGCAAATTTTTCTATATTTATAGAGAAGAATGAGAAGGAAAACTCAAAATATGTGTTGATAGATAAGACATAATCTAGTAGCACTATATTAAAATACCAGAAGATAATAATCAACTTAAATCATTTTGAAATGGCATTCGTATTCCTGAAGGGGAAAAGAAGATGGACTGAGCATTAAAAAACTATTTGAAGAAATAATGGCTAAAATATCCCAAATTTTTGAAAGATATAAACCTGCAGATTCAAGATGCTCAGCAAACTTCAGACAGGAAAAATGCACAGAAATCAATACCAAGATACATTATTTTAAAAAATGGTCAAAGGTCAGAGACAAAGAAAAATTCTAGAAATAAGCCAAAAAGAAAATGCCTCAGTTATAGGGAATAATGATTCAAATGACTACAGGATCCTCATAAAAATGATGGAGTCTGGAACAAAGTTAAATAACATCTTTAAGATGCTGAAAGAAAAGAATGGTTCACCCACACTACTATATCCAGAAAAAGTGTCCTTCAGAAATAAAGCTGAAATAAATACATTCTCAGATAAAGGCAAACTAAAAGAAGTCATTGCCACAGAGCTACTCTAAAAAGGATGACTAAAGGAATTTCTTCAGACAGAAGGTAACTGACATCAGAAAGAAGGAAACTAGGAACACTGGTAATGAAAGAAGAGAAATCAAAATGGTAAATATCTAGGGATATGTAAGAGAAGTCTTCTGGAGTAATTTAACATGTGTATGACAGTTGAGAGCAAAACTAGAAGGCTTCTCCTGGAGCTCTCTCTGTGCATGAGCATTCCTGCCTTTGGGGCTGCTGTGAATCCAGGCCAAGGAATACCAGAGTCAGGGGAGGGATGGTAAACTCACTCTAGGTTCAGGGATATTTTGGAATATGATTTTCTTTTTCAATTTGGCTCCTATTATTTACTTTTCAGAATCCCATGCCTTCTGTGTAGGTTATAGTGTCATTGCTGGAATTAAAACTGATCATCTCCCCTGGAATTAAAACTGATCAAACTCACCTGATTAGACTCTAAACTGGTGCCCTATCTTTTTCCCATTGTGCCATGATGTTTTTTTCAAAGCTTACCATGAATGAAGGTCTCCTTCCTTATTTGTTAAGTGAAACCCACCCATAAGCCTTTGGGTCTTCTAAACATTGAATGTTGAATTTCTTAGAATTTGTCAAAGTTGTTCAATAACACCAGCTTTTAGCTGTTTGTATACATTCTTTTGGAATCCCTGGAACCAAAACTCTTGGGACCCCACCACTTCTTTTCTAATACAGTGAGGTAGAGGCAAAGAACCAATTCTGTCTCAGTGATTGCTCATGCACATGCCTTGCCTCACAAAACTGTCCTAACCTGCTCCTCTGAGCTGTTTTGTGTCTGATGGAATACAAAAAGGTTCTTAAGTGCTGTTAGGTAGAGAAGCCCTTTATTCACACCTGCTAAAGTTATCCATCACAATTGGTATATTAGAAATCTTATCAAAGAACTTCCCAAACCAGTGAACAAGAATAAGTTGGAGAGGTGGATAGAAAATCAACCTACCCTGCTTCTTACACCAATACAACCTCAACCCACCCCTTATTGATAAAATAACTAAAGAACACACTTATTTATTTCTTTATTTATATAACTAAAGAACACAAATTGGTTTATCTTGAGATTTTGGTCGTAACAAAGCTATTAATTCCTTACGACTTGTGGTAGATTGCAAAAATGGTGCAAATTCTCCACCTTTCTTTATCTCTATGCCCTGTTTTTCAGTGACTTTGTAAATCCTCAAGAGATGAAGTCATTTTCCCACTGTTTAAATCTGCCCTGGCTCTAGGACTTGCATTTTCCCAAAGGACGTGGTGGATGGGACACCTTGCCAGTTCCAGGTCTAAGCCAAGAAGCATTGCATGCTTCCGTTCACTCCCGGGGAACCCTGCGGAGCTACCGTGCTAATAAGCTTAGGCTAGCCTGTAGGAGGATGAGATACCATATGGACTAGAGATGAGCCATCCAAGCTGAGCCCCATCTCCACTTGACCTAGTGGTGACTGCAAACTCATGAGTGGTCCCAGCCTTGATTAGCTGAGCCAGGCTCAGATCAGGAGAACTACCCAGTCACCTCATAGACAGCAAAACATTAATAAAGTGTTGTTGTTTGAAGCCAGTTATGTTTGGGGTGGTCTGTTATGCTGAAAAATTGAACTGACACATGAGACAAGAACCACTTTTATCTAGTGGCAGATATCCCTTCCTTCACACACACACACACAAAGAAAGAAAGAAAAAGAGAAGGAGAAGCAGGATGTTTCTGCCTGAGCTGCATCCAGAAACCTGACTCTGCTGTTCCTAATCAAATGGATGGCCATCCCAGCACCTTTAGGATCCTGCCAGTAACCATGGGCTCAGCTCTAGGAAGCTGACAAGTTTTTTCATACATATTATGGCCCACATTCTGCCGCTGCAGCCATCACTTACATCAGAATGCCACAGTCCGTGGATCCCCATCTTCAGCGCACATTTTCTTTTCGAGAAAAAAAAAAAAGAGGGGGGGGGGAGATTGACTTTCACAGAATGACTCCGTTGATATGAAGGAGAAAAAGAAGCCTGCAACTGAGATGATGCAAACGGTGCCATCCAGGCTCACATTTTGTATTCTCAGCCCTAATTAGCTCTTTTGGAGCAGATTGTTTGCAATGAGCTCCAGAAAATTGAGTCTGATTTACTTGAAGCAAGTAGGGTTCAGTGGTTAACCTTTCCGTCTTTAACGAGGCAACATCTTAAGGATGAACAACAGTAAACAAAGAAGCTTGTCAATAAGAATCAAGACTGTGCCAGGATCCAATTTTACACCAAAAACAAAGCACTGGAGAAAAATAACTTTTCTGGCATGAAGTGACAGTGTGGGAAGTGCTGTAAAAGAGTATCATCCCAACTCAAAGCTGATAATTTAATTTTGGGGCATTTGATATTGAGAGACAAATGTGAAGCCAACAATATTCCCATACTGCGGCATAAAGTAAGGGATAAATGGTAAATAGAACAATGCGACATCAGGGTTTCCGACTCCACAGAAACATGAAGGTTTCTGCTAGAATTGTGAGTTTTAAGTACAGTCTCAGACATGAACTATGTCATTAATAAAACAGGTGGTCAGAGTGAGGTGTGGGAGCCTGTGCAGTTACTTTTGCATCCGGTGGGAGAAGTCCTGTGCTCTGCCCTCGATGGGACTCTATAGCCAATCCTCACTGCTGCTTGGACTCTTCTAGCTGAGCCTTCCACACTGAACCACTCACACTTTGCTGAGTATGATGCATCTTCCTTATTTTTTTACTATGTTGTCCTCTCTATCGGGACTATCTTTCCTGACTGTCATAGTCTGGCAAATTCCTGCTAATCTTTAAAGTCCTAATCAAATCATCACTTTACCGAGGGAGGAGGGATCCCTGCTTCATTTCTGTTTCCCAGGCACCTTTTACCTCTGGGGTTCCCAATAGACTCCAAACCACTAAAAGGCAACAACTTAGCCATTAATTCTGTAGCTTGAGCTCCAAAATCATGGCTATTTGGAATAACTTAAGAGGAACATATGCACCTTCTGTAAATCTCAGACCATCATTTTTTTTTTTTTCTCCATAGGTACATAGAGAAAAATTTACACAGAGAACATGCACTCACCAAAAAGGAAAAAAACCCTTTTTTTTTTTTAAATCATAGATCCTGGGACAGTCTTATATTGAGTGAGGTGGTATATTGATTATGAAGATGGATACAGTTATTCCTGTCCTGTATCAACATCCCTTTGCAATGTGGCTTTGAAATTCTCTCAGTAAGATGTGAAGTCTGTTTCCCCACTGCTTGAATCTGGGCTGAACTTGGAGCTTGCTTCACAAATAGAACACAGTGGAAGGAGTTGAATTCTTGTGCTTGCTGTCTTGGGAAGTTGCCTAGATGTTCCATGAACCATCTTGAGCTAGCCTCCTGGAGGATGAGGGAGCACATAGACCAGAAGCAGGCCATCTTAGCTGGGGCCGTCTGAGTCCGGTCAGCTGGTCAGCCCTGGAGATGACCTTGCAGCTGAACATATATGCATGATTAATGCAGATGAGACTGGAGAAACCATCCAGCTGAGCCCAACCCAAATGGCTAATCTACTGAGATGTCAACTAAATAAATGGTTGTTGTTCTAAGTCACTATGAATTGAGATGGTTTGTACTCAGGAAAAAATTAACTGATATAAATAGTCAAATATACAAATGTTGGTCTGTTCCTACCCTAGATGGTCCTGAAGATTTTTCTTGACTCTTGGGCTGATGAAGTATCTTCCCTGATCCTGGGCTTTCTGAATTACTCCCTCTTTCTTTTCTTTCCCAGAGAACATTCAGTATCTTAAATCCCTCTGCTTCTTCAGTCTCCAACCGCCCATTTAGCTTTCAGCTTTTGTTATCTACTGTGTTTCAAATTGTGGGGTTTTTTTTTTTTCTCCCTGTACATTGTCATTGACGGTTTCCAATTTATTAGAATATAGAAAAGGGATAAATGAAAACTGACTCTACTGGGCCAAATAAATGCAAGACTACCTTTGCTATTGCCAAGTATTTTATGCTAAAAAACAGAACAGAAAACCAAAGTAAAACAACAACAGTAACAAACGTCCCAATTCTTGGCTTTCAGTTGCATTGCAACTGTTATTCTGGCTGGATCTGTATATTTTGCCCCAGGAAGAGGTGATAGAATATGTCATATTCCAGGAAGGCAATGAAGTAAGAGATAAAAAAAAAAAAATTCCTACTTGCCACATTGTACCCTTAGTATAAAATTTGGAGTCATTAGAAGAGAATGGTTTTCTTTTAATATGATTCCCCCTTCCTTGCCACCTCCAACCCCAACCAGTAGGCCGGAAGAGGTTGTGGTCAATCACTGAACTTTACACTCAAGGCTGTGCTTTTTCAGTGTGGAAGTAACTTGGTATGTTTCAGGTCCTACGAATCCATTGAAAAGGAAAAATACATTGTGTCCATCCACAAATATTTTAAATTTTGATAGTGACAAATTGTCCTCCAAGAAGTATCAAGAAGTACCTTCCTGTGTATTAGTATTAATTTCCTCATCTTACAATAGCACTGTTGTTTTCCTCCAATTTTTATTACACTAAAATATATATAACATAGAATTTGCCATTTTAAACATTTTAAGTGTACAGTTTAGTGACATTAGTTACATTTACAATGTTATACAACTATTGCCATTATCTGTTTCCAAAACTTTTTCAACACCCCAAACAGAAACTCTATAACTATTAAACAATACTCCCCATTCTAATGTTACCCCAGCATCCTGACACCCTCTAGCCTACTTTCTCTCTGTATGAATTTACCCATTCTAGATATTTAATATAAGTGAATCTTGCAATATTTGACCTGTGTCTGGCTTATTTAACTTAGCATAAATTTTCAGGATTCTGTGGTATTGTAGCATGTATCACAACTTCATTCCTGAATAATATTCTATTATATGCATGTACCATCCATTCTGTTTATCTATTCATCTGTTGATGAACACCTGGGTTGTTTCACTTTTTGCCTATAGTGATTAGTGCTGCAATGAATATTAATGTACTTTTTGAATCCCTGATTTCAATTCTTTAGTGTGTACTTAGGAGTGTAATTGCTGGGTCATATGGTAATTCTATGTTTAGCTTAGGAACTGTCAAACTGTTTTCCACAGTAGCTACATTTTACATTCCTACCAGCAAAGGATGGGGTTCCAATGTGTCCACATCCTCACTAATATTTAATTTTAATTTTTAAAATTGTAATCATCCTGGTAGGCTTGAAGTGGTATCTCATTGTGTTTTCTTTGCATTTGTCAAATTATTGATTTTTTTTCAAAGAATCAGCTTTTAGTTTTGTTAATTATCTCTTGTTTTCTACTTTCTATTGATTTATTTCTAAATTTTAGTATTTCCTTCCTTCTGCTAACTTTGAGTTTAGTTTGCTCTTCTTTTTCTATAACATATGGTCTATCCTGTATAATGTACTATGTGCACTTGAGAATGTGTATTCTGCTGTTGTTGAGGGGAATATTCAACATACATCTGTTAGGTCTAGTGATTTATAATATAGTGTCAAGTTTTCTATTTCTTTATCGATTTTCAGTCTAGAACATGAACCCATTATTGAAAGTATGGTTGTTGAAGTCTCCAAATACTATTTTAGAAATGTTTATTTCTAAATTCTATTTTATTTCTGTCAATGTGTGCTTCATATATTTGAGGGCTCAGTTGTTTGGTGCATATATATGTTTATAATTGTCATATCTTCTTGAAGAATGGATTGTTGAAGGCTGCAGTGATCCATTTATTAACTGACTTTACCAAACTTTTTTTTTTTTTTAATGAAAGCTTCTTTATTTTTATTTATTTTTGGCTGTGTTGGGTCTTCGTTTCTGTGCGAGGGCTTTCTCTAGTTGCAGCAAGCGGGGGCCCCTCTTCATCGCGGTGCGCGGGCCTCTCACCGTCTCGGCCTCTCTTGTTGCGGAGCACAAGCTCCAGATGCGCATGCTCAGTAATTGTGGCTCACGGGCCTAGTTGCTCCGCGGCATGTGGGATCTTCCCAGACCAGGGCTCGAACCCCTGTCCCCTGCATTGGCAGGCAGATTCTCAACCACTGCGCCACCAGGGAAGCCCCAAACTATTTTTTGCAAAAACTGTGTTCCTTGTCATTTGAGGTCACTGACGTCTCTTTACTTTCTCTTGTGTTTAGGTAGTGTTTTGACAGAAATTTCCTTGAATATCAGCAGCTAAACAAAGAAAGAAACAAATTTCTAGTAGTCCTTATTGCCAATCTAGAGGGTGAAAAATATTATCTCATTGTTTTCGTTTTATTTCCCTGGTAATTTGTGAGGTTGTATCTTTGTAAGTTTCTTAAGGCACTTTGCTAGGGATTTAGATTTTTTATTTTTATTCATTTATAGAATTTCTTCAGATGGCCTTCATATGAATTCTTTGTTACATATGTTGCAATTATTTTCTCAGACCTGCCAATTTTATCTTAATATTGTTTATGGGGCTTCCCTGGTGGCGCAGTGGTTGAGAATCTGCCTGCCAATGCAGGGGACACGGGTTCGAGCCCTGGTCTGGGAAGATCCCACATGCCACGGAGCAACTGGGCCCGTGAGCCACAATTACTGAGCCTGCGCGTCTGGAGCCTGTGCTCTGCAACAAGAGAGGCCGCGATGGTGAGAGGCCCGCGCACCGCGATGAAGAGTGGTCCCCACTTGCCGCAACTAGAGAAAGCCCTCACACAGAAACAAAGACTCAACACAGTCATAAATAAATAAATAAATAAATAAATAAATAAATAAATAAAAGAACGTGAATATTGTTTATGATGTCTGTATTGGAAAGAATTTTATGACTTTCATAAAATTAAACTTAAGAATATTTTCTCCTAAGACCTTGCTTAATAAGGCCTTTCCTATAAATACTTTCTATAATAAATCTAATTTCTTATGCATTAGCTTATTAAATATTCATTATTAAATAAATATTACTTAAATAAATAAAATTTCATTAAATTATTTAATAAAATAAGTATTATTTATTTACATTTTTATTCCCTTATGTCATACTCTTGATTTTATTCAAAATATGACACTTTTTAATATTTTTTCATCGTTTTTTTCTGGGATTCCACTTCTGTTTATACTGCAGCCTGCTTATAGTGATCATGGGGATGTTATGGGTTAAGCTTATCTGTGTGATTCACCAGTGGCTTGTATTTGGAAAGAGCATGTTCTGTGTTCTTTCAGGATGTCACCACCCATCTTGGCACTTTTTGGCCTCTCTCACACAAGTATCTACATCACTGCCCAAAAGTTTCTGTCATGAAAGTAACAAAGATCAACTGGTATAAATTTAATTCCACAAAAAATCACCTTGATAGTTGTTCTCAGCATACCTTCCTGCTTCTTATATCTTTTAAATCTGACTTAGAGAACCCCTAGAAATGCTCCTGCTTTTTACAGCTGTCCTTTCCTTTGTGTTCTTTGATCTGTGGTCTTCTTTGTCAAGCTGATTCTTCCTGCATTTTATTTTCAAGTCTTCTTCAACAAGTTTGATTCACTGAAGAGACTGTTTTTTACTGCTAATGTTATAATTTTGTTTTCTCTAATACAATTTTTTTATGTCTCCTCCTGGGAAGTAAATGATATAGGCATGCGTTCTCAGACTAACATCTTAATCTAATTTCCTATGTATATTTTTATTCTTACCATATATTTTTGTAATAAAATTTGAGGTTATTTGAAAGATTGCATTTAGTAGAAGATGGTTAAAAAAATACTTAAAGGATTGGAAACAGGGGTATGAGTAAGAAAAAGAAAAATCAAGAAATCAGTTTGATATCTGTAGGAATTCAGACCTTTGGCAGGCTTTGGGAACTGAATTTTTACTTACCCAGAAGTAAGTTTTCCAGGTTTGGTTTTTCGTAGTCATTAGAACCTAGTGGGTAGAAAGATACTTAGCCAGATTTTCCAGAAGTTTATAAATCTCCCTTGAGAATGGGAAAGTGATGGTTCTCACTGTGGTCAGAACTTCATTCTACAAGGATGGAATCACTGGCAACTGGGCATCTCAGAGAGGACTTTAGGAATCACTTCTACCTGGGTATGTACAGCAAGGTCTCCTCACTGGTATGTTTCCATATCCTTTGCTGGTGAATATAATACACAACCTTAAGTGTGTCTGTGGGCATCTTTTGGTATTTCCACAACTGTCCCATGATGAGACTACCTAAACCACTTGGTGTAAAACACTCTCTTCTTTACAAGAGGATATGAAAATATGAATCTTATGTCCCTATTATTCAGAAAATTCAATTTCATGATAGAAATATAAGCTAGAAATAAACTGATAATTCAGAGTTTGACTCTTACTGGAAAAAAAGAAACACTTGATGTTTTAGAGACAACTCCCAACCTTACAGATATTCTTTGTAACTACTATGGTAGACACCTTGACATCTTCTCCTGTTTTAGCTCTGAATCACACTCTGACATTTATAACATGTTTATACTCTTATTAGTCTATGTTGATAGTTCTCTCACTATATTCTCTGGGTACCATTTGTCTCCACACTAGATTAGAAGTTCTGTAAGAGAAGGCCATGTGCCAAACTTTCTTTCAAGTATTCTGGACAAGATTGTACCTATGTCAGGACTGGTGAAGTGATCAATGAGTAACCCATGAATTTTCTTGCCAGTAAATGAGCAATTGATTATGTCACCTTTTGTGAGTATCAAGGTGAGGTTCTCCAGCTGCTTATCTGTATTCTAGGGCTTTTGACTTGACCTCTTGTGAAGGTAACTAAACTCTGATGAGCAGCAGCTGCAGACACTGGATGATATAGAAAGAACAGGGAAAACGGCCATGATGAACCTCAGACTTCCAGCCCTCTTAATAAGGCATGATAAAATACAACCCTCAACCAATGAGTTAAAGACCCTTTGATCAGGAATTTTCCATTCTAATTAAAGGCCTTTAGTTATCCCCTGAATAACTCCTAGAAATTCAATTATCCTTTTATTAATTCATCTATAAAAGAGAGTGAAAGGACACGCTAATGTTTCCTTTAATAGGGTTAAAAAGAGTTAAGAGAAAAATTAGAGGCTAAATAAAACTTCTGAAATGGGAAGTAACCCAGATATAGTTCTTCACATACTCATGTTCATTTAACAATAGCTCACCAGTTCAAATCTCTGTCTACTTTCAGGTATGGCTCATTGCTTTCAGGACTCAGTGGCTTTATGGTTTATTATTTTTCCTAGGTTCTAATCCACATCATATCCCTGAGTCACTTCTGAGCAAATGTCTTTTCTGTTCTGTGCTTCAGTAAATCCCACCACAGAATTGGGTTTACAACAGAAACTGCTTGAAAGAAGAAATGAGTTCAAAACTTGAATTAAGTTTCCTCGGGTAAAAACAAGTTTTTTTTTTCCTCCCTAAAGAACCTTGTTGAGCATGGGCCCACTCTTAAGGCAAGTAAGCTTGGACTTGAAAATAATTGACCAAGCTAGAAAATGAGGAACTGCCGAGAACCCAGAGGGAAATCAATCAAGGGCTATTGTGAGGTTGTGATGTGCTTACTTCTCCTGGGGGCATGGAGGGTATTTTCTGAATCATGGAGGGAGATCAGTTTTTTTTGTTCATCCCTTTCCATGCCGATCCTTAACAGAGGCATTACTTCTTCACTCTCCCTAAACAGAATTGATCTCTTCTTGGTCCACAGTTAACCAGAACTTTGAACATCCCGTGTTTCAGCCTTCTTGAGATGCAAGGACATGTAGCAGGAAGACTGTGGGCCTTGGAGAGAGAGACATGTGTCTTCAAATTCTGCTTCTGCTACTAATTAACCATATAACAAAGACAAGTTATTTTCTAGACTTCATCAGTAGATTGGGGATAATAACAATGATTTCTTACGCTTGTTGTGATTGTTAAATGTGCCAGCGAAGTGTCTGACACCTGATAAGCATACAGTCGATAACAGGATGGCATTTCTGCCAGAGGATGAATGAGAAAGACCTTGGGTCACAGTCTCCATCCATGTAGCCTAAAATATCTAACAGAAATGGATACCCCACTGCTGCTTGGGCCACAGTCAAACACAGGGAATGACACAGCTTCACACAACAGTCTTTGAAAAGTGTAAGCCAGAGAAAGAAGAGTGCAAAAATGCCCAAGGCTTGGAGATGTTCCTAATAATGTTTCCACCCCATAAGCACTGCAAAGGGAAAAGTAGGTGAGTGGGACAAATTCTGAAAAACCTTGCCCATATGCTCTAAGTAAAAAGTAAATTAAAGTCAGGTGGTTGTCAGGAGGTCAATATAATGGCTATCATAGCTCTGAAAGTGTTAACTAGTGCAGTTATATGGCAGGAAAAGAACTATAAAAGTGAGAATGGTGGACATTTAGGTATTGTTATTTGCAGATGATATGATTGTACACTATTAGAACTCATGAGAATTGTCTGGAAAACTGTTAGAAATAAAAAGAGTTCAGAAAATTCCCTGGTTGCAAAATTTATATCAAAATTATTAGTTTTCTTATATACTAACTATAAACAGAGAATTTAATGAAGGAAATATCCCCTTTACAATACCAAGAAAAGCAGATTTAAAAAACCTAGGAACAAGAAATATTCAAGGTTTATGTGAAGAAAACTTTAAAACTCTTGTGAGGATTATAAAAAAAGGCAGAAAAATAGTCATAACTTATTCTTAGATAAATAGTCTCAATATCATAAAGATATTACCTTTGAAAAGTAATCTGTAGAGCCTATGCCAACCAAATTAGAATACCAATGAAATGTTTTTTGTAAAACTTTTCAAAATGAAGTTTTTTGAGCAATACATGTAAAAATTGCTATGCTGATTCTGAAAAAAAATAAAAAAGAAAAAATAGTTTCAGTGGAACAAAATCAGGAATCTAGAAAATATTCATCCATATATACATGAATATGATGTGTATACTGAAGATATTTTATTCAGTGGGAAAAGATGGCTTAGCTAAAAACTGGTGTTGTAAAAATGGAATTGACATTTGTGGAAAAAATAAACCTGGGTGGCTGCTTCAGTGCTAATATGAATACGAGGTGTTTTAATTGTATAAATGTAAAAATTAAAACCTTACAAATATTATGGTGGTAAAAATATAATATTAAAAAATGTTAAGAGCAGACATGGGTGGTAAAAAAAAGTCACTGAAATTATAAAGGGAATATTGATAAAAATGATTACTTAAAATTAAAAGCTAGGAGAGGATTGGTTCATGATGGCAGAGTAGAAGGACGTGTGCTCACTCTCTCTTGCAAGAATCACTAGAATCACAACTAACTGCTGAACAATCATTGACAGGAAGACACTGGAACTCACCAAAAAAGATACCCCACATCCAAAGACAAAGGAGAAACCACAATGAGATGGTAGGATGGGCGCAATCAGAGTAAAATCAAATCCCATAACTGGTGGGTGGGTGACTCACAGACTGGTGAACACTTATACCACAGAAGTCCACCCACTGGAGTGAAGGTTCTGAGCCCCGCGTCAGGCTTCCCAACCTGGGGGTCCGGCAACGGGAGGAGGAATTCATAGAGAATCAGACTTTGAAGCCTAGTGGGAATTGATTGCAGGACTTCGACAGGACTGGGGGAAGCAGAGACCCCAGTTGTGGAGGGTGCACACAAAATAGTGTGTGCATCGGGACCCAGGAGAAGGAGCAGTGACCCCAGGGGAGACTGAACCAGACCTACCTGCTAGTGTTGGAGGGTCTCCTGCAGAGACAGGGGGTGGCTGTGGCTCACCGTGGGGACAAAGACACTGCCAGTAGAAGTTCAGGGAAGTACTCCTTGGCGTGAGCCCTCCCAGAGTCAGCCATTAGCCCCACCAAAGAGCATGTAGGCTCCAGTGCTTGGTCGCCTCTGGCCAAACAACCAACAGGGAGGGAACTCAGCCCCCACCATCAGCAGACAAGTGGATTAAAGTTTTACTGAGCTCTGTCCACGAGAGCACACCCAGCTCTACCCGCCACCAGTCCCTTCCCATTAGGAAACTTGCACAAGCCTCTTAGATAACGTCATCCACCAGTGGGCAGACAGCAGAAGCAAGAAGAACTACAATCCTGCAGGCTGTGGAATGAAAACCACATTCACAGGAAGACTGACAAAATGAAAAGGCAGAGGCTATGTACCAGATGAAGGAACAAGATAAAACCCCAGAAAATCAACTGAAAGAAGTGGAGATAGGCAACCTTCCAGAAAAAGAATTCAGAATAATGATAGTGAACATGATCCAGGACCTCGGAAAAAGAATGGAGGCAAAGACTGAGAAGATGCAAGAAATGTTTAATAAAGACCTAGAAGAATTAAAGAACAAACACCTAGAAGAATTAAAGAACAAACAAACAGAGATGAACAATACAATACTGAAATGAAAAATACACCAGAAAGTATCAATAGCAGAATAACTGAGGCAGAAGAATGGATAAGTGACCTGGAAGACAGAATGGTGGAATTCACTGCCACAAAACAGAATAAAGAAAAAAAATGAAGAGAAATGAAGACAGCCTAAGAGACCTCTGGGACAACATTAAATACACCAACATTCGCATTATAGGGTTCTCCCAAGAGGAGAAGAGAGAGAGAAAGAACCGAAGAAAATATTTGAAGAGATGATAGTCGAAAACTTCCCTAACATGGGGAAGGAAATAGCCACCCAAGTTCAGGAAGCACAGAGAGTCCCAGGCAGGATAAACCCAAGGAGAAACACGTCAAGACACATAGTAATCAAATGGACAAGAATTAAAGACAAAGAAAAATTATTAAAAGCAACGAGGGAGAAACAACATATAACATACAAGGGAACCTCCCATAAGGTTAACAGCTGATTTCTCAGCAGAAACTCTACAAGCCAGAAGGGAGTGGCACGATATATTTAAAGTGATGAAAGGGAAGAACCTACAACCAAGGTTACTCTACCTGGCAAGGATCTCATTCAGATTTGACGGAGAAATCAAAAGCTTTACAGACAAGCCAAAGCTAAGAGAATTCAGCACCACCAAACCAGCTCTACAATCAATGCTGAAGGAACTTCTCTAAGTGGGAAACACAAGAGAAGAAAAGAACCTACAAAAACAAACCCAAAACAATTAAGAAAACGGTCATAGGAACATACATATCGATAATTACCTTAAACTTGAATCGATTAAATGCTCCAACCAAAAGACACGGGCTTGCTGAATGGATAAAGAAAAAAAAGACCCATGTATATGCTGTCTACAAGCGACCCACTTAAGACCTAGGGACACATATAGACTGAAAGTGAGGGAATGGAAAGAGATATTCCATGCAAATGGAAATCAAAAGAAAGCTGGAGTAGCAATACAAATATCAGATAAAATAGACTTTAAAATAAAGATTGTTACAAGAGACAAGGAAGGACACGATATAATGATCAAGGGATCAATCCAAGAAGAAGATATAAGAATTATAAATATTTATGTACCCAACAGAGGAGCACCTCAATACATAAGGCGAATACTAACAACCATAAAAGGGGAAATTGACAGTAACACAATAATAGTGGGGGACTTTAACACCTCACTTACAACAATGGACATATCCAGACAGAAAATTAATAAGGAAACACAAGCTTTAAGTGACACAATAGACCAGATAGATTTCATTGATATTTATAGGACATTCCATCTGAAAACAGCAGATTACACTTTCTTCTCAAGTGCACATGGAACATTCTCCAGGATAGAACACATCTTAGGTCACAAATCAAGCCTCAGTATATTTAAGAAAATTGAAATCATATCAAGCATCTTTTCCAACCACAACCCTATGAGATTAGAAATCAATTACAGGGAAAAAAATGTTAAAAACACAAAAACATGGAGGCTAAACAATACGTTACTAAGTAACCAAGTGATCCTGAAGACATCAAAGAGGAAACAAAAGAATACCTAGAGGCAAATGACAATGAAACCATGAAGATCCAAAACCTGTGGGATGCAGCAAAAGCAGTTGTAAGAGGGAAGTTTATAGCAATACAATCCTACCTCAGGAAACAAGAAAAGTCTCAAATAAACAATCTCACCTTACACCTAAAGGAACTAGAGAAAGAAGAACAAACAAAACCCACAGTTAATAGAAGGAAAGATATAATGAAGATCAGAGCAGAAATAAATGAAATAGAAAAAAAGAAAACAGTAGCAAAGATCAATAAAACTAAAAGCTGGTAATCTGAGAAGATAAACAAAATTGATAAACCTTTAGCCAGACTCATCAAGAATAAGAGGGAGAGGACTCAAATCATAAAATTAGAAATGAAAAAGGAGACATTACAATGGATACCACAGAAATACAAAGCATCACAAGAGACTACTACAAGCAACTCTATGCCAATAAAACGGACAACCTGGATGAAATGAACAAATTCTTAGAAAGGTATAACCTTCCAAGACTGAACCAGGAAGAAATAGAAAATATGAACAGACCAATCACAAGTAATGAAACTGAAACTGTGATTAAAAATCTTCCAACAAACAAAAGTCCAGGACCAGATGGCTTCACAGGTAAATTCTATCAAACATTTAGAGAAAAGCTAGCGCCCATCCTTCTCAAACTCTTCCAAAAAATTGCAGAGGAAGGAACACTACCAAGCTCATTCTACGAGGCCACCATCACCCTGATACCAAAACCAGACAAAGAGACTTAAAAAAAAGAAAATTAGAGACCAGTATCACTGATGAATATAGATGCAACAATCCTCAACAAAATACTAGCAAACAGAATCCAACAACACATTAAAAGGATCATACACCACGATCAAGTGGGATTTATCCCAGGGAGGCAAGGATTCTTCAATATATGCAAATCAATCAATGTGATACACCATATTAACAAACTGAAGAATAAAAACCATATGATCATCTCAGTAGATGCAGAAAAAGCTTTTGACACAATTCAATACCAATTTATGATAAAAATTTTCCAGAAAGTGGGCATAGAGGGAACCTACCTCAACATAATAAAGGCCATACACGACAAACCCACAGCAAACATTATTCTCCATGGTGAAAAACTGAAAGAACTTCCTCTAAGATCAGGAACAAGACAAGGATGTCCACTCTCACCACTATTATTCAACATAGTTTTGGAAGTCGAAGCCACGTCAGTCAGAGAAAAAAAAGATATAAAAGGAATACAAATGGGAAAAGAAGTAGTAAAACTGTCACTGTTTGCAGATGACATGATACTATATAGAGAGAGTCCTAAAGATGTTACCATAAAACTACTAGAGCTAATCAATGAATTTGGTAAGGTAGCAGGATACAAAATTAATGCACAGAAATCTCTTGCATTCCTATACACTAACAACGAAAAATCAGAAAGAGAAATTAAGGAAACAATCCCATTCACCATTGCAACAAAAAGAATAAAATACCTAAGAATAAACCTACCTAAGGAGACAAAAGACCTGTGCTCAAAAAATTATAAGACGCTGATGAAAGAAATCAAAGATGACACAAACAGATGGAGAGATATACCATGTTCTTGGATTAGAAGAATCAATATTGTGAAAATGACTATACTACCCAAAGCAATCTACAGATTCAATGCAATCCCTATCAAATTACCTGTGGCATTTTTTACAGAACTAGAACAAAAAATCTTAAAATTTGTATGGAGACACAAAAGACCCCAAATAGCGAAAGCAATCTTGAGGGAAAAAAACAGAGCTGGAGGAATCAGACTCCCTGACTTCAGACTATACTACAAAGCTACAGTAAACAAGACAATATGGTATTAGCACAAAAACAGAAACATAGATCAATGGAACAGGATAGAAAGCCCAGAGATGATCCCATGCACCTATGGTCAACTAATCTATGGCAAAGGAGGCAAGGATATACAATGGAGAAAAGACAGTCTCTTCAATAAGTGGTGCTGGGAAAACTGGACAGCTACATGTAAAAGAATGAAACTAGAACACTCCCTAACACCATACACAAAAATAAACTCAAAATGGATTAGAGACCTAAATGTAAGATGGGACACTATAAAACTCTTAGAGGAAAACATAGGAAGAACACTCTTTGATATAAATCACAGCAAGATCTTTTTTGACCCACCTCCTAGAATAATGGACATAAAAACAAAAATAGACAATCGGGACCTAATGAAACTTAAAAGGTTTTGCACAGCAAAGGAAACCAGAAAGAAGACGAAAAGACAGCCCTCAGAATGGGAGAAAATATTTGCAAACAAATCAACAGACAAAGGATTATTTCCAAAATATATAAACAGCTCATGCAGCTCAATATAAAAAAAAACAAACAACCCAATCAAAAAATGGGCAGAAGACCTAAATAGACATTTCTCCAAAGAAGACTTACAGGTGGCCAAGAGGCACATGAAAAGCTGCTCAACATCACTAATTATTAGAGAAGTGCAAATCAAAACTGCAATGAGGTTATCACCTCACACCGGTTAGGATGGGCATCATCAGAAAATCTATAAACAACAAATGCTGGAGAGGGTATGGGGAAAAGGGGACCCTCTTGCAGTGTTGGTGGGAATGTAAATTGATACAGCCACTCTGGAGAACCATATGGAGGTTCCTTAAAAAACTAAAAATAGAATTACCATATGATCCAGCAATCCCACTACTAGGCATATAGCCAAAGAAAACTATAATTCAAAAAGACACTTGCACCCCAATGTTCATTACAGTAGTATTTACAATAGCCAAGTCATGAAAGCAACCTAAGTGCCCATTGGCAGATGGATGGATAAAGATGCGGTACACATATACAATGGAATATTACTCAGCCATAAAAAGGAACAAAATTGGGTCATTTGTAGAGACGTGGATGGACTTAGAGACTGTCATACAGAGTGAAGTAAGTGAGAAAGAGAAAAATAAATATCGTATGTTAATGCATATATGTGGAATCTAGAAAAATATACAGATGAACCGGTTTGCAAGGCAGAAATGGAGACACAGATGTAGAGAACAAATGTATGGGCACCAAGGGAGGAAAGGGGGAGTGGTATGAATTGGGAGATTGGGATTGACATATATACACTAATATGTATAAAATGGATAACTAATAAAAACCTGCTCTATTAAAAAAAAAAGCAGTTTTAGACATAAAAAAATAAAAATAAAAATAAAATTCATGATGTTAGTTGATAATAGACATATTAATATGATGTTTTTGTGGTAACCAAATAAAAAATAATTCACAGATAAAAAAATTAAAATCTAGATCATGGCAAAACATAGTGATATTGGAAAATCAAAATAAAGTGCATAAAATGTTTGCAATATATACAATAGTCTTGTAAAAATGATTTAAATGATTAATAATATTTAATTATTAAATATTCCTCTCATATATTAAGTAATTATTTTGCAGAAAATAAGATAAGCTACTAATAAACATAAAAGTACTCAGCCTCACTTGTTTTAAATGAATAAAAATAAAATTAGATAGCATTTACAGCTATCTAATTGGAAAAAGTGAATATCATTGATAATACAATTGATATAGGTAAAATAATTCCAACAAAGATCTTGGAATATGGGCTCTCTCGTTTGATTGAAGTCCAAACTATACCATTTCGGGGAGTGATTTGGCAATATCTAAAACGATTTTAAATTTACATACCCTTTCACCCAACAATTCCATTACTAGAATTTGCCCCAGGGACATTCTTTCAGAACTACACCATGATATGGAATATAATTATTAACATTTAAAAAATCAACATAAATATAATCTATGGGGTATTGGTTAAATAAAATATAATACATCCAAACAACAAAATTCTATACAGATTTCAAAAGTGTGCTACATTTGTATCTAGTATTATTAATAGATTTTCAAAATATATTAATAAATGATTAAAGCAGGGTGCAGATCAGTTGCATTGACTGATCTCATTTGTGTAGATAAACTTTGTGTGGGTGTGTGTATTTTGTACTTGCATATTTAATTGGAAGAAGATTCAAGAAAATTTTGTGTAATTCCTTGTTTATGTTTCAAATGTTAGTGGGGATTGGAGGAACAAGAAACTGACTTTCAAAAAATATTTAGACTTTATTTTTTACAGCAGTTTTAGGTTAACAGCAAAACTGAATGAAAAGTACAGAGTTGTCCCATTTACCCTCTTACCGCAAGTACACACACTCTCCCCCACCTTCATGATTTCACATCAGAGTGATACATTTGTTACAACTGATGAACCAACACTGACACATTATTATCAACCAAAGTCCATAGTTTACATTAGGGTTCACGCTCAGTGTTGGATGTTATGTGGATTTTATACAAGTATATAATGACATGTATCCATAATTACAGTGTCATAGAGCATAGTTTCACTGCCATATAGTCCCCCGTACTCCACCTGTTCATCCCTCCCTGTCCCCAAACCCCTGGTAATCACAGATCGTTTTACTGTCTCCAAAGTTGTACCTTTTCCAGCATGTCTTATGGTTAGAATCCTACAGTATGTACTCTCCTGAGGTGGTTTTCTTTCTGTTTAAATCGTTTGTTCATTTTAAAATCATGTAGTTCATTTTCTTATTTTTGAGTTTTAAGAGTTCTTTGAATATTTTGGATCACAGTCCTTTATCAGTATGTCTTTTGCAAATATTTTCTCCCAGTCTGTGGCTGGTCTTCTTATTCTTTTGACAGTATCTTTCACAGAGCTTAAGTTTTAAGTTTTAATGAAGTTCAGCTTATCAATTCTTTTTTCATAGCTCAAGCCTTTGGTGCTATATCTAAAAAGTCATCACCAAACCCAAGGTCATCTAGATTCGCTCTTACATAATCTAGGAGTTTCATAGTTTTACACTTTACACTTAAGTTCATTTTGAGTTAATTTTTGCGAAGAGTCTAAGGTCTGTGACAAATTCCTTCCTTTTCTTTTCTATTATTGCATATGGATATCAAGTTGTTCCAGTACCATTTGTTGGAGAGACTATCTTTTCTCCATTTAATTGCCTTTGCTCTTTTGTCAAAGATCAATTTACTATATCCGTGTTTATTGATTTGGGGGCTCTCTGTTTTGTTGCATTGACTTATTTGTCCATTCTTTCACCAATACCACACTGTCTTTATTGCTGTAACTTTAGCGTATGTCTTGAAGTCAGGTAGTCAGTCCTCTGATTTGTTTTATTTTTATAATTTTTAAATTTTTTTTAGTACTTTTTAAAATTTTTATTTATTTATTTTGTTGTTGAGGTATAGTTGTTTTACAATGTTGTGTTAGTTTCTACTGTACAGTGAAGTGGAGTTCCCTGTGCTATACAGCAGGTTATTACCTATTTATTTTATACATATTAGTGTATGTATGTCAATCCCAATCTCCCAATTCATCCCACCACCGCCACCACCCCCCACCGCTTTCCCCCCTTGGTGTCCATACGTTTGTTCTCTATATCTGTGTCTCCATTTCTGCCTTGCAAACTGGTTCATCTGTACCATTTTTCTAGATTCCACATATATGCGTTAATATACAATATTTGTTTTTCTCTTTCTGACTTACTTCACTCTGTATGACGGTCTCTAAGTCCATCCACGTCTCTACAAATGACTCAGTTTTGTTCCTTTTTATGGCTAATATTCCATTCTATATATGTACCACATCTTCTTTATCCATTCGCCTGTCGATGGGCATTTAGGTTGCTTCCCATGACCTGCCTATTGTAAATAGTGCTGCAGTGCAGTCCTCTGACTTTGTTTTACTTCTTCAATATTGTGTTGGCTATTATGTTACTTTACTAGGGCTGCCATGGCAAAATACCACAGACTGGGTGGCTTAGAATACAGATATTTATTATCTCATAGTTCTGGACCCTGGAAATCCAAGATCAAGGCGCCAGCAGGGTTGCTTTCCTTTGAGACCTCTTGCCTTGGCTTGCAAATGGCCGCCATTTTGCTGCCTCTTCTTGTGGTCTTTCATCTGTAAATGCACAGCCCTGGTGTCTCTCCAGATGCCATAATCTCCTTTTGTAAGGACACCAGTCAGGTTGGTTTAGGGCCAACTCTAAAGACTTCATTTTCACTTAATTACCTCTTTAATGGCGCTTAGAAGAAATTTGGACCCACTGAGAGACTCCAAGGATGTGTGTGCACAGAGGAGAGACCATGTGAGGATGCAGCAAACAGGTGGCCCTATGTAAGTTAAAGAGCACAGTCTCAGAATAAACCAATCCTGCCGGCACCTTGATCTTGGACTTCCAGCCTCCAGAACTGTAGAAAATAAGTATCTGTTGTTTAAGCCACCCAGTCTGTGGTATTTCATTATGGCAGCCAGAGCAAACTAATGTACCTTATATCCTGCAAACTTGCTATAATTGCTTATTAGTTCTGGAGGATTTTTTTTCTTTTCGTCAATTCTTTTGAATTTTCTACTTTTGTTTTGAATGTTTTATGATTTACACAAATTAAAATATATATATATATATATATTTTTTAAGTAAATAATAATAGACATCATTCTTCGTCCCTGAATGGGATGTGGATCTCCTCCATAGTATGTACATGTTAAGGGTAGCATATAGTTAGGTACTAGTACAGTTCATGGAATGACACATAACATGCCCCCAATATGTGTTTAATGAATAAATTAGAGTTCAGATAGACTGTTTGCTCCCAGTGTTCTGAGAAGTTTTTTGGAAAATGACCCTTATGGAGATAAGATAGAATTGCTGAAATATGCAGAAAACAAATGGTGAGAGAATGGAAGCTATTGCATAAAGGGCTGTCTTTTGCCAGCTGATCCTGGAGAGGAAACCCTCCCATGAGCTCTGTTCCACAGATGAAGACTACATTTTACAGAGCATAAAAAATGGAGATTGCACTTTATGACCTTTTCAAGTTTACTGTTCTAACCCTCTGCTTCTCCAGTCTTCCATTGTGTTCTTGGCAAGGAGACATAAGCCGAGGAGAGCCTGTGCCTAAGAGGTTTCCTCTGCTGTTAAAGATAAAAGGAAACACATCTAGCACATAGAGAGGGAAGGTAATGGTAGAGGTTTGACTCACTGTATGCATTTTCCTTTTTCCTATTTCGGTAAATTGTTTCTTCTAGAGCTAGATTGTTTGCATCCTTGTGCTCTCAAAGGTTAATGGTTAATTGGGAAGTAGTCCAGAGTTTGACACACAGTTGGTACTTAAAATTATGAATCAGTGTGTGAATGAATCACCTAATGCAGGAACAATGCCTATTACATTTGGGCTATTTTTGTTTTTAAGCTTTATTCTTTTAAAGACATCTATCTAGATTTGTCACCTCTAGGGCTGATGAAGCAGACATCTCATAGTTTGTCACAGATGACTAAAATAAATGTCTGCCTTAATAAAATGAGAAATTATTTATATGACTAAAAATAATCTGGAAGCCACAAAATCATTTCCTGGTGAAGAAAGATCTTATGAATTATTGTCAATGTGAAGCATCTTTACTGTATAATCCCTTCCCTGCTTTTTGAGAGAGTAAGAGAGTGAAAAGAATATGGCAGATTTAATGGCCTTTTTAATCTACTAGACTGAAAAATGGTGTTTTCTGAAATATAATTCCCTGGATTATCGAAGTTAAAGCACATTAAAAAGGAACTGTGGTTGAAAGTTTTCTGGGGAAAGCAAATTGTACCCACAGAAAGGCAATACACACTGCAGTGCTCTGAAAATAAAACCATTCACTCACCCAGCCTCAGGCATCTAAGTATGTCTTCTGTGTAAAAACCCAGCTCCAACCAAATACTTGAAGACTTTAAGACCTTTTCTTTACAATCCATCCTCTTGTCCATCAGTGCAAAGTAAGTCTATATGTGAAATCTCTTCTCAGAAGAACTGAGTACCAATGAGGCACAAGCATCTGTGCTAGATATTTTTTATGGAGATGCAGAGAAAAATCAAGATAAGATGAGGCCTCATCACGCCAAGAAACTTACAATGTAGTTGGAGAGTCAATGCTTCTAACTTCTTTCTAATAGCAGGTACCAGGGGAAGAACCCTCCTCCCCAGGGGTCTGTGAGATTCTCTGGTAGAACGCAGTGAGAAAATATTACATTTCTATTGGTATTTGTTTTTATCTAATTTTTAACATTTCTATTTTTGTGTTTATTTAAAAATTCATGTGTTATATTAATACACTAGCAAATGTTGGTAATTTGTAATAGGCATGAATTGGGGGTATGGACTTATTTTGTGGGGCTTTTGTCTTACTGGTAGAGACACATGTTAAGGTCATTCTGGAGACCACTGGACATAACTGGCACTGTGCCTTATGAACTATTCTTCTAAAAAGTCATCAGTCCATAGCAAAGGGCCTGGGACAGTGTAGCATTCTAGAAGGTGTATAGATAGAGGGCCCATATTTAGGGAAAGAGGTTGTCCAAGTTTGTTTCCAGGTGTCAGATAAACCGTGACAAAATGTGGTGCTAATAGAGTACTTGAAATCAAAATTCCATCTGGTAACAGCAGAATTACATGCAAAGCAAAACAGAGACATTATCTTTCTTGTTATATAACCTGGCAACCAGAAGTTTCTTTTCCCCTCTTATTTATTCAGTTTGTTTTTTTTTTTTTTTCAAATTTATAGAAAGCTACTGGTGGGTAAATGGTATTTTGCTTTGGACTTTTGTGACCTTTATGCCAATTATATGATTCTGAATGCAAAAGTTAATGAGATATATGCTTGCAAAAGAGAGTGGGAATTTTAGATACCAACATAAGTGCTCCACTGCTTATCCATGAAATATTGTCAAAGAAATAGCTTTAGCAGCAGCTTTTTTGCTGGGAATACCATACAACATTTACAAAACTGTTATCAGCAATGCAAAGGGAATAAAAAAGCAAAAATCACCTTGATCTAATTTAAAATAATTTATGAAAGTGTATTTTTCTACTTCTCCATGTGGCTTAATTCCTGCACCTCTTATTTATTCTCTCTGGGTGTTAGCGTCCTCTTCTGTAAAACAAAATTTGGTGGAGCCGAACTCTAAGTTCCTTTGCTCTGAAGTGCTATGGTTTTATGACAACATGTTTAGATATTTGTTTCAGATATGTAGGGAATATTCTTGGCAGTATTTCAACTTATATCTACTAAATTTTTCATTAAACATGTCTCTTTACCAAGTTTTTAATATCTCCAAATATTTGTAGGGTTGCACCATCATCCTCCAGCTCCTGGCACCATTTGGCTAACAACATTTTTACTTCCTTTCATATTTTTCATAAGTCATTTATGCCTCAATAAATCTTTTTATTCATTCAACCAAAGCTTAATCAATTTATATCTCAATAAATGTATGTTGACAGCCAACATTGAGGCTGATCCATGCCTTCTGCAACATACACACAGAGAAGGCTCAATCATTCCCTTCTTCAGGCTCTCTTACTATTTTCTTCATATAACTTATATAGCAAATGCTTATCACTTAATTTTATTGTTAAATGTATGGGTGTTTCTCTCCTTAAAAGGGAAGGTCTGCTTCATTTATCTTGTAGCAGTGGCTAGCATAGTGTCATAGCAGGTACTAGATGGATATTTGTTAAATTGAATCTTCGTCTTCCATAACCACACAACAATGACGGCATAACTCTTATTGACTCATAACATTGCTGTTAATTATCAGAGCTCAATGCAATTATCTTCAGAATACAAACCTGACAAATGCAGGGAAATGAGATAAGTTTATGATTACTTTCAGTGGTAAATATTAGACATACTCTCTAATCCCCCCAAGTTATTGCTATTTTTCAAGGGTTAAATTTAAATTAATAAAGACAACCACAAATAATCCACCTCTGATGATTATAGTTCAATAAGTTTTATTATTTAGAAAGGTTACCACTTGGAAATGGATCATTTGACATTTCTCAGGGACTAAGTCAGCTGCTGACTATGTCTTAGAAGGAGTCCCTTAAATAGAGTAACAAAAACTGAAGTGGGGAAAAACCAAATATATGTTAATGAATCAACACTGTCAATTCTTACTGGGGATCTCCAACTTTAACCTTACATGAGGTAAAGAAAGTTGAGAAGAAAAAGAAAGGTGGGGGACTTCCTTGGTGGTCCAGTGGGTAGGACTCTGCGATCCCAATGCTGGGGGCCCAGGTTCGATCTCTGGTTGGGGAACTAGATCCCACATGCATGCTGCAACGAAGATCCCACGTGCCGCAACGACTACCCGGCACGGCCAAAATAAATACATAAATATTTTTTTAAAAAAAGAAAAAGAAGAAAAGTGACGATAGGGAAGGAAAAGTGGTGGTAGGAAGAAGCCAGGACTGTGAAAGGTCATAAAGTTATAAAGACGAGAACTTGGGGAACATCTGGTCTACCCCCACAATTTATACATATTAAAGATGGCCAGTCCTGTTTCAGTTCCCCTTCTCCCAATCCCAAGCTCGGGGTCCATCAATGTGTACTGTCCATCTGCACAGTTCAGAACTCAAGTCTCCATCCAGAACAGCCAAGAGAACTGGCAAAAGGCCGTTCTGAAATTTGGAATGAATGAGGCTCCCTCTCAGAGAGTGGCCCAGATGACCAGCCAAAGGGGTGATGGAACACAGATAACAGATTGGCCAAGGCAGGCTGCACCTGGATGATGCTGGCTGCATCTTCTATTCCAGGAGCTGGAATAAAGCACAGCACCCATTCTGGCAGCAGACATTTTTTTCCCCCAGGCTGGTTCCATCCAACCTAGAGACAGGGTGGTGATGGGTTCTAGCATTATTCCTTTCTAGAAGCAAAATCAAGCCTGGCTTCCTTTCTTCCAAGTTCCCCCTTTAAGGTCCTGTCACCTCTACTTTTAAGTCCTTTGACCTGGTAATGGTCAAAACCATTTTCTTTCTCAGAAAAGAAAGAAAAATGCAAACAAAATTACCTTTTAAAGGACTCAATATTCATGACACAAAAAGTCTGGAGGAGGAAGATTGTTTGGAAGCTCACTTCGCATCTTCTTATTTTCTCAGCTTAACATAAAAGGCAAATTATTCCCCATTCTCTCTCCCATGGAACTCAGCTGCTTTAAAGGAGTTTTGGACTAATGAAATACCAAAGATATTTTTTTAAAATATTTAAGATAGAGCATATATAGAAAAAAATGCATAACCTGTAAACAAACAGATTAATGATTTATTATGTCTCAAACACCCATGTATCATGACTCAGGTCAAGATGTGGGACATATCTGTAGCCCAGAAGCCCTCTCAATGCCCTTTATAATCACAAATTTATTCTCTAAATTGCCTCTTTCAAAATTGGCAAATGCCCCCAGAAGAAAGGCAGACTCCACAATTGAAACTGTAATTCCCCACTATCATATGAAAGTATTTTTAAGTTGATGTTTTTGGTCCAGGTCTTAAGTTGTCTGCAATGGGAAAGTCATTCCAAATGATCTATCTAACGTTCCATTATTGAAATGGAACCTGCACAAGTCTCTCCTTTTGGTATTTATTCTTTCGGTGTCTCACAGTGATTCTTCCTCTCAAAGATAATCAAGGTGTGTCTCTGACAGCTTTTCTGCTCAATCAGTATCAATAACGCACATTTTTATTTATGATAGGGCTTTCTATTACCTGGAGAAAAGAAAATGAATGTCCAAAGAGATGTGGTAAAATGTCTATTTTTAGAGGAACTCGTATTTCGTGATTACTATGGACCTCCTGACACTGTAAAATTCAGTCAGAATTTGAAAAATGAGATTAAAGTTACTGAGATAATTTAATGGTTATTTTCCTTCTAGCCCCAACTCCAGTTCTGTGGAAAAGTCTGAAAGTACAGTTAGTTAGGCATATCCAGATTTTTTTGTATTCCAATTCCTATCTGAGATAGAAATTCACAGAGGGGTTAGGGCAGAATGAAAGATAAAAGGATTTAGGTTATGTGGGGTTCTCCTGAATAAGGCTCTTATGAGTGACTCTCTGTTTATTTCATGAAAGAGATAAAAATGAATGCTTCTTATTGGAATTGCCTCCATTATTAAACTCAGGCGGTTTGCAAAACTGGAAATTTTTTCTGAGAAGGCTGCTGAAGCTCTGTGGAGCTTCTATAGGAAAAGCTTCCCTAAAAATTTAATAATGAGCCTCAGATAATTGTTGACACCCCTCTAGCTTCTTCCTGAAATCTTCCTGAAAGGAGAAGAGAAAATGAGTTCCAATCCTACTAAGGAATTTTCCTTTGCAGTTTTGAGGAGAAGAGACATGGACAAGAGAAGGTACTAAAAAGTGCCTTTACAATTTCAGTACACACAGTATTTGTCCATTTTGGCATTGGGCATCTTTTTTTGTGTGTGAGGTGGGGCATTTCCACCTGACCTAGAGGCAGGGTGGTGATGGACTCCAGCATCACCCCTTTGTAGATGCAAAATCAAGCCTCACTTTCTTTCTTCCAAATTTCTCCCTTAGCGTCCCACCACCTCTGCTTTTAGGTCTTTGACCCTAAAAGAGAATGTCACCTTCTTTCTCAGAATAAAAATGTGAGCAAAATTACCTTTTAATGGTAATATACACAATATAAGAAGTCTGGAGAAAGAGGGGTGGTAGAGGGGACGACAACATGGAGATTCAGTGACTGGTTCACTCCCAACGGCCCAAGACACTGTGGTGACGGGGGACAACCAGAGATTGCGTTGAGGAAGGGCATGGAAGACGGTCTGGGGATGGACATGGCCACCAGTCCAGAAAACCATGTGCCCACAAACCAGCTGAATCATATGCACAACTTAAAGCTAAAAGACCCTGGGACTTCCCTGGCAGTCCAGTGGTTAAGAGCTGAGCTTTCACTGCAGGGGGCCCGGGTTCGATCCCTGGTCAGGGAACTAAGATCCTACATGCCGTGCAGCAACAGTCCATGAGAGTCCATTACTATTTTCTTCACCAACAGTGTCTACATTTAAACATTTACCTTTTACCAACCTAACCTTGATGAAAGTCATAAAGATTTGAAAAGCATCTTTAGGATGGGACGGGATATAATCAGGGACGTGTAAATAAATCACTACCTGATTACAGGGCAGAACTGTTTAATGGCCACTCTCTTCATGCTTATGATATTTTGTTCACTACAACCTAAAAACTGAATTAGAAGAGAGGGCTATTGGACTGATCCAAGATGAGGGCCCTTTGAGTATATGTAAGGAAAGAAAAAGAGAGGGAGAGGTTGAGAGAGAAAGAACTAGTGAGGGAGAACAGGGATGTCAATAACAATACCATAGATTAAAAGATTTATTCTGAAGTACATGCTGCAGAGGAAACAAAACTGCTCCGACCCCAGTTTAACTTACTGTCTCCCCGGGGAAAGATGATGTGACTACAATATAAAATGGGATGTGATAAGTGTTGCAAGAGGTACATGTGTGGTATTTTGAGAACATGATCAAGGGAGAATTAATGTTGTGCTTATGAGGTAACAAGAGAGGGGCAGGCAATAGTGGACAGAATTTAAAGTGATATTTGGGGTTTTGATGGTAGTCCCAGGACCACTCTCAAGTTGAAGTCAGCCACAAATGTGTTCACTTAATCATTCCTTCTCCAAATACTTACTGAGCATCTACTGAGCCAGATGCTATTCTAGATCTCTGGGCAGATTATATTAGACAAAAAAGCCCATTTCCCTGGAGCTTACATTATAGTAGGGAAAAACAGACAATAAACAAGGCAAAAAAATTAAAATATATTGGTGGTGTGAAGTGCTAAGGAGAAAAAAGGATAAAGCCAGGAAAGAGGATTGGGTGTTGGTGGTGGGTGGTGTGGGTACGTCACTGAATAGATCATGTGGGTCCTCACGTGTCAGGTGAACAGAGCCTGCACCTCAGAAACGTTGGTTCTCAGACCAGAGCAGTTGCCTGGTCTTGATCACAGCACCGACCTGAAGGAGAGTCGTTTAATCATAGAGAATGCCACCAGGTGCTCTATGAGTTAACAGACACTATTTTGAAAGGTTGTCAAATATTCTCTGAATCTCTAACCAATTGAAATGGGGGACCCCTAAGTGCAGCCGTGAGATTCTTTTAACAGAGCTATAGACTATTAAAGATGAAAGAAGTGCTACCCATGAACTGATGCAACCTTCTCATTTCAGAGTAGTGTGTGGGGTTAAGTGGCTTGCTCAAGGGCACACAGAGCCTTGGTGGCAGGCCTGATGCTCGAGTCTAGATCGGCTGCTCCTGGTCCCCTTCTGCTTCCATTTAACCAACTTTTCACTTTGCTTCAGGCAGACCACAGGCCTCAAGAGAGAGGGAGCGTGATCTTGAAGAAATAGGACTGGATGGAAAGTCAGAGGAAGAACATTTAGTAAGGGGCCACTTTGTGTTAGGTGCAATTCCAGGATTTCCACTTTTATTGTCTTACTTACAACCACTTAAGCAAGGTTTTATGACTCTATGCCTTCTGATTTTTTTGTAAGAATGAAAATATGACATATATTAATTGCAGACTCCTGGGTGCCCATCCTTAATTCCATATCCCTCTTATTTTTCTGGAAAAATCCACCATCTTGTACCTGATATTTCTTTAGCCCTTGCATGACTTCATATTATTACACTTCATAAGTATACTTTAAAGCAATAATGTTATTTCTCAATTTTCAAAAAATTTAAATAATTTTACTCTAAATGTAGGATTCTGCAATATATTTTGCACTCGCAAAACATTTTGGACATTTATCCAAATCAATACATGAATTCTATTTCATTTATTTTTCCCTTTTAAATAGACCTTTATTATTTAAAGCCCTCTCAGGTTCACAGAAAAATTGAGCAGAAAGTACAGAGGGTTCCTCTACACCCCCTGCCCCCACACGTGCACAGCCTCCCAGAATATCAATTCCAGTACCAGGGCGGTACATTTCTTACAACTGATGAACCAATATAAGTATATTATTGTTATATGAAGTCTATAGTGTACTTTAGATTCGCCCTTTGGGTTGTTGGTTCTGTGGGTTTTGACAAATGCATAATGTCATGTATCTACCATGACAATATCATACAGATAGTTTCACTGCCATAAAAATCCTATTCATCCCTCCTTCTCTCCCCGCCAAACTCCTAGCAACCACTGATCTTTTCACTATCTCCATAGTTTTGCCTTTTCCAGAATGTCATCTAGTTGGAATCAAACAGTATATAGCTTTTTCAGATTGGCTTCTTTCACTTAGTAATATGAATTTAAGGTGTCTCTGTGTCTTTTCATGGCTTGACAGCTCATTTCTTTTTAGCACTGAATAATATTCCATTGTCTGGATGTACTACAGTTTATTTATCCATTCACTTACTGAAGGACATCTTGGTTGTTTCCAAGTTTTGGCAATTATGAATAAAGCTGAGATAAACATCCATGTGCAGATTTTTGTGTAGACATAAGTTTTCAACATCTTTGGGTAAATACCAAGGAGCATGATTGCTGGATTGTATTGTAAGAGTATGTTTAGTTTCATAAGAAACTGCCAAATTGTCTTCCAAAGTGGCTGCACTATATTTCATTTATTTTAATCATGGTTTGGAATTCTATTATTTGAATATTTCAAAATCTATTTAACTATTCTCCCATTGATAGACAATTAGGTGGTCTCTAGTCTAATTTTGTATTCTTGTGTATATTTTCTTTAGCACATTGTGAAATTTTCTACGTTATGAACCTAGATGTGGGGTTTCTGGGTTACGAATAATATACATCTCCAACTACTTAGCTGTGTATTTTCAAAGTCATTTCCAAAGACATTTTGTCAATTTACGTGTCCTCTATCAATATATATCTCTATGATAATATACTGGGCCAGCACTTGGTATTGTCAGACCTAAGAAGTTTTTCATTCAACCTGAGAGCTATGAACTAGAAATTCAGTGTTCTTTCAACTTGTATTTGTCTGATTATGGAGGCTTGAGGATATTCTTATGTATATTGGCCATTTGATTTTTGTCTTCCGTGAATTGCATATTCATATGCTTTGACCATGTTAAGGCTGAGATTGTTTATATTTTTCTTACTCATCTGTAGGAATTCTTTATATATTCTGGATAATAACAATAATGACTAACCTCTATTGAGCTTTGTTTCTGGTGTTTCTGAGTATTTTGGATATATTAATACAGTAATTGTCTCAATAACTTTATGAGGTAGGTAGTATCTGCATTTTGCAGATGAGGAAATTCAGGTATTGAAGAATTAAGTTACTTGCTTAAGATCACACAGCTCTCAGTTATAAATCTGTAATTTTTAACCATTTTGGCTGGCTCCAGAAAAGCTTATACTAGAATACACATTTGTCTTTTATGTGAATAGCCAGAGTGGATGACTTTCCATTTCACTTGCTTACTGGTGTTTTATATAATTAAAATATTTTAATTTAATTGAGATTAATTGCAATACCCTATAAAATGTATGATTATTTTCTATGTTTTGTTAAATGAATCTTACAGGATGTCAAGATCATAAAGATATTGTCCTATATTGCCTTCTAAAATAGGTTTTAAATTTCAAATTATGGAATTTGGTGTCCCTGGGATTTGCTTCTGTGTACCATGTGAAGTAGCTATTTTATTTTACTTTTTTTTTCCATGTGGATATGGAAATATGTTAGCAAAATATACCAAGGAGTTTATTCTTTCTTCACATTTTTTAAAGTCAACTCTCGTTTATCTAGTCACCTCGGGTCTGCTTCTGGACTTCCTTTTTTATATATAAATTTATTTATTTTATTTATTTTTATTTTTGGCTGTGTTGGGTCTTCATTGCTGTGCATGGGCTTTCTCTAGTTGCAGAGAGCGGGGGCTACTCTTCATTGCAGTGCGTGGGCTCCTCATTGCGGGGCTCTAGGCGCGTGGGCTTCAATAGATGTGGCACGCAGGCTCAGTAGTTGTGGCGCACGGGCTTAGTTGCTCCGTGGCATCTTCCGGACCAGGGCTCAAACCCGTGTCCCGTGCATTGGCAGGTGGATTCTTAACCACTGTGCCACCAGGGAAGCCCTTCTGAACTTTCTATCCTATTTACTGATCAGTTCATTTATTCTTTTGCCTTTCTCTTTCTCGCTGAGATAATAAATTGTCTCCCCTCCCCCGTTTTCCTTCTTCTAAAATATCTTTGTTATTCTTGGTCCTTTTTTCTGTATGAACTTTAGGTTGAGCTTATTAAATTTCATGAAAACCCCTGTGTGATTCTGAATGGAATTATATTGGGATTATATCAATATATTAAGGTTTGAAAATTTTATGTTTTCAGCCTATTATGTCTTTCCATCCATGAGAATAGTACATTTACTCTTTTATTCAGGCTTGCTCTTACGATATGTAATTATCTCTGAATTTCTATGTGTTCACACAAAGAAATAGATTCAACCTTTGATTTTATGCATCTTCTCTAATTTCTAAAAAATTTTTCGGAAAGATCTGCTCTTTATTATTATTCTCGTTCCTCTATTCTATAGAAGTACCTCATTTCTTTTTAAAGCTTTTGAATTAAAATATTAACTCATTTGTTTTCACTGTCTTTTGCTTTTGAGTAAACACATTAAAAGCTAAATACCTACCCCAGTATAAGCAACCCTATTATACATCCTACAGATTTTGTTATGTAATAACTTCAGTGCTATTTAGTTCTAAATATTTTGTAGTTTTTATTATTATTTCCTGTTTAACCCAGGGCTTACTTAGATGGGTTATTTTAAAATTTCCAACATAATATTTCCTAATTTTTGTCAGCTATTTTTGGTTATTTTTTCTATTTTAGCTTTATTGTGATTAGAAAATGTGGCCAGCATGCTGTCAGTTTTTCACAAATTTTTGACACTCCTTTTGTGGCTTAGTACATGGTTAATATTTATAATTGTTGCTTATATACTTGAAAACTATGTGTGTGTTACTTCCTGGGGTGAGAGGGAAGGCTGATGTTGAACAATGTTACTTTTGTTTGAATTCCCTATATTTTTCCTAATATTTTGTTTGTTTAAGCTATCAGTTTCTCAGAGATGTATGTTAAAATATCCTAATATGATTGTTGAATAGTGCATTGATCATTATAAACCTCTCAGTTTATGCTTTCTATACTTTTTGAAGCATGAAGCGATTAGGAATCCATGACTCTTTTTCTCCGTGGGTTGTTTCTGTATTACGTAGTGTCTTTCTTCTTGTACGCTAGCCTTTGTGCTTAATACTGATATTTCAGAAGGTTTACTTAGTATTAGTATGATGTATCTTCTCTATTATTGTACTTGAACTCTTGTCTGTGGATTTCTTATAAATGTTTCTCCAGAACCTAGTGTATCCCTTGCTTTAGTACTCCCCTGTCTATTGGTTTATTGTTTCTAAAGTTTATTTGGTTTTATTTATTTTGCAATTTGAGAATCTCTGACTTATTAGATGGTTGTGATTCATCCATATTGATTATAATCACACATATATTGGGGCTTATATTATTATACCAGACATTTGCTTCTTTAATTCTCTAGCTCCAGATTCTTTTGTATTAATTTTGTTTGTTTGTTTAAATTTTTCTCCACCAGTGTGGAATATATATGTGTGTGTGTATGTGTGTGCATTTTTAGTTGTTAACTTCAACTTAAAAATCTTAAATACATAACTTCATTTTTTCTAACAAGTATTAGTTCTTTTTTTGAACCTCGGAGGACTTTTAACATGCTTCAATTATCTATTATAACACCACCCTCATGTTTTTAAAGCTATAGAATTTTTTCTTTTTTTAATTGTAGTATAGTTGATCTACAAAGTTGTGTTAATTTCTGCTATCCAGCAAAGTTATACATATATATTCTTTTTCATATTCTTTTCCATACAGTTTATCACAGGATATTGAATATAGTTCCCTGTTAAAGCTATAGGATTTTTAATTTACACTCTCTTAAGCACAAAACCTTATTAATTTTAAGCAGTCAATATTTAGTGACTATACCTATTTTATCAGTTTTGGGGATGATATTTTTAATAACATACTTATTGATATATAATTCACAAAACATATATTTACTCAAAGTGCACACACAGCTCGATGGTTTTCATACATTCACAGAGTTGTGCAATCATCATCACAATCAACTTTAGAATACTTTCATCAATTATCCCAAATAAATTTTGCACCAGTTAGCAGACACTCCTCATTTATCTTGTCCTTCGGCCACCAGTAATCTATGTGTGTTGTATTTCTATAGATTTGCCTTTTCTGACATTTCCTATAAATGGAATCATACAATATTTGGTCCTTTGTGACTGGCTTCTTTCACTTAGCATAATGTTTTCAGGGATCATTCATGCTGTCATGGTATCAGTACTTTATTCCTTTCTATTGCCAAATAATATTCCATTGTATGGGTATACCATATTTAATTTATAGGTTTATCAGCTGATGGACATTTGGGTTGTTTCCACTTTTAGGCCATTATAAACAATGCTGCTATGAATGTTCATCTAGAAGTTTTTGTGTGAACATGTTTTATTTCTCTTAAGTATATACTTAGGAGTGGAATTGACGGATCATATAGTGGCTGTGTTTAACATTTTGAGGAATTGCCACTGTTTCAGAAAGCACCTGCAACATGTTACATTCACACAAGCAATGTATCAGTGTTCCAATTTCTCCACATCCTTGCCAGCATTCACTATTATCTGTATGCTTGTCAGGTGAAGTGGTATTTTATAGCAGTCATGATTTGCATTTCCTGATGGTTATTGATGTTGATCATCTTTTCATGTGCCTATTGGCCATTTTTATATCTTCCTTGTAGAAATGTCTGTTTAGCTCCTTTCTCATTTTTTAATTTGTCTTTTTATTTTGCGGTTGTAATTTTTCTTTATATATTCTAGTTACAAATCTTGTATCACATGTAATTTGAAAATATTTTCCCCCATTCTATAGTCTTTTCACTTTTTTGATGGTATCCTTTGAAACAAAAATATTTTTAACTTTGATGAAATCCAGTTTATCCATTTTTTCCTTTTTTGCTTGAGTTTTTGGTTTCATATATCATATGCTTTTGCATTGTTGCCTTCCAACAATGACCCCAATTGTTTACTTCGTATATCCATGCCATTTGCAATAAGACTTGCTGTTCCTACCTTCAAGAGGTAAAGCTTCTTTTGTCATGTCACGAATCTGGTCTTGCACTATAACTTGCATTGAACAGAAGAATGGAGTAGAAGCGATGATGTGCCGTTCCCAGCCTAGGCTTGACTCTCTTGGGGCCCTTGCAATCACCATATGAGTAATCCTAGGCTATCTTGCTGGAAGAGGACAGACTGGTGACCTGTCACCCGACCAATAGCCAGCCACTCACCAGGCATGTGAGCGAGGCCACTCTAGACCAACTGCCCCCTGATAAACACGGACACATGAGTGAGCCCAGCCGAGATCAACTCAGTTTGGCCCAGACCAGAAGAACCACCCAGCTTACCCAGAGATTCATGAGCTAAAAATGTCCCTATTGTTTTAAATCACTAAGCTTGGAGTGGTTTATTACGCAGAAACAGCTAAATGACACAGACTTTAAACTACTGTGTTATGAACAAGGATAGTTAAAACACTTGCTCTGAGTAGTAGCCCATGTAAGTCACATTTTCAAAGAAAAATACAGCATTGTTGTTATACAATCAATTCAAGGTAAATGTGCTGGCCTGAATTTTCATTCCCTTTTGCTCAAGAGGAACTGCAGTCTGCTTTTCAAGGTCATCCTGGTCAAATTATCAAAGCCAAGAATGCCTTAATAATATTTGCAAGTACTAATATAGTTTTATTTAATTCTGTGAATTCATATCAGGAACAGTGAAACACTTGCAAACGTCACCATTCTTAAGCTAATTATTTGCACTTTAAAATAAGTAACTTCCTGGTTTTAAAAATATTACTTGTATTAAAAAAGAAGATGCAAAAAAAAAAAGTGTAAAGAAGAAACTTTAACAAAAGAGCCTATAATCCCATCAATCCAGAAAGAATTGTATGACATTTAAGCTAACTTAGAGTTTCCCTAAATGGTTTTCCAAATTCAGACAGGGTCCAACTGGCCTCCTGCAGATAGAAATATACTCTATATGTAAATGAGAAAACTTCTGAATATGGTCTGAAAATATAGATATGTGTTATACACACACAATTACCTTATCACAGGGGTTTCTTGCAGACTATTTTTTTCTTTTTGAGGGAGAGGGGTGTTTGTATAGGAAATCAGAATGGAAAGCATCGGCAGTAAAAATAAGAGTTATATTGTCTTCTGATTGTGATTTGAGTGCCAAGTATAATTTTCTAAGTTATTCTTAGAGTAATCAAAATGTTTGGAATTTTTGTCAAAAGCAGATCCACACATTCTAGAATCAAATAACACCAAAAACAATGTTAGTTTTTGAGTGCTTAGTATATGTTAGTTCTCTACGTTTGTTATTTCCTTTTTCCTTCTAAATAACACTCTTGAGATGGTTATTATTATTACCTTTGTCTTAAAGGAAATAGAGCTTTGGGAGGTTGAAACACCTGTCAAAGTCCTATCATTGGTTAATATTGGAGTTGGGATTTGATCCATCACTAGCCTTTTTCTGGCAGGTGCTCTGCTACAGAGAGCATCCAAGGTTCTAAGATCCTGCAGGGGTGTCATTGTTGAACTTTGTGTGACACTTTTATAACAAAGAATATGGGGCTGATGCATGATATTCCTTATCAATCTTAGTATGGAAGGACTTCTGCTTCTGTGCCTAATACATCAATTAAATACATTTAATCGTAACCATAGACCTAAAATTTGGTATTCCTGTAAAATATGTTTTGATGCCTCTTTTTAATAATAGTAGGAGAATCATATTTCTATAGCCTAAGACACAGGCTGTGGTAGTGAAAATAATAGTGAATATGCCGTTTCCCAAACCTAGTTTTAACTAATTCCTAGCAGTGCAATGAGATATGGGCGCACATGTTTATCAACTTTCATGGAGGTTAGATCAAACGTATAGATGTACCTCTTAGAAACCCAAAAGTCGATTTTCAGGCGTGGTGTCGTCTAAGCCAGAAGTCAAACCAGTTGACCAAAACTTGCAGAATCACTTGGTTTAGCATTTAACATGGAACCATTTGGTGTTAAACCAAAAAAAAAAAAAAAAAAAGGAAGGAAGGATGAAAGAAAGAAATAAAAGAACAGAAATTAGTTGAGTTACTTGAACACACTTGAAAATCCAGGCGATTTCATTTAAATATCTGTATGTCCAGGTTCTCTTGGAAAGCAGAATATCAAGCAACATAGAAACCCACAATCCACTTGGCAGAAATAGGCTTGGAAAGAGGCCAGCCCCCTAGACTGGGCATATGATCTCTATTTTGCCACATCTTCTCTATCATTTCCTTTTATCTCCCAGGCCCTAAGACTAAGTGTGGAATGTCATGTATTGCTATGTGTGTGTGTTTGTGTGTGTGTGTGCGTGCATGTGTAACACCTCTCTTTTCATTGCACACCTCATGATTTGAGGCCTAAATCCTCAAGTAAATTCATAATGAAGAAGGAAGGAGCTATTTCACTGTCTCAGAGTTCCTACTTTCTCCTTTCCTTGGAATTATTAATTCCCATTATTATTCAGAGAGGTGATTAGTCTTTTTTTCTGCCCACCACCAACCCAGACCTGCTGGAATAAGAATTACAAATGTTGCTTTCAGGACTACTTCTAGGCTTCATAAGAGAAGCACTGTCCTTTCTAATAAAAATCCTCATTCAAAATACAATTTTTTTTCCTAATTGATCTGATCTGTGTTACAAACCCACATCTCACTGGAGCATAGGGAGTACTCTATTTTTAATCTAATCCATTGAGTTTAATCTGATGCAATGGTTTAAATATGTGAATGTTCGCACTTTCAGAATTAAAATTCTTTCCACCTCTCTCCTCTAAGGGGTGGCCTTTGGGCAGGTAAGTGAGGGATATGGACGGAAAAGATCTGCACTTTTTATTCTAGCTCTTCTGATCTCGTCATCAGTTTTCCTTGTCTTCCTGCTCCTCTAGGTTTTGGTCCCACTAAGTACCTTCCCAGTTTAGGTTTCCAGATGGTGTTGTGCTTGAACCAGCTTGTACCAGCTTATGAGAGCCGATTGTGTACATCTCTTCCCAACTCCATGTTTTGTCATTTTGGTTTATCACTTTGGTAGCTTTCATGGGCCATAGTAGGAGTATTTATACCCTGGAAATTGGAAAATGTTACAAGTCAGAGCTGTTTCTCTCAGAGAGCTGGTTGTTAAATACTTACCAACATACCGCTATCTCCAGATGAGTCCCCCTTCCATCTTGTATGGTCCCTTCCCACCTTGACTGGGTTGTGTAACTTGGTTACACGGACTGGTTGTATAACTTGGTTCATGCAGTTTAACAATAGCAAGTGTGATGCTAGCAAATTCTTAATAAGCCCTGCACCATGGGGCTAGTCCTCTTGATAAACTTCTTTTTAGAATCTTGTGAGCACCATGAAGTGAAAAAGTCCAAATTGTATGGAGAAGCCACTTGGAAGAGAACTGAGGAACAAGCTGGGCTAGAATGAGCCTCAGACACATATGACCCCATTCAGTAATCCCAGCCGACCCCCATCTATTTAGGCCACTTCTGCAGAGGTCCTAGACACCATACATTAGAGATGAGATGTCCCCAGGGCACACTTCCTGAATTCCTAACCCACAGAAATTGTGAGCAAATAAGCCATTAAGTTTTGGTGTGGTTTCTTATATAGCAATACAGCCCTTGAAATAGTTATTCTCTTCTAGTTTCTCAGCTTGTTGTCTTGTATCTCTTCCTAGCTGATTCAATCTCGACACCTATTTTACTCATACTATCATACATAATGTCTCTGAGAGTCTTCCATGACTTTCATTCGGTAGCCTTTGTAGGCAGTTTACCCCATTTCTCCTTATCTGGCTTACTGACACTCAGTTTTGGTGTCAGCCCATGTTCAACAGAACCAAAAGCATCTCAGAGAAGCCAACCTCTGAGATTTTGAGATCTGATCACTCTTACCTCCAGGTTTCCTTGGTTGCCTACATCCAGGTTGATGTGGGACAGACTATCAGGTAACCTCATTCTAAGATCCCCAAAGTGATTTGGGTCAAAGTTTCCTGTCTGTACTTCCCTTAACTTTCCCAAGGCACTATTTAATTTCTGGGCTGAGGTTTGAAGAATACCATTTAATGACAAAATGTGTGGGAAAAGATTAGGAAAGCTATTCTTTTCCAAATTAAAATGTTATCACAGTACCTTCCCCCCTTTTTAAGAATCTAACTGAGGCTGATCACCTAAATTGTCAGGCTAGTTATACTAAGGGGTGTGTTCTACAGTATCTTGCATTTGACATGTAGCTGATCTTCTGCTGACTTGATGAATAACTTAGTAACCAGACATTTGGATCCATTAACTCACTTTGATGTTAAGAAGAAGATTTTAACTAATTCCATGGATAAAAATCAGTTTAGACATGGATTTTATGGTGCTATATTAAATGTAACATTATGGATTTAAAATATTGGACATAATTCCTTTGTTCTGAATATTCAAATATAACCAATCTTTTCCCATTCTTTGGGTTCATAATTTGTAAGTATACTAAGAAGAGAAAAGTTTGAAAAGAAATACAAGGAAGTCAATTTTTAACAAAACTTGAGAGTCTTAGAAACCTTTGAAACAATTTTTTAAAAAAATTTTAGCCTTTTAGGTGGAGTTTTAGTGATATCTCACTGTGGTTTTCATAATAAAGTGCGTATTTTCATATGTTTACTGGCAATTTAGATATCCTTCTTTGTGAAGTTTCTATTTACATCTTTGGCTCATTTTTTTCTACTTAACTGCCTTTTTGAACTGATTTATAAAATTCTTTATACATTTTAGATGAGTCTTTTGTGAGACAGATGCACGCAAATATTTTCTCTCCATCTGCAGCCTACCTTTTTCCTTCCTTAATGGTACCTGGTGATGAAATTGAACTACATTAATCTTAATAAAATCTGATGTATCAATTTTTATAATTTGCAGATCTTTGCTCTCTTCAGAAAATCCTTGCCTATTCCAAAGACACAAAGATATTCTCCTATGGTTTCTTCTAAAATTATTTTATTTCTTGACCTTTCACATTTAAATCTGCAGTCCATCTGGAGTAGCCTTTGTTTGTGGAATGAAGTAAGGATGAAAACACATTTTTTTTTTTCAACAAGAATATCCAGGTCATGCAGTACCATTTATTGGAAAAGACCATACTTATCCCACTTCATCTCAGTGTCCCCTTTGTCATAAATCAGTTGATGGTAGAAGTAAGGTTTTCTGGATTCTGTTCTTTTCCAGAGCCCATTTATATACCCTTAAGCTGATACCACATTGTCATAATTACTATAACTATATAATGGGTCTTGATAGTGTGCTTCATTATTTTTGAAATTTATGTATTTTTTAACTAACAGAGCTGAACAGTATTTCAGATATGGGCAATTGACTCTTTCCTTAATGAATTGCTTATTTATTTATTTTAAAAATTTTCTATTATGGTATTTATATTTCTTACTAGTTTGTAAAAGCTTTTGATTTAATAACCATATTATTCTTTTGGTTACCAAATATGTTATAAATTATGCACAGTTTGTGGTTTTTCTTTTATTGTGGCTTATTGCATTTTTGACATATGATGGTCTCCAATTTTTTTTTTTTAATTAATTTATTTATTTTTGGCTCTGTTGGGTCTTCGTTTCTGTGCAAGGGCTTTCTCCAGTTGTGGCGAGCGGGGGCCACTCTTCATCGTGGTGCGCGGGCCTCTCACTGTCGCGGCCTCTCCAATTGCGGGGCACAGGCTCCAGACGCGCAGGCTCAGTAGTTGTGGCTCACGGGCCTAGCCGCTCCGTGGCATGTGGGATCTTCCCGGACCGGGGCACGAACCCGTGTCCCCTGCATTGGCAGGCGGATTCCTAACCACTGCGCCACCAGGGAAGCCCTCCATTTTTTATGTTGTAAGATCAATATATATTTTCCTTTTTTCTTGTGTGTAGAAATATATTTTATATTTGGAAAAGCCTTTTCTCCTATGAAATAAGGTAACACATCTTGTCTAGTTTTTATGGCTTTTTTGTTAACATTTAACTTTTAATCTATCTGGAAATTGTTTTAATATACCATGTAAGGTGGAGAGAGAAATTCAGTATCTTTTTTCAAATAAGGAAATATTTAATCTCATAGTTATTAATAAATAATAATTTCCTTCACTTATCGTTTAACCAAACTTAGATGCCAAATTCAGAAATATACATCTGTGTGTTTTAAGTTTTCAATAAGAAATTTAATATACTTTTTAAGAGAAGAAGGAAAATGTCTCATTAAAGAGTAAAGGTGGAAAAGACCTTCAAGATGGCAGAGGAGTAAGGCGCGGAGATCACCTTCTTCCCCACAAATACATCAGAAATACATCTACATGTGGAAGAGCACCTACAGAACACCTACTGGACGCTGACAGAAGACCTCAGACTTCCCAAAAGGCAAGAAACTCCCCACATACCTGGGCAGGGCAAAAGAAAAAAGAAAAAACAGAGACAAAAGAATAGGGACGGGACCTGCACCTCTGGGAGGAAGCTGTGAAGGAGGAAAGGTTTCCACACGCTAGGAAGCCCCTTCGCGGGCAGAGACTGCGGGTGGCAGAGGGGGGGAAGCTTCGGAGCCACGGAGGAGGGCGCAGCAACAGGAGTGCGGAGGGCAAAGCGGAGAGATTCCCGCACAGAGGATCGGTGCCGACCAGCACTCACCAGCCCGAGAGGCTTGTCTGCTCACCCGCCGGGACGGGTGGGGGCTGGGAGCTGACCTCGGGCTTCAGAGGTCCAATCCCAGGGAAAGGACTGGGGTTGGCTGTGTGAACACAGCCTGAAGGGGGCTAGTGCGCCACAGCTAGCTGGGAGGGAGTCTGGGAAAAAGTCTGGAACTGCCTAAGAGGCAAGAGACCATTATTTCGGGGTGTGTGAGGAGAGGGGATTCAGAGCATCATGTAAACGAGCTCCAGAGACAGGCGCGAGCCGCTGCTATCAGCACAGACGCCAGGGACGGGCATGAAACTCTAAGTCTGCTGCTGCCGCCACCAAGAAGCCTGTGTGCAAGCACAGGTCACTCTCCACACCTCCCCTCCTGGGAGCCTGTGCAGCCCGCCACTGCCAAGGTCCCGTGATCCAGGGACAACTTCCCGGGAGAACACACAGCGCACCTCAGGCTGGTGCAACGTCATGCTGGCCTCTGCCGTCGCAGGCTCGCCCCGCATCCGTATCCCTCCTTCCCGCTGGCCTGAGTGAGCCAGAGCCCCCAAATCAGCTGCTCCTTTAACCCCATCCTGTCTGGGCGAGAACAGATGCCCTCAGGTGACCTACATGCAGAGGTGGGGCCAAAGCCAAAGCTGAACCCCAGGAGATGTGTGAACAAAGAACAGAAAGGGAAATCTCTCCCAGCAGCCTCAGGAGCAGCAGATTAAATCTCCACAATCAACTTGATGTACCCTGCATCTGTGGAATACCTGAATAGACAACGAATCATCCCAAAATTAAGGTGGTGGACTTTGGGAGCAACTGTAGATTTGGGGTTTGCTTTCTGCATCTAATTTGATTCTGGTTTTATGTTTATCTTAGTTAAGTATTTAGAGTTTATTATCATTAGTGGATTTGTTTATTGATTTGGTTGCTCTTTTCCTTCTTTTATTTTATATATACATATATATATATTTTTCCCTTTTCTCTTTTTGTGAGTGTGTATGTGTATGCTTCCTTGTGTGATTCTCTCTGTATAGCTTTGCTTTTACCGTTTGTCCTAGGGTTCTGTCTGTCCGTTTTTTTGGGTTTTTGTTTATTTATTTTTTTTAGTATAGTTTTTAGCACTTGTTATCATTGGTGGATCTGTTTATTGGTTTGGTTGCTCTCATCTTTCTTTTTTTTTTTTTTAATGACTTTTAAATTTTTTTATTTTTAATGATTTTTTTTTTTTATTTTACTAACTTTTATTATTTTTTTCTTTATTTATTTTATTTTTCCTAACTTTTCTTCTGAGCCGTGTGGCGGACAGGGTCTTGGTGCTCCCACCGGGTGTCAGGCCTGTGCCTCTGAGGTGGGAGAGCTGAGTTCAGGACACTGGTCCAACAGAGATCTCCCGTCTCCATGTAATATCAAATGGGAAGAGCTCTCCCAGAGATCTCCATCTCAATGCTAAGACACAGCTCCACTCAACGACCAGCAAGCTACTGTGTTGGACTCCCTATGCCAAACAACTAGCAAGACAGGAACACAACCCCACCCACTAGCAGAGAGGTTGCCTAGAATCATAATAAGTTCACAGACACCCCAAAACACACCACTGGACGCGGTCCTGCCCACCAGAAAGACAAGATCCAGCCTCATCCACCTTAACACAGGCACCAGTCCCCACCACCAGGAAGCCTACACAACGCACTGAACCAACCTTACCTACTGAGAGCAGACACCAAAAACAACGGGAACTACGAACCTGCAGCCTGCAAAAAGGAGACCCCAAGCACAGTAAGTGAACCAAAATGAGAAGGCAGAGAAACACACAGCAGATGAAGGAGCAAGGTAAAAACCCACCAGACCAAACAAATGAAGAGGAAATAGGCAGTCTACCTGAAAAAGAATTAAGAGTAATGATAATAAAGATGGTGCAAAATCTTGGAAATAAAATGGAGAAAATACAGAAACGTTTAACAAGGACCAAGAAGAACTAAAGAGCAAACAAACAATGATGAACAACACAATAAATGAAATTAAAAATTCTCTAGAAAGAATCCATAGCAGAATAACTGAGGCAGAAGAACAGATAAGTGACTTGGAAGATAAATTAGTGGAAATAACTACCGCAGAGCAGAATAAAGAAAAAAGGATGAAAAGAATTGAGGACAGTCTCAGAGACCTCTGGGACAACATTAAACGCACCAACATTCAAATTATAGGAGTCGCAAAAGAAGAAGAGAAAAAGAAAGGGACTGAGAAAATATTTGAAGAGATTATAGTTGAAAACTTCCCTAATGTGGAAAAGGAAATAGTCAATCAAGTCCAGGAAGCACAGAGAGTCCCATACAGGAAATATCCAATGAGAAACACACCAAGACACATATTAATCAAACTATCAAAAATTAAATAAAAGAAAAAATATTAAAAGCAGCAAGGGAAAAACAACAAATAACATACAAGGGGATCCCCATAAGGTTAACAGCTGATCTTTCAGCAGAAACTCTGCAAGTCAGACGGGAGCGGCAGGACATATTTAAAGTGATGAAAGGGAAAAACCTACAACCAAGATTACTCTACCCAGCAGTGATCTCATTCAGATTTGACGGAGAAATTAAGACCTTTACAGACAAGCAAAAGCTAAGAGAATTCAGCAACACCAAACCAGCTCTACAACAAATGCTAAAGGAACCTCTCTAGGTAGGAAACACAAGAGAAGGAAAAGACCTACAATAGCAAACCCAAAACAATTAAGAAAATGGTAATAGGAACATACATATTGATAACTACCTTAAATGTAATGGATTAAATGCTCCAACCAAAAGACATAGACTGGCTGAATGGATACAAAAACAAGACCCGTATATATGCTGTCTACAAGAGACTGACTACAGACCTAGGGATACATACAGACTGAAAGTGAGGGGATGGAGAAAGATATTCAATGCAAATGGAAATCAAAAGAAAGCTGGAGTAGCAATTCTAATATCAGACAAAATAGACTTTCAAATAAAGACTATTACAAGAGACAAAGAAGGACACTACATAATGATCAAGGGATCAATCCAAGAAGAAGATAAAACAACTGTAAATCTTTATGCACCCACATAGGAGCATCTCAATACATAAGGCAAGTGCTAACAGCCATAAAAGTGGAAATCAACAGTAACACAATCATAGTAGGGGGCTTTAACACCCCACTTTCACCAGTGGACAGATCATCCAAAATGAAAATAAATAAGGAAACACAAGTTTTAAATGATACATTAAACAAGATGGACTTTATTGCTATTTATAGGACATTCCATCCAAAAACAACAGAATACACTTTCTTCTCAAGTGCTCATGGAACATTCTCCAGGATAGATCATATCTTGGGTCACAATTCAAGCATTGGTAAATTTAAGAAAATTGAAATCGTATCAAGTATCTTTTCCGACCACAGTGCTTTGAGACTAGATATCAATTACAGGAAATAATCTGTAAAAAATACAAACACATGGAGGTTAAACAATACACTACTAAATAACCGAGAGATCACTGAAGAAATCAAAGAGGAAATAAAAAAATACCTAGACAAAAATGACAATGAAAACACGACGACCCAAAACCCATGGGATGCAGGAAAAGCAGTTCTAAGAGGGAACTTTATAGCAATACAATCCTACCTCAAGAAAGAAGAAACATCTCAAATAACCTAACCTTACACCTAAAGCAATTAGAGAAAGCAGAACAAAAAAACCCCAAAGTTAACTGGAGGAAAGATATCATAAAGATCAGATCAGAAATAAATGAAAATGAAATGAAGGAAACAATAGATCAATGAAACTAAAAGCTGGTTCGTTGAGAAGATAAACAAAATTCATAAACAAGTAGCGAGACTCATCAAGAAAAAAAAGGAGAAGCCTCAAATCAACAGAATTAGAAATGAAAAAGGAGAAGTAACAACGGACACTGCAGAAATACAAAGATCCATGAGACATTACTACAAGCAACTATATGCCAATAAAATGGACAACCTGGAAGAAATGGACAAATTCTTAGAAAAGCACAGCCTTCCGAGACTGAACCAGTAAGAAATAGAAAATATAAACAGACCAATCACAAGCACTGAAATTGAGACTGTGACTAAAAATCTTCCAACAAACAAAAGCCCAGGACCAGATGGCTTCACAGGCGAATTCTATCAAACATTCAGAGAGGAGCTAACACCTATCATTCTAAAACTCTTCCAAAATATAGCAGAGGCAGGAACACTCCCAAATTCATTCTACAAGGCCACAATCAACCTGATACCAAAACCAGACAAAGATGTCACAAAAAAAGAAAACTACAGGCCAATATCACTGATGAACATAGATACAAAAATCCTCAACAAAATACTAGCAAACGAATCCAACAGCACGTTAAAAGGATGATACACCATGATCAAGTGGGGTTTTTCCCGGAATGCAAGGATTCTTCAGTATACGCAAATCAGTCAATGTGATTAACCATATTAACAAATTGAAGGAGAAAAACCATATGATCATCTCAATAGATGCAGAAAAAGCTTTCAACAAAATTCAACACCCATTTATGGTAATAACCCTCCAGAAAGTAGGCATAGAGGGAACTTACCTCAAAATAATAAAGATTGTATATGACAAACCCACAGCGAACAGCATTCTCGATGGTTAAAAACTGAAACCATTTCCTCTACGATCAGGAACAAGACAAGGTTGTCCACTCTCACCACTGTTATTCAACATAGTTTTGGAAGTTTTAGCCACAGCAATCAGAGAAAAAAAAGAAATAAAAGGAATACAAATCAGAAAAGGAAAAGTAAAGCTGTCACTGTTTGTAGATGAAATGATACTATACCTAGAGAATCCTAAAGACTCTACCAGAAAACTACTAGAGCTAATCAATGAATTTGGTAAAGTAGCTGGATACAAAGTTAATGCACAGAAATCTCTTGCATTCCTATACACTAATGATGAAAAATCTGAAAGAGAAATTAAGGAAACACTCCCATTTACCTTTGCAACAAAAGGAATAAAATACCTAGGAATAAACATACCTAAGGAGACAAAAGACCTGTATGCAGAAAACCATAAGACACTGATGTAACAGATGGAGAGATATACCATGTTCTTTGATTGGAAGAATCAACATTGTGAAAATGACTATACTACCCTAAGCAATCTACAGATTTAATGCAATCCCTATCAAATGGCATTTTTCACAGAACTAGGACCAAAATTTCACACTTTGTATGGGAACAAAAAGACCCTGAATAGCCAAAGCAATCTTGAGAAGAAAAAATGGAGCTGGAGTAATCAGTCTCCTGGACTTCAGACTATACTACAAAGCTACAGTAATCAAGACAGTATGGTACTGGCACAAAAACATAAATATAGATCAATGGAACAGGATAGAAAGCCCAGAGATAAACCCACGCACATATGGTCACCTTATCTTTGATAAAGGAAGCAAGCATATACAGTGGAGAAAAGACAGCCTCTTCAACAAGTGGTGCGGGCAAACTGGACAGCTACATGTAAAAGAATGAAATTAGAACACTCCCTAACACCATACACAAAAATAAACTCAAAATGGATTAAAGACCTAAATGTAAGGCCAGACACTATAAAACTCTTAGAGGAAAACATAGGGGGAACACTCTATGACATAAATCACAGCAAGATCCTTTTTGACTCACCTCCTAGAGAAATGGAAATAAAAACAAAAATAAACAAATGGGACCTAATGAATCTTACAAGCTTTTGCACAGTAAAGGAAAACATAAACAAGACAAAAAGACAGCCCTCAGAATGGGAGAAAATATTTGCAAATGAAGCAAGTGACAAAGGATTAATCTCCAAAATATACAAGCAGCTCATGCAGCTCAATATTCAGAAAACAAACAACCCAATCCAAAAATGGGCAGAAGACCTAAATAGACATTTCTCCGAAGAAGATATACAGATTTCCAAGAAACATGTGGAAGGATGCTCAATATCACTAATCATTAGAGAAATGCAAATCCAAACTACAGTGAGGTTTCACTTCACACCAGTTAGAATGGCCATCATCAAAAATTCTGTAAACAATAAATGTTGGAGGGGGTGTGGAGAAAAGGGAACTCTCTTGCACTGTGGTGGGAATGTAAATTGATACAGTCACTGTGGAGAACAGTATGGAGGTTCCTTAAAAAACTAAAAATAGGACTACCATACGACCCAGCAATCCCTCTACTGGGCATATACCCTGAGAAGACCATAATTCAAAAAGAGTCGTGTACCACAATGTTCATTGCAGCACTATTTACAATAGCCAGGACATGGAAGCAACCTAAATGTCCATCGACAGATGAATGGATACTGAAGATGTGGGACATATATACAATGGAATATTACCCAGCCATAAAAAGAAACGGAATTGAGTTATTTTTAGCAAGGTGGAAGGACCTACTGTGTGTCATGCAGAGTGAAGTAAGTCAGAAAGAGAAAAACAAGTACCATATGCTAACACATATATATGGAATGTGAAAAAAGAAAAATTGTTCTGAAGAACCTAGGGGCAGGACAGGAATAAAGACGCAGAAGTTGAGAATGGACTTGAGGACACAGGGAGGGGGAAGGGTAAGCGGGAATGAAGTGAGAGAGTGGCATGGATATATATACACTAGCAAATGTAAAATAGATAGCTAGTAGGAAGCAGCCGCATAGCACAGGGAGATCAGCTTGATGCTTTGTGACCACCTAGAGGGGTGAGATAAGGGGGATGGGAGGGAGATTGAAGAGGGAGGAGATATGGGGATATATGTATATGTATAACTGATTCACTTTTTTATAAAGCAGGAACTAACACAGCATTGTAAAGCAATTATACTCCAATAAAGATGTTAAAAAAAATAAGAGTATAGGTGAAAAAAAAAGTAGTTTTGGGAGAGTAGACAAAAGACCGTGTGTCCAAGGTCATGAATACTGTAATAGCAGAGAGCAGAAGCAGCTTCTTAAAAGCCTGGATAGGAACCAAACAACTAGAGAAGTATTTCTTAAACCTTCAAGTGCATATGCATCTTTTGGGGACACGGTTAAATGTAGATTCTGATTCAGTAGCTGTTTAGAGGGGCCGACGTTTCTGCATCTCGAACATGTCCCAGGTGAGAAGGAATCTGTAGACTGACTTTTTGTTTTTTTTAACATCTTTATTGGAGTATAATTGCTTTACAGTGGTGTGTTAGTTTCTGCTGTATAACAAAGTGAATCAGCTATACGTATACATATATCCCCATATCCCGTCCCTCATGTGTCTCTCTCCCACCCTCCCTATCCCACCCCTCTAGGTGGACACAAAGCACCCAGCTGATCTCCCTGTGCTATGCGGCTGCTTCCCACTAGCTATTTATTTTACATTTGGTTGTGTATATATGTCAATGTCACTCTCTCACTTCGTCCCAGCTTACCCTTCCCTCTCCCCGTGTCCTCAAGTCCATTCTCTACATCTGCGTCTCTATTTCTGTGTAGACTGACTTTTGAGTTGTATGGGAGACTACATATCTGGGCCTTCCTGCTTTCTCCCACTTCCTTCTGTTCTTTGGTGAGATCTGTTTCTGGAACCTGGCTTATGCTCATGAATTCAATTCATTACATCCTCCTGGTAGACTTTCCCTGTTTGCTTGTAATTACTCTGCATTTGCCCTCATCTTATTTGCTTTGCCCATAAATGATAGACACTTGTGTCTTTCCTGACCCAAGTGAAACTATTTTGTCCTCCTGAGCAGGTTTTGTACCATACCCTAGCCCTTTCACCTGCTCCATTCCATGTTGCCCGTAGTTTTCAATGAAACCAGACATCACTTTCTTATTGTTTCCAATAACATGGCGTTGCACTTAGTGGAAAGTCTGACATCTAATTCTGCATTTTTTTAAAAAGTTACGTTTTTTTTTCCCTTTCAGTGAAAACCTGTATATTATGTTGAATTAGAGAATGCCAAGTTTCTTGGAAAATTTTTAAAAAGTTAGATGCTCTCATAGAAATAAACAACATCACTGTTTCTTTAGAAACTAGCTTCCTAGCCTTCATAATATAGTTAAGGTTGTTACTGTACAAGCTTTTCCTAACAGTTTAGTAATCTGTCAGTAAAACTTGCTTAAAAAAATTCATTGTGCTAATATGCTGTTTAGCAAAGAAATATGGATTTCATTGCATTTAAATAAGAAGGTCTTTTGAAATTAATAGAGGTATTGATATGCATCATCAACTCTTTTGACATTTGTGTTTTGTTCTTTATTGAAGAACAAAATGAAAATAATAACTGTCTGATATTTTAACTCACTAGTAATTATTGTTTTTATTTTTTACTTTTTGCATGAAACAGAGAACTAGTTTTGGCACCAAATTGCTTTCTCAGAGAGAATATTTGACTGTTAAATAATTCAGGCTAGATACCCAGCCATTTAGCCAAAAATAAAATATCTGGTTCAATCTGGTAACCTTCGTTTCAACTTGGGCAAGGATAGATTTTGTTTAGGAGACCCAGTGAGGGAGTGGCTGAATAGAATAAACCAGGTATTTTTTTCCTGATTCCGATCACTACCTCTGATTGGAATTGGAGTTGAGACCTGAAGAATGAAATGCCACCAGCCTTCTGATATGAGTTGGAAGATGCAGGGTAATCACTGTTAGGACCAGTTAAAAAGTAACTAATGAAAGGACATGGCAATTGTCCCAGTTAGTCTCTTCTGAATCATTTCATGAACATGATGAATTACATAGATATTGAATACATAAGCAAGGTTGAATGAATGGGCTTTTTTTTTTTTTGACTATGAAGTCCTCCCTGAGCTAGAGTCAGAAGTCCAGCTGAATGCATCCTTTGGGTAGTGTTGGAGTTGCTGATAATGGTTTCATATTAAATGCAAGTCTGCCACTGCTGTCGTCCAGCCCACTTCCTCAGCAGAAGTTCTGCTGGGTAGTCAATTCCTCCTTTATGAGTAAGCCAGCTACATAACTTTGTGGGGCCCAGTGCAAAATGAAATCACAGGGCTCCTCCTTTAAAAATCATTAAGGAGCTTCCGTGGTGGCGCAGTGGTTGAGAATCTGCCTGCCAATGCAGGGGACACGGGTTCGAGCCCTGGTCTGGGAGGATCCCACGTGCCACAGAGCGGCTGGGCCCGTGAGCCACAATTGCTGAGCCTGCGCGTCTGGAGCCTGTGCTCCACAGCAAGAGACCGTGATGGTGAGAGGCCCACACACCGCGATGAAGAGCGGCCCCCGCTTGCCACAACTAGAGAAAGCCCTCGCACAGAAACGAAGACCCAACACAGCCATAAATTAAATAAATAAATAAATAAAAATTTAAAAATCATTAAGAATCACAAGACAGTGATAGCAGAGCATTAAACCATTAAACCACTAATTATTAGAGAAATGCAAATCAAAACTACAATGAGGTTCCACCTCACACTGGTCAGAATGGCCATGATTAACATGTCTATGATTAACACGTCTACAATTAACAAATGCTGGAGAGGGTGTGGAGAAAAGGGAACCCTCCTACACTGTTGGTGGGAATGTAAGTTGGTACAAGCGTTATGGAGAACAGAATGGAGGTTCCTCAGAAAACTAAAAATAGAATTACCATATGATTCAGCAATCCCACTTCTGGGAATATGCCCGGACAAAACTATAATTCAAAAAGATACATGCACCCCTATGTTCATAGCCGCACTGTTCACAATAGCCAAAACATGGAAACAACCTAAATGTCCATCGACAGATGAATGGATAAAGAAGATGTGGTACATATATATATAATGGAATACTACTCAGCCATAAAAAAGAATGAAATAATGCTATTTGCAGCAACTTGGAGGCAACTAGAAATTATCAGAGTAAGTGGAGTGTGACAAAGAGAAAGACAAATACCATATGATATCACTTATACGTGGAATCTAAAATATGGCACAAATGAACCCATTTACAAAACCGAAACTGACTCAACCACATAGACTTGTGGTTGCCGAGGGGGAGGGGGGAGGGAGAGGGTTGGATTGGGAGTTTGGGGTTGGTAGATGCAAACTATTACATTTAGAATGGATAAACAACAAGGTTCTAATGTATAGCACAGGGAACTATATTCAATGTCTTATGATAAACCATAGTGGAAAAGAATATAAAAAATATATATACATGTGTATAACTGAGTCACTTTGCGGTACAGCAGAGGTGGGCACAACATTGTAAATCAACTATACTTCAATAAAAAAAAATTTTTGCCTAAAAAAACCAAAACAAAATAAAACAAGACAGTGATAACAGAGCATTAAACCATGTGTGGGGCTCTTCTGACCAGGGCACGGGTTGCAAGTCCATGAAGCCATCAGTCCTATTATGGATCCTGTTTTTAGTATAAACTATATGAAACTGATTTAAATTTTCTAATAATCAGCAAAGGAGCCTCAAGATGGATGGCTTAGTTTATACAGCTTTTTTGTTTTGTTTTGGTTGAGATTTGATAATTCCTGGTTTCTCTAATGGGACTGGAGATGACTTTTCTCAAGACTGTACTTGAATCTCTAATTAGGCACTTCTCTTGAAGCAAACACTTTCCAAAAGATTGCAAAACTTCAAGCCTTTTTGGTTCTATCTGTGAGGATATTTTGGCCTTTTCATAACACTTTTTACATAAATTTTTGCATTTTTCTGGGTCCTGAGATACTCTGGGGGCTCTGAGATAGCTTGACCTTGGGAATCTCATAAATACACACTGATTAGAAAAGATTTCCAGTAATTCTTCTCTTCCTACTTTCAAAAAGAATTCCTCCTCTTTGACATAGAGACTAAAGTTTCTCCAGTCTTTTTCTGAAATACACACGTTGAGCTCAGTGCGATATTTGCTTCTAACTGGTACCATTCAGTGTTACATGGCAGTACCCCTCCAATTATTACTGTACATTAATTTTGATTAGACAGGAGGTTGCTCTGTGAGTCTTGACTTTCTGCCAGTGCAATCAAATGTGAGCTGTGAGAATGGTAAACAAATGTTACTTTCAAAACCCTAGTGAGGAATGTATTACTTATAACTTATTTTAAAAGTGAGTTGTTTCAGTTAAGTGATTACAAATGTCTTTAGTGGATATAGGTTCTGAAATGGGCATCTAGTTAAGATTCTGCTCCTTCCTGGTCCATGAACAATGCAATTTCAAAATTTCATCTTTCGACAGCTCCATTGTTATGAACTGAATTATGTTTCCCTCAAAATTCCTATGTTGAAGCCTAACCCTCAGTGTGACTGTATTTGGAGACAGGGCCTTTAAGGAGGTAATTAAGGTAAATGAGGTCATGAGGCTGAGACCCTAATTCAGTAGCCCACAGGACCAGTGTCCTTATAAGAAGAGGAAAATAGACCAGAGATCGCTGTCTCTCCTCAGGCACACCCAGAGGAAAAGGCAAGTGAGTACACAGTGAGAAGGCAACTGTCCTCAAGCCAGGAGGAGAGCCCTCACCAGAAACCAACCCTGAGGGCACCTTGATCTTGAACTTCTCCCCTCTAGAACTGTGAAAAAATTAATTTATATTGTTTAAGCCACCTAGTCTGTGGAATTTCGTTGTGGCAGTCCTAGCAGATGAGTACTCATTTTCCACATTTTATTAATTTTACAATGATTCTTCTTTTTAGAATCAACTGTTATAAAAACTTAGGTGCAAGAGGGCAAATGCAAGTGGAAAAAAAAAAAGACTGAGTGTATTGGTTTGTTCTAAGATTCGGCTTGCACTAATGTACAGCATGCTGGATTGAGGATTGCCACCCCACCATGTATACTGAGTTAGCTGTGATTTATAGTCAGGATGTATATAGTATAGTCAGGCTGAATTCCCCTAATATTTACTAACACCATTCTTTAACTGATTTTCAAACTGGAATAATAGTTTTTTTTACTTATTTGTTCATATAACCAGCTGTCCTCTCAAGAGGAAACATACCTGAATACACTTAAAGCCCTTTTAAAACCAGAAGTATATTCTGTTTGTTTTAGTATCTGCAATACTTTGTCTAACACCTGGCATACAGGAGCTTTCTAATATATATTTGAATAATGAAGTGAGTAAATGAATAAATGATTCTCCAATTAAATCTTCTGGAGACATTTCAATGTTACCTCTTTGAAACAGATTGCAACAGTGCAATGAGGTATGTTGAGTTTCAATAATTTGGTGAAACCACTGTGACATACATTATAGCTCTTGCTATGGATCCTACTATACTCAATGCCTATGCTGAAACAGCCATGACTATAAAAGCCCTGAAAATTAGCTTTCCAAAAACTGGGTAATTTATATATTTCATTCATGTTCAAATAATACATTTTTGTTATTTGATTAATACCGACCTCATGTCAAACAATTCACTTTACCAAACAAAGTCCCTCTCAGTCAAGTTCCCCTGTTCCGCCCAAAAGATTTATAGGATTCTAGTGGTTCCTGACATAAATATCAGTTCTAAGGTCTTCTCTCTCTTTCTCTCTGTCTCTTGTCTTTCTGTCTCTCCCTTCATTTTACACAGAAAACTCTCAAGATGTTGTCAAAGGGAACAGTTAAGTTTCATGTAGCCAGAGCAGTATTGCTATTTAACTGCAAATTATTTTAGTACTATGGCATCAACATGAATCAGACTCCCTTTTCTTTTTATTATGTTATTGTAATGTACAGTTAAACTTTTCATTTTTTCTTTGCTCCAGTGGAATAAATGCTTAGGCTTCTGTAGGGCTTCCCTCCATACTATTAAGATGTACTCTTTTTAGTTTTATTTAAAAATGAGAGATATGGTCTTCAATCCTTGACAAGGGAGAAGTTGACTGTAGGATTGGAGGGTGTTAAATGTTTTTGTCTATCTGGAATCTCTTTCTCTGAATACTGAACGTTGCAGATGTAGAATACTTCCATCATCATTGAAAGTTTCATTGGGCAGCTCTGTTTTAGAGCTTTGATTTCCTAGAGAAGATATCCTTGAATGAATGTTATTGTAGATAATATTAATTTTCATGGTATTCCTTGCCCCTCCATTGTATGTCTCTTGATGGAGTACCCTGCATATAGTGATACTCCTTACAAGAGGATTATATATACCTTTGCTCCATAACCAGCTAGTTTGGCCATATGACTTGCTTTGCCCAGTGAACTATGAACATAAGCAATGTGTGTAACGTCTAACAGGAAACTTTAATAGCCAGTGTGTACTTCACCATGAGGTCTTTTCCTTCAGTCATTAGCCAAGCAGTGTTTGAAAATGGGGCTGCTTCTGGGTCCTTGAGTGAAGGTTACATGGAGCAGAGCTGAACACATTCATAATCCATATATAATGTGGAGGGAAAATAACCTTTTAATGTCTCAACTCACTATTTTTAGTATCATTTATTATTATACCCACTTGACTTAAGCTGACTGATAGGAATATGGACTCTTCTTTCAATACTTTAAAGATGAAACCAGGGATACCAAGTGATTTTCATCAGTGACATTCTGTGTAGGACAGGGCTGGAAGCCATTGTAACAGGAACAGACCATACAGACGATGCAGTTGACAACAGGTTCACATATTATACAAAGAACAAAAGTTTTGCGCCTGGGTGAATTGGTTAAGACATGTGACAGGACAAGAGCTGATATTTTTGGAGTTTATTCTATTATCAAGTGCCCAAAACTTAAGTGATTTTTATCCCTAGGGTGTGAATAGCCCTCAGATGAAGAGCCCTCTGTGTCAAAAGACGTGCTTTCTGCAGTCAAGTGACTCTTTTCATTTATTGTAATAGCCTCTCTGGTGTCTGCATGGGGGAGGTTTTCCTTTTATTCTAGAGTATTTTTTTCCATTTCAATACTATCTTTACACTTTGCAGTTAGATCAGTGGAGTAATAATAAATATGAGTCACAGTTAGGAGTTGAGGAGTTGGAGATAAAATAGGCAATAAGTTAACAACTTGCCCAGCCTAAGGAAGAGATGTAGGAGGAAAAGGAAGCTCAGGTTCTCAACTTGATAATTTATTTTACTATTTTACTTTTATCCTCGGATTCTTTTTTTTTTTTTTTTTTTAGCCTTCTGTAAATTTTATATTTTTAATTTTTAAATTAATTTTTATTGGAATTAGTTGATTTAAAATGTTGTGTTACTTTCAGGTGTACAGCAAAGTGAATCAGTTATACATATACATATATCCACTCTTTTTTACATTCTATTCCCATATAGGTCATTACAGAGTATTGAGTAGAGTTCCCTGTGCTATACAGTAGGTTCTTATTAGTTATCGATTTTATGTATAGTAGTGTGAATATGTCAGTTCCAATCTCACAATTTATTCCTCCCCCCCTTTCCCCCTTGGTAACCATAAGTTTGTTTTCTACATCTGTGACTCTATTTCTCTTTTGTAAATAGGTTCATTTGTACCATTTTTTTAGATTCCACATATAAGTGATATATGATATTTGTCTTTCTCTGTCTGACTTACTTCACTCAGTATGACAATCTCTAGGTCCATCCATGTCGCTGCAAACACCATTATTTTGTTCTTTTTTATGGCTGAGAAATATTTCATTGTATATATGTAACACGTCTTCTTTATCCATTCATCTGTCGATGGACATTTAGGTTGCTTCCATGTCCTGGCTATTGTAAGTAGTGTTGCAATGAACATTGGGGTGCATGTATTTTTTCAAATTATGGTTTTCTCCAGATATATGCCCAGGAGTAGGATTGCTGGGTCACATGGTAGCTCTATTTTTAGTTTTCTAAGGAACCTCAATACTGTTCTCCGTATATGCACCTAAAAACGGAGCCCCAAGTACATGAAGCAAACCCTGACAGAACTGAAGAAAGAAAAAGTGAATTCAACAATAGTAGTTGGAGATTTCAACACTACACTTTCAATAATAGAACATCTAGGCAGAAGACCAACAGGGAAATAGAAGACTTGAACAACACAATAAACAAACTAGACCTAACAGACATCTGTACAACACTCCACACAGCAACAGTAGAATACACATGCTTCTGTGTAAGAGAAGATGAAGTCAGTGGCTCATTCATTCTAATGCATATGAAACTTTATGCAGGCTAGTCCATATCCTAGGCCATAAAAGAAAAAGAAGCCTAAAGAAATTTAAAACATTGTTAAATAAAAGAATTATATAAAGTATTGTCTCTGACCACAGTGAAATTAAATAGAAATCAATAATAGGCACATTTGAGATTTGAACCCAGATGACCTAGTGAGAAAAACACTGCATATGTTATTTTCATGGTCAACAGGCCTAACTCATGGCTAGTGTTGTGCTCTGGGGCCGAACAATATTGATGGAAGAGAAATACCCACTGACATTTGAATACCTCTTCAAGTGTATATACACATATATTACAGTTTTTGATTGGTTTGACTGATAAGCTCAGATCGTCATAAGGTGTGCATTTAAGACATGGAGAAGAATTTCCTCAGTTTTGGGTTTTCACTAGTTTTAAATGGCTTCTGGCTACTTCTACTTAATGTAGATCATTAGCTGTAAGAGCTGGATGCCAGATACTCTTCTAATAGAGGCAGAAGGTACAAAACTCATTCAAGACAGCTGGTTAGAGTTAGCAAAGTTGTAAGCTAAGGGAAAGAGAGAGAGAGAGGAGAGAGAAAGAGAAATAAAGCTCTTATCATGATTAAAACAGTATTAGAGTAATCATGACTAAAGTAAATTATTTTGGATTAGGGTCGTAAATATAATGGAGTTAAACACCTTTGGAGGTGGGGATTTCCTTTTTTCCCAAAGGAAAGTAATGAGACTCAGTGACTGTCATATTGTGCAGCAGATTTGTTTTATCTACATGAGAGATAACTGAACTGGATTAATCAGTTTACAGCACTTTTCAGTACACTTTTCTCATTATCATTAATGAGAGAGCACACAGAGATTGAGGGAAGATTTGTTCGTCAGCTTGTACTTCTGGTCTTATCCTCTTGATCCTCTTAACATTACCTTGTACAGTTAAAAGAATTCAAATTAGAGGTAAAGGAAATTGAATTTCTTGAGTGACCTTTTAAATAATGAAGTGTCCCTAAGTCTTGTGGCTCAATCTTTTTAGTCTAAGAAAAATCCCATACCCTCTCTTAGCGTTCATTCATCTGTGATGTTTCCCCAGAATATCATTAGAGTAGATTTTCACTGGTTTCTCCAAACTAAAGAATCCAATTCCACCGTGTCATATTTCTTGGCACACTGAAGCCAAGTAATTAAGTAATGTCTTTCAAGTTTGTGAAGTAAACATTTCTCCTTCCTCTCCTACATTCTTGATGCTATTAAAAATTATATAAAATAAAATTTCACTTTAAGATAGAAATGGGAAATATAGCTAGTAAAGAATAATAGATCTTGAGGCAGTTTATTCATATATTTTTATTGTTTTATTTATAGCACATGGAATCTGATCCAGCTAACTTTGTCTTTTCATCATTCCCTAGATTTTCCCCCTTTTTTTCATTCCCACTCCGTAAATAATTATGATAGTTAATACTAACTGAATGGCAGTCATGTGTCTGACATTTTTTTACATATTATTTCGAATCATTTCTAGATCCTGCCATTTGTGTCGTATGGTGTCCACCCAACAGATGAAAGAGCAGTGTTTCAGAAATGTCAGCTGTATGTTGGTTCAGGAAGCAAGAACATTCTTCAGTTGCTCAAGAGTCACCTCCATGCTGGGAAATATTGGTATATATGGATAGCGAAGATAGGGTCAAATTTTGTGTGCCTTCAAGCGTCTAGTCTAGAGGAGAGGAGTTTTTTCTTCCAGGCAATAGGTCTTTCAGGTAAACAGTAATGATATCTGATTGGGGTAGGATGATAGTGATAAGATTCAAGTGATGCCTTGGAGAGTTTTGGGCTGCAACAATATGCATATTGGACTCATTTAGGACAAAAAAGAAAGCAGGGAGACCAGTTAACAGAATAAAGCCAGGAAATAGGTAATGAGAACTTAGATAAGCATGGTGGCAAAGAAAACTTAAAGATACATACAGGGAGGATATTTAGAGAGAAGATTTGGTTATAGAGGAATCAGAAAGAACTTTGAATCAAAAGATACTAAGCTAACACTAGAAAGATTATTTTATCTATTTTATCACTCAGTGATTTAATTTAATTATTTAAAAAGTTCACTGGTTCTTTGTGTTCTCTTCTTATAGATAATCTAGATCCTGCATTTGGTAATTTGTCTGTTTTCTGGTTATTGGATTTTAGTGGGGGCAGAGAAGAGTTGAATCAATATCTATTGAGATAGAATGGTCAAAGGTTCAACTGTTCTTCTTTCTTAATGATTAATTCATTCATCCAACTCTTATGTAGTGTTTCTTTTACACTCTGTATTCTAGATCAGGAACAAATAAACAATTATGAACAACTATAAATGCATGGGATAGCATAATTTATACAGAAGCATGAATTTGTGTAGAAAGAGTGGCATCTGGGGAAGTCTAACCCAGGAGTTAATGGGGAGAAATCAGGGATGCCTTCCTTCAGAAAGTGACTTTGGACACAGAATGGATGAATAGTGACTAAACATTTCAAGAGATGGGGAAAGATTAAGATGTTCAAAGTCACAGAGTTAAGGTCTTACAGGAATTTTGAACTGGCTTGAGTACTTTTGTGCAGCACGTTATGAGATATATGATGAGATACATAAAGATAGTTTTACCCCAGACTGAGGAGTTGGAGCATTATTGTGAGACTCAGGATTCCAACAAGGATAATGATAGGATCAATTCAAACTTTGAAAGATCAGCATTGTACCAGTGAAGAGCAAAGCGTGGGCAACTGCAGAATCATGGTAAGAATTTTGAGGATCTTAACTAAAGAATTGGCAATGTAGAATAGAAAATAGCAGTATCTCTAAGGTGTTACAGAGGAATAATGCACAGGACCACATAAATGATTAGATATGAGGTGAAGAAAGAGGGGGAGAGCAAGACAGTGTGGTAGACACTGGTTAGATGCTCGCCAAGCCTGTTCCTCTTCCTTTCCACATAGTTAATTGATGTTTTTAATTATCTTGCAGCAGGATGGAGCCTCATGAAAAATTCTTGCCAGTGGACTATAAACCAAAGTGATGTGTGGGTGAGGGAGTTAAAGAGGGCATGCTTTTTCCATGCTGTCTTTGATTTCCCAGTTAGTGGGCTGGATGATGTCAGGATGACCTTGGAGCCACATTTAGAAAACAGTAGACCCAACAGATCAAAGTAGCCTGCATTCCCAAATGAATGAATGGAGCAGAGACCCCATTGCTCTATATTGACTCTAATATCAATGAGAAATGGCATAGGAGGGTGCATGTGTGTGTTTGTGTGTGTGTGTGTTGAACCTTAGAATTTTGACTTGTATTATTTTTATAGCAGCATAATGTAATTCCCCTGACGAATACAGCTGTCATTCAGATTTATGGGTTGAGAATATAAGTGGTTCAATAATATCTTTCACCAAACTCTGGAAGACAGTAGGATGAGTTTTTTGGGGTGGGAGATGACTTAAGATTTTTTAAAACTTTTATTGAAGTATAGTTGATTTGCAGTGTTGTGTTAATTTCTGCTGTACAGCAAAGTGATTCAGTTATACATATATATATATTCTTTTTCATATTCTTTTCCATTATGGTTTATCACAGGATATTGAATATAGTTCCCTGTGCTATACAGTAGGACCTTGTTGTTTGTCCATCCTATATATACTAGTTTGCATCTGCTAATCCCAAACTCCCCATCCTTCCCTCACCACCCCCCTTCCCCTTGACAACCACAAGTCTGTTCTCTATGGAGATGACTTTAGATTTAATCAACTAATTTTGATATGACTGTGGTTCATTAAAAAGTAGATGCCAATTGGGAATGTGGGTATGATTCTGGAACTCAAAGAAAAAGATAAACCTGGAAACAGTTATAGGAGTTATTGGCATACATTAAAATTGAAGCTATGAGAGTGAATGATAATACCCAAGAGTTCGTGTGCTAAGAGCTCGAGAAATTGTCCAGCACCAATACCTTAGGAACATGAACACTGAAGAAATGGAAAGAAGAAAAAGAACCTGTAACGACACTGGGGGGAGGCAACAAAATAGTTGGGGGAAAATCCAGGAAAATGGATTGTCTCATACGGTAAAGGAGGATAGAGCTGCATACAGCCAATAAAATCAGTATTTGCAGAAAGGTCAAGGACTAATCAGTCTATCAGATTTTACTGCCAGGAGGTCATGTGTGTGTGTTGTGACCTTATGCCCTATTTGTTCAGGGCAGTCCAAGTTGATGATTAATTTTTAATAATTTCCTTTTTTATTCTCATCCTGGGTTGAATGATAAGATATAGTCACATTAGTCATAAACACAGTTGATAAGAATAGTTTCAGTGGTGATCAAATCTTTGCTGTAGGTTGAGAAGTTCATGGGTCAGAGAGTGAAGAGGAAGGGTTTCTTTTCATAAGTTTAACTGTGAAGGGAAAGACAGAACTGAGGTAGTTGAGTGAGGAATCAGTAGAGGGATTTTTGTTGTTTTGTTTTCAAGTTAGGAGAAGCCTGAGCATCTTTTGTGCTGAGGGGAAAGAAAACTGTAAATAGGGAGAAATTTTAGCTTTCTTGGTAATAAAGGAGAGTTCCTAGAATAGGTTCTAAATGAGGCAAGATGGACTAAAATGTCAGTTCTTCATCTGCTTTATTAGCCATCGGTTCTTTCTTTTGTGACTCAGCATCACAACTTGCCTATTTTAGGCCTGCATTGTGAGTGACATCTCCTGAAAAATGGGGCCGGTATTTTAGCAAAGGCAGCTGCATTTGTGGTCCTGCAAGTAAGTCACATCTTCTTTAGCTTCAACATGTGTTCAGATGCTTTGTCAGTGTTTTTACCTGATAATCCCTATAATCAAATCATGGACTATAAAGCTAACACATTTTATTTAATATCTGAGGTATAAACAGGAGCCTGCTTATTAACCAATACATCTTTTCTCTTCTCCCTTGGGAATCATCATCACTATCCAGTCTTTCACTATATATTAATGCCCATTAGACGTCCACCATCCACAATATAGAAGTAAATATTCATTTATCTGTATTATGCTCCTAGATAATCAGTATTAACTATACACATATGAGGAAGATGTAAGATTTAAAACTGGTAAGATAAAGTCAGACTAACCATTATTAGGCTTCTTGTCCACTTAGGAGAATGAGGAGATGCAGCCTTCAGTATCATTGAATCATGCATTTCCAATAGGATATGTTGTTTAGCAGAGAACTTCATAGCAACAAGAACCATCTTTTTAATAACAGAAATCCTTCTGTTATGGAAAAAAAAATGAAACTACTTTAAAACAAATTAGATTTATTTTTTTTAAGTTTAAAAAAGTAATGCTGCTTGCATTGATGACAGGCTTAAAGGCCAGCAGGCACTAACTCAATGGTTCATGTATAATAGCGAGCCAGGAGACTTGGCTGGAATGTGGAAGTTGGGATCTCATTATAAGAAGGAACTTACTACTGTTGAAGATCTGTTCCACTAGAGTTAATATTTGGCCCAAGAGAAGCCATTTTTCAGAGGGATGTCAGTCGTAATTGTGAGTTTTCCCGAAGTATTAACATTGTATATAAATGATCATGTCTCATTCCCACTGTGAAACTACTGTATTAAAAATATTTTCATTTAAGAACAGTGTGACTCATCTACTTCAACAGTCAAACAATACTTGCATTAGACTTTCCTGACACTTTTTTCCCCAGGTCTCTGGAAATTTAGACCTGTTGGAGAGTATTTATGTATTTCCTCATGAAGATGACTGAAACCTGGAGAAAGGAGAGATAGCCTTAGCAAAACTAACGTTACATAGTGTCGATGAAAAAATTAATCAGTCAATCTAAGAAAGAATTGGAAAGTTTTATTCAAGCCAAATCTGAGGATTATAACCTGGAAAGAGCATCTCAGAAAGCTCTGAGAACTCTTCTGCCGGTTAGAAATCAAGGCACAGTTATGAAAGGTTTCTGAGACACAGGGCTATACATCAAATGATGTATTATTGACAGTTGACATAATCCAGATCTAAGCATCATCCTGGTGGGTCATGTGACCCCTTACAAGCTCTAGAAGGAATGTTCTCTCTTAAGGAGTTGTCTTGTTGATGCTGGGAGAATGTTGTTCTTTATGGTTGAGCAGGTATTCCTGTTGATGGGGGAGGTTTGGTCCATGCATAATGCAGATACACAATGCGCGGTTGGGGGAGAGGGGAGGCCTAAGGGGAGAGAAGAATTTTTATGTTTAAATTTGTCTTGTCTTGCCATAAAACATGAATTTTACTTCATAGTAGTATTGAATGGGGAGGAAAAGATTAACTTAAGTGGACAGAAATATGCAGGTTAACATATGGGGGGCGGGCAGTCTTGACTGCGCTGAAATGAGGGAAGTCTAGAGAAAGAAGACGAGAGGCATGCAGGTCAGCCTACACAGGAGGAGCTGCGGACGGGTCCCTGGGATGTGGGTGTGGAGTGCCATATGCAAGGAGAGGAGAGTGGGTCACTGTGTTTAGTATCAGGCTTTACTGTCGGTGGATTGGTGGGTAACAACCTTATGAATCCTTTGTTTCTATAATCTGCACTTAGGCTAGATTTGATATGTTTCTGCTCCTAAGAGCCAGATTACTATTCACATTAAATTTGTCTTCTTCCAGTCTTGTCCATCTCATTGAATGAATCTACCGAATTCCAAGAAATCTGGAAATCATTCCTAATTTCTCTCTTCCATTTTCTTTTATAGCCAGTCAATACTCAAGTCAGGTAAATCCCATTTCCTAGAGGTATTTAAATCCATAAACTTCTTTTTTTTTTTTTTTTTTAAGATATTTTCTTTTTTAAAAAGAATTTATTTATTTATTATTTGTTTGGTTTTGGCTGCATTGGATCCTCATTGCTGCGCGCAGGTTTTCTCTAGTTGTGGCGAGCTTGGGCTACTCTTCGTTGCAGTGCAGGGCTTCTCATTGCGGTGGCTTCTCTTGCTGCGGAGCACGGTCTCTAGGCATGCGGGCTTCAGTAGTTGTGGCTCACGGGCTCTAGATCGCAGGCTCAGTAGTTGTGGCGCACGGGCTTAGTTGCTCCCCGGCATGTGAGATCTCCCTGGACCAGGGCTCGAACCCGTGTCCCCTGCATTGGCAGGCAGATTCTTAACCACTGCACCACCAGGGAAGTCCCAATCCATAAACTTCTTACCTTCTCCATTGCTACTGCTCTAATCTATACCCTGGTATCTCTAAATTGGACTTCTGTAACTACCTCTTCATGTTTATTTTTTCTTCTACAAAGCACTCTGTAGATAGCATTTACTCTCCACACAGCAGCCAGAGAATATTTGAACAATGCATATCTAATCATGTCAGCTCCCTTCTTATAGTCCTTTAATTGTTTCCCATTTTGTTTACAATGTTTTCTAACACTCTTAACTACATGACCTTTTCCTTTCTGTCTGATGTCTCTCTTTGGAACATTTCCCCCTTTTCTATGCAATCCTTTCAGCCAGCCAATTTATAATCCCCCTTTTGGCCTCAGCTTAAATGCCTCTCTCATAAGGGAAGTTTTCCCTAATGTCACTCAACTAGGTAAGAACCTGATCTTTTATATTCTTACAACACCCCCTCCATAGCATGCATCACAGTGTAATTAACTATGTTTGTTACTTGTGTAAAATTGTGTTACTATTTCTCTTCCAGTTGGACTGTAAAATCCACAAGGGCAGGGTCTGTACAATGTTGAATTCCCCAGTACCTACAACTGTGCCTGGCTCTTGGTAGACTTTTGTTATTAAATGAGTAAATCAATGAATGTTTGGCTAAAGAAATTAATACCAACAAATCTTTTTGTGATCTTGAAATTATTTTATTTGACAAGAGTCACTTTGACAAGGATTCAAGATTAATCTGATTTATATTTTAAAAATTCCATTCTGTCATTCTCTTATGCTGGAGTTTTTTAACTTCTTAGGATGAAATCCTGTATGTTTTCATATCCCAAACAGCATTTTTAAATAATTAATTAATTAATTAATTTTTGGCTGCCTTGGGTCTTTGTTGCTGTGCACGGGCTTTCTCTAGTTTCGGCGAGTGGGAGCTACTCTTCGTTGTGGTGCGCAGGCTTCTCATTGTGGTGGGTTCTCTTGTTGCAGAACACGGGGTCTAGGGGGCGCGGGCTTCAGTAGTTGTGGCGCATGGGCTTAGTTGCTCCGCGGCATGTGAGATCTTCCCGGACCAGGGTTCGAACCCATGTCCCATGCATTGGCAGGCAGATTCTTAACCACTGCGCCACCAGGGAAGCCCCTAAATAGCATTTTGATTCTTGGTAAAACTGAGGGTTTATGTGTTAGTATGTGTGTGTGAATGTTAAGAATGGTTTTGCTGACAGAAATATAGATCAATGGAACAGGATAGAAAGCCCAGAGATAAACCCATGCACCTATGGTCAACTAATCTATGACAGAGGAGGCAAGGATACACAATGGAGAAAAGACAGTCTCTTCAATAAGTGGTGCTGGGAAAACTGGACAGCTACATGTAAAAGAATGAAATTAGAACACTTCCTAACACCATACACAAAAATAAACTCAAAATGGATTAAAGACCTAAATGTAAGACTGTATACTATAAAACTCTTAGAGGAAAAAATAAGCAGAACACTCTATGACATAAGTCACAGCAAGATCTTTTTTGATCCACCTAGAGAAATGGAAATAAAAACAAAAATAAACAAACAGGACCTAATGAAACTTAAAGCTTTTGCATAGCAAAGGAAACCATAAACAAGACAAAAAGACAACCCTCAGAATGGGAGAAAATATTTGCAAATGAATCAATGGACAAAGGATTAATCTCCAAAATATACAAACAGCTCATGCAGCTTAATATCAAAAAGACAAACAACCCAATCAAAAAATGCGTGAAGACCTAAATAGACATTTCTCCAAAGAGAAACACAGATGGCCAAGGGGCACATGAAAAGATGCTCAACATCACTAATTATTAGAGAAATACAAATCAAAACTACAAGGAGTTATCACCTCATGCTGGTCAGAAACAATAAATGCTGGAGAGGGTGTGGAGAAAAAGAAACCCTCTTGCACTGTTGGTGGGAATGTAAATTGATACAGCCACTATGGAGAACAGTATGGAGGTTCCTTAAAAAGCTAAAAACAGAAGTACCATATGACCCAGCAATCCCACTACTGGGCATATACCCAAAGAAAACCATAATTCAAAAAGGCACTTACACCCCAATGTTCATTGCAACACCATTTACAATAGCCAGGTCATGGAAACAACCTAAGTGCCCATTGGCAGAGGAATGGATAAAGATGATGTGGTACATATACACAATGGAATATTACTCAGCCATAAAAAGGAACGAAATTGGGTCATTTGTAGAGATGTGGATCGACCTAGAGACTGTCATACAGAGTAGTCAGAAAGAGAAAAACAAATATCATATACTAACATATATATATATATATATATATGAAATCTAGAAAAATGGTACAGATGAACCGGTATGTGTGGCAGAAATAGAGTCACATTTGGACTTCTGACCTCCAGAAATGTATGATAATAAATTTGTGTTGTTTGAAGTCACAAAAAAAAAAAAAGAAAAGAAATAGAGTCACAGACGTAGAGAACAAATGTGTGGACACCAAGGGAGGAAAGGGGGAGTGGGATGAATTGGGAGATTGGGATTGACATATATACACTAATATGCATAAAATAGATAACTAATGAGAACCTGCTGTAGAGCACAGGGAACTCCACTTTGCTGTACGGTAGAAACTAACACAACATTGTAAAACAACCATACCTCAATTAAAAAGAAAAAAAGACACATTTCCTATAAGTATCAATTCCATTAATAAATCCAGAAATAAAACATGAAAAAAAAAAGAATGGTTTTGCTGGATTTTCCCAGGGTTTTGTCTCTGGATATAAAGATATTTTACAAGAGAAAGTTGCTTTAAAGGCAGCAACTTTCCAGATGTTAGAAGACTTTCTCAATGCCATAAAAGACGGTTGGTTATAGGCAGGGCTTCCTACTCCTAGCTCAGTGATTTTTTTCCTATGGCAGCATCCTGACTCTGTTGGTTCTGTCGTATAAAATACAGCCACACACAGACATTGTAGATAAATGGGATACTAATTCTCTAAGCCAAACGGGTGACGGTTTTAAGAACCATTATACAGTGTAAAGTATTTTAGCAAATTGGCCTATTAAAATGGAAAAGATCATGGGCTTGAAGTCTAGGACAAATTGGGCTCACATCTTGCATTGGCCGTGATCCTTCCTGTTATATTTCTCTGTTTTGGGAACTGGGGTACAAGGGGTGTTTCTCATTCTTCTTAGTTCATGGCACATAATTATTATTTGCCTAGTCAAGTCTACTCTCTTATTTTATTTTATTTACTTTTTTTCCCTTCATTCCTGATCCCCAGTCTGACTGTGAGCATCAACTCTTATGTGTCTGACACGTGTCTGTTAATATGCATTCATGTCTTGAGTAAGAAGAGTATTATTTTGTGTTTGTTTCAAAAGTATGTATTGGTCTTTCTCTTTCTGACTTACTTCACTCTGTTTGACAGACTCTAGGTCCATCCACCTCACTACAAATAACTCAATTTCGTTTCTTTTTATGGCTGGGTAATATTCCATTGTATATATGTGCCACATCTTCTTTATCCATTCATCTGTCGATGGACACTTAGGTTGCTTCCGCGTCCTGGCTATTGTAAATAGAGCTGCAGCACAGGGAGATCAGCTCGGTGCTGTGTGACCACCTAGAGGGGTGTGATAGGGAGGGTGGGAGGGAGATGCAAGAGGGAGGAGATATAGAGATAACATGTATATGTATAGCTGATTCACTTTGTTATAAAGCAGAAACTAACACACCATTGTAAAGCAATTTTACTCCAATAAAGATGTTTAAAAAAAAGTATGTATTGGTATTGTGCTATAAATCACCTCTGTTTCTTTGTAAAAACTTCAACTATATTTAAGATCTATTCATCTTACTGTTTGTCTAGTCTTTATTTCCAACTACTGGTTTTCTGTAACATAAAATTACCACATTTTATTTTTCCATTCCTTAACTGACGGCAACTAGGGGGCTTCCAGTGTTTTGCTATGAAAAATTAAGACTGTTATATTAAACATCCATCTAAATGCATTCTTACAAAATTGAGTTATTTGTAGTGAGGCGGATGGACCTAGAGACTGTCATATAGAATGAAGTAAGTCAGAAAGAGAAAGACAAATACCATATGCTAACACATATATTTGGAATCTAAAAAACAATTGGTTCTGAAGAACCTAGGGGCAGGGCAGGAATAAAGACGCAGAAGTAGAGAGTGGACTTGAGGACACGGGGCGGGGGAAGGGTAAGCTGGGACAAAGTGAGAGAGTGGCATGGACATATACACACTACCAAATGTAAAACAGATAGCTAGTGGGAAGCAGCCACATAGCACAGGGAGATCAGAGCTCGATGCTGTGTCCACCTAGAGGGGTGGGGTAGGGAGGGTGGGAGGGAGACGCAAGAGGGAGGAGATATGGGGACATATGTATACATATAACTGATTCAATTTGTTATGCAGCAGTAACTAACACAACATTGTAAAGCAATTATACTCCAGTAAAGATGTTAAAAAAAATAAATAAATGCATTCTTATAGATCTCTGAGAGTATTTATTTAGAATATATGTCCAGGTGAGAAATATCTGGGTTAGTACATATGCACACTTAAAGTCATTTGATTCTTCCAGAATTATTTTCAGAACAGCTATGCTACTTCACATCACTGCCAATAAATAGTACACAAGAGTTCTTGTTTACACCTTTGCTACGTCTGAATATTAGCTACCTTTTTCATCTTTCATAAACTCACAGGTTTAATATCATATCTGGGTTTTTTTTCTCATTTTTTATCGAGGTATAATTTGCCGACAATATGAAGTGCAGATTTCAAATGTGCATTCAAAGAGTTTGACAAATGAATTAACCTGTGTAACCACCAACCCAATCAAGACATCCAGCATTTCCATCATTGCAGAAGTTTTCTTGATTCTCTCTTATTTGTGTTTTTATGTGAATTCTCATTGTTTTTAATGAATTTCTGTATCTTTTCACACATTATTATAATATTTCTTGATGGTTACAGTTTCTATGTTAAATAATATTGTATTTTCTATCTTGTTTTCTGGTTGAGTTTTGTTGGAGTAGAGAATATTTATTCTATGCTGATTACATCTGGCAGTAGTAATGAATTCTTCTATTAGTTTAGATACTGTGTTCATTCTATTGAGATTTTTATGTAGGAGATCAAATTATCTGCTAATAATGAGAGTTTTATCCCTTCCTTTCCAAATTTGACACTTCTGCCGTGTTTTCAGATTTGTAGCACTGACTCAGACATCTAATATTATGTTAAACAACAGCAGTGTGTAAGGTCGCTTTTGTTTTGTTATCTTAAATGGGAACGTATGCAGAATTTCTCTACTAAGTATTTTGCTTGAGGTAGGGTGGGCTTTTTAATCACTATTAAGTTAAAGATGTTCATTTATACTACTAGCTCTCTGATAGTTCGTTTATACGTGTTTAGATTGTTAGGTCCTGTAATTATCTCATTTGTTCTGGGTCTCGATTTAGGATACGAATGGGTGAACAAGGAATCGGTGTTATGAAAACTCACTGAATCATTGAAAGTGTGTGGAATATGGGAAAGATGGGAATAGGGTAGCCCATTTGGGGTAAGGTTAAAGGAGTGGCATCAGTTTCGGACAAAGAAGCCTCCAGTGGTACGTTCTGAAGAAGAGGCATGTGATTCTGGTCAGGAGCACACGTGGGTTCAGGATTGGCTTGGATAAGGTGGGTAGAGTTTGGTAGTCTGTACACAGAGTACGTTATTTTCTCTATCAGAACAACGGATTGAATTGATAACAGAGGGCCCTTACTGTGTTATATAAGATGATAGAAAATCCCTTACATTTTAAGGATGTTATATATAGTTGTTGGGTGTGCAAATAATAACATAAAGAACATGACTGAATGACATAAATCACATTTGAAACAGAAAATGGAAGAAGAGGTGATTTTTATTTACCTAGTATAGAGTATGATCATGCACCAAATTTAGTAGAAGACATGAACTGATTGATTTCTCAAGTTTTGGGAGTCAACATCAGAGTGATATTCATGAAGTTAGGAGGACTTGCATCCCGTATGTCATTGGTCCCAGGTAGTTGCACAGGAGCAGGGGGAGGATGTAAGAATCAATTTAATAAAATATACTCACTTTTTATGATAACCTGCTAATATGTTCCCCTCCCCATAACAGCCTCAGTTTTGGCTGATCACGGGAAAAAGAACACATAAAAATGGAGCGTTAGGGACTTGCTCCAGATTCCACGATGAGCACAAAATTCCTCCATCCCCTTAGCCTACACATAGTAGAGGAGACTTGTTGGTAAAGATCAAGGCCACAGGTGAAGTCGATCCATGCTTCGTAGGTGTGTGACCCGTGAACACTTGGTTTAATGCTCTGCTGTCACCATCTTGACATTCCTAATGATTTTTGAACAAGGGGCTTTGCACTGTCACTTTGCACTGGGTGCTGAAAATTGTGTAGCTGGTCCTGGCCATAGCATAACAGATGCACATCCCTTTGTGTCTAGGGGTGTTAGAAGCTCTGGGGACTTCTTTGATCATTCTTTTTTGCATACTTTTCGTTGAAGATCAGGCTTTTGGGTTCTTCCTATTCTCATGATTTCGGGTGATAATATTAGAGGCCAGGGACCCTCCCCCATGACAGAGAAATTTGATAGGAAGGGAAGTGAAGCTCAGGAAGAGGGATAGGGCAACCTAGGCTTACAATTTATCAGGAAATGAGAACCTATTGGAAATAATAAGGTGAGACCGTATGGCCCAGCCAAGATAGTCTCTGAGCATTCATAAGAAAACAAGGAAATTCGTCTAAATGTTTAATATTACTAAGTCTTTAGACCCAAACTCCAGTATAGATCTCCAGTGATCTGGAAGAGCACAAGTGGAAGCTCTTTTCAACCACTCCCCTCGCTAAATTCAGACACTTTGCAGAACCTACACGTTTCTCAGCAACAAGAGAAAATTTGCAATATAGTTTGGTTTTTTTTTTGAATTTGATCATTATATTTTATTTTCTTATACAAGGTGTTTAATTGTGTCTTGGTAACATTTTATATCATGGATTAAAATTCAAGCACATTACCTTTATTGTGCACTTTATTTCTATTATTATTACAGATGCAACTTAATTGTCACTTGCCACTCACTGATAGGTTAGTTGTTTTTTTTTTAACATCTTTATTGGAGTATAATTGCTTTACAATGGTGTGTTAGTTTCTGCTTTATAACAAAGTGAATCAGTTATACATATACCTATGTTCCCATATCTCTTCCCTCTTGCATCTCCCTCCCTCCCACCCTCCCCATCCCACACCTCTAGGTGATCACAAAGCACAGAGCTGATCTCCCTGTGCTATGCAGTTGCTTCCCACTAGCTATCTATTTTACATTTGGTAGTGTATATATGTCCATGCCACTCTCTCACTTCGTCCCAGCTTACCCTTCCCCCTCCCCATATCCTCAAGTCCATTCTCTAGTAGGTCTGTGTCTTTATTCCCGTCTTGCCACTAGGTTCTTCATGACCATTTTTTTTTTTTCCTTAGATTCCATATATATGTGTTAGCATACTGTATTTGTTTTTCTCTTTCTGACTTACTTCACTCTGTATGACAGACTCTAACTCCATCCACCTCACTACAAATAACTCCATTTCGTTTCTTTTTATGGCTGAGTCATATTCCATTGTATATATGTGCCACATATAGTTTTATTTATAACTCATTCAAGAAGGTAGCCCAATCAGTGTTTTGCAGTCTGAACAAAGAGAGGAACACTCCGGGAGGTAACTTAATTAGGCATCTCGAGGGAAGAAAGAAAGCATGTTCTAGAATCTTTCCTCCAGAGGCAGAAATATCCTATTCAAATATACATAATTTTTAAAAGCTTCAGTTGTCATCAATAATACAAGTTTGATAGGTGACTGCATTTCTTGCCTCTCCCCAGTCTAATAGCTATAGTCCAAAAGTTGGAGCAAGTTTCCCCAAGGGCTAAAACTGTTAGGATCACCAAACAAGAATGTCCGCTGTGAAATGCAGTGAACTCAGGCAGTTTACAGCTTTCATTTTCCCTTTCCAGAAACGGCACTTCATTGCTCCTCCATAGGCTGGGGGGAAATGGGTTTATTGCATTCATTTCAAGAAATATTTCCACACCTCTTTTGTGGGTCTCCCTACAAGTTCAGTTATATTTCATCTTCTAAGAAGTTTGCTAAATGCAGCTTCAAGCAGCTCACTCTGGTAGGTGTGCTTGAACCATTATCATCCATTTTTCAATAAAGCTGTGGGTGAAAGTGTCATTGATTCTTTTTCATCAGGAGAGAATATTAACTTTTTATCCTCATCATATTATCTCTCTGCTTGACTGATAAAACTGCCATGCTGAAGGAAAGGTCAGGAATTATCGAGTGGGTGTTCATTTCATTCATCTCTCACCCCCCTCTTTCAACAAATGTATTGGGAATGTAACAGAAAATTTGTGTTTATGAAATGAGACTAGAGGAGAGAGATAAATGGGTGAAGTCCTCATGGATTAATGACTTCATTTTGTTGCCTAGAAATATGTGAGCTTTAAAGGGTCTTCATTTATAACTTATACTCACCTTTTATTTCATTTTCTTATTTTGATAGAAAGAATTCTCAAATGACATTTTGCTGAGCAGTAAGGCTTCTTTGATGGGTTAACCATTCCTGGACGTGGGGGTGGGGGGACAGGAGAGGACAGATGGTTCTCGTGGCAGGAAAAAGATGACAGCGCTCTCATTATTCAGTGTAGCCAAAGAAGTTATAATTAGCGTGAGTTACTTCTAATTATATTTCATTTTCCATGTCGCTGTGATGAGAGTCAAAGGATGAAGAGAATCAAAACAGAAAAGATTTGTGAGGCCACTGGTGGGTAATTCCAAGGAAACCAAACTGTAAACATAGGTAGTAAAATGAATGGGCCAGCTCGGGGGGCCTCTTCCCTTCCCATTCCACTTTTGGTGATTTTTATCTGCCCTATATTCTTCAGGTGCTCTGATGAGGTTGGTAGTTTAGGGTTTTTTCCTTCACTCTGTTGCTACTCGCTAACTCTAGAACAGCAGTCTCACTGAACCCCTGGGGGAAAGTGTGATTTTAGTCGGTGAGACCTAGTTTGGGTTTTTTTGTTTTGTTTTTTTTGGTTTTTTTGCCCGCATTGCATGGCATGCAGAGCTTCCCCAGCCAGGAATTGAACCCTCACCCCCTGCAGTGGAAGCACGGAGTCTTAACCACTGGACCATGCCAGGGAAGTCCAGTGAGATCTAGTTTGAATCCCAAATTGGCCATTTAATAATTGCATGACATCAGGCAAACAATTCTCTTCATCTTGTTGTTCTTGGAAAAAAAAAAAGGAGTGGGGTGAGAGGTGATTATACTATGAAGTTTCACTTTGTCTGTTTTCTATCCCTCCCACCCAATTGGTCAGTAAGACTTTTCCAGTTATATCCAGTCAATATCTTCTGAGTCTACGATCTGCTCCTTTTTTCATGCCATTACTTTACACCAGACCCTCACCATATCTTACTTGGACTATTGAAATGGCCTTTGAGTTGGTTTCCCCTCCTCTAATCTCACACTCCTTTCCCACTTATTTTTCACCTGTTCAAGACTATATTCTTCCCAGTTGCATATTTGATTCAATTCCTAGCCCCTCAATATGCTATCAAAGTTATAGTGAAGTCTACATGGCTTTTCATGATATGTAAACTTCTTCACTATCTGGCTGTTGCCTACAACTCTAACTTTTCCTCCCTGTCTCTCCATTTAATGAACCTTGTTGAGCTAACTATTTAATTTCTTTGTCCATGCATATCCCTAGGCCTAAAAAGTCTCTCCACATGCCATTTCCTTACTCCTCGTGGGGACTTGCTATTTATCTTTGAAACTCAGCTTAAATATATTCTTCCTCTCCCTCATTCCTCTGAATAATCTTTATACTTTAAACATGTTTCTATTATTTATGCCTGTTATACTAAGTCAAATTGGTTTTATATGTGCTAGGTTGTTAGGACATGAATTAATGTGTTAATGAATTTGTAATTCATCACAAGCATTTATAATTATTTAAACTTTCAGGGTCACAGTTCACGTTAGATGCCCAATAAACGTTAGCTTCTCTTTTTCTTTCCCCTTTTCTTCTTTCTTAATGTCAATGTTTTACTCACACACACACACACACACACACACACACACACGATGTTGTGGAAAAGCCTAAAAGACAGCCTTGAGAGATGCTTGCTTTAGGGAAACCAAGTGAATAATAATTTCCATAGGAAATAGCAGCACACTAGGTGCAAGAAAGCCCCCAAAGGTGCAGTGAATGATATGGAGCAATTCGTTTAGATTACTTTCTCATCGGTATGAACCTTGGTAGGGAAAAAAATCTGTCTCCTATTTTCTAGCCCTTTACTAAGCTCCTGGAGGTTCACTGAAAGTGCCTTTCTGTAAGCTACTGTCTCTCTCTGGGATAGTTTCTCCCTTTCTTCAGCCAACTGTCTCCAATTTGAACCGTAAATGAAGGCTCCCTTCCTCTGGGAAGCAGCCCTAACTTGCTGAGGCTGGTTTCATTACCTCTTCTCTGTGTTGTCCTATCCCCTGAGCTTTCTACCTTCCACTCTGTCGTATAATCATCTGTTTATACATTATTCTTCCCCATCTGGTTGTGAGCTTCTTGAAGACAGGGTTGGTGGTTCATTGGTCCCTATGTTCCCATGACCTGTACAATGCAGACATTCAATAAATATTTGAATGAATTATTGAGTCACAGAAGGAGGTCTTTGCCTGTCATTGTTTTTCCTATGTTCCCCTTTCCAGAGTGTATCCCTCTAGGTGGCAGTGACTGTTCTTTGTATTCTGGGTATGCAGCAGCGCTTTGCATGTTATTCAGACTGAGTGGAGGCAAAAGCCCTAAAAGCCAGGAGTACCTACCCTACCTCTTCCCATACAAGAGAAGTGGGGGATGTAAAAAAATCAATTTGGAAAAAAGACTCAGAGATACAAGCCTACACTTTTTTTTTTAGTTTTTTTTTATTTACTTACTTACTTACTTACTTACTTACTTATTTATTTATTTATTTATTTATTTATGGCTGCATTGGGCCTTCGTTGCTGTGCACAGGCTTTCTCTAATTGCGGTGAGCGGGGGCTACTCACGGGCTTCTCATTGCGGTGGCTTCTCTTGTTGCGGAGCACAGGCTCTAGGAGCGCAGGCTCAGTAGTTGTGGCGCACGGGCTTAGTTGCTCCACGGCATGTGGGATCTGCCCGGACCAGGACTTGAACCCGTGTCCCCTGCGTTGGCAGGCGGATTCTTAACCACTGTGCCACCAGGGAAGCCCCAAGCCTACACTTGATCTTGACATCCACTTGCAAACATTTGCAATGTCTTTCTCTTTTTGGCCTCTCATTAAACCTGCAGAAATTATGGGAAAGTTAAACAGCTCTTGGCTGGCACTTAACTTTTTCCTCTTTGAAGTCTGCAAGTTATTTCTGTTATTTCTTGCCCTCACGTGGGTCAGAGTTCCCTTCTCTGCTGGAAACAGCCTGCCCACTGATGCCCCAGCCCACCCCCACTCCTGCCTTTCTGCTTGCATTTTTAGAATGCTCTAACACTTAGGGAAACTTCTTCCGATTAAAAAGGTTTAAAATGAGTCAAGATGGCTGGTTAAAAATAACGGAAATGCTCCTGCTGTCCCAGTTATTAAACGATGTCCTGGCAGTTTAAACCTCCAGGCAGTGCCTCCGGCGTACTGAGTCCAGCACCTCATCATTTTCCTCCAGAAATCCTTGGGTCGATTGAATCTGCAGCCATTAGCTAGAATGGAAAGGTTTTGACCTGTCATTTAAACAAGAAAAGTCAACCAAGCCAAGTTCTTAATTACAGGGAAGATTTTTAGTGTTATAAGACTAAATGGCCTCTCTAATTTGTAAAGGAATAATAGGGGAGCATCTTACAGCTTCCCTGACTATCCACCTTTCATTTGCATCACTGACAGTCTGGATTAGGTGTCCTTCCCATGCATTCTGAAAACACTTCCATGATCTGTGTATCACAGCTCTCACTGATGTGACATGTACCTCAGAGTGGTAGCTGGGAAGGCAGCGTCTGGAGTTGAATTGCTCAAGAGTGGATGTCAGCTCTGCCACTTATTAGCTGTGCCATCTTGGGCAAGTTACTTTACCACTCTGTGCTGCAGTTCAGTTGGAACAGGGGGATGTTTAGCTATTTTTGTGGTTGTAGAGTAACCTTGACTCTGCCTTGTTTTAGACGTGGTCCCAGCATGGCCTTGTCTTATTACTGTTTATATGGCATGACCACAGTTTATGCCTGGTTGGGGAATTATGGCCCAGGGTTCTTTTGAACTGCTGATTCCATAGGAAGTTAAAAGTCCCCTCTCTCTACTTCTCCAGTGATTTCATTCACATGGTCACCTCAGGGAGCCTCCAGTACTCTCATTCCTATCCACCCCAACCAACCAATAGCAATTCATGTGCCCCACCTCCTCATTCTGACCACTATTGTGTCAGTTTAGAAATTTAACACTTCTTTTCTCTGTTATGAAAATATATTTTAAACAGTTTCTATATCTTCCTGTTTGTCACTACAACATCCTTAATTCATCTGAACATTGAGAACACAATAAAACTTCTAAATATAAATCTGATTATGACACCAGCTTGTTTAACAATGTTCCCTCCAGCACTGAGGAAATTCAACTATTCTTGGATTGGCTTATGAGACCTTCCTGACAGGGTCCTTGCCAGTCTGCATTGGAAATACAGCTCAACCCATGCCCTCAGGCAGCTACCGTTTGTAGGACACGGAGATCGATCCTCTCCCCATGTGTGAGCTTCTTCGAGTTATATCCATTAGACCAGAAACATCTCATTGGCTGAAAGTGAAACTAAGCAGGACCCTGCAGGGCCTTCACAGGGACAGAAGTCCCCCCGGTCCAAGTCCCCCACACCTTGTTTGTAAAAGAGCTTTAGCCTCCTAGGCCTTCCTCGAGTTCCAAAGAGCAAATTTAATCAGAGAAATGGAAAAAAAAAAATGCAGAAACAAAGGAAAACAGTCAAGCAAGACAAAATAGTTTAGCCATGAAACAAAGTCAGAGACCTTTAGTTACTTATCAAGTGGTACAGATAATACCCTGAGCCGTTGAGTTGTTTGCGGATACTAAAACCCCTACCAGGTGGAAGAAGTTAACTACATGCTGACCACCAGCACGTAGACCCCAGACAGGTTGGAACCAGAAGGTTGATGATTGAGATTCCGCAAATATCACCCTGTTACATCACCACCAATCAATCAGAGAATTGTGCACGAGCTGATCACGCACCCTGTGACCCTCTCCCTCACACTATCTTTAAAAACTCTTCCCTGAAAGCCATCAAGGAATTGGGTCTTTTGAGCATGAGCTTCCCGGTTTCCTTGCTTGGTGTCTTGCCATAAACTCTGTACTTTTCTTCACAACAACCAGGTGTCAGTAGATGGGCTTTGCTGCACATTGGGAGAGCAGACCCAAGTTCGGTTCTGTTACAGAAGAAAGCTTTGATGAAAACATAGATGGATGGAAAGATTAATGATGAAATTTACACTTGGGGACAGAGTATGAGGGGGGAAGGAAATAGGAAATGGGAAAATTCGGTCGAGAATTGGAAGATGGAGAAGAAAAACAAAAAAAGAGGATTTGTGAAAGGAAGAAAGATAAAAAGCCCAGGGAAAGTAAGAAAAAAAAAAAAAAAAATCCCTGTATTGTGTCCCAGGTGTGAGTTCTTTGACTCTGACCATCCTATTGTTTCAGGTGGGCATCTTTATATTCCCACCAGATGATGCAAAGACTTGGCAGCAGGCAGACTTTGAGAATGACGGCTGTGTCTGCTACAGGGTTTGGGGCATGCTTTCTTGACAACCAAACTTTTTAATATAATTAGATTGATCTTTCTTATCACTTGCTGTGTAAATTACTTGTAGTAATTTACACTGAAAAATTTAAAAGAAGGAAGTTTTGTACTATGCTGTGAAATTCAACCAGAGGGTATTTTCTGTTGGGTGGCTGGCTTACAAAAATTATCCCCAAATGATTCAAACACAGTGTTGCACTGCAGGTCCAAAGGAGGCTTTGAACAGAGCAATATTTTTCCTTACCATGGCAAAAATCTTTTGGTCCACTAAAAAAAAAGTGAAAGCAGTGACATGGATTGGGTCATAACTGCTAAACACGTGTTAATCCCTTGACCATTTTGACACTCTATCAGATTCTATGAAACGTGTTCAAAACACACGTCTGGGAAAGAGGAACATAATACCATCCAGATTTCCAAACCTGTGATGTGTTACCAGCTAGAGAAATAATTGAACTCTCTAAAAAATATGTTTCTGATAGTTAGTTTTGCGTTCACACTGGAAATAACAAGTGTGATATAACTAAACGTGTAGGATTTGATGCATGTTTCAGTTATAATTACCATCAGTAATCCAATTAACATTGCCAACTAGAAAAATTCATTAAAATTCGTGCAGTACAATCTTCTCTCACTGAAAATTATACTTCTTGGGAAGATGCTTTTATCTTGATTGTCAAATTTTGGTGAAATAAATAAAATTGGTGAATAGATGTTGCCATACCTGCAAGAGTCTGCTGTGGAAAAGTTCCATTCCATTAATTTCATCACTTATTGTCTGAACACTTGTATATGCAAGATGTAGTCAGGTTTTGGGGGGGGGGGTACAGATCTCTTATGAGGAATTTATTAACCGTCAGAGAGATAAGAAAACTTATAAATAGCCATGGTTGGGTAAACAACAGGACACAAGAGACACACAGATGACACTGTGGAGCTTCAGGAGATGTAGATTAAGACAATCGCTTCAATAAGTGGTGCTGGGAAAACTGGACAGCTACATGTAAAAGAATGAAATTAGAACACTCCCTAACACCATACACAAAAATAAACTCAAAATGGATTAAAGACCTAAATGTAAGACTGGCACTATAAAACTCTTAGAGGAAAACATAGGAAGAACACTCTTTGACATAAATCACAGCAAGATCTTTTTTGACCCACCTCCAAGAGTAATGGAAATAAAAACAAAAATAAACAAATGGGACCTAATGAAATTTAAAAACTTTTGCACAGCAAAGGAAACTATAAACGAGATGAAAAGACAACCCTCAAAATGGGAGAAAATGTTTGCAAACGAAGCAATGACAAGGGATTAATCTCCAGAATATACAAACGGGTCATGCAGCTCAATATTAAAAAGTCAAACAATCCAATCAAGAAATGGGTGAAGACCTAAATAGACATTTCTCCACAGAAGACATACAGATGGCCGAGAGACATGTGAAAAGATGTTCAACATCACTAATCATTAGAGAAATACAAATCAAAACTACAATGAGGTATCACCTCACACCGGTCAGAATGGCCAGCATCAAAATATGTACAAACAATAAATGCTGGAGAGGGTGTGGTGAAAAGGGAACCGTCTTGCACTGTTAGTGGGAATGTAAATTGATACAGCCACTATGGAGGACAGTATGGAGGTTCCTTAAAAGTCTAAAAATAGAACTGCCATACGACCCAGCAATCCCACTACTGAGCATATACCCAGAGAAAACCGTAATTCAAAAAGACACATGTACCCCAATGTTCATTGCAGCACTATTTACAATAGCCAGGTCATGGAAGCAACGTAAATGCCCATCGACAGACGAATGCATAAAGAAGATGTGGTACAGGGACTTCCCTGGTAGCCCAGTGGTTGGGAATCTGCCTGCCAATGCAGGGGACATGAGTTTGAGCCCTGGTCCGGGAGATCCCACATGCCGCGGAGCAACTAAGCCCATGTGCCACAACTGCTGAGCCTGTGCTCTAGAGCCTGGGAGCCACAACTGCTGAGCCCACATGCCACAACTGCTGAAGCCCGTGTGCCTAGGGCCCATACTCCACTACAGGAGAAGCCACTGCAATGAGAAGCGCACACACTGCAACAAAGAGTAACCCCCGCTCGCTGCAACTAGAGAAAGCCCGTGCACAGTAATGAAGACCCAATGCAGCCAAAAATAAAAAGATAAATAAATAAATAAATTAATTAAAAAAAGAAAAGTAGATGTGGTACATATATACAGTGGAATATTACTCAGCCATAAAAAGGAATGAAATTGGGTCATTTGTAGAGATGTGGATGGATCTAGAGACTGTCATACAGAGTGAAGTAAGTCAGAAAGAGAAAAACGAATATTGTATTAACATATATATATAGAATCTAGAAAAATGGTACAGATGAACCAGTTTGCAAGGCAGAAACAGAGACACAGACATAGAGAACAAACGTATGCACACCAAGCGGGGGAAGGGGGAGTGAGATGAATTGGGATATTGGGATTGACAATATATACACTAATATGTATAAAATAGATAACTAATGAGAACCTGCTGTAGAGCACAGGGACCTCTACTCAGTGCTCTGTGGTGACCTAAATGGGAAGGAAATCCAAAAAAGAGGGGATATATGTATACATAGAGCTGATTCACTTCTCTGTACAGCAGAAACTAACACAATATTGTAAAGCAACTGTACCCCAATTAAAAAATAGAAAGAAGAAGATGTAGATTCTGTTCCTTTGGTGTCAGAGATAGGAAGAGGCTGTGCAGAGGCGGTCGCACTGAGCTGAGACCTGAAAGACAGAGACTAGAGTATAGGATATTTGAGGGGAAGGGTAGAGGGTGGGCAAAACCACCACTTTGGAATCATTTCCAGGTATCTGCTCTTTGATGACTTCGCTCATCTTGACTGCTTGCAGGGAATCACCTGACATTTAAAACTGCACTCCTTGAAAAAAAGCTCACAAATTAAGACAAAACTAACACTACACAACTCACAGCATGGCTGGTAAATTGGAAGTTTAGATACAATGGCATTGTAGGGGAAGGATTGGTAGAACATAGGGATAGTGTGAGTTGGAAATGGCTGGTTGGAGATAAAAGATGCCAAATTGGTCCAAGATAGTTCTAAGGATATGAGTAATAATACTTCACACCTTCAGCAAGTGTGAGTGAGTGCCTACCGTGTATCATGGCAATTCTAAAAGCCTGGGAAATGAAAATGATGCGATATAGTCCTTATTATTGAGGAGGAAAGAACCTTTGCCTTTTCTGAGCCACACTTGTCTGTTTACATACTAGATATTTCCTGTGAATTGATTTCCATTTACCAGCCATGCTGTGAGTTGAGTATAATGTTAGTTTTGTCCAACAGCGAGTATGCAAGTGTGGCCCACTGTTACAGTAACGTAGTAACTGTGGTAGGTTGCTTCATTCAAGATGCCATGTTACACATTCCCTTCGGGAAAGAGAAGACATGGCTAACAATCCCGATGTTAGCTAACAAGACCCACAATTATGACCACGGGGGTCTTTATCCAGATCTCAGCTTAAACGGTGATTTTCTCAAGTCATCAGGAGTGGAGGCAGGGCTCTGATTCCAGGGCCCCTGCTAAGGTAATGTGATCCTGGCGCCAGCTGCCGGCTCAGAGGTTTCCTGTTTCTCCTGCTTCCTGGTGTGGCTAAGGCAGCAGCTGCTTTGGAAGATCAGCCCTGCACAATTGCTCTGGGAGGATCAAGAGGGTCAACCCAGACCTGGTCTCCAGGTTTTGAATACTTTCTGCTTAAAATCATAACATTGGTTTCTATTATCTGCAACTGTACTCTGATTGGTGAATACAGTAATAAATATAATTCACCATATGAATGCGTCATAAAAGAAAACAACATAGTATTACCTACATAAATGCTAAAAAAACATTTTTTCAAAAAATGTCTATGTGTGAGCAATAATCAGGTAGTGAAAATAAAGTAAATACAAATTATGCACTTAGCAGTCAAGTATATAAACAGTGCTTTTGTATACACTTAACAAAAATGATTTATATGAAGAAATTTTAAAATTCTGCTAAACACACACACATGCACTCACATACACACTTGTACCTATAATAGTTAAATAGAGAACCATTGTACTTGCAGAAGACTTGTCATTATTTATTAATTTTATTACTTAAAAGTTCTCCTGAATCTTCTAATTGTTTGTACTAGTATATTTTAAAGTTGGATTTCTACCTTGCTTCTTATACCAAAATAACTTTAGGTTTGACACATTTTAACCTAAAAATAAACCACAAAAATGCTAAAATTAAGCATGACTGAATTGACATATTATCTTGAAGTAGACAAAGTATTCTATGTAAGATTCAGATTTCGTAAGATTTAAATTAAAATAATAAGAAAAGTAACCCATAAAATCTCTGAACTTTGCATGTTAAAAACATCACAGAATCAAAACATAAATGAGAAACTAGAGAATAAATATTTGCAACATTTATTTCACTGACTCTATAGCAGTACTATAAAAATCTAGTACAATTAATAAATGAGAAAGTATCTTAAATGATTTTCAACTAAATAAATTTAAAAAATAAATAAATGAAAATATGCTAAAACATACTCCTAATTAAAGACATCGAAATGAAATTAAAAATGGGATAAACTTTCTAATTTATTCAACTGGAAAATTTTTTGAATTTGATAATATTAATACTGAAAAGATGAGGAGTTATTACTTCTCTTCAGAGGAAATTAAAAAGCTTAGTGCTTAGATTCAGCAATTCCAATCTCTTTATTTATACCTGGAAAAGTTGGCCAAGTTACTGGAACTAGAATGTTCACCACAGCTTTGTTTATGATATAACAAATAACAGAAAAGAAGGAATGGTCAAATAAAATATATTTTAAAACCTAAATAAATATTATAATAGACTATTTTATAACCATTAAAAAGTGTAGGAAGTCTAGGAAGAGGATATAGATAATATATGCTTTGTGGAAAGCTCTCTAACATATATTATTAAGTGCAATAAACAAAGATGTACATTATTATTTGTTGCATAAATATGAACAATTATCTGTATAGTCACAAACAAGTATACATTGGTGCATGCACAAAACAAATTGTCTTGAAGGAATTACATGAGCTTGTTATCATGGTGACTTTGGACTAGGGGACTTGGAATGTGCAGAAGGACACTTTGCTTCACTACTTGTATTTTTCTACATTATTTGAATTTTCCAAACTTGACCATGACATGTTTTAATTAGAAAATTTACATACACAGATTATTTAAAATGTGAGATTGTAGGCATTTTTGCCTTTTTTATTTTATACATAGCTTAAAGAGTCTAGTTAGTGGGTATAGTGGATCAGATGTATGTAACCTTTCTTGAGAACTTACTAGGTGACTATGAATTCTCTTCCTATTCTATGCCACAGTGATGTGAATCACGGGAGACTGATGCCACCCCTCCATATGTGAAGCTTCAGAGACTCAGAAATGTCACCAGGACTTGGCTAATGTCACACACAAGGTAGGAAGTGGAGAAAGGATTTTAACACACACGTTGTCTCCTCACGTTATGCACATTCCTCATAGATTTCACTTCCTACTGACCATAACGAAAATATATTTCCTTCACACAATACATTTCTAATGTTAAAAGTTATTTTAATTTCAAGTATGAATGAATGCTTAATTTTTGCCCATGAATAAAAATGGAAGATAATATGCCGAGATGACACTGCATCAGTAAAAAATGATAATCTATTATCATAGCATGTGTAGGTGTGATATCTTCTCACTAATGACTTGCTATGCATAAGCACCAGGAGATGAACTTGACATTTGATACTGATACAACCTTAAAGAGAAGACCTTGTATTGTTCTTAAGGAAAACTATTATACCTTCCTTAAAGTTTGAAGAGCTTTATTTTCCAAAAATGGAAGTATAGAATTGGTCCTAGTCAGAATGGAGCAGTCGACAGCCCTCTGACTTTATATTCTGTTCTTTTTCCCTCTGCAAGACCCTTTCCTACCTCTTTATTTCTTAGGCTATGTGTCTCTTTTTTCATCAGTTCTCTCCACTTCTATAGCCTCAGAGTCTCTTAAAGGGGCAGTGGCCCAACACAGGGCCATAGTGATTCGCAACTCCTGTCTGTGGGGTTAAAGTGATGCTTTAATTTGAACCTATATCTGAATTCTGTCATAGGCGTCATTGGTATTTTAAAACATTCTTTCATCTCCCATCAAAAGAACTTCAGGAAAAGGGTGAGGGGTTCTTGTTTGGAACTGGAACCAAGGCATCTGAGTGGGCTGAGGGCTTGAGACACCAGAGGCTGCTTTGGTCTCGTGAGCAGTTGTTTCCATTTCAGTGTTCTTGTAGCCCCAGCAGGGATGCTGGAGGATTAAGCTGGGCTTGATTGAAAGGCTGCAGAAGAGAATGGAGGCTAGATATTTCTTGCCCTACTTGTCTCTGTTCTCCTCAGTCTCACATTTATCTTCTTGCCACAGTATCACCTCAAATGTCACCTCTTCCAAGAGGCCCTTGCCTCACCCTCACCTGGCAGAAGCAGAAGAGGAACAAGGAACCAGTCTCTGTAAATGCCATTTCAGTGACCTTCCTAACATAAGGCTTTTCCTATACTCTGTGGCTCCAAAGCCTCCTGCAGCATCTCCTATACCTGGGCTTGAATCCTCAGCCTGACAATTCAAACACTCTCCAGTTAGGCCTCCCCTGTCCTTTTAGTGCCTGTTCCTCTGGTACCCGCTCCCATCCTTGGCCCTCAAACACCGTGCTGGATCCCCTAACACCTGAGTGTGTGGAAAAGCCTCCTTCACTCATGTAACTCACACATCCCTCAGGGCACCTTCCTTTTCCATTCCTTAAATTAATTACATTAAAATGATTGTATAGGTTTATATTATGAGTCATCAGCCACCATTTAATGGTAATATATAATCTCTCCCCATGGGGTGCTCTAGTCCAATTTCTCTACGGTGGTTTACAGCGCATTCGTCACTAGACCATGTCCTGTGGTTACCTGCATAAACATCATTTCTCCTCTAACTTACTGCAAGTTCCTGTTTATGTCTGAATCCCCACTCCTGAGGGCCTTGCGCATGGCTAAAGAAAACCTTTGTTCATCGGAAATGACTGAGGAAATATAGGAGCTCTTTGTGTTTACTGAGGACCATACTGAGGACTTCTGCATACAGAAGGCATTCATATAGGACCCAGATTTTCTGAGATTTTTCTCAATTTCATAACTTATGTCTCATTGTCACATCATATGTCTTGACTTCTGGATGCAAAATATAGTGACATCAGTGTATTAACATTTCTCTTTATGTAAAACATAATGCTTAACATGGAAGTATCATTTCTACTTTGAACTCATAACAACGTTTACTTTATTTTTTCCTAAATTGTTCTTGATTTGTAGTTGCTCCAACTCACATGCAAGTAAACACACAAATACACAAAAACACAGTTTTGATGTCAGTGTTGTAGTATCTGTGCAAGAGGCTGAAATTAGTCCAGCCTTTCCCGTGACTATCTCAAAGGTCCTTTCCTGCCATCACTTCTCAAGAGCAGATCTGCAGTTCTTTCTTTAACACATGCCTCAAGTACCTGGGACATACCTTTCCAACCACTGGCATACAACTCTCAGAACCAGGACAAGAAAGAAGGCCAAGATGACTAGAGTTAATAATAACAGCTTCATTTAAAGGTTTTCTAAAGTCAAACATCTGGGCATCCTCCGGAACCCAAGATGTGATGGAGAGAATTTTTTTTTCCCTCGAAAATCTCAAAACTGTGAACTTGATGAGGTTAACACATCCCACAAATCAATGCCTTAAAACCAAATATCTTCTGCTAAGTATGAAAGTGGGTGCATTTCCATGTTCATCTTGCCCTCTCCCAAATCCCCTTCCCTTCATCCTTCCTGTCATACAGTCCCTGCTGGTCCCCTGGTCCCCCGCTGCAAGCTCTTTCTTTACAGGACTGCAGCACTGAAGCAGCACAGTTTTAAAGCAGAATTTAGGACCTGGCACAGAGGAAGGGATCCAGCGAACTCTGCAGAGAGAATCTAATTAGGTAGATGGGATTTGAGGAGCTGGAGTTTTTCTAGGACACCTGGCTCACCCTTCTGTGTAATGGAAGTTGTCACTGGCCCTTTGCTGGCAGCTGAGGCATCAGGACGTGGGTGTCACTTCTCATCTGAATTAAATGCTGCCTCCAGCATGACATTTCAGGCAAACAGGAACTGCTCAGTGCTCAGGCACTGGGACCTTTACCTGAGGTTCTTTTTAACTAAGAGACACTGTGATTTTTGCAGAGGGAGATAGCTGTCAGCTCAGGATAAGGGAGAACTTCCTAAAACTCAGAACTGCCTCAGACAGACCGTTTGGTTGAGTAGTGGGATATCCACTACTGGCCAAATTCAGCAGAGAGGTGGCTTGCTGGATAGCTGAAAGGAGGGTCCACCTCAGAGGCACAGGACTCACTAAGTTACAGCTTTCAGCCTCAGTCTCACACCCATAAAGTGGTGGATATTATATTCATTCATTCACATATTCAAAAAATATTTATTTATTGGGAATCCACTGTATGCCAGGCATTCTTCTAGGGATGCGGATAGAATGATTAACAAAAGAGGCGAAGCGCTTGTCCTCATGGAGTGTGCGTATTAATGAAGAAAGGCAGAAAGCCAGCCGAACTGGCCATCGTGTGGTACTATTTGGTATAAGGGGAGAGAGAATGATGGCGGAAGTGCTGCCAAACCCGCAGAATTAAATAAAATTGATTTTTAAAATTTTCATTTTCTATTGGAGTATAGTTGATTAACAGTGTTGTGTTAGTTTCAGGTGTACAGCAAAGTGATTCAGTCATGCATATACATGTATCTATTCTTTTTCAAATTCTTTTCCCATTTAGGTTATTACAGAATATTGAACAGTGTTCCCCGTGATATACAGTAGGTCCTTGTTGGTTAAAAACTGAATGATGTTAATGAAAATAAATGAGATAATAATGACTAGTATTTATTAAGCATGTTCTGGGTTCCTGGCACTATGCAAAGCACCATACCTTAAATAAACCACCTATCGATAAGAACTAGTAGTCTCACTTTACAGGCACTGCAGCTGAGACTTTGACTAGCTGTGTAACTTGTCAAGTAAACCTAGGTAGTTAGCGGTGAAGCTGGTGATGGAATTCAGGTATGAGCACCGGGCTCACAGGAGGTACCTAATTAATTATGTTGCTGTTGATGAAATTTGTTAATATTCATATGCTATTGAGCTATTATGGAGGTTATGTGAAGTTAAAATTTTATATGTTTAACAAATATTGCCTATGGTGTAAAGCTAGAGGCTATGGTGCTTGCAAGGAAACATAGGACACTGTCCTTGCCTTGCTCTAGCTTTCTGTCTAGTTTGGGGAGTTCTGCCTCAGGAAAAAATAGCTTAAAGCAGCACGTGACTCCGGTATATAATAGTTCTAGACAGCAGAAGTCTATTGGCAGTAGGGGATAAAAGGAGGAAGGTAGCGATGGGGATTCTTGTGGTCAGGAAAGATATCTGGGTTTCGGGTGAGGTCTTGAGAATGATAAATATGCAAAGGAGTGGTGGGAAGGAGAGATTAAAACAGATGGGATGGCTCCTTTGAAAAAATTAATGAAGCTTTAAAAGAAAAAAAAAAAAACTGGAAACAACCCAAATGTCCATCAACAGGACAATGGCTAAACAAATGGTAGTATATTTGCCCAATGGGATATTATTCAGTGATAAAAATGAATAAACTGACACACGCAACAACGTTGATGACCCTCAAATGCATTATGATGAGTAAAAGAAGCCAGACACAAAGGGTATGAACTGTATGATTCCATCTGCATGAAATTCAAAATGAGGCAAGCTAATCTATGGGGACAAAAGTTAGCAAAGTGATTCACTCTTGAGTTGTGGAGGGGATTCATTGGAAATGGGAATTAAAGAACATTTTGGGATAATGGAAGTGCTCTACATCTTGAACTGGGTGATAGCGACATAGGTGTATGCATGTATAAATGTCATTGAGTTTCACATCTCAGATGGTGCATTTTACTGTACATAAATTAAACCTTAATAAATCAAACACAATAGAGGAAAAAAAAAAAGATGAGAGTGGGAATACTCTAGAGAGCAGAGGTTGGCTCATTTCACCAAGACAGAGATCTACAAAAAGCATTTTGGAAAAGAAATGTTTGGAGTCAGTTTCCAGAAGGCTATGAGTAAAAAAAATACAGGAATTATGATTTATTCTATGAACAATAAATATCCTCTGGAGGTTTTGAGTAGAAAGCTAATAAATGATGTTTGTTAAAACATAAATTTCTAGGTCCCACCACAAAGGTGTTGGTTGGGGCCTGGAAATTTTCATCTCTTACCAGTTCCTAGGTGAGCTGATACTTCAGGTCTGGAGACCACATTTTAAGGACTCTAACGTTAGTCTGCTTCTCAGACACCTATGGAGTGCAGGTTGAAAGAAAGCCTAAGAGAGAGCGAGTTGTTGAGGATTTGTAAATGGTGCAGTTAGAGGCTCCGGAGACAATGAGCCTGGAGCCAAGTTGTGTTTTGAAAGAAGCCATATGGAGGCTACAAGAGAGGAGGGCTGGGCCAGAGGGAAGCCATCCAAGGAGGAGACTTTTGTTGTAATTTAGGAGAGGGATGAGCAGAGTCTAAACCAGAGTGATATCCAAGGGGAAGGATAAGAAGAGATTAATTCAGAGTGATTCAGGAGTTAGAATTAGACAATCTGGGATTGCATATTAGGAATAAAGGTGAGAGGGGAGTCTTAGATGTCTCAAAATTTCTAATTTTCTAAATAAGGTGAGTGATAGTGTCGTTTGGATCGTGAAGCAGGGTAAGAGAATTATAAGAAGCTTAGTCAGGATGTGTGTGAGTACCACAGAGGGGTGGTGTCATGGGCAGCCCCAAGTTCCTGCACAAGGACCAGAGATCCAACGGAACTGATAGCAATGATACCTGGAGGCTTATTGTGACCTCAAGCTGAGAATGACTCTGCCAGAACTGAGACCAAATAGGAAGGTCAGGGAGGAAGGTTTTAAAAGTGGGGTTGATTTTATTTTCAAAGCACATAGTTTTCTGTAAGGATTTTTAGAAAGACTTTGGAAGTTAAGTAAATAAATAATTGCAAGGTCTGGGGCAGCTAGAAAAAAGTGATAAAGAGGCAACTGTGTCAGCAGCAGCTAAAAATTCACAAGGATAAAATAACAGAGTCATGAATAAGTCAGAAGCACACACGCGTACATATGAGATAAAAACAGAGAAGAAAGAAAGGCTGGGTTCTTTAAATAGTCTTAGCTTATATCTCAGATAAATAGTAGCAGTTTTAAATGTAAATATGAATACATATATGTGTAAATAGATTAAAAACCTGAAAAGAAATATGTTAATACATGAACAGTGAATCTGGGTGTTAGGTTTATGGGCTATATTTATTTTCTCATATAAACCTGGATTTTCTCAATTTTCTATGATCAACATGCTATACTTTTAAAACTTGAGAAAAAGTTATTTAAATGTTTTTTTCTTTTAATTTGTATTTGAATAGTGGAAGAGGAAAAGCATGATAGAATTCTCTAGAGAAAGGATTAGAGTTTGGCTTTCTGGTTCTCTTCTCTCTGCATCCCAAGACAGATCTTGGCAGTCCCACAAAGAAACGTCTGGATCTCTCATTGCTCAGTGATTGGCAGGCAGTAACCCCCTGAATGCTGCAACCTCACAGGCAATTTGATCCATTCTCACTGGGAAGCCTGGGGCTAGGAGGCAATATTTAGAGTAACACAACGTTGAAATCAATCTGAAATACCAAGAAAAATGGTTAGTGATGCATAATAGCCTCAGCCATTGCTCACCCCACCTGCAGCCGCTGGGAGACCAGGACAGAGAGTGCTTCTCTGGCAGATTCCCTCAGGAGCTGTGAGCCTGCCTCACCAGCCTCCCTGGCCCCCACCCCAGGACTCCTGGCAACAAATGGCCCAGGGCAACACTCATGGAAGCCGATAATAAACACAGAAAATTTAAACAAGAAGCAAAACATATACCATTGCTCCTTACTAAGAAGTAAAATAGGTCTGACTTTAAGATCCACTCTTTATATGAGACAGAACATTCATGGGAAAAGGAAAGAAAATACAGATTTTGCTCCATTTCCCACTGACCCTTGTGTTTTTCTTTTCATCCATCCCTTTGCTTGTCAGTTTGTTCTCATTCTGTGGTCTGTGATCTCAGAAATGCAAACACTGGGGTTCAGAGTTACAGGGAATGCCTTCCCTTAGTGATTCATGTTTTCTGCCTTCCTTCTCTGTGGAAAGATTCAAGTTAGCCTGACTCTTGGGAACCACAGGTCAATTGCTACCTACAAATATGCACATACTAATCCTCTCCTTTCCTCTCTGTCTTCCATAATCTCTCAAAAATGACCCACAGAACATTTCTAAACCTTTACTCATCTGCATTGAATAATTCTCTAAGGTCAACACAGAAATAATTGACTAAGGTCAACACAGAAATCACCTTCAGCCTCTATTTAAACTCTTGTTTCTTTATATTGCACATTTCATAGAGAGCATGCAGTGGCCCACTCCTATCTTTCCTTCAACACTATCATCATAGCTGTGAAGTGGCTGTGATCACACAACAATGGGAAATTGATGAGGGAAGTTTCTTGTCTGTTGCTCTACAAAGGTAACATCTTTCTAAATCTCTTTGGGGCTCAAGATTGGCTTTTTTATCATAACAGGTTCTCTGTCATTGGGTAGCCTTGAAGGGAAGGGTGTTATTACCAGAAGGAAAAGAGAGCTGTTATGTGTAGCCTTTGGTGGTGGAGGAACACTGCTAGTACCGAATCACAGAGCAGCAGGAAGGGAGCCCAGGGACTAAACATTACTTAACCTCTCCTTCGTCCTCCATCTAATCTCCAAGTAGTACTGCCCACCGGCCTAGACCAGGATCTGGATGGATTGCACTGCATATTTGTACTCACACACATGAAAGTGTACATCTATCTATATAATTTTATTTTATGTAAATATGATTATATTATATATTTTTCTTCAACTTGCTTTCTCCTCTTAATAGTATGTATAAGCAAAATATCCAAGATCTCCACTGAAACGAAATGGGACCGGAGCAGTAAATACTGATAATCAGTTTGTGAGCAAAGGTTTATTTCTATAATATTACAAGAGTCAACCATTAGATCATTCCCTCTGTTAGGTCTATGCTTTGTCCAGTGTTATAAAATCAGATACATAAATGAAGGTTTTAAACTATCTTAAATCACAAGAATGTTGCAAAATATAGTTATTCTGCAACAAACACCATTTTCCCAGGTGAAATAAAGAAAGGGGAACTTTTCTGGCTAAAAAGGTCATTAGTTAATTTCATAAGCACTTTACTGAAAACAAGGAAAAATATGTATTTCTGAGCTGACTTACATAACTAAGTAATTTCTGAAGAGGCTGTTGGAGGAGATCATGGAGAGGACAAGACCACTGGTTGACCCAAGAGGGGACTTGGGTCATCAGAGGGTTCTCACCCCTCCCTCCATCCTTGGAAGGTATATTCTGCCCACCCCAGTTCTTGTGGTTTTTTGAGGACACAGCCTTGAGAGAGTTACTTGTTGTTGACTGAACCCCATACTCCTCTTGGGGCTGCCCAAGCCCAGCCTCCTAAGTGAGTTCCTTTGCTTGTTAAAAATGCCACCTACTTAGCTGGAGTGTCCTCTTTCTTAGGTCCCTCCCTACCCTCTGTGTATGGGACTGGTTTCAGATTCCACCCTGGGAATTCCTGAGTTTTCGAACCAGTGAGGCTACTTGAGGTGGTCAAGGAAGTTACCTTTATTTATCCAAGAGTAATTTGAAAACGGGCCATGATTTTAAATGTTTTTGTGGGGAGAGTGAGGAATCACATTCTAAATATTTTATGTCTTTTCTTATGTTCCACCTCAATATCTTATCTTAATATCACAGTGGGTTTTTTTGTTTCTGTTTTTTGTTTTTCTGGGGTTTTTTTGGCCGTGCCATCTTAGTTCCCCTACCAGGGATTGAACCTGGGCCCTTGGCAATGAAAGAGCTGAGCCCTAACCACTGGACTGCCAGGGAATTTCCAGTATCACAGTATTTTAAATGACTGGAGATTATTCCATATTAGCTCTACACCATAAATTGATTCATCACTAACATACTGTAGGGGATTTACATTTGTTCCAATTTCTAAACTGTATCAAACATCCTTTTAAAAATTACACTGTATCAATATAGAAACATACAGAGAAAAATGCATAAAAATGTATATGAAGTTCAGTGTATTATTATTAACTACATAAATAGTCCAAGGAATAGAATATGGAGAATCGGAAAGCTGTCCTCACATTCCCTCCCAAACATTCCTCTCTCTCTTATCCAAAGTTTACAAGTACCATGGTTTCTAATACTGCATATTAGTTTTTCTATTTTTAAATTCCCATAAGTAGAATGATCCTGTAAGTAATCTTTTAAGTTTGTGTTATGTGGCTCATAACGTTGGATTTATTTATCTTTTAACATGTACTTGTGGTTTTAACATTTTTATTGTTGTATAGTGTTCCATTGATTTATCATTTAGAATGAGTGGATATTTGTCTGGTTACTAGTTTGTGGCTATTATAATTAACAACACTATAAGTATTCTTACATGCACTAATGTATTTCTGCTAGACATTGCCAGATTATATGTCATGTTCAAATTTAGTTGATAATGCCACTATGTTTTCCAAAATGTTTGAAGCAAATTCTCAGTATTGAAAAGGATGCCATTGGTCCACGTTCTCATCAAACTTAAATTATCAAAACATTTATTTTTAGACATTTTGGTGAACGTGACGTGATATCTCATTATTGATTTATTTTCCACTTTACTGATACTAATATAAAACTTCATATAGTTAGTGCCCATTTGGTGAAGTACCTTTTTAAATTTCTTGTAATCTTTTATTAGATTGCCTTACTGATTATAATTGATTTTAAGTTAAGCTTTTTTATTAATTTGGAAGTATTCCTTATATATCTTGATAGGAGCCCTTTTTTGTGTATGTATACTGAAAATATGTTTTTTCACTTTGTGGCTTACTTTTTTTTTTTTTGGCCATGCTATGCAGCTTGCGGGATCTTAGTTCCCTAACCAGGGCTTGAACCCAGGCCACAGCACTTAAAGCACCGAGCCCTCACTGCTGGACTCCTAGGGAATTCCTGTGGCTTATTTTTTAATTGTTTTACTGGAATATCATGATGAACAAAAGTTGACAGATAAAGGTAGTCCAATTTTTCCCTGTGGTTGGGCTTTTTTAGGTTCTTTTAAAACTCTGTTCACATACAAGGTTATGAATATATTGTTCTGTGTTATATTCCCCCAAATTTAGTTTTTACTTTTTACATTTAGATCTAAAATCCACTGGAAATTTATTATTTGTGAGTTATGAAATAGGGACCAAGACTTTTTCTAGCCACATGGATATTCCATTTTCCAAGAACCATTATTGAAAACTGTCCTTTCCTCCATTGTTCTTGAATGCTGCCACTGTCAAAATCAAGTGATCATATACTGGGCATATACCTTGAGAAAACCATAATTCAAAAAGATGCATGTACCCCAATGTTCATTGCAGCACTATTTACAATGGCCAGGACATAGCAGCAACCTAAATGTCCATTGACAGATGAATGGATAAAGGAGATGTGGTACATAAATACAATGGAATATTACTCAGCCATAAAAAAGGAATGAAATTGAGTCATTTGTAGTGATGTGGATGGACCTAGAGTCTGTCATACAAAGTGAAGTAAGTCAGAAAGATAAAAACAAATACCGTATATTAACACATGTACATGGAATCTAGAAAAATGGTACTGATGAACCTAGTGGCAGGGCAGCAATAGAGACTGGACGTAGAGAATGGAATTGTGGACACAAGGGTGGGAAGGGGAGGCTGGGATGAACTGAGAGAGTAGCACTGACATATATACACTACCATGTGTAAAATAGATAGCTAGTGGGAAGCTGCTGTATAGCACAGGGAGCTCAGCTCGGTGCTCTGTGACCACCTAGAGGGGTGGGATGAGGAGGGTGGGAGAGAGGCTCAAGAGGGAGGGGATATATGTATACATATAGCTGATTCACTTTGTTGTACAGCAGAAACTAACACAACATTGTAAAGCAATTATAATCCAATAAAGATGTAAAAAAAAAAAAATCAAATGGTCGTATACATGTAAGTCTATTTCTGTACTGTCATTCTGTTCACAGGGTCTATTTTTCTACCTGCTGCTAATAATACAATGTCTTCATTACTGTAAGTGTATAAGACATCTTGCATATACTTTCACTTTTTTGTTCACTTGTCCAATAGACCAAAAATGAATAAAAATGGTGTAGGTGGGTATGGAAACCTTTTTTTCTCTGATATTAAAAGAAATGTTTTATACAATGTCCATTACATCTAAAGTTTCTCTTCATAATTGTCATTTTTTAAATATACTTTATCAGTTTCCTTCTATTTCTAGCTTCCTAAGAGCTTTCTATCATAAATGGATGTTGACTTTTGTAACACTTTTTCTGCATCTCGAGTAGTCATATAATATTTTTCATTTATTTTGCTAATATGGAAAATTACCTTGACATATTTTTGGATGCTAAACCAAACTTTCATCCCTGAAATATTTTTAAATTGGTCATGATGTATCCCCAGGTATAGATATGAATATGGATAAGGATATAGATATAAGTTAATATACAATTTTTTTGGCTACCAGTAGCTAATGTTTTTAGTATTCTTTGAATCTATGTTTACAAAAGAAAATTTTCCTTTTCGTTAATGCCTTTGAAAGCTTTGGTATCAAGTTCATGAAGGCCTCATACAAATATCTGAAAAATATTTCTTACTTGTCTCTCTACTGGAAGTGTATCCATTAGATTGGTTTTTGCTTCTTCCTTATATATTTAGTAAAATTAACTAGTGAAATCACCAGTACCAGGAACATTTTGTGGGAAGCTTTTTTTTTTTAAATCACAGATTAATTTTCTTTACTAGTCAGAAGACTATTGTATTTTTCATCAGCTTTTGTATTCACTTTAATAAATTGCACTTTTCCATGAATTAGTTCATTTCATCTAATCTTTACTCATTATTTTATGCTTTTCTTATCTTCTTGAACATATCATGCTGATTTGTAATAGTTGTTTTATTAGTACTTATATTCTACTTATATACTCTCAGTCATTTCTGGGTCTGTTTCTACTGACTGATGTTTTGCCCTAGGTATGGGCATATATTGCTGCTTTTTTGTGCCCAGTAGTTTGTTACTGAGTTCTGGACATTCTAAATTTTATATTTTGGGGGTGCTGGAGTTTACTGTATTCCTTTAAATACTGTTGAACTTTGTTCTGGGGCAGTATATTCATTTCCAGACTTCTTTCAAGCTTTGTTATGGTGAGTCCAGCCTTTATCCTAGGGCTAATTTAAGGCCACTATTAATCAATTATCTTCTGAAGGCACTACCCAATGCCATGTATTGTGATATTTTTCCACTCATCGTATATTTGTCACAACTAAGGAATCAAAGTTGGTACATTACTGTTAAGTAAACTCCACACTTCATTTGAGTTTCACAAGTTTTCTACTCAATGTCCATCTGCTGTTCCAGGATCCCATTCAGGAGACCACATTGTACTTAGTCATTATGTTTCCTTGGGCTCCTCTAGACTAGTGACAGTTTTTGATCACTATGACAGCTTTGAAGAGTACTAGTTATTTTATATTTATATTTTTAGAATATTCCTTATTTTGGGTTTGTCTGATGGTTTTCTCAAGGTGGAATAGGGGTTCTGGGCTTTGCGGAGGGGGATAGCTGAGTTAGAGAGCCATTCTCATCACATCACATCAAGGGTACATCCTACTGACCTGACTTACCAATGATGATGTTAACTTTGATCAAATGACCAAGGGGATGGTTGCCATGTTTCTCCACTGTAAAGTTACGTTTCCACCCCTTTCCACCCTGTGCTTTTTTGAAGCAAGTCACAAAGCCCAGCCCACAGTTAAGGACAAAAGGAGTACATTAAGATGGAGGGGGTAGTATGTACATAAAGTATTTGGAAGTTTGATTTTAGGATTGTTTCTGTTCCCTTCACTATATATAGTGATTTTTTAAAAATTTATTTTATTGAAGTATATAGTTGATTTACAATGTTGTGTTAACTTCTGCTGTACAGTAAAGTGATTCAGTTATAGGTATATCTACATTCTTTTTCATATTCTTTTCCATTATGGTTTGTTATAGGATGTTGAATATAGTTCCCTGTGCTATACAGTAGGACCGTGTTATTTATCCATCCTTTATATACTATTTTACATCTGCTAACTCCATACTCCCAATCCATCCCTCTCCCTCTCCCCCTCCTGCTTGGCAACCACAAGTCTGTTTTCTATGTCTGTGAGTCTATTTCTGTTTTGTAGATATGTCCATTTGGGTCATATTTTAGATTCCACATATGAGCAATATCATATGGTATTTGTCTTTCTCTGTCTAACTTACTTCACTTAGTATGATCATCTCCATCTCCATCCATGTTGCTGCAAATGGCATTATTTCATTCTTTTTTATGGCTGAGTAGTATTCCATTGTGTATATATGTATTGATATATAGTGATTTTAGACATGCCTCTGATTATTTGTCATATAAATTTTCTTGGGTTTTATTCTGCTTTGCTTGTGATGTTTTGCTTCTTTGTGTGTTTTGTAATTTTATATTGCAAGTGCATTGTCAAAGGGATTTCATCTGTGGTGATTATGCATAGCCTGGCATATAAGATACTACTTAGGCTCCACTTCAGAGCCTCTCAGCCTAAACTGCCTGTTATTCCCACTGTCACTATGGTCATCAGCTCTCCCTGGGCTCCTACTGACTTTTGTAGACACAACCCACATCACTTGGCCTCATGCTTACACCCCTTGCATTTTGCCTCTTGCCCAGGGCTTCCCTTTTGATGTCAGGGTTTGGAACCTTAAAAACCTGGCTCAGCAAGCACTGGGACATTGGGATCTTTAATGCCTCATGGGGCATATGTTTGACAAATGAAATATTGAAGACAGGAAATGGAGCCATCCCCTTGCTTCTTCTGGAAAGATTGGCAAGATGTAGTTATCTGGTTACTTAAAGGACAGTCCCCGAGGCATCAAGAAAGCAATCACACTTCTCAGGGGCTGACCCCACAGCCCATCCTCAGATTGGCAGCTTTGCTTTCCTCCCAGCCTGACTCCCTTTTCTCTCACTGACCCTAAAACAATAGTAGCCTATAGGTCCTTTGCCACATGCTCTGCTTTCTAAGGAATCCAGGCTAAGGTAACTGCCTTTGCCTGACCCTCCTGAAGTCTTACCAACCTAGAACCACCTTTTGTCTAAATGTATTACCTTGGGTTTCTTGGACTATGCAGACATTGCAAATTTCAAACTTAAACCCTTATGAGCAGAGAATTATGTTTATAAATTCTTAGAGTATTTTTTCTTTTCCCTTATTCAGAATTCACAGCAAAATAGATTTTTTTTCCTTTCCTTTATGTCTGAGGTGCCGTTAAAAAAATCCTAGTCTATCATACCACAGGAAGATGAAGCATTTTTAGCATCCCAGGCTTATATGGGGATATTAGTATTTGCCCGTCCTTTTCTCCTAACCATATCTGGATGTTAAAACTCTAATTCTCAGTTATTAGGATTTCAGTTACCCCCAAAACAGCTGAAACCTCAGTGCCTACTCTTGTCTGATTTCAGATTCTTCTTCACTTTAGGTCCCTCGATATTTCCCTTATATTCTTTAGAGTCCTGCTATGCATTCTTTAGAGTTCATCCAATTTTTTCTAGGTGTTTTTATTGGTAGTACTTATATGATATATTGTCTTCCCTATTCCCAAGAAGAGAAACCCTGAATATTTGCAATTCTGCCAAGCTTGGAGATCTGTTTTATAAATGCATATCAGCTTGGAAGCAGAAATTCAAGAGGAGAGTTTGCTACAAGCAAACACATGCCTGAGAAATAACATGGAAACAGGGAAGACAGGAAACATAGATACAGACCAAAATAGTATGCATTGCAATCCAACAACAGTTAGTGTAGGACAGTCATCTCTACATATTTCAATAAGCCTGAGGGTCATACCAGACCTAAATTGTAACTCATGTTAATAATGTTGACATCAAGGAAATGCAGCGTTTAAAAAAATATTCACTGTACTGAGGATGGTAACACTATGTAAAGTATATTTAAAAGCATTTCTTCCTGAAATAATTTTAAATGTTATGTTTCTTAAAAGAGTGGATAATAATAAGATTAAATTATAATCATTTCCAGTTATTGAGCTTCTAATAGGTGTCTGGTTCTGGGCTCTGTTTTTTACCTAATTCTTAACGCATTATCTTAATTCTCACAATAAACCTGCAAGAGAACTATTATAAAGCCTTGCTTTGTAATAAGTACGTTAAAGTTACACAATTAGTGAATGGCCAAGACAGAATTACAATTTCTCTGCTATTTCTATTTTATTGTATTCTTACTCTTTCCCATTCAGGAAAACCTCTTATTCTATAGACACGTTCTAAGAATGTCCCAGATGGCTGAGTCATTATCTATCACGCTTCCTTGCCCAGGAGACCCCCTGACAATTCAGGAAGAGGCAGCCTATACTCAGTGTATCTCTTGACCTCTGTTTATGACTGGTCTCAAGCAGGTTCCCAGGGTGGCCAGAGCCTCTACCTGGAGAGGCAGTGATGGAAGTATTTTGCACACATGCCAAATCTGTGGCATTGAAACCAGTGGGGAGACGAGTAAGGGGGCCTGGGTAGTGAGTCAAAAGTGACAAAAATAGTAACAAACAGGAGGGACAAGTTTTCAAAGATGATAATTCTGTCTGGACAGTTGACAAAGAACAAATGCTCCCTAGCTCCCTGTGGAAATTATCATTTTAAAAAACAGACTGGGGAGCTTTAGATAATTATTTAGTCCTTTTAAATATTTATGAGTTCCAGTGTGCTACATACATTTTAAAGGACAGTTGACAACTGCAGCATATATCATCCCGGTCCCTCTGTGAGCTAAAAATAGTTTTCTTTTTTCATGTAAAAACAATACTTTCAGTTTTGGTGTCCACGAAATAAAAGACTGTAAAAATACTAATTTACAGGCATGACAGCAAAGAATTTTCTAAGAAATTCTACTTGTAAACTTGCAGGTGAGTCATCTGGTCTGTCCGTTCTGCCTGGGAGAAAGAATGCAGAGGGCACCCATGATTAGTGGCCAGGACAGGGGATGAGGGTTTGGCGGGCCTGAGGTTGAGGCAGTCAGTCTCTACCCATGGGGCCCTGGAAGCTTAAGGAACCAGCCCGGCCATTGCCTGGAGGAGTAAACTTAGATTTGCTTCAGAAATGAGAACCAAGCTTGGGAACAAAAAGGCAAAACATTGGCAGGAACAGGAGAAAAAGCAAGAAAATAGACTGCCAAGATGCAAGTTTTGACCATTGTTTCCAATCGGGCTAATGTTTCCACTCCTTTCCTAGGGGGCAGATGCAGGTATGTAGATGAGTCTGGCTGATTTAATGGGGCAACTGGACACCTCCCACTCTTTTCTGTGTCTTCCTGGGGTAGAAAGCGTTCATGAATGCTGTCAGTGCCCCATCCACATCCGCTTCGCCAGCAGGAACCCCTTTTCCACAGCTACTGAGACCACCGGCTGTTAGCATCCCACGAGCACTCCTTTCTCTAAAGAATTACCTTTGCTCTAAAAGGAGCTACCTTACTTTATAAGATACTTCCTCCTTGAGTCAGAACTTGATCAGTGATTGACTGACGTAGGGTGCAAAATGCCAGCCCCTTTGCCTCCGTGTGGGCCTGACTCTGCAGTACAGTTCGTGCTCCAGAGCTCCCAATGGGAACAGGCTGAAGTGCAGCTTCCATGGAGACCACATGCTACCCCTGCCCCATTGTGCTACCTTTACTTCTTCACGTATTTTACCTAAGTGCACCCTCTCCAGAAATCTTTTGATGAGAGTCACCATCTCAGGCCCTTCTAGGGAATCCCACTAAGCCAGAAGGATAAGGAGGGCAGTTGTTCTGCCAGCCAAATGGGGAAACCGAATCTGTAACAAGGGAAGTGGCACTTGTCACACCATACTATACAAAGTGCAATCTATTATTTGATTTTTTGCACAGGAATGATTGGGTGACCCAGAATACAGCAGGAGCTGAGTAAACTGCACCACCCTCCATGTGTAAAATGCCCTTCTCCTCCTGAACACTCTACTCAGGCTTTAGGACTCAGTTCTCATGTCACTGTCTTGGCAGGTGCTTCCTGCTGGTCCTGACTCCCTCCCGAGCCTGCGCTGTTCCAGTTTCTTCTTCACTTGAGCTTCCATGGTGGTTTGCATTGCTCTCTGTCATTGACATATCATCATGTACCATGAGGTGAGCTCTAATGTTTGTTGAATGCCCCATAAATGCCCCAGCTTGCTTCAACCAGAGGGGATGAGACAAGGCCATGTTCTATACCTGAGGTCCTGTTTCTGAGGGTGGCTGTTTCTTTGCACTTTCTCCTCCCTAATGAGGGCACCAAACTCCCCATCCACCCTTATTTCACACTGTCTGAGGATGGCAGGAATGCCCAGGGTCAACAGCCATTGCATTAGGTCTGTCTCATAGGTGGGTGTAGTGATAGAAGGACACTGGCATTATCCTGGGAACCGGTGTCTCCTTGAACGAGACTAAAGAGGAAGGTAGTTCATCTTCATGAACATCAAGCATCTTTGCTGAATTATGTGCTGAGTCATACCAACGCACAAGCAAGGATGTTATCCCATCATGGAGCTGGCTATAAAATTACTAGGGTGCCATGTTGTCTTGATAACACACCACGGAGAAGCTTCCAGGCCTAAGAAGGCCTGAGTCAGGGGTAGGTCTGCCTGCAGCTGGGCTAGACGAGCAGACTGCAGAGGTGGAGCCAGCTCCTGCAGGTTCCAGGGCAGGGAGCTCTGGAGCCGAATGCACGATAATCAGCACACTCCCTTGAGTCCCACTGTGCCCAGGGAGAGTCTACACGTATCGAAAGACACATGCGAGAGCACATGCAGTGGTGTGTGCACATGCAAGAGCGGGAAACCCTGCCTGCAAGTCCGAGCTGAGACCTCGGGACTACTCAGTACAGCCCCTAGGGTAGGGGACACCATAAAGCCGGCTTTAGGGAGCTTCCTTGACCCATAGGCTGGAGGCCCTGAACCTGTAGCTACTCCTCCTCCTCACACCAAGGCCTGGAGTCTCAGGCTAAGGGGACCTCATCCCCAGGTAGCTTGAGTTTTAGGTATACACCCAAAATCTAGTGGATGGACCAAAAGTGATGAGGAGGCCCATGGTCACCCCAAAAGCACGTCCTCAGACAAAGAATAGGGCTTGTTAGTGGGAAGGTGCAGACAAACCTGTGAGAAACCCAGACCCACAGAGAGAGGTCAGTGCCAGCATGGGGAAGTGTCTGTCCTCAGCCTCAGTTGCCGCAGTCCTCCTGCAACTGGCCGAAACCCAGGGGCAAGAAGAAGAGTTTGATGAGTGTATGAAAAGGATTCCAGAGAGAAAATCCCTCACGTGCTCTGGAAACAATAAAGAAAGTTCTGTCCCAGTCAACACAGTGTGTGTGAGAACTGAGATCTTGCATCTCCATCCAGTCTGGAAGGGGAGATTACGTCGTGAGCATAGCGCGGTCTCTTTCAGACCCGCAGTTCTTGTTCTGAGCTCCACGCAGGTCAGTTCTGCAGGCAGAATGAGCAACGGAGGGATTAGAACTCTCAGCCAGGGCTCGCAGATGCTGTGGGAGGTGGCAGGGTCAGGTGCTGCACGGGGGCCCGGACACGGGGCTGCGATCATTCCTTGGCGGGTTCAGCCCTTCTCCAGGCCTGAGTCTCAGCCTGCCCATGGGCCTCTGTGACCATGGGAAGAATAATAGACTTGGAGGCAGAAGACTGAGTGGGACTTCTACTAATGAGACCATTTGTTGGTTGTCAGATTTTAAGAAAGTAACATTAGCCTCTTTCCTCATCTGCAGAAAGGGTACAATGACGCTCCTGTTTCAGGGTTATGGTGAAAACCAAATGAGATCACTTCTGAAAATGTACGTTGCATTCTGCCAACTACACAGTTAAAAAATTGCAAGCATTTAATAAGCCTCTATTATCTGCTAAATTATTCATTAAGCGAAGTAGTGGTGATACAAAGATGAATAAGACAAAATCTCTTTCTTCCGATGGCCGCACCACAGCTGCAGGTGATCAGATCACAGGCAGATTAGGATGTATTGCATGATATTTAAGGCCCTGCAAGAGGAATCTCAAATATGCCTGGAGCACAGAGGCCTGACTCTATTTCTCAGGCTTATAGAGTTAGAACTAAAGTCAGTCCGAAGCTGGTCCTCGCCCTCCTGTGGAGGCGTGTGGCTTCCTTAGTGCTGAGGCTGCAACAGGACTCAGACTTTCTGACTCCCAGCACAGAGGTGTTTTCTCTACATCACACTTTTTTGTTTTTCCATCAACAGTAAAGGCGGTAATCTTGGTTTCAGAGTCTAAATGAAAGCAGTGGGGTTGACCTTTTGGGAAGCTACTATAGACCAAATACTTTTTCCCCGAAGCATCATTTTTCACAACCCTAATTAGAGTTATTTTATAGCAGCCTAATGCCAAAGCACAGATTCCTAATACACTTTTCCTTTATGATCTAGTAATAAACATCTGATGCTTAGTTAAGTTGACAATCTAGTTCCTTCTCTCAAGAGAGAAAACAATAACATTGCATCTGAAAAGCCGGCTCTCTGGTTTGAGAAAAGTTGATTTTTCATATTAGGCGGTTGAAAAGCTGAATAACGGAATAAACACCCCAACTCCTTTTTTGGAAGCTGGGGGGCTGCCCAATGGAAAGGTGCTGTGGTGTTATCTTCTGCCCCAAATCGCTCTTGGAGAAAGAAAGGTTACAGATTCAAAGCGAATCATAGGGACTTCCCTGGCGGTCCAGTGGTTAAGACTTCACCTTCCACTACAGTGGGTGCGGGTTTGATCCCTGGCTGGGAATTAAGATCCCACATGCCTCGCGACAAAAAAAAAAAAACAAACAAAAAAACAAAAACATAGAACAGAAGTAATATTGTAACAGATTCAAAATTCAAATGGTCCACATCAAAAAAAATCTTTAAAATAAAAAAAGCAAATCATAGTTGTGGCTGACTTCACTTGGAGAGTTGCCCAGGTCAGTGTTGTTTACCCAAAACAAGAAATTATCTGCTGTATCCTTGATGCACCGACCTATTCCTGAGAGAGAGCTCAGGGCTAGAAAAGGAGTCACATTATGACTGAAACAAGAATAGGAACAATATTTAAAACTGATAAGAACAATTCAGCCAAATGGAAGCTGCCTAACACTTTGACACTCACTGTCATCATTCAAAGCGTATCCTTTACGTATGTTAATTAAGAGAAATAAACACCGCTTCACGTTGCCCCATATTGTCAAAGCAAATACACAGTAGGAAGCATAATCCATTTACCTCCCTGCATGTTCTTACTACTGAACCAAGCCATTTGGAGAAATTGTTTAGCTCAGCTCAGGGCGACTTTATCAATTGCTGATTCTAACCCTAATACCAACATTTATTAAGCTTCTACACTGGGCCAAGAACTGTGAATGCAAGGAAAGAGGTAACACTCCATTTCTCGGGGTCTTGCATTGTAACTAGAAATTTCTATGATATTTTATATTTATAGAGAGTATTTTATGTTTATCCATCCACTCAACAAATATTTATTAAGCGTCTAATTTCTAAAAGCTAGGGATCAATACTGAACCTGAAAGAGACAGTTACTGCCCTATTTCTAATGCAGGAAGTCTGATAAACAAAATAGTTAAATAATGTGGTGTCCTAGAAGCTAATAAGTAATAGGAAGAAGAATAAAGGAGTTAAAGAAGGATCCAGAGTACTAAGGATGTGGTTGGGAGTATTATTCCATATTGAGTGGTCTTAGGAAGACCTCTCTGTTAAAAGACATACGAGAAATCAGAAGAAAAAGAGAAAGTCATGTGACTATGCGGGAAAAGGTATTGTAGGCAGAGAAAACAAGTGAACAGAAAATGAGGGGGGAGTGTTCTTGATCCAGGAGTCTTGGACCAGCAAGGAAGTGGGTGTGGCTGGAGGGGGGTGATGGGAAAAAGGGTGGGGAAGAGTTTATAGAGGCAAAGCAGCCAGATCGAGCCGGGCCTTGCAGCATCATTAAGATCTCGAAAAATGGTACAGATGAACCGGTTTGCAAGGCAGAAATGGAGACACAGATGTAGAGAACAAATGTTTGGACACCAAGGGGGGGAAAATGGAGGGGGGGAGTTGGGATGAATTGGGAGATTGGGATTGACATACATACACTAATATGTATAAAATAGATAACTAATAAGAACCTGCTGTATAAATAATAAATAAATAAAATAAAATTTAAAAAAACAAAGATCTTGGCCATGACTCTGAAGGCTCTGGGAATTATAGGAGGGGTTCAGCAGAAGAGTGACATGATCTGGCTTAAATCTGAGAAAGAATGCTCTGGATGCTTTTGAAGAATAAATGGTAGGGTGACAGATAAGCAGAGAGAAAAGATTAAAAACAAACAAACAAATAAACAAAAAACCAATCTATTGCAGTAATCCAGGCAAGAGACGCTGGTGGCTAGGACCAGGGTGATAACAAGGGGAGAGGCTAGATTTTGGATGTATTTTTAAGATGGAGACAAGAGGATTTATTGATGGATTTGCTATAGGGATTGGCTTCTAGGTGTGGGTATAAATACCATAACTCCCTCACGTCCTGGCCACAATAATTATACAATTTTTTTGAAGTGATTAAGCTTCCCATACTCACTGTAGTAGCTGATTGCGCCCTTTATGGGTTTCCTTTCCCTTCATTTCCTCATCTCCCTACCAGTGTTACCTTCACGTCCTAGGTAAATTTTTGCACGATAGTGGTCTCAGTAATTGTTTCTAGAAGAACCTAAAACTAAAACAGCAGATACAATTTAAATGAAGATTAGACCATCTCTGTTGCCCTTTTATATTAATAGAAGTTCTGTTTTTCGCTGATGATTGCAGTGTTGACCTGTGTGGTGGTGGAGAATGTGCCAGCTCTAATTTTTAATTTGCATTTCCTGTCACCCAGAAGATGAACGCAGGTCTTGCCTTTCCTGCACACCTTCAGGAAAAGTCACTGATTTGTGTCCCTTTGTCATCTCATTTCAACAGCAAGGGCTCAGGTCACTGGGCCTGATGGGGGCACAGCTACTGCTAGCAAGGGGCAGTGACAGGCAGTGATACAACTTCACTTTCCTCTTTATTCAGTAGGGAGCACACTAGAGTAAGCAAGGCAACTCTTTCCAATTTTAATTTAAATTAAAGAGCATTTGTGTCTCTGGCCAAGCTCTTGTAGCCATTCTCTCCGAGTTAATAATGGTGGGTTGGGGCAAGAGGGGCTCTGATTTTCTGTGCTCCCCTCTTCTCTGGGTAAAGACCTTCCGTGGTCATTACTGATAATCTTATTTCTCGTAGATGGATCCTAATATCAGTATGAAATGCCTCCATAAGAGAAACACCCTCACAGAGAATGCAGTGAGAGGGTCTCCAAGACCTTAACTATTTAAAGAGGTTTTAAGTTGTTCCATCTTTGGTGGTTCAACAGGCACATGACTGAGAAATAAAGTTCTGAGGAAGGGAATTCACGTTTCTTAAGCACCTACCATAAATCATGTGAAGCTTCAGATTCTTTCTTATATTTTATATTACACAATTGCCCTTAAAATTTACAGATGAACAAATAGATCTCAGAGAGATTAAGTGACTTGCCCAAAACAACAACTGGTGGGGCCAATATCTGAATAGAACCTGCTCTGATTTCAAAGCCATGATTTCCTAACAACATCATCCTGCTCAAAAGTAGATGGTAAAGAGAAGCAATGTCTCAACATGAACTTTTTTCTACTTTCCCAAAAGTGAAGAGATGCTGAGACATGGTAACAGGGGACTTTGAGCCCAATGAGAAGGGATGGAGGGTTTTCGTTTTCCTCAGACTCAGAATGCATTCAGGGAAAGGAACGAGTGTCCTAAAAATTAACTCCAATTAAAGGAGACAACAGAGACTGTCCCTTTGGCAGGGAGCTAAGAGTGACACAGGCAGAAGACATGTGTGACCAGAATCCAAGGAGGATTATGCTATCAGACCTGGTGTCCCCAGACAGCAAGAGGTTTCACAGTTTTCTGGACACAGAAGCCATTCCCTGTAGTCCTGGGCATGCAGCCCAGAGGGAGGCTGGTTGGTAAAGACTGTGGCAAACCGGGTAATCTGCTTAACCTCTATACTAGATACTTTATGTAGCATAAAACACTATTGCAAAATTTTGGAGCTTAAAACAGCCAGCGTTTCTTTAGCTCAATATTCTGTGGATCAGTTGGGTGGTTCTCCAGGACTAGGTTGGCTTGACTGATATTTACTGGGATCCCTCAGGCATTTGTCGTCACCTGGCAGGTGAGCTAGTGGCTGCATAGGATAGCTTCGCGCATATATCTGGCAGTTGGTCAGCTTTTGTCCAGGTTGACAGAGGTGACTGCAGCCTATGTCATTCTTTATTCAGCAGGTTAGTCCAGGATACTTCCACTGATGAGAGAGCTAAGGTACCAGGAGCAGCAAGAGAGGGCAAGTCTCAATGGACAAGTTTGCCCCCAAAGATAACATCTTGTAAAACTATAATACAATATCACAACCAGGATAACAACTTCGACACAATCAAGACAGGACTTCATTACCACAAGGATCACTCTTATTGCCCTTTTGGAGCCATATCTTACTGCTCTCCTGCCCCCACTTCTTCCTTAACTCGTGACAATCATTGGTCTGTTTTCCATTTCTATCATTTTGTCATTTCAAGAATGTTATATAAATGGAATCACAGAGTTTAGACCTCTGCTTGAGATTCATCCAGGTTGTTGCATGTAGCAATAGATATTTCCTTTTTACTGTTGAGTAGTATTCGTGATATTGCATTTTAACTATTATTCACTGAAAGGCCTCTAGGTTGCTTCCAGATTTGGCATATTTTGAATAATGCTGTTGTAAACTTTTTTTTTATAAATTTATTTATTTATTTATTTTTGGCTGTGTTGGGTCTTCGTTTCTGTGCGAGGGCTTTCTCTAGTTGCGGCAAGCGGGGGCCACTCTTCATCACGGTGCGCGGGCCTCTCACTATCGTGGCCTCTCTTGTTGCGGAGCACAGGCTCCAGACGCGCAGGCTCAGTAGTGTGGCTCACGGGCCTAGTTGCTCCGCGGCATGTGGGATCCTCCCAAGCCAGGGCTCGAACCCGTGTCCCCTGCATTGGCAGGCAGATTCTCAACCAGTGCGCCACCAGGGAAGCCCTGTTGTAAACTTTTGTGCACAGGTTTTATGTGGACATAGTTTTCATTTCTCTGGGATATTTGCTAAGGAGTGTAATTGCCAGGTCATATGATATTTGCATGTTTAATTTTTAAAGAATATTTCAAAATGTCTTCCAGCATCCATGTACCATTTTACATTCCACCCAACAATGGATAAGTGATCCAGTTTCCCCACATCCTCAACAGCATTTAGTGTTGTCTGAGAGGTCTGTAGTGATATGTTATTTTGGTATTAATTTGCATTTTCCTAATGGTTAATGATGCTGAACATCTTTTCATGGGCTTATTTTCCATTTGCATATCTTCTTTGGTGAAATGTCTCTTTATGTCTTTTTTTTATATAAATTTATTTATTTATTTAGTTTTACTTATTTATTTTTGGCTGTGTAGGGTCTTCATTGCTGCGCACGGGCTTTCTCTAGTTACCGCGAGCGGGGGCTACTCTTCATTGCGGTGCGTGGGCTTCTCATTGCGGTGGTTTCTCTTGTTGCGGAGCACGGGCTCTAGGCACGCGGGCTTCAGTAGTTGTGGCACGTGGGCTCAGTAGTTGTGGCGCGGCATGTGGGATCTTCCCGGACCAGGGCTTGAACCTGTGTCCCCTGCATTGGCAGGCAGATTCTTAACCACTGAGCCACCACGGAAGTCCCTCTCTTCATGTCTTTTGTCAATATTCTATTTGGATTATTTTAAACCTGTTGAGTTTTGAGAGTTCTTTATGTAGTCTGTATACTAGTCATTGTCAGTTACATGGTTTGCAAATATATTCTCCCAGTACGAAGCTTATCTTTTCATCTTCTTCACAGGGTCTTTTATAGAGCAAAAGTTTTTAATTTTGATGATGTCAAGTTTATCAACTTAAAAGAATACCTAGATGGGCGGGATTGAGGGGGTAGGGTGGGAGGGAGGTCCAAGAGGGAGGGCATATACATATACATATAGTTGTTTCACTTCACTGTACAGCAGAAACTAACACAACATTGTAAAGCAATTATACTCCAATAAAAAATTTTTTTTAAATATCATTCTTTTGGTATCATGTATAAGAACTCTTTACCAAGGGCTAAGTTCTAAAGATTCTATTCCATGTTTCTTTCTGGATTGTTTCCTACTAAAAGTGTGGTTTTATGTTTACATGTATGATCTATTTTGAGTTAATTTTTGTATCAGTTGTGGGATTTGGGTCAAGGTTTTATTTTTGGTCTATGGATATCCAGTTGCATCATTTGTTGAAGAGGTTATCCTTCCTACACTGAATTAATTTTGCACCTCTTTTTTAGAAAAGCTGTTGGCTGTACTTGTGTTGGTCTATTTCTGAGTTCCCTGTTTTCTTGCATTGATATATGTGTCTATCTCTCTGCCAATACCACAGTCTTTATTACTGTAGCTATGTTATATAATAAGTCTGGAAGCCAGGTAGACTTATTCCTCTATTTTTATTATTCTTTTCAGAATTGTTTTAATTATTCTATTTCTTTTGCTTTTCCATATACATTTAAAAACAATATTTATTTTTCTATAAAAAAATCTTGCTGGGATTTTTATTGTAATTTTGTTGACTATAATAATTTGTAGAAAATTAACATCTTCGTTGAGTCTTTGAATCTATAAACACTGTATGATTCTTCATTTGTTTAGAACTTCTTTGATCAGCATTTTATAGTTTTAAGCATACAAGTACATGTTTTGTTAGATTTACACTGAAGTAATTCATTTTATGAGCAATTATAAATTGTATTGTGTTTTTAATTTGAGTCCAATTGTTCATTGCTAATATATAGAAATATAATTTGTTTCTGAATATTTATCTTCTACCCTGTGACCTTGCTGAACTCACTTAACTCCCTTATTAGTTCTAGAAGACTTTTTTGTGGGTAGATTTTTGGGAGTTTTCTATGTAGATAATCATGTTATATGCAAATAAGTACAGTTTTATTCCTTTCTTTCTCCTTTGTCTTTCATTTCCTTTTCTTGCATTATTGCACTGGCTAAAACGTCTAAAACTAGGTTGAATAAATGTGGTGAGTGCAGACATTCTTGTCTTGTTCCCAGTTTTAAAGGGAAAACAATCAGTCTTTCACCATTAAACATATTATATTATTCATACATGTTCCTTATCAAGTTGAGAACATTCTCCTCTATTCCTCATTTTCTGAGAGTTTTTATTATGAATTAGTGTTAATCTTTCATCAGATAGATGCTTTTTCTTTATGAACTTACAGGATCATGTGATTTTTCTTCTTTAGTCTATGAATACGGTGATTACATTGAATGATTTTTGAATTTTGAAACAGTCTTATCACCAAAATTCACCTCACACAGTAATGGTGTGCAATCCTTTTTATATATTTCTGAATTCTGCTTGCTAATATTTGGTTAAAGATTTCTGTCTACATTTCTGAGGGGAACTGGTCTATAGATTCTTTTTTATAAACTTTTGTTTGATTTTGGAGGCAGAGTAATACTAGTTTTCCTGTAAACAGTAGCCACAGAAGCACTTTTAAAGTCTCTGCTTATATCAGGTTTCTACTGTCTCAGGAGTCACAGTCACAAGACCAGTCCTAAATGGTGGAGAACTGACTCTGCTACGTGATGGCAGAAGTATGTAGATGCAGGAAGGGGAGGAATTAGAGGAATTAGCAGCCACTTTTATAACCTCTCTTATCTATCCAAACCTCTCTGATAGATAAGAGAGGACGAGATGAGAAGAGAGTTGTGCAGCAGAACAGAAAGAGAGAGAGAGGTAGAGAGAGGAAAGGAGTGGGAGAGAGGAGGAGGGAGAGAGAAAAGAGGTATCAACAAAGTTGTTAGGAAGAACAAAAGAAAAACTATCATCGATAACACAATTGTCAAGAAAAAATAATTCCAGTCAGTTAAAGCTGCATATTGCACAAATGGGTAATAAGAATGTGCGTAACCAGCCATTAAAGATGTGGAATACAGAATTTTGTGTAGGGGGTAAGAAGAACATGGGCATAGGGATACGGCATGGCAAAGGTACCCCTTATAGTCTTTCCCAGTTTCTTATCCCCTAGTATGATGAAAATGTTTCACTGTTTCTAATGTTGCAGAATGAATGGAACAGTAGCTAATTTCGTGTACTTTTAGAATGGATTATGATGTTTTTTAAGTTTCTGAGATCTAATTTTTTTTTCCACTTACAGAACGTCCAAGTTCTCCCACGTTATGTCTGTCAGTGACTGGGAGTAATTAGAGATAAAGTTTGAGATTCCTTGTAACTTTCTTCCTAAAAGCAAACCTCAAACTGTTCTGTTTCCTGTTGATTCATCCATTTTCCAAAACAGTATTTTCTCAGTTCAGTGGGCAGCACGAACATTTCCACAGAAGCTGGGAAGGTTCACTTCAAGTGAGAAGTGACCAACCTCACCACTATGATGTAGCCCAGACTGTCATGTCCAGGGACATCTTGACACCAGAAACCTCCAGCAAGTGATTATAAAGTGCTGAATCAACTTCATTCTGCTTCTGGGTTTCAAAATACCATGTGTTAAGTGATATCTTCGTGTTAAATAGTATGCTATGCACTCTAGATAAAATGTCTCACCTACTTTGATGTAAGTATTCTAATCACCATTTCACAGGGAAGGGAACATATTTAGAGGAGTTAATGGCTATCAGAAGGCACATTAACAGTGACATAATTAGGAATAAACCTGAATTCTCTCTGGTCAAAGGTCAAGCCACTTAAGCACAATGTCATATTGTCTATGAATCTCAAATGGCAACAACAGAAAATTCAGGATTCTAGGGCTGAGGGACTTGATTACACAGTTTTTGAAACTGTAAGCCTTAAAGTAAAATTTCTGATAGTGAAGTTGAACATCAAAAATATGAAGAGGTTGGAAAGGCTGCATACTTCCAAGGATGCTCAAACATAGCATTTTAGTGATAGAAGTTTGAGAGAGAAACTTAATCAGAGTTTTCAGCAGTCTTAGATACCTCTAAATGCTGCAATGCATTCTTATTCTGAGCTTAAATTAATTAATACTGACATACTGCTCCAAGATACAAGATTCAGAGTAACTTTACAAATAAAAATCCTTCATCTTATTTCTCTTGATGACTTACGTGTCCTGTTCAGGCCAGTATTAGAGCAAATACATCTTTCTGTAGCATCTCGAGTAATGGCCAATCTTTCATCCAACCAATAAACGCTAACATATTTGAAATTAATAACTACAGAATGTCTGAAGCTTAGCTCTTTCTGAAAATAGATATTACAACTCTTACAATTCTCCTGCAGTTATGAGGACATCAAAATTGTGAGAAAGGAATCATTAAATCAACAAATCATAAATTATTGCAGACCAATTGCGATTATCTGCATATATGTGGGATTTGAGAACTGTCCCTTCTTTCAAAGACCCATTGACAGTGGGGATCCTATGGCAGGGGTGATTTGGAAAGAGACAGAAAAGAAAATGAACTCCCAAGACTGGGAGATGAAAAGGACCCTAGAGATTATGTTTATTCATTGATTGCTTCATTTATTGTCGTGCTCAGTCATGGTAGGCGTCATAGCACAGTGGATTCATGCAGACAATTTTCATATCTAACTCTTCCACCTCCTGTTCATATTGCTCATCCTTTCTGAGCTTGAGTTTTCTCATCTGCAAAATGGATTTTCTTATAGAATGATTCTCTCATCATTATGAGATAATCTTCTTTATCCCTGGTTGTATTCCTTGTCTTGAAGTCTACTTTGTTTGATACCAATATAGCTACATCTGCTTTCTTTTATGCTTAAAGTTTGCATGTATATCAGTTTCCATCCCTTTATTTTCAGTCAGTCTATGCCTTTATATTTGAAGTGTGTCTTGTAAACAGCATATAGTTGAGTCTTTCTTTTTATTCATTCTGAAAATTTTTGTATTGAATTGAATGTTCAGATTATATTTAGTGTAATTATTGTATGGTTGGAGTTAAATCTACCATCATGTCCTTTGCATTCTCTTAGCTGCTTTTTTTTTTCTTTTCTTCTTTCTGCTCCATTGTTGTCTTCCTTTGGGTTAACAAAGTATTTATTTGCTTATTTACTTTTTTAGAAATTATTCTATCTCCTTTACTGTTTTTAGGCCAAATAGGGTTTTTAAAACTTTTGTTTTTGTTTTTTTGAGATGTTTATCTCAGTGGTTAGGATGTAACTTATGACAGCTATTTCTTAATCATAAAATTTTCACACAACATAATGAATAATCTACTATTGCTGACATCATGTGCAATCCAAATGGATGGAACATTGTTTTTGCCCTAAAAGGGACTGAGAATTTAATGGGGGAGTATAATATATAGACTACCTACAATGACATATGTCAAAATGGAAGTATATACAAGTATGTTCAAGAAAGCATTGAAACACAGAGTATGTAGGGTTTGGAGAGGAAGGATGAGAAAGAGATTTTTCAGGTGACATATTGAGAAGAATGGTTTATTTGCAAGTGTTCACATACAGAGAGGGAAAGGTCACGTTAGCAAACTCTGATTATTATAACTGGATTAAAATGTGACATATGTGTGCATGTGTGAAGAAGATGGGGCATGAAAATGGCACATTACAGATCACGTGGTATTCTAATATCAATCTAGGGAATCTGTACTTCATTTTAGTGGTGATGAGGAGTTACTGGAGGATTTTAAATCGTTTGGTTGAGATGACCTGATGTATATTTACAAAAATCACACTGGTGGTTGTGTAATGGATGTTGACTGGAGGGAGAGAAGCAGAAAAGCCACACTCTCTTTTGTACATAAAGAAAATGAGACTCAGAGAACTGATATAATTTACTCAAGTCACACATTACTAAAAGGTGAGCATGGCATAGACAATCCTGATAAGCAAAACATTTTTAACATGGTTGTATTCACCTGGTAATTTTAAAAATTACATATTACATACTCACATAATAAATGCTTTTGATGTTAAAAGTGTTAATATAATATGGTTGCTTCACAAAACAGATACATTGATATTTGCAGTCAAAACTACACTGACCTGAGTGGGAGAGATGTCTTAGTGTATGTTTACATAAGTCCTAAAGGGAAGAAGGAAAAATGGTGGAGTCATCGAAGTCATCCAGTGGCTGGTTTAAGAGGACAAACTTTCTGTTCCAAACCTAACCAAGTATAACGAATACATTTTTATGTTCCCTGAATAGATTTCTTATACACTGTGTCAGCCAAGTCACTTTAACTGCTTTTTGCCCCTCTTCCATCTTAAGCTAGATATATGATTGACTGGAGACTACATTTGATTGACAGATATAACAATTTAAATGTAAACACTTTATTAACCTGCAAAAGCATCTTAATAAAAGAACGTGATGGGGATAGACATAAAAGGTAGATGAGTTGATTTTGAAGCCAACAGCATTGTAGCTTAATGTGGCAGAAGCAATGAATCAATTGGAATGCTGTGAAAATAGTAGCTCCAAAGATATTTTCTCCACACTCTTTAAATCAGCAGCTCCCTGTAAGTAAGCAGTGCTAAAGGATTATGCAAAGGCTTAATGTTTTCTTGCCCTTTATAGGATTTTAACCTGAGTCATTATATCTAGATGAGTTGATGGGCAAAAAGAAGCAGTTTTGGTAATAAGGCCAAATGCACCTGGTGTCAGCAGAGACCATGTGTAAGACAGGAACTCCCACCCCAGCCCTGGATAGTGTTTGAGATTCTTCTAACACCAGTTCCTGGTCTCTTGCCCTGTTTCTCACTGACAAACTAGCTGGCCTACAGTTCAGCCTACATCACCAGTGAATCTATACATCTCCTCCCAGTTGTCTCTCAAGACAAATTCCACTGTTTTAAAGACCATTTTTAGGCTTGACCTTCTCCACGCTCTGTTGCAAATGAACTCAGTTTCTTTGGGGAGGGATCTAGAATTCTGGTCTATGGCCTGCTTCTTCCTTCAGGAAATATCTCTGACCCAGAGCTCTCCTGCTGGGGTGGGGAAAACGGTACATTAATGTCTAGGTGACAACCCTGCTCTAGCAGCTAAGACTCCATGGATGGGGGATCGGCAGCCCAGGTCTCCTCAGCTTGTCTCTTTTGGGGTGGCTCCTCCAACCCATGAGCTGGAGAAAGGGCAGTCAGGGCCCTGGGTATTCCCAGCTATGCCAGACCTAAGATGGATCTCCATCTCCTGAGGGGGCATTGGGGAGAAGAAGGATGCGCCTACCTCTGGGCTGCACTCACCTAGAACTTAACCTTCCCAAGGAGGTAGCCCTCTGACTGGGAGCTGGGGGGCAGGGTCCCCACACTTTTGGCCATACCAGTGTGTGTGATCAGGCCACCCAAGATGGCTGTTCTCTTGCTCTCTGTGCATCCCCTGCTGGACCAGTCCCTACTCACCTGACTGATCTTCCCTCTTAGTCTTAAAGCCTAGTCAGTAAATGCCTAGGTACTTGCCCCGTCCCAGCTAGTGACTGTTCTCATCTTAAAATCAAAACTGTCTCCACTATGGTAGTTTATCAAAGGGACAGTGAGAGGCATGCCCCTCTGCTGGTTTCCCTGGTAATGGATGAGCCAACCTGATGTCAGTTCCCTCCTGTAAGTGGTAATCGCCCTCTTGCCCTGGGAGCCAAGACTACTGCCATGTCCTGCCCACTGTCTGCCGCACCGTGTGGGGTGTCGCTCCAGGACCTTGCTTCAGATGTGTAAGATCCCCCATCCACTAAACAATTGACGTCTCTGTCGCTGCCTCAGGGCTCTTTCTTTAGTTTTGAGGCTGGGCAAGTACAGGGCTTGCAGGCCTGTGGTGTGCAGCCCTGCACAGTCCTAAGTGGACTTTCTGTCCTACTGAGTTGGGAGGAGGAAAGAAGGGAGCAGGTTTTGTTTCCAATGCTACAGACTCACACAGTTCTTACAGAGTTTGAGCAGATTTTCTTGATTGTTTATTTGCTGTATACCCATAGGACCATTTCAGGAGACTTAATTTCTTTTTTTTTTTTAATATTTGTCATCAGTTTCACTGGGGAGAGGCCATGAGGAGCTCTTCATGCTGTCTTGCAAACTCCTCTCTGTATTATTTCTTACAACTGCAGTCTACTGTTGGCTGGGAAAAAAACGTACAACCTGAAAGTTGAGGATTTTGTTTTATTTGGGACATTACTAAGGACTGTAGCCTGGGATGGCAGCCTCTCAGATAGCTCTGAGTGTTCCCATAGAGGCAAGGGAGAAGCCAGGATATATAGGAGTTTTTAAAAAAAACAAAAACAAACAAACAAAACAACACATAGTCAAACATCAAAAGATTATGGCAAATCACAAAAAAAACCCAGGTATCTCAAGTTCATGATTTCAGTGCTTTTCTCTGTATGGGAAGATGCATGAGTCTGGGCTTATTGAAATCATCCCTTTGATATGCATCTTAACTATCTAGGACCAGTATCCTATGTTTCTCCATTCTGAATTCCCCTCAGGGTACAAGGTCTTGGGACGGTGGTGCTGGCCACAACATCCTTTGTTTACTGAAATGGCAGGCAACATTCTTTGTCTGCACTACAATTATTCCAAAAATTTTTTTAAAGTTTAATAAAAAGAAAAAAAAAACCAGCATGGAAATGGTGTCTTAGATTAGTTCCAGGGCAGATGTTTTTGTGCAAGTGATTCTTTGGGTGGGGCTTTCAGGATTAGGGGAGTAAAGAAAGGAGAAGGGGCAGGGGGAGACCTCAGCAAGGATGTGGTCTCAGCTGGAAACCAGCTTCCAGTTGATCCCATTGGAGTTCCAGAACGTGATTTACACTGTAGATTTGTCCCCATTTTGAGACAGGTCAGTCATTCATTAAATTCAGGTTATCCCTGAGAGATGACTGCCTCTTTGGCAGGGTGGCTCATAGATGCCAAGCACATGCACCTGGAGAAAAGGCCAGCTGTGGGCAATTAGTAGCCAACACAGGTGGGGGGCAGGTACACTCACCAAGTAAAGGGGATGTGAGTGGCACATCAAGAGCATCTATTTCTTCTAGACATTCATTTATTCTGTTATTCATTTATCGAGTTGAACACTTTCAGGGGCTGGAGATACCGAGATCAATACGAATCAATCTGTGCCTTCTGTATGTCAAGAAAGTGATGGAAATAGCAAGTTGTTATAAGAATGGGGCAAGCCAGGTGAATAGAACAGTCCCTTTTGCCCTATGGCATATAAAACATATTGTCAACTGAAAAATAATGTACAACCTAAAAGCCGAGAATTGTGTTTTATTTGGTTGACAAAACTGAAGTCTTAAGCCCAGAGGACAGCCTCTCAGATAGCTCTGAGGGACTTCTCCGAAGAAGGAAGAGAGGAGCCAGGATATATGGGGAATTTTTGCAACAAAAACAAATTTTGTTGCAAATTTGTTGCAAATTTTGCAACAAATTTTTCCAAGTAGTTGGAACATCAAAAGTTTACTGTTAATTAAAGAAAACCAGACATCTCAAGTTAAGGAATTCAGCGCTTTTCTATGTATGGGAAAATGCAAGAGCCTGGGCTCTTTGAAATCCTTTGATATGCACCTTAGGTATCTGGGGCCAATATCCTGTGCTTTCCCAGCCTGGGTCCCCTCAGGATGCACCACTGGGGCAGCGGTAGTGGCTGATGGCTTGATGGCCACAGCATCCTTTGTTTGCTGATATGGCAGGCAACATTTTTTCATCCACAATGTATAAACATATATAAAGCAATACAGCTGAATTGGCAGCTCTAAGGTGCTCCTTTCCCATTGAGGAAACAAGTCATGGCGTTGTTCAATAATCTCACGTTTCGTTTTCTCACTCACTCGTTTAACAAAGAGCTAATGAGCACCTTGCTAGGCACGATTGCCACGAAAATATAACCCAGGCTCTGAGCTTAAGGAGCTAATTGCAGTGGAAACACTGAGGAAGAAGTGTGTGAATGCAGAACAATCCAGGAAGCGCCGTGAGGAAGGTCAGTTTCAGGAACAAAAGATGCTCAGGGGAGGCACTGCTTCCTGGCTGAGAACTTGCCCAAATCCTTTGATTTCTAATTCAGCGCTCTATTCCTAAACTACAAACAGAAACACTGGAGGGGAGAGGGTGCTTGAGGAATTCCCCAGGGTTTACATTGAATCGTAATCGTGTTAAATACCTCAGCCATCACATTATGCACTGCTAGAGTAAACTCACTATTAAAATTTACTGTGGTTATAAATAAAAAACCGTGTTGTTTTTACTTCCATAAATTTAAATCTGCCTTCTGAAATAAATATAATTACATTTATTGGCACACTTAGAATGGGTAACCTTGTGAAAATTATGCCTAAGTGTTAAGAGAGACAGCAGGGGAAAGAAGCTGAGGGGAAGAACACACAGGATATTATCATAACAATTGGAAAATGATTTTTATATTTACTAGCGAAACATTATGAAAGCATGTTCTAAAAATCTTTCTTCACAGCATTTTGATCAAATTACCTGCGTAGCTGAACCCCTCCTAAGTGTTATTTTCCTATCAATTTAAATCAGAGCAATATTATAAAAATGAAAACACATTCAATACAAGACAAGGAAAATCTTTATGCTATTTTATAAAATTTTTTTCTATTTTATAAAATTTTATAAAGTATTCTATAAAATTTCTCATTTCTACTATATATCAATTAGTCTTACTTGGCCTTTCTCTTTTGAAGTATGTACATATTTATTTAATAATATATTTATTAATTCTATGACATTTGAATTAATGCTTATAGCCATTTGAATTTTATTGTGAATTAGGAGTAAAAAATATTATATCCTTGATGAGTACTCTTTTGAAGAAGATGAGAGTGTATTTTTTTGTCACATTTTCTTTTCCATTTACAAGAAATTGCCTATGGAGAAGAAAGTACAGGCACACTGACTTTCAACTATATCTAAGGATATGTTCTAAAATCAATTGAAATAAAACTGTAGTTTATTTTCTTGCTAACTGGTATAAGTAGATGGAATGTGGGCATTTCCTAGGGCTGCCGTTGAAAAGTACCACAAACTATGTGTCTTGAAACGGCAGAAATGGATTGTCTCAAAATTCTGGAAGCTAGAACTTTTTTTTCTTTTTTAACATCTTTATTGGAGTATAATTGCTTTACAATGGTGTGTTAGTTTCTGCTTTATAACAAAGTGAATCAGTTATACATATACATATGTTCCCATATCTCTTCCCTCTTCCCTCCCTCCCACCCTCCCTCTCCCACCCCTCTAGGTGGTCACAAAGCATCAAGCTGATCTCCCTGTGCTATGCGGCTGCTTCCCACTAGCTATCTATTTTACGTTTGGTAGTGTATATACGTCCATGCCACTCTCTCACTTTGTCACAGCTTACCCTTCCCCCTCCCCATATCCTCAAGTCCATTCTCTAGTAGGTCTGTGTCTTTATTCCCGTCTTACCACTAGGTTCTTCATGACCTTTTTTTTCCCTTAGATTCGTATATATGTGTTAGCATACTGTATTTGTTTTTCTCTTTCTGACTTACTTCACTCTGTATGACAGTCTCTAGGTCCATCCACCTTGCTACAAATAACTCAGTTTAGTTTCTTTTTATGATTGAGTAATATTCCATTGAATATATGTGCCACATCTTCTTTATCCATTCATCTGTTGATGGACACTTAGGTTGCTTCCGTGTCCTGGCTATTGTAAATAGAGCTGCAATGAATATTGTGGTACATGACTCTTTTTGAATTATGGTATTCTCAGGGTATATGTCCAGTAGTGGGATTGCTGGGCGTATGCTAGTTCTATTTTTAGATTTTTAAGGAACCTCCATACTGTTCTCCATAGTCGCTGTATCAATTTACATTCCCACCAACAGTGCAAGAGGGTTCCCATTTCTCCACACCCTCTCCAGCATTTATTGTTTGTAGATTTTTTGATGATGGCCATTCTGACCGGTGTGAGATGATATCTCATTGTAGTTTTGATTTGCATTTCTCTAATGATTAATGATGTTGAGCATTCTTTCATGTGTTTGTTGGCAATCTGTATATCTTCTTTGGAGAAATGTCTATTTAGGTCTTCTGCCCATTTTTGGCTTGGGTTGTTTGTTTTTTTGTTATTGAGCTGCATGAGCTGCTTGTAAATTTTGGAGATTAATCCTTTGTCAGTTGCTTCATTTGCAAATATTTTCTCCCATTCTGAGGGTTGTCTTTTGGTCTTGTTTATGGTTTCCTTTGCTGTGCAAAAGCTTTTAAGTGTCATTAGGTCCCATTTGTTTATTTTTGTTTTTATTTCCATGTCTCTAGGAGTTGGGTCGAAAAGGATCTTGCTGTGATGTATGTCATAGAGTGTTCTGCCTATGTTTTCCTCTGAGAGTTTGATAGTGTCTGGCCTTACATTTAGGTCTTTAATCCATTTTCAGTTTATTTTTGTGTATGGTGTTAGGGAGTGTTCTAATTTCATACTTTTACATGTAGCTGTCCAGTTTTCCCAGCACCACTTATTGAGGAGGCTGTCTTTTCTCCACTGTGTATGCTTGCCTCCTTTATCAAAGACAAGGTGACCATATGTGCGTGGGTCTGTCTCTGGGCTTTCTATCCTGTTCCATTGATCTATATTTCTGTTTTTGTGCCAGTATCATACTGTCTTGAGAACTTCTAAATTATACTTTAATGGCAGTTAATATTTGAAGTTCTCTAATCACTTATGTATCCTCTAAGAATGGGGTTCTAAAAATGCTTCACCTATAGCTATAGCATCCTCAATAGAATATTTTCTAGTTACTATAAATAATTAGAAATATATTTTCAGTGGGGAAATATATGGCAGCCTATATATGTGGATTAGTTAGGAAGATTCTACAGGCATCTCTGCCCTTATAAGAATCGCATGAGGTGATTTTAGCAGCCTGTGATCTCAGACTGTACGTCTTGGTTTAAGGCTCAGATTTGGCCCTGTGTCTCTGTAACTAGGAGAGGATTTTGTTGTTTAATCAGACCATTAAATTAGCTTAGCTAACCATGAAATATTGCATCTTCCTCAAGAGAATCGTCTCTGCAAGATACTTTTCAGAGCACTTAGTTTCATAACTGAAACTTTATCAAGGTTACAATAAATGTTTTATAACAACAACAACAAAAATCAAAGTGTCAGTAGGGTTGCTTTCTTTTCTGAGGGATCTCAGGAAGATAATACACCATGCCTTTCTCCTGCCTTTTGTTGATGTCTCCCAATCCTTGGTCTTCCTTCTCTTCTAGGTGCGTCATTCCAATCTCTGCCTCCTTCAAATGGCATTCAGAAAACAAGATGTCCGCTTCCAAGACACAATGGTGGACTTGTGTAGGATAGACAACCCCATTCCAAAAGGGAGAAATTCGAAGGAAAAAAGGCATCACAGGTCTAAAGCAAGTTTGCAGCTCAGCAGGGCAAATTCCATTAGGTTCCAAGACCTGAGAATACTTCTCTGTGACTTGATGCTCTGTCCTCTGGCTTTGCCGGAGTGGCCCCACCCCCTTTGGCTCTGGGTCACCCTTCCCTCTGGAGACTAGGAGGTCCCCTTGGTCCAGGTCTCTGCATCTGTGGCTCTGTCCTAAAAGTCATTCTTCCTTCATTTCATCTCATCTTCATCCTTCTCAGTCTAGGCATGCAGTATTTCTGCTAGTATAAAATTCTCAAAACCTTCCTGGTCTTCTTTGGATATTGAGGGGATTACAAAATAAGGCAACGGGTCCCTACAGATCCTTCTCAGAGAACCACATCTTTATTCCTAGTTACTGCTGAGATGGTTGATTGGAGATTGATTGGATCAATGAGTCACATACCTAATATCTCTAGCAAATGGTTGTCCAGCCACGATTTTGACCCTGTTCCCGGAGCATGCTATCTGGGTATTCCGAATCATTAAGCACTTGTTCCTTTCTGCTTAGCAGCTCTTCTTTGATTTATCTCTTTTCTTTCACTTATTATAAGCAGCAAGGAGAAACCAGCCCACTTCTTCCACTCTTTGCTTGGAAATCTCTTCAGCTAAGTTTCTAAGTTCATCACTTGTTTTTCATAAAACAGCAGAGCAAAATTCAGTCACGTTCTCTGTCACCAGAAAGACAAGAAGGATTCTCTCTCCTCCAGCATCCAATAACATTTTCCTCATTTCCATCTGAGACCTCACCAAGACCATATTTAATGCCCATATATCTATCAACAATCTCTTCGAGGCACTGTAGGCGTTTCGTATCATGCCCCTCAAAATTCCTCCAGCCTCTACCTATTACTGTATTTCAAAGCCACTTCCACATTTTTAGGTATTTGTTACAGCACCACCCTACTTCTTGGCACCAAAATCTGTATTCGTTTCTTAAGCCTGTCATAACAAGTTACTACAAATTGGATGGCTTATAATAACAGAAATGTATCACCTCACAGTCTGGATGCTAGAAGTGTGAAATTAAGGTATTGGGCAAGGTTGGTTCCTTCTGAGAGCTCTGAGGGGAAATTGGACCCATGCCTCTTTCCTAGCTTCTGATGATGCCTGGCAATCCTTGGTATCCCTTGACTTGTAGCTGCACCATTACAATCTCTGACTGCATCTTCACAGCATTCTTCTGTATCTCTGTCTTCACATGGCCATCTTCTTATAAAGCCACAGTCCTATTAGATTAGGGACTTACCTTATTCCAACACAACCTCATTTCATCTAGTTACATATGTAACAACGCTATTTCCAAATAAGGTCACATCCTGAATTACTAGGGGTTCGGACTTCAACATACCTTTTGGGGGTACAAAATCAACAGTTTTAGAGAAGAGAATATATTTTTCATCACCGCCTTTTCTTTTCTCACTAATAAAAACTCTCTGGCGAAGGAGGTACAGGCAAAGCAACCTGGTACTATATCAAGAATGTGTTGTAAAATCTGTTAATAAAACAGAACAAAGCAACAACTGTAATTATTTTTCTTGCTAAATGGTAGAAGTGGATTGAAATGAGTATTTATTTTGATACCTTTCTGAAATCTTACAGAATGATAGGAAAGGGATAAAATAGAATAGAAATAACTTATGATAAAGAAGAAGGGAGAGGAAATGAGAGCCATAAAATTCAGGAAGCTGGAGAGGAGATAGAGGAGCAATCATGGACTTAACAGACCTAGGGAAGCTGAACCCTAACTTGACAGTGTAGAAGCCTAGAGGCCAGTCTGTCCACAGTACAGAGCCTCCCCTACTGCATACAGACACAGACCCTTGTGACTGGAGTTTTCAAGAACATCCAAAAGTTGGGGAAGCAGGTGGACTAACAGCAAGAGGACTGAATGAAAGTCTTTGTAAAACCAGTTAGGCACCCAGATCCCTTCCCTGACTGTGCTCACCTGGGCATCCACTTCCCTATCTCAGCAGAGGGCTGGAGGCTTATTGGCTGGAAAGTTGGAGGCAGAGGGACTTCGGTCTTGGGGAATCCAACACTCACTTGAGTGTAAAAGAATAGAATGAAATCATGGAGTTGAAATGATAGTCCAAAAATGCTGGAAACCAACTTATACCCCCTGTCAAGAGAGGATTTCCCTCTGGAGAAACTAATAAGTCCAAGAAAACAGAGTTATAGAAAGTTGTGGAGTCCCCCCAAATCGGGGGAGCCAAACTACCACCCGGTGAATCTACACTTGGAAAGCCGTATCCTCACACACGGGTGGCCAAGCAAGTTCTTGCAACGTAAACACTAAAGCAAGGACCACCACACAGTTGAGGAAAGCCCAGAATCACAGTCAGAGGCCAAAACAAACAATGAAAATAAGAAAGAAGAATTAGAGATAATGCAGAAGGCAGAAGGAAACTTTAAAAATACTTTTGTGTACTGTTGGTGGGAATGTAAATTGGTATAGTCATTATTCAAAACAGTATGAAGGATCCTCAAAAAATTAAAACTAGAACTACCATATGATCCAGCAATTCTACTTCTGGGCATATATCCAAAAGGAAATGAAAATGCTAACTCAGAAAGATATCTGTGCCCCCTCATGTTCGTAACAGCATTGGAAACAACCTAAATGTTCATCGGTGGATAAGGGCCAGACATGGAAACAACCTAAATGTTCATCGGTGGATAAGAAGTTGTAATATATACATATGCAAAATGGAATATTATTCAGCCATGAAAAGTAAGACAATCATGATATTTGAGACAACCTGGATGGACCTTTAAGGCATTATGCTAATTGAAATGTCAGACATAGAAAAACAAATATTGTATGATCTCATATGTGGAATCTAAAACAAAAGCAAAACAAACTCATAGAAAAAGAAATCAGACTTTTGGTTACCAGAGGTTGAGGGTAAGGGGACGAAGAATTGGAGGAAGGTGGTCCAAAGGTACCACCTTCTAGTTATAAGATAAATAAGTACTAGGAATGTACAGACACACCTTGGAGATAGTGTGGGTTCAGTTCTAGACCACCACAATAAAGCAAATACCTCAATAAATCGAGTCACACAATTTTTTTGATTTCCCAGTACATATAAAAATTATGTTTACACTATGTTATAGTCTAAGCGTACCATAGCATTATGTCTAAAAAAAATGTGCATACCTTAATTAAAAGTACTTTATTGCTAAAAAACACTAACCATCACCTGAGCCTTCAGCACATGATAGTAGTAAAATAAAGATCACTGATCACAGATCACCATAACAAATATAATAATAATATTGGAAAATTTGAAATACTGTAAGAATTACCAAAATGTGACACAGAGACACGAAGTGAGCAAATGCTATTGGAAAAGTAGCATTGATAGACTTGCTCAATTCAGGGTTGCCTCAAACATTCAGTTTGTAAAAAATGCAATTATCTGCAAAGTGCAATAAAGTGAAGCACAATAAACAAAGTATGTCTGTAACGTACAACATGATGACTATAGTTAATACTGATGTATGATATTTAGGAAAGTTGTTGAGAGTAAATCCTAAGAGTTTTCATCACAAGGAGAACATTTTTTTTCTTTTTTCTTTTTGTTGTATCTATATGAGATGATGGATATTAGCCGAACTTATTGTGGTAATATTTTCACAATATTTGTAAATCAAAGCATCATGCTATACACCTTAAACTTATATAGTGATGTATGTCAATTATTTCTCAATAAAATTAGAAATAAATAAAAATAGTAAGTATCTTCAGAAAATGCAGAGGTCATTATATCCTGAAACAAAAATAAAATCCAAAGAAAAATGAACATTTAAAGAAAACAAAGTGCCTAATAAATGGAAGTCACATATTTTAAGCAACATCATACTGATAGATATTTGTTCTCCAGAACACCAGAGACAAATAAAAAATCTTGAAATCCCAAAGAAAGAATGAAATAGTAATACATGTAGAAGTGGGACTCTAATGACCTGAAACTTCTCACCAGCAGCACTGGAAGCAATGGCCTCCAAATTTTTAGTGATAAATAAAGTGTTCAACAGACTTGTAAAACCATCCAAACTATGAATGAAGTAAAAAAGAAAAATGGATATTTTCACACAAGCAAGTTCTCAAAACGTGTATCTCCCCTGTATCTTTTTCAGGAAGTTAACTGGACTCTGTGTTCCATCAAGGGAATAAATTAAGTTAGAGGAAGATATGGGGTATGAGAAAAAGGGACACAACGTAGGACAAAAGAGAAAGATATTGTTGGGATGATGGAAAAGCGAGGTCCAAGGTCAATAGTTATATTTGAGGTTGAGAGAGATCAAGAAATGTGGAGCTCTGCTGGAGGGAGTGGGGCTGTTCTGTGGTCATTCTGGGGAACAATCCACCAGCACTTACCCATATCCATGGAAGCATAAATGTACAGCCTGATCCAGCTCTTTTTGCTCCTATGAAAATGGACCTAGGTGTCCATTTCTGTGATGTTGGTTAAAGAAAATGGGAGGAATCCACAGCAGTTAGAGTAAGATATTAGCTGCACACACAGCAACATAGTTTGATTTTAAAAGAGGATGCTGAGAGAACAAAACAAAAGAGATGAGAAATATTTATAAGCCAATGCCATTGACTGAACTAAGAACGTACACAAAAATATATTACCCAAAGCAATCTACAGATTCAATGCAATCCCTATCAAATTACCAATGGCATTTTTCACAGAACTAGAACAAGAAATTTTACACACAAAAGACCCCGAATAGCCAAAGCAATCTTGAGAAAGAAAAACGGAGTTGGAGGAATCAGGTTCCCTGACTTCAGACTATACTACAAAGCTACAGTAATCAAGACAGTATGGTGCTGGCACAGAAACAGAAATATAGATCAATGGAACAGGATAGAAAGCCCAGAGATAAACCCACGCACATATGGTCACCTTATTTTTGATAAAGGAGGCAAGAATAAACAATGGAGAAAAGACAGCATCTTCAATAAGTAGGGCTGGGAAAACTGGACATCTACATGTAAAAGAATTAAATTAGAACACTTGCTAACACCATACACAAAAATAAACTGAAAATGGATTAAAGACCTAAATGTAAGGCCAAACACTATAAAACTCTTAGAGGAAACATAGGCTGAACACCCTATGACATATATCACAGCAAGATCCTTTTTGACCCACCTCCTAGAGTAATGGAAATAAAAACAAAAATAAACAAATGGGACCTAATGAAACTTAAAAGCTTTTGCACAGCAAAGGAAACCATAAACAAGACGAAAAGACAACCCTCAGAATGGGAGAAAATATTTGCAAATGAAGCAACTGACAAAAGGTTAATCTCCAAAATATACAAACAGCTCATACATCTCAATACCAAAAAAACAAACAATCCATTCAAAAAATGGGCAGAAGACCTAAATAGACATTTCTCCAAAGAAGACATACAGATGGCCAAGGGGCACATGAAAAGATGCTCAACATCACTAATCATTAGAGAAATACAAATCAAAACCTCACACCAGTTAGAATGGCCATCATCAAAAAATCTGCAAACAATAAATGCTGGAGAGGGTGTGGAGAAAAGGGAACCCTCCTGCAGTGTTGGTGGGAATGTAAATTGATACAGCCACTATGGAGAACAGTATGGAGGTGCCCTAAAAAACTAAAAATAGAGCTACCATATGACCCAGCAATCCCACTACTGGGCATATACCCTGAGAAAACCATAATTCAAAAAAGAGTCATGTACCACAATGTTCATTCAGCAGTATTTACAATAGCCAGGACATGGAAGCAACCTAAATGTCCATCGACAGGGGAATGGATAAAGAAGATGTGGCGCATATATACAATGGACTATTACTCAGCCATAAGAAGGAACGAAATTGAGTTATTTGTAGTGAGGTGGATGGATCTAGAGTCTGTCATACAGAATGAAGTAAGTCAGAAAGAGAAAGACAAATACCATATGCTAACGCATATATATGGAATCTAAAAAAATGGTACTGATGAACCTAGTGGCAGGGCAGGAATAAAGACGTAGACCTGGAGAACGGACTTGAGGACACGGGGGTGGGGGGGATGGGGAAGCTGGGATGAATTGAGAGAGTAGCACTGACATATATACACTACCAAATGTAAAATGGATGGCTAGTGGGAAACTGCTGCATAGCACAGGGAGATCAGATCGATGCTTTGTGATGACCTAGAGGGATGGGATAGGGAGGGTGGGAGGGAGGCTCAAGAGGGAGGGGGTATGGGGATATATGTATACATATAGCTGATTCACTTTGTTGTACAGCAGAAACTAACACAACATTGTAAAACAATTATACTCCAATAAAGATAAAAAAAAAAAGAACATACACAAATAAAAGGATACATGTTGAACACATTAGAACACACCAGAGTGGGGTGGAGAAAAGAAGAATTGTGGCAATAAAGGGAATATATAAATGAGTAAATAAAACCAGAGGAGGGCCTTCCCAGGATCAATGCACCTGGTCTAACTGCCACCTCTTAAACTCCAGGTAAAACCTCTGTAGCATCTGTCCAGTGTCTGGGCTTGAACTTCCTCCTGGGTCTTCCATCATCTCTGAAAAGGGAAGAGAGCAGAAACAGCTTCTTCCCATTCTCTAGACTCTCCACGACACTATTTCACAGATAGCTAATGGAATTTTAATGAACTTAATCACTGGCAGAATTGAGTCCAATTTTCATCTTTGTAATACAATTACATAATCCAAGAGCTTAAAAAATGTAAATGGAAAATGACACCTCTAGGCACATATGTAAAAATTTTTGTTTCCTAACATATGAAAGGACAATAATAATTTCTGCTTTTAGGGTTATTTGAAATTCAAATGACATTATATATGTAAAATGCTTACCATAATACCTGGTGCAGGGTAAAGCACTCAATATGTAGTAGCTACATTAAGTGAAATTGCGGTAGAGAAGTTGTTTTGAAGATGGTTAGTCGGAATTGTAAACATTTTTGCCTAAGAAACAATATTAAAAATGGAGATGGCTGTAAATCCAGTTAGATCCAAAAGACAATTTAGAATGTTAAATGATTTGAAATATTGCAGTCCTAACTAAACCACTGCTAATCAAATAACATTTATTAAGAGCCTGCTATGTACTATAGTAGGTGACTAATTTCCAATACGAGACAAAGTGTTTGGACCGCCAGAGGTTTCCCTGACTATCGCATGTGTAAGTTACTCCCAAACTGTGGTCTGAGGACAGGGGCCTCTGCAATCCATTTGCTAGTGGTCTGTGATTAGAAAAGAACAGTCATTGAGAATAGACATTCAGAAAATTTTATGGCAATTTGATGGCGTAATTTTATGTCTATTGAATCTAATAATTACAAAAATCGGATTTAATTTTTGGTAAGTTATTTATATTGTATTTTACAAAAGTTTTGGCCCATAATGGGTTAGGCAGTGGGTGTAAGAATAACATATCCTCAACACAGACAGACCACAGACAGTTTGAGAAGCACAGATGCAAAGTACGTCCATACTCCAGTCACTCCATCAGATCACCCGCATTTATTTTCTTTGTAGAAATTACCAGTATCTGAAATTAACATGTTTGTTGAAATTTTTTGTTTGTTTGCTTGTTGGTCGAATTTTTATCTTGTCTCCTTCCTTCTACTAGAGGGTAATTTTGGGGAGGGGCAGTCTTTGTCTTAGTACTAACAATCAGAACACTGTCCAATGTACACTAGACGCTAAACAAATTTTAGTTGACCCAACAAGTGGGTTCAGTTTTAACTGCTGCTGTTAATACAACAACAAGAGTTGTCATTCAAGAGGCAGAGACCCTCAAAGCCCCATCCAGGTGTGGCTTCCAGCTGTCCTGAGGCGGCGAGAGGGGCCAGCGGCTCCCTCCTCCAAAACACAGGATTCAAATTTGACTCCCGAAAACCTTCAGAATTTAATGAGTAATTAACTGCTTTGAATGACAAAGCTCTGCTCTCTGACCAATTAGCCTGCTAATTATAAACCTTTTTTAAGCTAAAGATTTAGACTATAGTGTTAACGTATTTGAGCTAAACACCCTATGTGCCTGTGGTAATGAACTATTTTTTAAAAGAGTTTCCACGTATTTGCAGACCATTTTCTAATCCAGACCGACCTCCCTTGCCCTATTAGTGTGAATTACAGATCCTTCACTGTCATGGTTAAACAGAGTAAGTTAATTTAGACTCCTGGATGACTAAAGCTGGGAGGATATTCTTAGTGGTTCTAATGACTGAATCTTGTGGTTTGCTGCGAGGACAGCATTAGGAGCTTCTACCGAAGTTAGAAAGGGGTGATGAAGAGATGTGTGTTCCAAGGGTTTAGGGGGACATGGGGGGAGAGACAGGAAATAGGAGAAAAAAAAAAACTGTTTTCCAATTACATAACAGCAAATGCCGTGGCTATCCTTATAAAAGGTCAGAAACACAGCAACTTAAGCTGTCACATAATAGAAAATTTGATGATAGTAACTAAGAAAACACAAAAGGCAGCTAATCTCCCCCCTACTGCTAAAGCCGGCTGAGGTAGATCAATTTAGTCATGGTTGTTGTGAAGAAATTGCACTTGTTTGATGTTTCACCAGCTGATCATGTGGTTTCCTAGGAAACATCCTTTTTCACTTAAATCTAATTCTCCCACGTAGTGGGACCTGATGAGTCACTCAGCCTGGCTTTCTTCTCACTTCCTTCTACCCATTAAAGGGGACCCACCGGCTGGAAATCTACCAAATGAAATGAATTTATTAGTTCTTTTCACCTTGGTTCTTCACTTAACTCTTTTGCTTCTTCCTCATAAGTCTAACTGCTTCCCTGGTGTGAAGGGCCAGGGATAATGAAGAAGCCAGCGGGGTGCATGATGTGAGCCAGTGCTGGACAGCGAATTCCATCAATTTCTCAGTTATTAAACTGTATCTCAGCTTCTACCTTTAAATGGAAAGCATTACGTGCATAGAGACATTTTTGCCCTGTAACCTGTAGTGGAATTTGATGTCAGCTTAATTTTAGATTCCCAGTCACACTTTAATGTATGGTTATGAGAGAGAGAGAGAGACAGAGAGGGAGGGAACATATAAGTAAGAGAACTTATGCAGATGTTTTTATTCTTATTCGAAACAATTCATAGACGCATTGCCACAACAAATCTAGAACTTCAAGGTAATCAAAATATAATTTTAATTTGTGAAGTGCAGATATACGATATATATTTAATACAAATATATAAAAATTAAATATAAATATACAATATATAAACATATATTTAATATATTATCTATATCTAATAAAGATAAATATATAATTATATATAATATATAAATATATTTAATTTCTCTATGTGTAAATTAAAGTAGCGTGCTCACCCCTCCTAAATACGCTGAGCCACAGTTAACTGAGTTCACACATTCTAAGAGCTGTCTCTTTGGTAACTGGGGAAGTGGCATAGACATGAGTGACAGAGAGAGGTCTGTCGAGATTCAGCATGACTAAAGAATTCTCAGAGCAAAACCTCACTGACTCTTTGCTCCAATGGCAGCTCATGGAAGGGCCTAGGCTGCAGACTGTAGGTACACCCTCACTGGCCTATGCTGAGTTAGCTGTATTGTCTTCTTCCCTTTTTGCTACACTCACTGGGCCTTTACTCTGTGCTCATTACTTTCCTTATGTTATCTCATGTGAGATAAGGTATGGTATTTTTACCTCCATTTTACAGATGAGAATAATCAAGGTCTAGAATTGGTAAATGCTTTGCCCAAAGTCACACAGCTTGGGGCAGTTTTAGGGCTCATTCTCAGCTCTTATGTCCATGATCTTTATAATTCTAGTGAATACATTCTTTCTCTCATGGGCAAATGTATTGGTTTTCTTTAAGATGAGAGATTGTAGAGGCTATGAAAATGCCTGCATCCGAGCCATCAAGCTACTAAATTCACAAAAGCCATTGTAAATATATCCCAAGCCTAGATGGGTCTCACCAATATGGCTCAAAAAAAGCAGGATCAATATGGTTGGAAATTGAACTTTTGCAGTAAAGTTACCTGGGGCAGAGTGCCTATCAGAGACTTGCTAACATAGCATCAGATAATCCTGAGAATGAGCTTTCACTCCTAGGATATGAGCAAAAAAAATGATACATTCTCAACCACCTCCTATGCTGAGGTTTCCTCATGCCGTTCGTTGTATCCCCATGGATTGAAGGAACTAGGTTAGAGCACATTTCATGGGTGCCTAGGAATAAAGCCACCTTTGGTTAAAATCATAACAATCTGCTCACTTATATCTGCTTCCCACTTCAGACTTCTTTTTAAAAATATATATATATATATATTTATTTGGCTGCGCTGGGTCTTAGTTGTGGCATGCAGGATCTTCATTGCCATGTGTGGGATCTTTGTTGTGGCACACGGGGATCTTTAGTTGCGGCATGAGGGATCTAGTTCCCTGACCAGGGATCGAACTTGGGCCCCCTGCATTGGGAGTGCAGGGTCTTAGCCACTGGACAACCAGCGAAGTCCCACACTTCAGGCTTCTTAGTAAACACTGATCTGATTAATGGGCTTCATTGATAAACTCCTGAAAACCAGTAGTCTAACTCCGTAACAATGCATAAGTTAGCTCTTTGTCCATTATGAACCGCCATAAACTTCAGTGACATGCAACGATAAATCTGACTGTGGAGTAAAACTGCTCTAGGCTTGTATGATCTTGGATACACTCACATGTCTGCAGCTGTCTAGACATCTAGGCTGCACTTGGTTAGGGAGCCTCTGTCTGCTCACATGTCTCTCATCCTTCTTCTGGGTCCAGTGGGCAGCCCAGGCCTGTTCTTTTCTTCCTGGTGACAGAGGCTCCAGAGCACAAGTATAAAGACATAAGGCCTGGTTGAGGTCAGAGTCAGAACTGACAGATTATCACTTTCAGAGTTCTATTGGCCACACGGAGCTGTATAGTAGAACCCAAAAGACACGTACCCTGCTCTCCACAGAGCACTGCAGCGCTCAATGGCAAAAGATGTGGCTACAGAGAGGATGCAGAATTGAGGTTGATCATGTAATCTACCAGAGACAACGGACCACATTTTAAACTCTACATCTAACACTAATGGTGTGAAATTGGGCAATTTATTTATAATCTGAGTCTTAATTTCTTTCTTTCTTTTTTTTTCCTTGTTAAACTGCATTATTCCTAGCACATGCAGTCCTTGTGAGAACTGAATGAGGGAAAGCACATGAAATTCCCCAACATGAAAATGGAAAAGTAGCTGAACTAGGGCTCCACAAAGCGCCATCCTCCTTCTTACCCTGACCAATGCGCTCCCTCGCTCACTCATTTCCTTTCAATGTTCCCATTTCAGAAATATTCCCATATGATGTTCAAGGAGACTCCCTCCTGAGGTCAGGAGACTGCATTCCTAGAGTCTATATTCTTTGTTTTGTCTCATTTTAGGCCCTTATATGCTACCATATGACAACTAAGACTATACAAGCAATTATTTTCCAGGAGGCACAGATGTTGTTTGTTTCATTTGAGAAGCCAAGTCCTTATTGGTCCTACTTTCAAGGTCCATTTCCCAGGAAACATTTTATCCACAGAACAATAAAGAGAAGCAAATGACATTATTAGTATCTAAAGACTCATTAAATTCTACTCAGTATTAAAATGTCCCAAACTCTCTGGAGAGTTCTGAATATAGATGTTCATTTAACCTTCCTTTAAATTGCAGTATTTGAATGGGAGATGGAATCAGATTTTGGTCAGCAAATGTTACATAACAGCTGCTTTCAGAGGGCTCTTGTCTGTTCCCATTTCTTTTGGATGTTTGCATTTGCAACTGTAAGAAGAAATCTTCTCTTGGATGTAAGTTTGCCTTTACCTTCAGGCTCAAACAGCTTCTCTCACTGCTTTTTGGGGACAGTCATTGGATAGGCCTCTGTGTCTTAAATTCCAGTGAAAATATCACAAACCCATCTGGAATCCACCAATGACAGCTTCTGCCATGGCAGATGTAAAAAAAAGATTAAATCAGAAAGAATAAGAAGCTTCGTGCATCTTTTGGGAGACCAGTCAGGACACCTTGTGACCTGGTTGAATCTGGAGGAGTTGTTTTTCTAAAGTTTATGTGTGTGAGTAGGCACAGATGTACTTTGCAGTTTGAGGATGACTCTGGATGTTTTGGAAGAAGGCCAGTAGCAGGCAGCTAAGCAACCAGCCAGGACCCTAGGGAAGTGGCAGTAGGAGGTATCCTTGGCCTCAAATATTGGGTGGATTGAGCATTGTAATGGGAAGTAGCAGCAGGGTATCTGCAGGTTCACAGAGGTATGTAGAGAAAGGGTGGACTTATCCTGTGGAGCAAGATTGGGACCCGGCTCAAAAACCAGGTCAAAAAAATTTACTAGACCTGGATGCAAGGTTAAAACTAGATTCACCACGTCATTACACTGATGCTCTCTGTTTTGATGCTGAACTGAACTGCTCTGACCCCCAACCCTATTACACGCTCAGGGTAGAAACACCTCTGCATACATGTGACTTCTCTTCCATCCATCTCCACCTCTGCATACATGTGGCTTTTCTTCCATCCATCTCCACCTCTGCATACATGTGACTTCTCTTCCATCCATCTCCACCTCTGCATACATGTGACTTCTCTTCCATCCATCTCCACCTCTGCATACATGTGGCTTCTCTTCCATCCATCTCCACCTCTGCATACATGTGACTTCTCTTCCATCCATCTCCACCTCTGCATACATGTGGCTTCTCTTCCATCCATCTCCACCTCTGCATACATGTGACTTCTCTTCCATCCATCTCCACCTCTGGTAGAGAATATTTGTCACCATTCACTCTGAGCACTGAGAACAAACAAAAGTGGGCTGTGGACCTCTTTACAACCTGAGCACTTCAAAAATCCCATAGGGCCTTAGAATAAAACAGAAAGTTGGAATTTCAAAGAGAACATAATTAAGTGACTACAGAGATGAGGTTGGGTTGTACAAGTGATGCTGAAGCTCCCAGGGATTAGTGAAAGTAGAAAACCATTTACCACTCAGAGGCCTGAAAGGGCAAGGAGAGGAAGCAGAGGCTGGTGAGAGCTGAAGCTGAGAACTTGAGACCACCTGATGTAAGGCCACTCTAGAGGTACTGGGTTCCTAATACAACTGAGACACTGAGGTGAGGAGACAGCTAGGGGATAAGTACCTTGACCTCTCTCTGTCCCAGACTCCTGCTAGGACAGCCCATTGGGGAACCCAATCAGAACCCAGAGGGTAAGGGGACCTTGGTGATGTAAGGGGTCAGGCCTCGGGGGACCAGGGCCTGGCAGAGAAGGTAGGGTTTGGATATGAGGAAGGACAAGTGGAAAATGATGTAAGATGTAGGCCCTTGAAAATCATTTAGTCTATCAGTCTGACTTCTCTTTTTCAAATAAATTACCCTCACTGCCTTTAACCATCTTCTACTTATCAATGCTGAGGCCTTGGAGATGAAATATTTCATAAATACATTCATATCATTTTAATAATTTCTTAGTGTAGGATCTCAGAGATTTGTTTGCATTGCTAAAAAAAAAAAAAAAAAAGAAAAAAGCAAAACCAAAAAGCAAATCTGTGGTGCTGACATGTAATATGATCTTCATTTCACTGAGAAGGAAGCTCGAAGACCCTGCAGGAGCTGAGACCTGTACATATCCTTAGAGTGACATCACAGTGAGGTCTGATGCTAAGGTTACAGAACTCCCCGATTGCCAGAACACTTCCCTGCTGCCATGAAACCCTGTGAATGCCATAGGACCAATGCAATGGGACCAATTCCATTCCTCATTTACTGACCACTTAATATGTCCCAGGCACTGTGCTAGGTGCATAGGAGGGAGAGAGTGGCAGTAAGACATCATAGAATCAGAAACTTTAATCCTTTTAAAGATCCACTTAAGAGTGTCTGCCATCTGCATACTGCTGGTGTGCCAATGATATTTTGCCTATTTTTACAATAGTGGAAAAGCTAGCATTTACTCATTTGCTTCAATAATCTTCTCCCTTCTCTATTTTAGGTCCTTCTATGATATCATTTTAACTCCTTCTCTTTCTCCATCTCTTCCTTCCTACCCACACCCCCAGCCCCATCTGCCTTCCCACAGTACTGAAAGCCAGTAGTTCCCAGGGGAAGCACTGCACCAGGATGAGGTTGCCTCTTGACACAAGGGATTCGAGATATCATTTTTGCTCTGAGACATTGGTCCTCTGGTTATAACACTACCTAGCTAATTACCAAGCATCTCCAGGTACTTGGCACGGAAACAGGCAAATTACACACATGATCTCCTTTAATTTGTTCCTATGTGTAAAATTTATTTGCACACATCAGTTCTTTGCTTATAGTGCTGCTGCCACCAAAATGATTAGTGTCATGAAACTGACAAGAAGCAAATTATCCTAATTTCTAACTTTGATGGCACTAAGTCTCAGTCTTCTCAGGTCTACGTGGTTCTCATTTGTTAGAACGCACGCAGGTCTGAATATAAAATCAAGTAAAAATGGCTAAGTGGGGAGGAAAGGCTTGAAAAGGGAAAATGAGACATCACATGGCATATGTTAGACTAACCTTGAACGAGTTTCATGAACACACATAACAGTGAAAGAAAGGCAGCATGTAATCTAAGCCTGAATACTTGGTAAATCCCCCACTCTGTTATTCTGAAGCAGATCTCTGATGGGATTATATTCCTTTCCTTCTGTCTTGAGCCCTCTTTCCCTCTGTCTTGAGCCCTCTTTCCCTGAAACACCTCTTTTTTTTTTCCCTGCCACTTTTTTTCTGCACTTTTTAAAAACCAACCTTGGCTTTGGGGAGGGTTTCCCCAGCAACTCTGGGAGAAGTTGCATTCAGTTACAGAACCATGGAAGTTTAGAGTCAGGAAGTAGTTTGGAAATCATCTAGTTGATCTTCCTCACCTCACCTATTAAGAACCCATAGTCTAGCAATGCAGAAATAGAAATTTCCATGATGATGGAAAATTTCCATATATGCACTGTCTGAAATGGTAGCCACTAGCCACATGTAGCTATTGTACACCTGAAATATGGTTAGTGTGACTGAATTCTAAATTTTATTTGCCTTTAATTTTAATTCAGAGAGCCACATAGGGATAGAGGCTACCATATGGCATAGTGGAGATCTAGAAAGTTCTTGGATTGTACCCAGTGTCACATAGCTTTAAAGTAGAAGAATTCACCTGATTGTACAGGCCTATGACTCAGTGCAGGGGTCTTTAACGGTTTTCAAATACTGGAGTAAATCAACCAACTAAGCCCCGCATGCATAATTAAGATACAGGGGAGAAGTGTCAGCTGCCTTGGCAACGACAAAGTAACATGGGAGCTGTCAGAATCTGGTAGGGCAAGAGGAAGAGGCGTCCACCAATAGCTTCATCTTATGTTGTACCAGATATGATGCTCACACTGATGAAAAGAAAAATAAGTTTGGATGTATTTTAAAATTTTTATAAAGACAGCTGAAATGGAAGCTAAAATATTTATAGAACCATAAAAATTAGGAGATGGGGGAACAAGAAGGACAAGATTGAATGGTTATAAGAATGTTGAATTTACTATTGAGCAGGAAGTTAATATACAGTGTCCTAAAATGGACAAATTAAAGAATAAATAAGCATGAACGGTCACAACATCTCTGAGCAGAAGAGGTGAAAGCTGTCTCTGCGGATGGGGCAATGAGTAGGGAGGGATGCATAGACACAGTGAGTTAATACTTCTCTGCATTTTATTATTTTGGGCTATGTTCATGCTTTTTATTTCTTAAATAAATAAAAGCTATTTCTATGAGCTTCATGGGTTTGAAATTAGGGCAGAAAATATATTTATCAGAATTTTTTTTTTTTTTAATGGAGGGATGCTCGGAAACAACACTGCACTCAGTGCAGGGGTCTTTAATGCATAACACTGCACTGAAGGCACAATTAAGTAGATCACTGCTTTTCCTCATGCATTTAGCCAGACGTACAAAAATATTTACCCACAGAATCATTTGTATTTGTCTAATATATAAAGCCAGTGATTTTTGTCTGGCAGTCTCAGTCTCTGGCTGCAGTAAGTTAGATCTTCTAAACAATTATTCAGTGCAGTCAGAATAAGATGAATCAGGCTGAATATCACACAAATTCAAACGCAGCTCTTAACACACTCCAGTCAAAGAACAGCAAATATAAAGGCAGATGTGATCTTGCCTATTAGAATATCCCAGGAAAAAGTGTTCCCAGCCTGTCTTTTTGACACACATGCTGATACTGAATGGGGGTAGAACAAGAAGGCACTCACTTATGAGAGTTACGGGAAAGGAGGCAGAGATGCCCAGGTTGTGGCAATTAGAGCCCTTTTTTTATTGGCGGGGTGGGGGGAGGGGTTTGGGGCTATCAAACAGCAGGTTTTTTTGGGCGAGAACTCAGCTCGGGAGCTGGGTGTTGCAGAGCCTGCTGGGTCCTGGGTTGCCGCAGCGGCGACTGCGGCAGCTCGTGCCTATGTTTCTCCTCCTCGAGGCGCTTCCGATGCTGCTTCTCCCGGTCCTGCAGCAGCTTCCGGAGGCGGGCATTGCTCGGGTCCACGTGGTACCCCAGGCGCTCCTGGGCCCCAGCTTGGAGCTCCTCCTTCTCCCTCCGCTCCTGCTGCCGCCGCCGGCGATTCTCACTCCTCTGGGGCATCTTGGCCATGCGCTCTTCCATGAGCTGCTCCCCGGTTGACGCTGCTGCACCCGCAGGGACTCCCGCTTGGCCCCCAGGCTCGGGTACCATTCGCGCCCCTCAGCCTGCGGCGTCTGCAGCTGTTTCCGCAGTGGGCGCAAGAAAGCCACCCTGGAGGCGGCGCCAGTCCGCGTGAACTGCAGAGCCGCGTAGCGCGGCCCCAGCTGCCAGCGAAGGGTCAGCGGGTCATCCAGGTCTGGCCGCCGGACTCCTGGGGTCCAGGCCCAGGGTGGTCACCAGGCCGAGCAAGCTGTGCGCCTCCGCACGGGCGCCGCCATCTTGCCCGTTAAAATCCACTTTTGAGCTGGGTGTTGAGAATTATGGACACCTGGCTGTAGATAAGAGCTGAGGATAAGCAGCTGACCTTCTGCAGAGCTGTTGTACACAGACTGAGGGGCCAGAGTGTGGTGAGTCCACAGAACCTAACAAGGCATGGACATCTGGGCAAACGATACAGTTCATGGGCGGGGGAGCAGACTGGTTAGACCAAATGGAAGACTAGACCCCAGCCAGCCAGCGGGCGTGTAGAAACGCCTTGCCCAGCACCGTCAGACTGCTCAATCCATCCCTCCTCTGCAGGAGCTCACTCTCCAAGTTTACACCTGAGAAGAGGTAAGTGGGGAACAAATGGGGTGTACCATAGTGTGTCCCCCTGGGCAATAACCCCTGACCTTCTGACCATGGTCTGATAAGACTCTAGGTGTCATGATGAATTTATTCCTATATGATCCTCGTACTTAACTTTAGCATTTCTATTTTCTTTTTTTAAAAAATAAATTTATTTATTTATTTTTGGCTGTGTTGGGTCTTAGTTTCTGTGCGAGGGCTTTCTCTAGTTGCAGCGAGCGGGGACCACTCTTCATCGCGGTGCGCGGGCCTCTCACTATCGCGGCCCCTCCCGTTGCGGGGCACAGGCTCCAGAGGCGCAGGCTCAGCAGTTGTGGCTCACGGGCCTAGTTGCTCCGCGGCATGTGGGATCTTACCAGACCAGGGCTCGAACCCGTGTCCCCTGCATTGGCAGGCGGACTCTCAACCGCTGCACCACCAGGGAAGCCCCTGGCATTTCTATTTTCAAGTCTCATTTCCTAAAATTTCATTTTGAGTCATTTCACATTCTTGAATATGATCCATACTGTAAACCTCCTGAAAAGTCGTTGTACCTCTGTGGTCTAAGATGGTGCAGGATTCTCTCCATCTAGGCTTTATCAGGGCAAAGGAAACAAAATAAAAGCAATGTTAGTTGCTCTCATTCCGTAGTATAAATGAATTCTGGACACAGACTAGTCCAAGGTTTTTCTATGCCTGACAGGCCTAGAAAGAGGAACATTCATCTCAAGGATTTCATCCTCCTTCCTACTTTGACTGTGCACTGCCCGTCTCACTAACCCAATAGACATACTTCTTAGGCTCCAACCCCAGATTTTTGCCAAAAATTCCCAAGGAAACTGTAAGCTAGCCCTATACAGGATCTAGACCTGCTTGACCTCATCCAGTTTCTTTCTTTTTTTTTTTTTTTTTACATCTTTATTGGAGTATAATTGCTTTAAAATGATGTGTTAGCTTCTGCTTCATAACAAAGAGATACATATACATATATCCCCATATATCTTCCCTCTTACGTCTCCCTCCCACCCTCCCTATCCCGCCCCTCTAGGTGGTCACAAAGCAATGAGCTAATTTCCCTATGCTATGCGGCTGCTTCCTACTAGCTATCAGTTTTACATTTGGTAGTGTATATACGTCCATGCCACTCTCCCACTTCGTCCCAGCTTATCCTCCCCCCTCTCCGTGTGCTCAAGTCCATTCTCTATGTCTGCGTCTTTATTCCTGTCCTGCCCCTAGGTTCTTCAGAAACTTTTTTTTTTTTTAGATTCCATATATATGTGTTAGCATACGGTATTTGTTTTTCTCTTTCTGACTTATTTCACTCTGTATGACAGATTCTAGGTCCATCCACCTCAATACAAATAACTCAAATTCGTTTCGTTTTATGGCTGAATAATATTCCATTGTATACATGTGCCACATCTTCTTTATCCATTCATCTGTCGATGGACACAGGTTGCTTCCATGTCCTGGCTATTGTAAATAGTGCTGCAATGAACATTGTGGTACATGTCTCTTTTTGAATTATGGTTTTCTCAGGGTATATGCCTAGTAGTCGGATTGCTGGGTCATATGGTAGTTCTATTTTTAGTTTTTTAAGGAACCTCCATACTGTTCTCCATAGTGGCTGCATCAATTTACATTCCCACCAAGAGTGCAAGAGGGTTCCCTTTTCTCCACACCCTCTCCAGCATTTATTGCTTGTAAATTTTTTGATGATGGCCATTCTGACCAGTGTGAGGTGATACCTCATTGTAGTTTTGATTTGCATTTCTCTAATGATTAGTGATGCTGAGCATTCTTTCATGTGTTTGTTGGCAATCTGTATATCTTTTTTGGAGAAATGTCTATTTAGGTCTTCTGCCCGTTTTTGGATTGGGTTGTTTGTTTTTTTTGATATGGAGCTGCATGAGCTGCTTGTAAATTTTGGAGATTAATCCTTTGTCAGTTGCTTCATTTGCAAATATTTTCTCCCATTCTGAGGGTTGTCTTTTAGTCTTGTTTAAGTTTTCCTTTGCTTTGCAAAAGATTTTAAGTTTAATTAGGTCCCATTTGTTTATTTTTGTTTTTATTTCCATTTCTCTAGGAGGTGTGTCAAAAAGGATCTTGCTGTGATTTATGTCATAGAGTGTTCTGCCTATGTTTTCCTCTAAGAGTTTTATAGTGTCTGGCCTTATGTTTAGGTCTTTAATCCATTTTGAGTTTATTTTTGTGTATGGTGTTAGGGAGCGTTCTACTTTCATTCTTTTACATGTAGCTCTCCAGTTTTCAAAGCACCACTTATTGAAGATGCTGTCTTTTCTCCATTGTATATTCTTGTCTCCTTTATCAAAAATAAGGTGACCTTATGTGCGTGGGTTTATCTCTGAGCTTTTTATCCTGTTCCATTGATCTGTATTTCTGTCTTTGTGCCAGTACCATACTGTCTTGATTACTGTAGCTTTGTAGTATAGTCTGAAGTCAGGGAGCCTGATTCCTCCAGCTCCATTTTTCTTTCTCAAGATTGCTTTGGCTATTCGGGGTCTCTTGTGTTTTCATACAAATTGTGAAATTTTTTGTTCTAGTTCTGTGAAAAATGCCATTGGTAGTTTGATAGGGATTACATTGAATATGTAGATTGCTTTGAGTAGTATAGTCATTTTCATAATGTTGATTCTTCCACTGCAAGAACATGGTATATCTCTCCATCTCTTTGTATCAACTTTAATTTCTTGCATCAGCATCTTGTAGTTTTCTGCATAGAGGTTTTTGTCTCCTTAGGTAGGTTTATTCCTAGGTATTTTATTCTTTTTGTTGCAATGGTGAATGGGAGTGTTTCCTTAATTTCTCTTTCAGATTTTTCATCATTAGTGAATAGGAGTGCAAGAGATTTCTGTGCATTAATTTTGTATCCTGCTACTTTACCAAATTCATTGATTAGCTCTAGTAGTTTTCTGGTGGCATTTCTAGGATTCTCTATGTATAGTATCATGTCATCTGCAAACAGTGACAGCTTTACTTCTCTTCCAATTTGGATTCCTTTTATTTCTTTTTCTTCTCTGATTGCTGTGGCTAATACTTCCAAAACTATGTTGAATAACACAGTGGTGAGAGTGGACAGCCATGTCTTGTTCCTGATCTTAGAGGAAATGGTTTCAGGTTTTCACCATTGAGAATGATGTTCGCTGTGGGTTTGTCATATATGTATGGCCTTTATTATGTTCAGGTAAGTTCCCTCTGTGCCTACGTTCTGGAGGGTTTTTATCATAAATGGGTGTTGAATTTTGTAGAAAGCTTTTTCTGCATCTACTGAGATGATCATAAGGTTTTTCTCGTTCAGTTTGTTAATATGGTGTGTCACGTTGATTGATTTGAGTATATTGAAGAATACTTGCATTCCTGGGATAAACCCCACTTGATCATGGTGTATGATCCTTTTAATGTGCTGTTGGATTCTGTTTGCTAGTATTTTGTTGAGGATTTTTGCATCTCTGTTCATCAGTGATATTGGTCTGTAATTTTCTTTTTTTGTGACGTCTTTGGTTTTGGTATCAGGGTGATGGTGGCCTCGTAGAATGAGTTTGGAAGTGTTCCTTCCTCTGCAATTTTTTGGAAGAGTTTAAGAAGGATGGGAGTTAGCTCTTCTCTAAATGTTTGACAGAATTCGCCTGTGAAGCCATCTTGTCCTGGGCTTTGTTTGTTGGAAGATTTTTAATCACAGTCTCAATTTCAGTGCTTGTGATTGGTCTGTTTATATTTTCTGTTTTCTCTTGGTTCAGTCTCGGAAGGTTGTGCTTTTCTAAGAATTTGTCCATTTCTTCCAGTTTGTCCATTTTATCGGCCTGTAGTTGCTTGTAGTAATCTCTCATGATCCTTTGTATTTCTGCAGTACCAGTTGTTACTTTTCCTTTTTCATTTCTAATTCTATTGATTTGAGTCTTCTCCCTTTTTTTCTTGATGAGTCTGGCTAATGGTGTATCAATTTTGTTTATTTTCTCAAAGAACCAGCTTTTAGTTGTATTGATCTTTGCTATTGTTTCCTTCATTACTTTTTTATTTATTTCTGATCTGATCTTTATGATTTCTTTCCTTCTGCTGAGTTGGGGTTTTTTTGTTCTTCTTTCTCTGATTGCTTTAGGTGTAAGGTTAGTTGTTTATTTGAGATGTTTCTTGTTTCTTGAGGTAGGATTGTAGTGCTATAAACATCCCTCTTAGAACTGCTTTTGCTGCATCCCATAGGTTTTGGGTCGTTGTGTTTTCCTTGTCATTTGTGTCTAGGTATTTTTTGATTTCCTCTTTGATTTCCTCAGTGATCTCTTGGTTATTTAGTAGTGTATTATTTAGCCTCCATGTGTTTGTATATTTTACAGATTTTTTTTCCTGTAATTGATATCTACTCTTATAGCATAGTGGTTGGAAAAGATACTTGATACGATTTCAATTTTCTTAAATTTACCAAGGCTTGATTTGTGACCCAAGATATGATCTATCCTGGAGAATGTTCCAGGAGCACTTGAGAAGAAAGTGTATTCTGCTGTTTTTGGATGGAATGTCCCGTAAATATCAATTAAGTCCATCTTATTTAATGTATCATTTAAAGCTTGTGTTTCCTTATCTATTTTCATTTTGGATGATCTGCCCATTGGTGAAAGTGGGATGGTAAAGTGCCCTACTATGATTGTGTTACTGTCGATTTCCTCTTTTATGGCTGTTAGCATTTGCCTTATGTACTTAGGTGCTCCTATCTTGGATGCATAAATATTTACACTTGTTTTATCTTCTTGTTGGATTGATCCCTTGATCATTATGTAGTGTCCTTCTTTGTCTCTTGTAATAGTCTTTAAAGTCTATTTTGTCTGATATGAAAATTGCTACTCCAGATTTCTTTTCATTTCCATTTGCATGGAGTGTCTTTTCCATCCCCTCACTTTCAGTCTGTATGTGTCCCTAGGTCTGAAGTGGGTCTCTTATAGACAGCATATATACGGGTCTTGTTTTTGTATCCATTCAGCTTTTCTGTATCTTTTGGTTGGAGCATTTAATCCATTTACATTTAAGGTAGCTATCGATATGTGTGTTCCTTTTACCATTTTCTTAATTGTTTTGGGTTTGTTATTGTAGGTCGCTTCCTTCTCTTGTGTTTCCTGCCTAGAAAAGTGCCTTTAGGATTTGTTGTAAGGCTGGTTTGGTGGTGCTGAATTCTCTTAGGTTTTGCTTGTCTGTAAAGGATTTAATTTCTCCATCGAATCTGAATGAGATACTTGCTTGATAGAGTACTGTTGGTTGTAGGTTTTTCCCTTTCATCACTTTAAATATGTCCTGCTACTCCCTTCTGGCTTGCAGAGTTTCTGCTGAAAGATCAGCTGTTAACCTTACGGGGATTCCCTTGTATGTTATTTGTTGTTTTTCCCTTGCTGCTTTTAATATTTTATCTTTGTATTTAATTTTTGATAATTTGATCAATATGTGTCTTGGCATATGTGTCTTGGCATGTTTCTCCTTGAATTTATCCTGTATGGGACTCCCTGCACTTCCTGGACTTGATTGACTATTTCCTTTCCCATATTAGGGAAGTTTTCAACTATAATCTCTTCAAATATTTTCTCAGTCCCTTTCTTTTTCTCTTCTTCTTCTGAAACCCCTATAATTCGAATGTTGGTGCATTTAATATTGTCCCAGTGGTCTCTGAGACTGTCCTCAATTGGTTTCATTCTTTTTTCTTTATGCTGCTCTGCGGTAGTTATTTCCACTATTTTATCTTCCAGGTCACTTATCTGTTCTTCTGCCTCAGTTATTCTGCTATTGATTCCTCGTAGAGAATTTTTAATATTTATTGTGTTGTTCATCATTGTTTGTTTGCTCTTTAGTTCTTCTAGGTCCTTGTTAAACATTTCTTGTATTTTCTCCATTCTATTTCCAAGATTTTGGATCACCCCTGAATTGTTTTTCGGGTAGACTGCCTATTTCCTCTTCATTTGTTTGGTCTTGTGGGTTTTTACCTTGCTCTTTTATCTGCTATGTGTTTCTCTGTCTTCTCAGTTTGCTTAACTTACTGTGTTTGGGATTTCCTTTTCGCAGGCTGTGGGTTTGTAGTTCCCGTTGTTTTTGGTGTCTGCCCGCAGTGGCTAAGGTTCGTTTAGTGGGTTGTGTAGGCATCCTGGTGGAGGGAACTAGTGCCTGTGTTCTGGTGGATGAGGCTGGATCTTGTCTTTCTAGTGGGCAGGACCGTGTCCGGTGGTTTATTTTGGGGTGTCTGTGACCTTATTATGATTTTAGGCAGCATCTCTGATTTAGAGAGGGGTTGTGTTCCTGTCTTGCTAGTTGTTTGGCATAGGGTGTCCAGCACTGTAGCTTGCTGGTCTTTGAGTGGAGCTCGGTCTTAGCGTTGAGATGGAGATCTCTGGGAGAGCTTTCACTATTTGATATTGCTTGGAGCCAGGAGGTCTCTGGTGGACCAATGTCCTGAACTCGGCTCTCCCACCTCAGAGGCACAGGCCTGACATCTGGCCAGAGCACCCAGACCCTGTCAGCCACATGGCTCTGAAGAAAAGGGAGAAAGAAAGAGAGAGAGAGAAAGAAAGAGAGAAAGAGAAAAAGAAAGAGAGAAAGAAAGAAGGAAAATAAAGTTATTAAAAAATAAAAAATTATTAAAAATTATAAATATTAAAATGTAATAAAAAAAAGAAAGAATGAAAGAAGAGAGCAACCAAACGAAAAAACAAATCCACCAATGATAACAAGCACTAAAAACTGTACTAAAAAAAAAAAAAAAAATGGCAGACAGAACCCTAGGACAAATGGTCAAAGCAAAGCTATACAGAGGAAATCACACAAATTCCACCGCCTCAATTTTGGGATGATTCGTTGTCTATTCAGGTATTCCAGAGATGCAGAGTACATCAAGTTGGTTGTGGACGTATAATCCGCTGCTCCTGAGGCTACTGGGAGAAACTTCCCTTTCTCTTCTTTGTTTGCACAGCTCCTGGGGTTCAGCTTTGGATTTGGCCCCGCCACTGCGTGTAGGTCACCTGAGGGCATCTGTTCTTCGCTCAGACAGGACGGGGTTAATGTAGCAGCTGATTAGGGGGCTCTGGCTCACTTAGGCCCGGGGGAGGGAGAGGTACCGAATACGGGGCGAGTCTGTGGCGGCAGAGGCCAGCGTGACGTTGCACCAGCCTGAGGTGCGCCATGTGTTCTCCCGGGGAAGTTGTCCCTGGATCACGGGACCCTGGCAGTGGCAGGCTGTACTGACTCCCGGGAGGGGAGGTGTGGAGAGCGACCTGTGCTTGCACACAGGCTTCTTGGTGGCTGCAGCAGCAGCCTTAGTATTTCATGTCCGTCTCTGGTGTCTGCACTGATACCTGAGGCTCATGCCTGTCTCTGGAGCTCGTTTAGGCAGTGCTCTGAATCCCCTCTCCTCATGCACCCGGAAACAACTGTCTCTTGCCTCTTAGGCAGTTCCAGACTTTTTCCCAGACTCCCTCCCAGCTAGCTGTGGCACACTATCCCCCCTTCAGGCTGTGTTCATGCAGCCAACCCCTGTCCTCTCCCTGGTGTCTGACCTCTGAAAGCTGGAGTCTCAGCTCCCAGCCCCCACCTGCCCCTTGGGTGAGCAGACAAGCCTCTCAGGCTGGTGAGTGCTGGTCGGCTCCAGTCCTCTGTGCGGGAATCTCTAGCCTTGCTCTCTGCACCTCTGTTGCTGTGCTCTCCTCCGTGTCTCTGAAGCTTCCCCCCAGCACCACCACCCCCTGTCTCCGTCAGTGAAGGGGCTTCCTAGTGTGTGGAAACTTTTCCTCCTTCACAGCTCCCTCCCAGCGGTGCAGGTCCCATCCCTATTCTTTTGTCTCTGATTTTTGTTTTTCTTTTGCCCTACCCATTTATGTGGGGAGTTTCTTGCCTTTTGGGAAGTCTGAGGTCTTCTCCCAGCGTTCAGTAGGTGTTCTGTAGGAGTTATTCCACATGTACGTGTATTTCTGATGTATTTGTGGTGAGGAAGGTGATCTCCACGTCTTACTCCTCTGCCATCTTGAAGGTCTCCCCTCCCTCATCCAGTTTCTGTAGATCCTTTCTATCAAGTGTGGATCTTCCTTCCAGAAACCCCCTTGCTCCCATTTTGGCCTCATTGCCCTTGCAGAATGCCAAGAATTACCATGGGTGTCCTACTTACTTCAAAACTGAGTTCACAAAAAGTCATGCTTACTGTCTTAGTCTTCTCAGGCTGTCATGACAAAATACAACAGACTGGGTGCCTTAAACAACAGATTTTAATTCTTTTACAGTTCTGGAGGCTGGAAAGTCCAAGATCAAGATGTCAACTAATTGATTTCTGGTTTAGCTCTCTTCCTGGCTTGCATATGGTTGCCTTCTCGCTATGTCCTCACATGGTCTTTCCTCTGTGCAGGCACATGGAGGGGGACAGAAATAGCTCTCTCTCTTCCCCTTCTTATAAGACCACTAATGACATCATAAGGACCCCACCCTCATGACTAATTAAACCCTAATTTCCACCCAAAGGCCGCATATCCAAATACCATCACACTGGAGATTAGGCTTCAATATATGAATCTGTGGGGGAAAACAAACATTTAGTCCAAAACATTCCACCCCTAGCCCCCTTCTCCAAATTTATGTCTTTCTCTCACACAAAATACATTCATTCCATCTCAACAGTCCCCAAAGTTTTCACTCTTTCCAGCATCAACTCTAAAGTCTGAAGTCCAAAATCTCATCTAAATATAATCTAAGTTAGACATAAGTGAGACTGAAGGTATAATTCATCCTGAGGCAGAATTCCCCTCCAGCTGTGAATCTGTCAAACAAGACAAGTTATGCACTTCCAAAATACAATAATGGTACAGGAATAGGTTAGACATTCCCATCCCACAGGAGAAATAGGAAAGAAGTAAAGGGTGACAGGTCCCAAGAAGATCCAAAACCTAGCAAGGCAGATTCCACCTCATCTTAAGGCTCGAGAATAATCCTCTTTGGTTCAATGCTCTGACCCGCTGGTGTGGCAGTTCCATCTTCTAGACCCATGGTCCCATCTTCAGACCCCTTGGGGTTGATAGTCCATTCCTCAAGGCTCTGCCAGGTGGCAGTAAGCTCCCAAGGATGGAGCAGCCCTGTCCCCAGGGCTCTGGACAGCACCCAGTAGAGTGGAGGCAGTCCTGGTCATCTCTGAATCCCCTTCAGGATCAGTCTTTTCTTTTCTCAAAGCATGGCGCACATTCACAGCTGAGCAGCTGTATGGTTCAGTCCTGTAGGATCAAAGAATTTTGAGAATTTCTTGTTTTTTTTTCTGTCCCCTTTATTACCAGATGGTAGTGTTTCACTTGTATAATCCCATCTCTGTTCCTGGCTTCTGCTGAGATGGCGGCTTAAGTTCATGGATGGTACCCATGATCTCTTTTTCAAACGGTTGTTCAGTCATCCTCTTAGTGTTCTCTTCAGAACAAACTTTCTCATTTTTTTGCAGTATGGATAAACTAATAATTTTGCAATATCTGCATGTTCTGGTTCATTTTCGCTTAACTATTCTATCTTCATCCCTCTTCTTTTGCATTTTACTATAAGCAGTAAGGGAGACCCAGGCCACACCTTCAATACTTTGCTTAGAAAGCTCCTCTGCTAAATATCTGATTTCATCACTCACAAATTCTCTCTTCCACAAAACACTAGAACACATTTTAGCCACGTCCTTTACTACCTTATAACAAGGATCTCCTTTCTTCCAGTTTCCAATAACATGTTCCCCATTTCCATCCAAGCTTTCACCAGAATTGCCTTTGGCTTCCATATTTCTAGCACAGACCTCAAAACACTGCCAGCCTCTACCCATTACCAGTTTCTAAGTCACTGCCACACTTTTAACTATTTGTTACAGCAGTATCCACTTCTTGACACCAAAATCTGTATTAGTCTGCTCAGGCTGCCATAGCAAAATACCACATATGGGGTGACTTACACAATGGAAATTTATTTTCTTGCAGTTCTGGAGGCTTGGAAGTCCAAGGTCAAGGTGCTAGATGATTCCATTTCTGGTAAGGGCTCTCTTCCTGGCTTGCAGGTGGCTGCCTTCTTGCTACACCCTCAACCCAGTTACCTCCCAAAGGCTCCATTTCCAAATAGCATAACATTGGGATTTAGGGTTTCAGTATGTGAATTTTGTGGGGGACACAAACATTCAGTCCAAACAACTACTTAGCATGAATGTATGTTTGTTGCTCACAGACCTAGCTGCTAAGGGTGGATAGAGATCATATTCCCTTGCTTTATGATCCAGCCCTCTGATTATCCCTCTTGATTTGTTTTCCTCCAGCCTCTCTTAGCATGAGTGTTTGAACTTGGATCACACCATCCACAGGAGAAGTTTGCGTGCATTTTGGTCCACATAACATAATTTATGAATTTGTGTAATCACTGTTGTCCCTTCCCCAGATTATCTCCCACGTCAAAACCCAGCACTTAACATTTTTTCCTCCACTTCAATTACATCTTCTGGCCAGTGTAGAGGTTTCCTTTGTTCACTAAGAAATAGTACAGGACCAGAACTCACACATACTTGACAGGTGTGTGGTGCTGCTGAGAATTACCCTGATAACGGAGTGATGTGAAGACAGCCAGCCACAAATTTCACATTAACTCTCAATCTCAGGCTTTGTGTTAACTCTCAATCTATTTATTATAGTTTCCAGTGCTCTGTGTTTGCTTAACTTTTGGCATTCTGTCTTTAGTGATTTGACCATTTGGAGGTCAGCTTGACCCAGGCAGACAGCAATCTGACAGTCTAATTTCTTTCATGCCACCTGAGGTGTCCTCTGAGTTGCGGCTGGGAGAAATTCAATGCTAATTGTTGATGTGTTGAAAGCTTGTGGTGTCCATCTTCAAAATCAGGCGAGAGACGTTTCCAGCTGGTTAGGACTTCAACAGAGTAATTCAACACTTAAGTCGTGGACCCATGACAAGTAGATCCTATAGGTCTCTGCTGGTTAAAGGGAAATATCAGAAAGAGATTGGGTGGCTTCTTAAAAAATTTAGATACAAAGAGGGAAGGAGGAGAAGATGGGAAAAGAAAGAAAAGGATAACAAATGGTTTTTATACATGAACATTTTCTCATCTTAATATAAGAAATAGGGAGACTTTTTTTTCTTTTACTGTTGAATCTGCTTCTGATCTTAATCATGATTTAAAATTAGCTGTTGGCTACTGAGTATGGGTATTTCATCTTTGTCTTTAACATCGGTGAAGTTGTGGTAAGGTGTCCATGGACTTGAAAGAACACAAATAGTTCAGAGGTTTTATGGGAAGGTTTTCAAGCATGGGACAATTTGCAGTCAAGAAATCTTCATTAAATTCTAAACTCTTCAACTAAAGATGGTATATCAATTATTTAAGCTGCCGGGACCTTAATATCCACATTTGCCAGTTGAGAGGGTTGATGAAATGACACCTAAGTCTTTCAGAAATTCTAATAGAAGTATTCTATGCTATGCTATGCTATGCTATTCTGTTCTTCGGTGTTCTTGAAATCATTCATAGATGGGAAAATCATTTAATTTATCATCCAAACCAGGACAGTTTTGATATCCTTCAAAGTCAAAATGAAATATTGCTTTGTAAAGGAATTAACCTTTTAAAAAGTTTGAAAGATCACAGAGGGAGATGGGAGGTAATTTAATTAAATTTTCTTATGGATTTTGGAAATAAAAATTCGACTGCTAGTAAAGAACCCTTTCTTTACATGTATGTTAGCACTTCTGCACCCCCAGCTTTAACGGTGTCGGGAGCCATGCCTGGAGTTGCCGTTCAAGGGGGTCCTTTGCTAAGAACCCTACCTTAGTGTGCTGTTCCCTCCCACCCACCTATGGGTCAGGAGTCCCTCCTTGGGGTTCCCACAGCACCAGTGCAAATCCCTAGCACAGTAGCCAGTACACTGTTTTATAATTGTTAGTTTCCTTGCTTGTCTTCTTCAGAAGATGGAGGGCAAAATCTGGCTCTTTCATCTCTGTCACCCTAGGACATGGGCATCAGGGCTGAGACTAAAGGAAGACAAGTCATTCCCTCTCAGGGTTGTGTCATGTCGTGTCTTGTCGTGTCATGCAGGGCCAGCACTTGTGTGGACCTGAGTGTGATGCCTCCTGACGTTTGGTCCCCTAGGTGCCTTGCTTGCCTCACTCTAGTCCAGGCCCTGATGGGTAGAGTGCTTAGCACATAATAATCCTGTAGAAAAACCAGTGACGTGAGCAAATACTGAACTTTGGAGTCAGGGTTTGTTTTTAAGTGTAGGTTTTATTATTATTTCAGAATGGTGAGGCCAACAGATGAGAAGATGATTGCCATTGAAAAGACAGTTTGTTACTCACAGTTCCCAAGAGGAGGGGGCATGCCACACTATGCAGGGGTCACACGGGGAAGCATCAGGGTTGGTAAGCCACTTGTAGGCCAGTCCTTTACTAGCTCTGGAAATTGTCTAGTCCTGGGAAGGCAGTCTCTCCAGGTCAGCAAGGCTCCAAGATGTCAAAGCATCAGAATGAAAAGATGTTTGTAATCCAGGCCTCCCTCAGTTTGAATATGTGCTGCCATATATAAGCCTCATGGCCTTAAGCATACCAGCCTGTCTCAGAAAACAAGAGTGTTAATAATGCAACAACCTTACTGGGTTGTCATGAGGATTAGAGCAAGGAGCCTGGTACACAGTAGGTGCTCAAGAAGTGACAAACATCAGTCAGTATGCACAGTAGAATATCTGTAACATGGCAGGTGCATTTGTGTATATATACCACAATTTGTGTGGAGAGAGAGCTTTGTTGTTGTTTTGAAAATGACCTCCACTTTTGGCCACTTCATTGAATCATATTCTGAATAATTCTGCAAAACAGACTAACTGCTCCTGGAAACCTGAGCCTCTCTCCAGGGTCCTAAAACTTTCTGCTTTGAACAAGGCTAAAAATAAGCCAAGTACCTTCCTTCCCTGTGGGATGATGGTGCTACAGACTTCACAGAGGAAGTCAGGAGATTCAGGGGACTGTGGACATGTATTCCAAAGAAAGTTTCTGGAACTTTCCAAAGCTTCAAAAAGAAGTTAGTTTTGAATGCTTTATAAGTTTCAGAAGAAGCTCTCTCTAGGCTGGTACGGTGACAGCAGCAGTTTCTTCCGACATCAAGCAGGAATTTTTATTAGCACAAGGGCACGTTAAAGAGAGGCCCTAGACATGGCACATGGAAGCAGCAGTGGACAAAGAATCAGTTTTGTCATCAAGCATTAGCTTTCACTTGACAGCATTTAGGGATCGGGGGTTATATAGAACCATTAACTTCAGACCTTTGCCTCCCATATCAGGGTTAACATCAGTGGGTTGGAAGAGAAGAGAAATCACGAATGATGTGTTGTGTGAGCTGCAAAGAAGAGGTGCTGTGTTTGTGGTAGAGATAAACATAGCACCGTTCTCCGGGGACCTGTGCTCGTCTCATGCTGTCATTCTGTGTAAAATAGGATCCTGATCAGGCATCCTATGACAGTGAGAAGCCTTCCCCTGGGCCTCCTTCAGGGGTTGGAGTGGGTCTTTGCCAGGCAGTGTTAGGAGGCTGACACTGCTTAAGCTGAGCCTAAATATATACAAAGAGACTAGAGTGTGGGCAGCATAAACATGTTCTTAACTTCTCTCATTATAACAGTCTAAAACATTTCCCTGGAATCTTCCATTTCATTCCTTCCTGCCCTAAGAAGCACCCATGCACTTTGGAACAAGGGCAGTGAGCCCATATACTATTGAGGCCTCGATACTCAAAAACAGCGTTATTAAATGTTAAGTGGTCTCTTTAGTCATTTTTGTGTATTTCTTTGAAGAAATAGCTACTGTAGCATTTAATGTAACTTTTGCATTGTGGAATTTGTTGACAGAATATATGTTGCAGCACCGACCTTTGGAAAATTACTTTCCTTCTGAGATAATTTATAACCTGTAGAAGATATTTGGTGTCTTAATGTTTTCTTTCAGTCTCTTACTCTGCCACTGTTTCTTTTTATTGCATTAAGTAGACCCAGTACACAGGGAAGCTTCCAGGATGAAAATAGTTATTTTCCAAACAGCTTCTGAGGGATAGACTGAGGTAAGGTCCAGGGCTACGCACCTGTAAGCCTGATTAACCTTGTGTTGTTCAATTAAGGCTCTTAGTTCAAGTAAAAAAGAAGGAAGAGGAGGAAGGGGCGGGGGGTAAAATGTTGATAAGTTTTTGTTTGTTTGTCTGAGCATTTACAGAATGCCAGGCCTCTTGCTATGCTTTTTACGTATTTTCATAGACAACCTCCATCACAGCTCTTTGAGGCGGGTGTTATTTTCATCTCCATTTCATAGATAAGAGCGTTGAACCACAGTGAAGTTAATTGTCCAAGATCCCAATTACTGGGTCAGTCACAAATCAAACCTAATCCTGATGAAACAGTTCAATTATTTTTCTTTATCAGATTATACAAGTAGCTATTAATTAAAATCAAATGCCACTTAACTTGCAAAATCTTTCTCCACTCTTCAATCCTTCTCCACAGTGGAATACATTGTAAACTCTTCTTGATTTCTTTCCTGCACTATATCTCCATATTTCTAAAAACTGGGATTATATTGGGCTTTTTTATTTCCCAAGCTCATCACCTTCCTGTGATGGTTCATATGAATTTATTTTGCCTACACGTATCCTTGCTCTGATTCCTCCCCTCTCATTCTCCCCATCACAGTGTTCATTATTTCTATATAAATGATGTCTTCTGCCAACTGAGTGATTCTTTTTTCTTCTTTTTATAATTTAACATTTTTTTTCTTAGACTTAATATTTACCTAATTACTTCGTTCACTGAATTAGCTGCATTTTTCTTACAGATTTCTTCTCAAATGTTCGGTAGATCTATCAACATTGACTCTTCAGATGAGCTCTGAGTCTTATCACATGTCCCCAGAGATCATCTTTTTCCTTTCCTTCCGGGAGAGACTGGTTTCCTTTCACCACAATCCTGTTGGATACCTTGCATCCGTGTCTTTCTAAGCTTGCACACTCATTTCTGGTAGCCCGTAGCCTCCAGTAATTTCTTTTAAAAAGGATTGTTGTTGTTTGTTTGTTTGTTTTGAGTTTCCTTTCTCTTACATTGTTGAGCAGTTTGGCTGAGTAAGGATTCTAAGTTGAAAATCGTAATTTAGACAGTGATGCTTCATTCTTTTTTAGTTTCCTATGGTGCTGTTGAAAAGTCCTATGCCATTCCGGATCCTCTTCTATTACATGTGATCTCTCTTTTCAGCTTTAAAAGGTTGTAGGAGGTTCTCTTTATGTTCACTGCTCTGACACATCCCCATGATATGCATTGGTGTGTGTGTGTGTGTGTGTATTTTGTGCTTTTTTTTTTTTTTTTTTTGTCTTGGAATCTCAGTTCTTTCTTTTTCTGATGTTTCCTATCCTTCAATAGTGGACATTTTTCTTGCATTATTTCTTTAATAATGTAATAATACTTATTTCTTTTATAATTTCCTCCCTTCTGATTATTCTATTTCTATTCTCTTTATCTTTTAATTTTCTTATCATATCTCTTCTTTTCAATCTCTCTCATTTTTTAATTTTGCTATTTGGAAGTGACCTTAAACTGTTGAGATTCAAAGCTTTCTATCTTCTAAAAAGGTTCCTGATGTAAGATTTTCAACATCTATGAGTTTTTAAAAAATTACTTATTTTAAAGCATTCTGGTCTTGTGATATCTTCTCTTATTTCTCCTGGGATATAATAGTCTTTCTTTTAAATCTGTTTTACTTTTATTTATCTAATTCTTGCTCTCTACATTTTCCCTGTGTCTTTTAGGTTTCTACTTTTTTGTTTGTTTTGGTTTCTGTTCTGTTTTTTATGTTGAAAATTTTATTTAGTTGTTGGCGTTCTTTGGCTACCCATTTTATTTTTAAAAAGGAGGCATGAAAATGCTCATTCAAAGCTCTGTGTCCAGGCACATGACATAAACTTTGTAGTTTCATTGTACGGTGATTTGTAGCAGAGAAAGCTTTTTACTGAAGAATTATCACTTAATATCATTGTCTGGAGATATTTTCTATAGAGCTATTTTATTCTTGTAGTGAGGAAGCTTCTTTTCACATGGGATGTGGGGTGGGTGAAAACCTCAATGTTTACTTGGCAGATTTCAACTGTGTTCAGATGCATGCCTCACTCATACCCTCCCTGTGACCTTGGTCCTCCGTGTCCTACGCCTTTCTCAGGACTAAAGGTCGTGCTGCCCTTTCCCAGCGGGTTCCCTTCTGCAGGCACTTTACGTACAGCTTCCTTTACTTTGTTAACTCTAGTACCAATCGTCCATTTGCTTTCCAACTTCCTCAAACTTTGTCAAATCTTTTCTTTACCATTGCTGTTTCTCCTTTTTCCTTTGCCTTTGTTGGAAGGCCCTGTTAAATTCCTCTGCTATTATTTCTTTAGAGTTTATTGCAAAAAAAGTAGATAAACATGCATAGCTCATCTGCTCTGCTTAATAGCAATCCTTACTGTTCCTCATTGCTTTTTAATATATACTCTGTGCTTGCAACATGTCTTTACAGTTTGTGTGCTTTTCTCGTATGCATCATGTTTTACATCCTTGTGATGATTTACAGTTTAAGAAGCACATGTTGGGACTTCCCTGGTGGTCCAATGGTAAAGAATCCGCCTTCCAATGCAGGGGACGTGGGTTCAATCCCTGGTCAGGGAAGTAAGAGCCCACATGCTGAGGGGCAACTAAGCCTACGTGCCTCCAACTACTGAGTTCATGCGCCTCAACTAGAGAGCCTGCGTGCCCTGGAGCCCACGCACCACAACTAAAGAGACCGCATGCCACAACGAAAGATCCCACATGCCACAACGAAGACCTGACGTAGCCAAAAATAAAAAAATACGTAAATAAATTTAAAATAAATAAATGTGCTTAAAAAAATAAAATAAAATACCAAATTTCAAATTGCTAAAAAAAAAAAAAAGAAGCAGCACATGTTTAGAAGCACTATCTTATTTTATTCCTAGAAAAATCCTTGGTGTAAGGCACAGTATATTATTCTATTTTTCATACTTGACAGATGGAGGGACTTCCACCCAGGGAGTTTAATTAACATGCCCAAGATCACTCAGTCAAGTTTTTCAAGCTTCCCCAGTTACAGGATTTTGCCTCCCCTCCCCTCTACATCTCAGGCCTAATTTGTGGCAACTTTATAAAATAAATAAGTAAAGGGAAGAAGTGGATGAATTTCAAACACTTAGTTTGAAAAATCTTATTTCTAAACTAAACTGTGAAGTTTCAAAACTAGGTTGGATTTTGGTGTATTTTGTGACACACAATCATTATTGCAGTGAACAATTGAGATTTGACTGAAATAATAGAACTATACTGTTCTGGTGTCTGTAGAAACATTTAGAGAAGCAAACAATTTGTTGAGTTGGGGGGGAGTTAAAAAATGAGGGGCACAGTTTACCTATTAAAGTGCTTTTAACATCAACATTAGGTAGGTTCATTGTGTAGCATGAACAAAATTGACAGCCACATCTGTAGGGCTTTTTCCACCTCTGGACATCATTTAATGGAGCTAATGCATGTTTATTACAGCATGGTTCCTATTAAACAACAGCCTGGCCATTAGACATAAAATTCCTGCAAGCGACATGATGCACTTTCTGCAAAGGAACTTCTTGACCACAGAGACCCTGCTGTGATAGTGCTGACAACTTCGAGTTCTGTGGGCTGGAGGGATGCGAGGCAGGGGCCCTTGGCCTTCGTAGCCCAGTCTGCTCGGGAGCCCTCTGGTGGAATTGAGAGAGGTCTGTGTTGCTTCCCTGGAGGCAGGGACCGAGGATTGGCCAGGCTGACATCTTCCTCCCAGACCCTCTCTAGTCAGATGCCTGGATCCTGAGGGCTGAGCTCTAGCTGAGGATGCCAGCTTCCCCTTTTTCTGTGGAGAGAGCTTGCTGGGTTGGAGCACTGTCTGTGGAAAACACAGCCCTGAACAATCCCTGCGCAGCATTCCCCATCTCACTGGCTCTGAGACATTTGAATAATTCCTCAAGTCCTGAGTCAAAGAACAGTCCTCATCTTGCTGAATCTTTAGCTAGCCACTCAGTCAACTGTCTGCCCTCTTCCACACCCTGCTGGAATACCATCATGTCTATAAAAACTTCTCTTAGTCCAGAAAGAATGAATCTCTCCAATTCTTACTGTCTTCATGTGCTATTTATGCTCTGTCTGGTACTTATTTCGCTGTGCCCTGCACGGTGAGGACAACAGTGGGCTGATGCCAATGATGGTGCTGTTAGGACAACCTGTGCTTCAGAGGCAGCCTTCTGTTTGAGTCCTCTCTCTGCTTCCCATGTGGTCCAGTCTCCCTGTGTCTCGATTTCCTCATCTGTAAAATGGAGACAGTAATACTCTCCTTTCCAAGTTGTAATAGAGATGTAGGATAAAAATATACATACATTGTCTGACACTAATATCATCTTTCTTTTTTAACGCTATTTATTTATTTATTTTTGGCTGTGTTGGGTCTTCGTTTCTGTGCGAGGGCTCCCTCCAGCTGCGGTGAGTGGGAGCCACTCTTCATCGTGGTGCGCGGGCCTCTCACTGTCGTGGCCTCTCTTGTTGCGGAGCACAAGCTCCAGATGCGCAGGCTCAGTAGTTGTGGCTCATGGGCCCAGTTGCTCTGCAGCATGTGGGATCTTCCCAGACCAGGGCTCGAACCCGTGTCCCCTGCATTGGCAGGCAGATTCTTAACCACTGTGCCACCAGGGAAGCCCCCATCATCATCTTTCTTTCTTTTCACTTTTGTGTTATTTACAAATGATTTATTAGTTTAGATTATACTTTTTCATTAAATGTAATGTTATATTTTACATTTGAGAATCTGCCTTTTGAAAAACCTATGTTTGCACCTACAGATCCTACCTAAGTCTACCTGTGTCTCTCTTCCTGAATTTACCCATCAGTAAGAAAATGCTGCTATTTTACCATTAGGTTGGTTGCTTTCTGTCATGGGCCCAAGTTTGGGCTGACTCCTCTCCATTTCCCTCTGAGCTCCTTTTTTTTTTTCACTTGTGCACATCAGTGTGATGACCAATTTGGGCCGTTGGATGTTCTGGATGGTGATCAGATGGACCTCCTGAGCTCATGATCTACATCCTCACCCGGCAGGGGAAGCTTCCTAAGAATTAGAGCTTCATTCCCTGATGCCTGGATCTCAGTGCTTTGCCCTGGGAGAAGAGGACCAGGTTGCCATTGGCCACCACTAATATCAAAGAATAGTTCTGTGTATAGCCATCACGACTCCTTATCTTGTGCTTTACAGCTGTTACAGTGTTTTGATAGGTTCTCTCTACTGCAATTCATACTACTGACTTGGAGGAGGTCATGTACCGCCTCTATGGGTGGGGACATTGAGACTCAGGGGCATATGAGATGACCCACAAGTCAGCCAACAGATGCAAGCCTGCATCTCACATCCTCTGATTCCCAGTTGGTGCCTGGTCTCCGTCTTCTCCACGGTGCTATAGAGGCTTCTGCTGCTGGTACCCACTCTCATCTTGTCATACTAATCCCACAGAGACAGACCCCCAGAAACTCACAACACACTTGCAGGATGTGATTTATTCTCCCTAGAACAGGGAGACCAGAAAGACGTTTTGTTTCAGACCATCTTCTTGAAAGAACTCCTGCCTGATCTCACCCTGGGCCTATTGTTTAACTGTGAAGGAGGGTTGCAGCTTGAAAAGGCATCTTCTGTGATTGCTACATGTCACTCTAGGGGGAGATCTCCCTCCACTCAATGCTTTTGGCCTTTTGGGAGAATGTTTCCCCATTTACTGAAGGCCAAGTCCTTTGAGAAAAATGTACTGCTGCGCATACTGATTTATACTGATCCTTCCAGCGAGCTGTGTAGAAGATTCATTTATCAGTTGGATGGTTGGGAGTTTATGGGGATTCTTACATTAGACCCAACTGTGTCTTTTAACCATTGAGTTCTATTATTCTGTAATTTTTACTTCATCTCTTTAGGAAGGGAATTTCTTGTCAACTAGGACTATATGCCACTTTTTACAACATAAATATTGTCTCTTAATGACAAAAGGAAGTGCAGCGTCTAGAAAATATAGCTCAGTCTGAAATCATGCAGAAGAAAATGCAAGTCTCACTGGGAGTAGGGGAGTTAGAAAGAATGACAAACCCAGACTTGCAACAGAGGCGTGGAGCCAGCAGGGCAAGCTTGAGTCCTCTCAAGTAGTCGGGACCTGTGTGAATTGCTGTGTGTCTGTGTGTGAGGGGACATTCTGAGTCAGAGTCTAAAGTGACAGCTGGGGGACTTCCCTGGTGGTGCAGTGGTTGAGAGTCCGCCTGCCAATGCAGGGAACATGGGTTCGATCCCTGGTCCAGGAAGATCCCACATGCTGCGAAGCAACTGAGCCCGTGCGCCACAACTACTGAGCCTGCGCTCTAGAGCCCGCGAGCCACAACTACTGAGCCCACACGCCACAACTACTGAAGCCTATGTGCCTAGAGCTGGTGCTTCGCAACAAGAGAAGTCACCGCAATGAGAAGCCCGCACTCCGCAATGAAGAGTAGCCCCCTCTCGCCGCAACTAGAGAAGGCCCACGTGCAGCAACAAAGACCCAATGCAGCCAAAAATAAATAAATTAAAAAAAAAAATCCTCCTGGGTTGGGGCACATAGTTTAAAAAAAAAAAAAGTGACAGCTGGTGTTTGAAGCCTGCATCCATGGACACAGCAAGGGTGTGGGGCGTGGGTGAGCTGGCCAGGAATGTTTAACAGCCTGGACCAGAGTCCCAGTTTAACTCTGTCCTTATAAAGAAAGACCTCAGGTGCTCTGGATCCAGCTGATGTTCTGGATTCTCCCAGGGCTAAATGCAGGCTAAATAAACCCCAGCCTCCAAGCCCCATAGGCATTTGGCCAGTAGGTCTTTCAGAGAGGTTTTTATCCATTTTGCTCATGGAGAGTCTTGGTGAGGTTATGTGGTGAGGAATCACAGGTCTGCATTCTAGACATGGTGACTTTTACATGACCAATAAATTATGCCTGCTTGTCTGAGGCCAAAATTGGTCTCAGTGGATATAATTGAAATTGCTTTGTGTTTCTGATTTCTCATCACTTTTTTTTTTTCCCAGCACGACCAGCATGTATAGGAAATTTTGTTCTATACAGTTTACTTGCATATAACTTTGGGCCCTTTAAGGGAGAAAAATGAGAAATAATTCAATTTAACTTCTGCTGCATAAATGAGAGCTGGAGCTTTGGGAATGTGTTAGGCAATAATAACAGGAATCACTTGTTTCCTAAAAAGGCATTGCCTGGAACAACAACAAAACTTTTTAATATATGCCTGGGATGACTTTAAAACCACTCATGGGGGTTTTTAAAGGGTTTTGCTACCTGTAGGTTGAACAAAGAGTAAAAAGCAAAAACTTGCGTTTACTGATTCCCCAAAATGTGTCTGTTGTGAACTGGGCTGTTCACAGAGATGCATCTGTAGCTGAACTCGTGTCTTTGTGCTCAGCCCTTTAGTGCTAAGTTTATATGCATCCAGATTCCAAGAATCACGCTTCCAGAACACTCTGCTAGCATTTCCCAGAGAACCTCGTCTGGGCATAAAAAGGAGAGCTGAAATGTGCTTTTATGAATAAATCCTAAAACGCCTTGCTTTTGCGACGCATCCCTCAGGAATAACCCCTTCTGCTTTCACTGCCTCATTCGCTACCAATAATAGGACTGCTTAGAGATGCTAACTCATTGTCTTAGAACTACACCCAACACGTGAAGGCTTTGACTGTCCTTTAGCAAAGGCCCCCTGAATACAGAGAAGTAGCGCTGTATCCTATGAGTTTTGCTCAAGATAAAGAAGAAAGAAGTTGCCTGCAGATTCTCATCTTGTCCCTTTTAGGTCATCACTTCTTAGTCAACATGCTCTGGGGTCTGGCAGTACTGCTTTCTTTTTTCCTTCCTCCAAAAATCTAGGAGCTGAGATAGCTTCTTTCACTTATTTTGATTAATTCATTCATTTTCACCATGCGATCTGTCTTTCCTATAGGCAGCTGCATAATTGATTCCTTTTTTCATTGACCTTTCCAGAACTCTGCCTTATTCTTTCCTATCCAAGACCATCTCTTCCCAGGAACTTCTATGTTATGAATTTTTCTGTTCAAAAACACTTAGTACTCAATAGAATGGTTACATTTTCGTGTAATCTCGAGCAAATAGGTGGGAAGGAGGGGAGGCAGGTTGCATAGATCAACAGGTGGGAATTCAGGTGTTTTCAATTCCTAGGGGTTCCTCAGTTTGTGATTGTACCAGCTGGAATGCCACCCTTCTCTCTTCAATGTCGCCACCTCCTCTATGTCAGCAGGGTCCCAGAGCTCAGACTAGAAGGGTTCAGCAGTCTTTGCCAGGCAGGAAGATGAGAAATGCTTTCCTTACATGGACTTCAGCACTTTGAAAGGCAGTGCATAGAAATTACCTGGAGATTTTGTTGAAATGCAGATTCTGATTCAGATCCTAGGTGATTCTGATGCTGTTGGTCCAGGGACTACACTTGAAATAGTAACATCTAAAGCCGCCCTGTCCAATATAGTAGCTGCGAGTCACATGGCCCTAGTAAGCACTTGAAATGTGACTAGTCTGATTTCAGATGTTCTGAAAGTGTAAAATGCACACAGGATTTTAAAGGTTTATTACCAAAAAACCCCGTGAATTTGAAGTTCCTCATTAACAATTTTATACTGATTACATGTTAATAATAGTTTGGATATTTTGGGCTAAATAAACTATATTATTATAATTAATTACACTTTGTGTCTTTTTAACATTTTAATGTGGTAATAGGAAATTTAAAGATACAAATGAACTTTTTTACAAAGCAGAAATAGACCCACAGACATAGAAAACAAACTTATGGTTACCAAAGGGGAAAGGAGGAGGGATAAATTAGGCGTTTGAGATTAACATGTACACACTACTATATATAGAATAGATAACCAGCAATATACTGTGTAGCATGGGGAATCATACTCAATATCTTGTAATAACCTGTAAGGGAAAATAATCTGAAAAATAATATATATATATATATATATATATATACACACACACACACATATATATGTATAACTGAATCACTGTGCTGTACACCTGAAACTAACACAACATTGTAGACCAACTCTACTCCAATAAATAAATGAATAAAGTTACACATATGGCTCGTATTATATTTCTGTTGGTTAGAATGACTCTAATACTCTTTGACTTCCATTTCCTCGGTTATCAATAACACTTAGCATATTTTATCCCAGTGGTTCTCAAACTTTACTGTGCATCACAGTCAACTAGATGACTCATTAAAACAGATTCCTGGCCTACCCTCAGACTGTGATTGAGTAGTTCTGGGATGGGGTCCAAGAATTGCTAGTCCTTACAAGTTCCCCAGTGATTGATACTGCTGATACATGGGCTACACTTGGAGTAGCAAGACCCTGAAGCTCTTTCCCATCTTGCCTATCCAGTAACGCTTAGCACACGCTGCTCCTCTATTTTGCAGTATAGTCTGTGAGCATATCTTCTACCTGTTCTCCTGTTCCCATCACCATCTCTTCACCTAGTGGTGTTGTAAAGCCCTTGAAATAGGTTGTGCCTGTTCTTCTTGGTATCGCCAAAGCTCCAAGTTAAAGAATTGGTTTTTCAGTTGAAATGAATTAAATGTAATGGAATTAATTCTTGCTCTTTGTTTTAATTCCCTTACTAGAAGCTCTGACAAGCACAAAATACTAAATCAGGAATGAAATAAAACAGGGATAAGGATTGGTCTGTTGGGCAATCTATTATTTTTTATTGAAGTATAGTTGATTTACAATGTTATGTTAATTTCTGCTGTGCAGCAAAGTCATTCAGTTATACATATATATGCATTCTTTTTTTTATATTCTTTTCCATTATGGTTTATCATAGGATACTATGATATAGTTCTCTGTGATATACAGTAGGACCTTGTTATTTACCCATTCTATATATAAAAGCTTGCATCTGCTAACCCCTACCTGCCACTCCATCCCTCTCCCAACCCCCTCCCCCTTGACAACCACCAGTCTGTTCTCTATGTCTGTGATATATATTTTATATATAATTTATATATATATTATATATATTTTATATATAATTCTTTTATAGTCTTTTAATTATTTTAATATTCCATTGTATATATGTACCACATCTTTTTTTTTTTTTTTTTTTTTTTTTTTTAACCACATCTTCTTTATCCATTCATCTGTCAGTGGACATTTAGGTTGTTTCCATGTCTTGGCTATTGTGAATAGTGCTGCAGTGAACATAGAGGTGCATGTGTGTTTTGTTTTGTTTTGGTTTTTAATTAATTAATTTATTTTTTGCCTGTGTTGGGTCTTCGTTTCTGTGCAAGGGCTCTCTCTAGTTGCGGCGAGCTGGGGCCACTCTTCATCGCGGTGTGCGGGCCTCTCACTGTCGTGGCCTCTCTTGTTGCGGAGCACAGGCTCCAGATGCGCAGGCTCAGTAGTTGTGGCTCACGGGCCCAGTTGCTCCGCAGCATGTGGGATCTTCCCAGACTAGGGCTCGAACCCGTGTCCCCTGGATTGGCAGGCAGATTCTCAACCACTGCACCACCAGGGAAGCCCCCATGTATGTTTTTGAATTAGAGTTTTGTCCAGGGGTGGGATTGCTGGATCATATGGTAATTCTATTTTTAATTTTTTAAGGAACCTCTGTACTGTTCTCCATAGTGGCTTTACCAACTTACATTCCCACCAACAGCGTAGGGAGGGTTCCCTTTTCTCTACATCCTCTCCAGGACTTGTTATTTGTAGAGTTTTTAATGATGGCCATTCTTTGTTGGTCAGTTTATTGATTTACTATTGTTAAGTACATTGCATTGCATTTTGTTTCTGTGCCTCTTCATCAATTTAGCTCAATGTATATTTTTTAGCACTTAAGGTACAGATGCTTAGGGCAATGAGGTAGCCCAGTTTCAAGGGATATGTATAGCTAGTCGGAATTCCAGGAAAACACTACCAAGTACACTGATGAAATTACAGCTAGGGTGTCTTGGGAGCCCAGAGATAGGAGACAAACTAGCCTAATGTGCTGATTAAAGCCTTGCTACTCAAAAGTGTCCTCATCCTTAGACCAGCAGTATCAGCGTCACCCGGAAGCTTGTTCCAAATGCAGAGTCTCAGGCCAACATCTGAACTTATGAATTAGAATCTGCATTTTAACAAGAATCCCCAGATTATTTGTAGACACATTAAAGTTTGATAATCACTGGATTGAAAGACAGCTGTAGACTCAGGTGCCATATAAGACTGAGGTTAGCTCTGGGCTTCTTTCCTGCTTTCCCTAAGGGAAGTCTGGGTGTTTGGTCTAAGACAAGTCAGATGGCAGATGCCTCACACAGATGGAGGTACATTTCCCTGGGATAAGCATACCACAGCAGAGCTCCGCCAACTGCAACAGCCTTGTTCACAACAAGAGCAAATCCCTGAAAGATCTGTGGCTAGGGGAATTAAAAGGAGAGAATTTCCATGTGACGGGGAGGCTGTGGCCTTCAACCAGCAGGATGCCGCTGCTCCTTGACAGCATGAAAGGAAGCCCGGCTCCACCAGCCTACCTGTCTGGGAGCCACCTGTCACGTAGGAGTGGGAAGCAGATTTACTGCCAGGTAGTAGGCAAAATGGCATCACCTCTCTCCAAAGTCGTGGGCATGAGATAAGTGAAATGTAGGACTGAGGTTGCAGGGATGATACCACCATGGGAACATTTCCCCCAATTCATCTTCTTTATAAGAAGAATGGGGCATGTAAGGCCACCAGGAAGGTCAGAACCAATTACAGACCAACTCTAGCAACTTGTAAGGCTCTGAGACCGTGTCGAACATCTGTGTTGAATATTATTTTCTCTAGTATATCTAGTGGAGGTTTTCATTTTTATTCATGTCTTAATACCGTGTTATGCTTATTATATATTTAGTGGAATAAAGCAATTAAACATATACAAGTGGATATATCATTGTGACTGAATTTCTTTTACATTATGAAATCTTCATCAAAGCTATTTAAATATAATGAACATCTATAATTTATAATGTTAGAAACATGGAAAAATAGGTAAAGTAGGTAGCAATGATAGAAAAGTAATTTAAAACAATAATAGGAAATATACTTTAACAATATACATAAAAGTTACTGAGGATTTCTAGGGAGCACTAGGGAGCATAAAAGTTATCCCTAATATAACTGATAAAAATATTCGTTTTTATCTAGGTGCTTTTGGAACATTTATTTATTAACACTTATTCATCTAATCATGTGTTCATTTATTCAACAACTATTCACTGAGCCCCATCAATGTGCCAGTTCAGTCAGTAAGTGTTTTGGATGCATCAGAGAATAAGGCAAATAAAGCAACCATCCTACATTTGCAAGGAAACAACCAATACATAAGTAAACAACAAACAAAACAATACTAACAGCCTGTGACAGATGATAGTAGAGGGAAATAAACGTGTACCTATTAGCAATTGTTGCTTACTGAGTCACCCCAAAGTGAGTTAAAACAACTAGCAATTACTGAGCTCACAATTCTAGAGTTTGCAGTTTGTGCCAGGATCAGCTAGGGCTGTTCTTATCTGAGTTAGGCCCACCCGATCTCAGCTGGGTGTCACCTGTGCTTCCACAGACGGCTGCTAGATCAGTTTAAGGCTGGTGGGTCATCTCTGCTCCATCATTCTCATCCTCCAGGCTACCCTGAGCTTGTTCATTTGGTGATGGTGCAGGGATCTCAAAAAAGAGGATGGAAATACGCAATGCTTCTTGAGGCCTGGGCTTGAAACCCAGTAGATTCCAGCTCTTGATGGAACTACGAAGAATTGAGGCCACTTTTGCAATCGTAACACATCAGAACAGAACACCCAGGACTAAGTGCCAAAGCATTAGTGTTTGGAGCCTGGTTAAGTAAAGAGCCAGTAAGGAAACTAGCAGAGTGTGATGTTCTAGAAATCTCCAAAGGAGAGCAAGAGATGAAAGACTTGAAACTAATGAAACAGATACAAGGAGCATAGATAAGGAACCCCAAATAAATGATAACTTTTATGACCTATAAAGCATAAACTTATATAAATTATGAAATAGTAGAAAACTATCCTAGAGTTTGGTAAAGTTACCAAGAAGTAAAAACTCAGTGGTCCTTCTGGTCTTTTCATTTTTCACCAAATCACCTGTATGGAATCTGTGAATTAGTTACGTTCTTGTATTTTGTGCTACTTATCAAAAAGGAATCCCTGTGGGGACCCAAGGGAGGAGAGAGTGTTCAAGAGTGTCCAAGAGGGAAAAAAAAGGCAGGAAGGAAAAAAAAAGCAAATTTAGTTTGATTGCTTATCTATGGATCTAACTCTAGAATTTAAGAATAAAATATATTAGATTGCATCCAAAAGTTTCAATCTGTCATTTCCTTTAATATATGTAATATATGTTTACATATGTATATGTACATATATAATATATAATACCTATTTTATATATGTATAATATGTATATATATACACACATATATCTTTTTCATTGTATATAATCCCTTTTGGAAAAATGCACAGTTACTTAAAGGCTTTTGCTGGTCCCTTATTTTCCCACTTTTCATTGTGATCTGTCAGTGGCAATGTGACCTATTGCAGACTGCTCTCAGAAGTTTGATCATCAGGATTACTCAAGCGTTACTAATGAACCAGGAATGATGTGTCCTGTGGTATTGGACATCCGGTATTATGAGAAATAGGTCTACGCTCTAAAGAAGAAAGAAACACTGCTATCCAGCATAACTGGAAGGACCCTAACCTTGCTTGATTCCACAGATAAACAGAGGTTGCTTTCTAGCTCTGATGAGAAGGCACATTTTGAAATGGAATTAAGAAGCTGACATGCACACCTGAGTCAGATTCACCCATGCCTCAGGGATTTAACCGTGATGATGGAGCTTATACTGCCTCTTCGCGTGCAAGCTGGAGTTCTTTCGTTATAAACAGTTTGTGTCAGAAAGGATGAAACACATATTTAGGACTGAACTCAGTGGCTCTAAAAAGCTTCTCCTTGCTTCTAGAAAATAAAGATGGAGATTAGCTGTTTTTATATAGTTCATCTCCTGACACAACTGAAACGGAAGAGGAGTTCCATTTCTCTAACAATTTATTTCTGTGATATTATGTCCAGAGTCCAAATTTCCCAGTTAAGCATAATATTATCCATGTTCATGAAGATTCTGATGACATGATTATTTGAATAAATAAATAATTGGATAATTTAGCACTTCCCAAAGTTTATGGATAATAAATAAAAGTTTATATTGTAGAAAACACCTAAGAAATCCAGTGTAGTATACATTAGCGTAGTAAAACTTTTGAGAATTGTCTTATTAAAGAAATTGGTTAAATGTTATATAATCCAGAATTTTTACATATACTTTATAAAACATGGAGCTGTGTTATTTTCATAAAATGTCAATTTGAAGTTCATATTACTTGGTGTTCTGCAAAATACAATTTGGGAAACTCTGAGCTCTTGTTTTTTCATTTCCTGAGCAAAACACCAGCCCCTTTGGGAGAGGGCCAAGTCGTAAAAGAATTACCAGGAGTGGGTGCATGTGTCCATTTACTCAAGCAGGTGTAGCTCTCAGATCCACAGTCTTAAATCATTCTAGAAGAAAACTCCAGAAAACCAGGATGACAGGGATACAAGATCTCATGCAAAGAGAGCTAGTAGGGAGCATGGTGACAGAGAGAGGCAAAATAATCCTGAGAAACAATACCATAGAGCGGCAGGGTGGCCCAGTGGCTCAGAGCAGTTAGAGACACATCTTTGACACTTTCTGGCTGTCTGAACTCTGCCAAAGTATTTAACTCCTTTGAGCCTCATTTCCTATCTAAAAAAAAAAAAAAAAAAGGAGAGCCCTAATACTCAGTTCAAAGGATTGTTGTGAGAATTAAATCATGAGAATGATACCTGGCACATAACAGGCACTCAGTAAATTATTATATTATTAGAGAAAAACAGGAAATGGCATGGTCGGAGTCAATGTTTCATCCCGGGTAGATATTTATATCTATAGCCATTGTCTCAGATTTACTGACAATGACACCTGGAAGGGAATTTAAGTTCATTGAGCTCATCCCCTTGATCTTACCTCTACACAAACTGAAGCCTAGCAGTGATGGGGCTGGAAGCACTTAGGTCTTGTATATTTAGTCTCTCACTCATGGGACTGTAGGAATTTAAAGACACAGAAGACGTTCTTGTGCATAAAATTAACATGGTATTTTGGAGCACATATTGACCTTCTTAATTCCCCAAACATTTTGAATAATCCGAAATATACTTTTGAAGTCAAACATTTCAGTGTTATTCCTGAGTTATTTGTAAGGCTTTTAGCATGCTGCCCTTTAACTTGAACTGGATGTCAATTTCAATAGAATATTCCTCATTTTTGGAAGGGGAACTCTATTCGCATTATCAAAGAGTTTTCATTGGAAATGGATGCTAAGGAATTTAACCTATCTGGACTGGATCATTTGGATCTGTCATCTGTCCTCCATAACTGTTACCTCGTCTCTAATGCTCATTCTTTAGCTTTCTCCATCAAATTTTAGGATTCTGCCTTGTTTGTCTTCTGTTCCAGTGATGAAGTTTTCTGCAGTATCAAGTCTACTGCCTCACTCTAAATTCAGCTCTCAGATTTTTCTTTTCCTTGTACATATTTCTGACAACAGGTTATTTTCAACTATCTGCCTTGGCTTTGTAAATACATGAATCTTTTTAACTAACATTCTGAGAATAAAACGTCTTCAAAGTTGTCTCCCTTTTTTTTTGTTTTTCCTGTAACTTTTTGGTTAAAATTTTGCTATTCATTCCTAGTCTTACTGCTTTGTTACGGAGAAAATGGCCTTCACATTTTCTAGTTCTTGGAATGTATTGAGATGTTCCTATGGTCTCTTATGCAATTAGTTTATGTCCACGTTCTAAGAAAATTACAAGATAATTTTTTACTCTGCATGTAGAAAGCCTATTTAACCATTGAATGATTACAATTGCTCCCCTAATTATAAAAAGCTCTATATTTACTTCATTTTTAAATTTTTGAAAGATTGAGATTTTTGTTAAAAGCTACCATAATTATAAATTTGTCCATTTCTCCCATTTTTCAATTTTTTCCTTATAAACTGTTTTCAAACTGTTATATAATCACCGTGCATTCTACCTTTTATAAAAGTAAATAACTACTCTTGTTTCACATAATAAGTTTATTCAAAGTTTACTCTGTCTGATACTAATATTGAAACTACATTTCATCTTTACATTTTCTAATTCTTTCTCATCTTTACATTTTCTAATTCTTTCTATTCATACTTCAAGTGTCAGGTGTGTCCTTTTTAAGCAATACATAGTGGAACTTTCGATGAAGTGAGGTCACATAGAGCTGAGGAAATTTTTGTCATAAACTGTGGGACACTTTCACCTTTAGTCTCACAAGCTCTCATAGACACCCACTCATCACTTTATCTGATTTTCTTTTGCAAGCTAGACCTGCTGTGTATCATTTCTTAGTAAATTACACAGTAGTCTAATTAATTAGTGAGGAAAATTTTCCTTTCTATTGTCTTAAGATAATAGACTTCTGAGGTTGATCTATTGAAAAAGTAGCTTGTAAGAAGGTATTGGTATAAATGTAATGAATTAATATGTCAAATTTCTTATTAAATGTGCTAGGGACTGTTGGATACACAGGGAAAAGTACAAAGCACGTCTTCGAAAATTTCTCCCGTGTTGACCTTTGGCAAATGCTGTGAACCATCTGAGACTGTTACCTCATGTAGAAGATGAAGCCATTGGTCTGTCTTGACTGTAAAGTGCTCCTTCTCACTCGGAGGTTTTATAACTCTGCAGCTCTAAAAATAAGACAGATCCAAGTACTCAGCTAAGATACAAGCATTTGGGAGAAGATGCACAAACTCTTGGAAACACAGTTTAGACTTAAGTGTGGTTTATGGACAAAAGAGATGGTAGATGATTTGAATAAATGATGGCATGCTATTGAACTGTTTTTTTTTTTTCCTGGCAATTGGTTGTTTTTTTAAACAGATACAAAAGTCCAGTGTGATGAGTCCAATAACTAAAGGCGTTTCTCTCACAGAAAATATGTATTTCTAAGCTCTAGTCAGTGCCGAACGCATTTATTTATGTAATCATTGAATATTAAGTGGTCACTGACTCTAAGTAAAACTGCATGCTGAGCACTGTGCAGTGATACAAACATGAATGGGCTGTGAAACCCTGGAGGCCTTTTGATAATTGTCACTGTAGTTTGATGACTCTGAGAGCAAAGAAAGGGACTTTGATTTTGGCCCTAAAATGATATGTAGTGATAATGAACAGATGTTTCATTAAGCACTAGTTCTATAGGGCATTATAGATGTTGTGTAAAAATTTATTATGTGTATTACACATTTTAATATCATAATGTTCCTATTAATCTCCAAGAGAAAGATAGAGCATTCAACATATTTGCCCAATAAATTCTTTTATTTTTGTGTTTGTTCATTTGGCAGAACGTCCTGATGGACACATGTTACATGGAAAATCTTTGGGGTGGAGATTTTAGTTAGAGCACCAGTATAAATGCAGATGGATTGAACACCCTACATACCATTCAGGCCAAATGCTGAAGAGCCTTATTTAAACAGACAAACAAACAAGATCAAGAAACAACTGTTTAAGGTAGGTAGAAATGACTTTCGAATGATTTATTCTTTCAGTGATTGGTACTGTATTTCCCTGAGGCTCTGAACTAAATGTTTAATACGAACGTAGAATTAGACTCATAGGACCCCTACACATAGTTTCTTCTCTGAGTGTGTCACCAATAATTTTGTAGGAAAGCAAGGTCATATCACATTATCTTGCTCTATCTGCAAAGCAGTCTAGAAGTAAACTCAGAAAATGTCTACTGTATCTCATTTCACACCAGTCCTCAAAATAACTCTGATTCAAGTCATGGAAAGAACCTGAACCTAGAAGACAGAAGTTATTTAAAAAACCTTTAGATCCTGAGGAAAAGCTCTGCTGGCTTTGGACTTTTTATATTTTCATCCATGATGGCAATTCCTGGATGTGCCATTGGCCCACATGATACATACAGCTCAACACTGTAGCTGCAAAGTAAATTAGGGGCCAGGAGGGGAAGCAGATGTTAAGATCTTGCAGCCAGAACCACCCTAAAATCAATGGTAAAGTGATTAATGCTGATGACATACGGAAAAGTCAACAAGGCCAGACAGAGAACTCTGCCAGTGGGAACCCAAAGGTGAAGCGTGAGGACCTCCAGAGTGAAATATACAACAATAATAGAGAACAATTCACATGTGCTATTTATTTAAATGGGGAAACTGTAGGAAGAGACACAGTTTCTCAAATATAAATGGAAGTGGTGGGTACAAATGTTCTAGCCAGACAATGATGCTTCAGTGGGTCACTATGATGAGAAAAGAATGAGGCTGGACAAGTTTGTGTGTCAGTTATCCATGGGATTCACAAAAATAGGCTATCGTTTTCAATTAAATAGCTCTCCTATGGCAAAATACTCACTGATGCTTTTGTTCCTGTGCTTTTCTTTTTTTCTTTTCTCCTCCCTCAGGAAGCACAGGACAGATCTAGGTAGCATCACTGTTGAACGTCAGATATTTTAAGCTTTCTCCATCTTTTTTTAGTCCTACAAAGAGTAAGGTATGAAGGATAGACACAGGATGGTGCCTGCTTCATTTTGCACAAAAGCCTTTTAAATTCTCCAAATCCTGGTCTCGAGATACTCTGCTGTGGAAAATACCAAGAGAAAAAGTGAAAACCCCGGGGACAAATAAAGGATGAGATGAATGATGAAGGTTTTAAGATTTTGATATTTTCCCCCCTTTAAATAAGATTACCTACTCTCATGCTTACTGTCCATTACACATATGTTTTGGCCTTTAAATAAGTGAGTCAGAATGCCATCTGGGTGTGCCACTTCCTTACAATTAAGCTGTAAATATGTTGATTTAGGAATAAAGGTACACATTTTATATAGTGTTATGTAAATGTGGTTATAGTCATAGTATTATGCAGACCTTTCTTCAGAAAGGGCTTTTTAAAATTCCCCTGCAGAAGTTATCAAATAATTGTGAAACTATTTAGTTCCTGTACAAACCCATCTAAATATTGAAATCTTTAACCTTCCTGGTACATGCATGTGGCTCAATGCAATTGAGTTTTTTACTGTTCTCCCTCTTCCCATCCCAGGGAACAGAAAGGAAAAACATACAAAAAGATTCCACTGAGACATGAATTACATTCTCACTATAACATCAGCTTTTGCATGATCTTTTGGAATTGTGGTTTTGTTACTGAGTTCAAGCTTATACTGCTCTTCAGCATGACAGGCCAATAAATGGAGAAATGAGGTGTTGGGGCAAAGAACGGTGACCTTGTTTGGAAAGCCAGCAGACCAAGAAGATGGTAGACTAGTGTCCCAAAGAACCATCTTACCCCAGTTAGAATTCAGGCTTCTTTTATACTAAGAGGGGAGGGGATGTGGCAGGTTGTTGCAAACTTCTGGGTGCTGGAATTCCTTGTTCTTGCAGCTGTCCATATAGGTCTGGTCACAGTGTTCCTGTCGATTAGACATTGTTATTTTCTGTTTTGCAACTTTTTGTCTCTCTATGAATGGGAAGGTGTTTTACCTTTAAAGGTCAAGCCTGGAAGTCAGAGCCTTGAAATGGGTTATCATGTATATTTCAGGCTACAGGCAGGGTTCTTTTACAGAGGTGCAGAGCCAGCATGACTAAGCACAGGCAACAGAGCACAAGGGTTAGAGCTAACAGAAGAGATCCAATATGGAATCAGGTTTGTTCTTCTGTTTACCAATTTTGCTTTCAGATGTTAACGTATCTTGAGTTAGTGAATGATGTTAGAGGAAACAATCAAGGATAAGGCTTCAGTGGTCTCACCCACTGTCCTCCACCCTTCCCCCCACCACACACACTGACCACCATCAGTGTTGCTCTATAGGTGATACAGCTGCGCTGAGGTAACCCATTGGTCTTGACTGCAAAGTAGTATAGCGTTAGGTTTCAAAAACTTGAAAAATATGGTGGATTAAAAAGAAGCATGTATCTTTGCCAATTCTCTCACTGGGTTTGTGACTTACTCAGAGTCTGTTTCCTCATCTACAAATAAGGGATAACCTTTTATTCTCTAAAGAATTTTTTTGAAAATTAAGGAGTCAAAGCATTTAAACATACTTACTCTAGGACCTGGGACAGAATAAGTGGTTAGTAGCTGTTGTTTGACTTGATGTCTAGAAAAAAATTTAGTATCCCTGCCCAACCTGGTTATTCTTTAAAGCATCTTTGTTTCATTTTGTAAGTGGCAAAATGTCACAGGAAAATTGGTAGATAGAAAATAATACAAAAATTGCTCCCTGTTTTGCATTCCATAACACATAAAAATTTTTAGGATATTTTCTTCTAGTCTTTCTTCATTATCACATGATGTTTCATTTTATCTTGGTAATCATTCTGTGCACACAATTGGCATACTCCTTTTTCATACTATTTTCCATATTTTTTCATAACCATGAAATTTTAATACCCACAGAAAACTTCATATCAGAAAAATTACACTTAATATTTAAATTTTTTTCTTATTTTTGAAATTTCAAAAATTTATTTAAAACAAATGCACTTGTAACAATTACCCTCATGTATCTATTAAAATGAGTTCATTGATTTACACTGTGCATGGATTATTGTATCACATCCTTGTTACAGAACTTTTATTTCTTTCTTTTTTTGTTCAGTTTATCTTTTCAGCATAAAGCAATCATTAAGTTACCTAGAGTTAAAAATGTATTATGTTTGAAATATCTTTCAAGCTAGAATAAATGCAGTATGCCAAAAAGATAGCACTAAGCCCTGGATACGCTAACCAATGCATTGTATGTGGAAATGATGGATTTTACCTGGAAGTAAATTACTCATCTGCGTGGTTATCTGAAAACATTAACCAAGCAAAAATAGTTGCTGAGAATACAGTACATTTTCCAGCAGGTTTTATGTCCTTGATAAAAAATTTTGAGAAGTCTGTTGATCAAAGAAAATTTTATTTCTCCTTCCGTTCTTGTTAAAAACTATCCGTGGAGGGAATTCTTCATCTAAGATCCATGAACCATGTGTTGGGACGTGGCGGGGGTGCATTTACAGGTGGACACTACTTAAAATTGTGTGCCAAATGTAGGATTTTTATACCCATGTGAATTGGTCTTGGGAGAGGGAATGGACTTTCTTCATAGGATCCAGTGCTGAATTTGTGGCTATCTCAGTTTCCTTCCAACTGTAAAGGGCAGTGGCCTCTGATGGTCTGCCGGCTCACCCTTGTGTTTGGAAAGGTGTGTGCCCATGCTGAGACTAGTCAGGCTAGTCCTACTCTTCATTCCCCTCTAAATCCTGCAGGAAAAGAATTGACCAGGCTGCAGGAAGAGAATCTGAGTATGGAAATCACAGCTGGTGGGATCTCCCTGGTATCATGGAGAAATGAACTAGAGAGGTTTGGGGTGGGCTGCTTGAAAACAAGACAACCCCAAAACAACTTCTCCCCCAATGGCAGACTGTCCAGACCACACACTGTTGTTTAATTTCCCCTTCCACAGGTAAAATATATATGTGTGTGCGTGTGTGTGTATGTGTGTGTTTCTCTTTGGAGGGGCTCACAGCTTCTGAAAATGGAGCGAATGTGCCTCGTTATCCAACCTTGAATTCTCTTCTTTAAACTTACAAAAAGCCTTAAAAAACATTCTATCGCTCAGAGAATTGAGCCCAAACCAACACATTGTAAACACTCCACATTTCTTTTCTTCTACTTTTTAACAGTATAATATCTGTGCATGTGTCTAAAATAATATGAATTCTTTCATGTCTTTTCCATTTCAAAATATTAAAAATGTTTAAATTGCTGAGCACAGAAGGATATTTTCTAAAAGTCAGAGAATTTGTGCTGTATTTCTAGAATATACAGTCAGATCCAGGGGACATCAATTTTTATTTTGGTGCCTAAAATTTCCAAAACTGTGTCAAAGAAAACTAACATGGGAATTTAGTGGTGTGTCAGGCACTAAGCTAAAAGGGTTACTTACATTATTTCATTTACTCCTCACAGCAAATTGAAAAGGCTGCTATTTTCAACCTTATTTTATTTATGGGAAAGCAGTCCCAAAAATATTAGGTAACTTGCCAGAAACCTCAAAGCTAGTACATGGTCAAACAGGGTTATGCCAGGTTTTTCTTTTTCTTTTCTTTTTTTTTTTTAAATTAATTTAATTAATTTATTATTTTTGGCTGCATTTGGTCTTCGTTGCTGTGCACGGGCTTTCTCTAGTTGTGGCGAGCGGGGGCTACTCTTTGTTGCGGTGTGTGGGCTTCTCATTGCAGTGGCTTCTCTTGTTGCGGAGCACGGGCTCTAGAAGTGCAGGCTTCAGTAGTTTTGGCATGTGGGCTTCAGTAGTTGTGGCATGTGGGCTTCAGTAGTTGTGGCTCGCAGGTTCTAGAGCGCAGACTCAGTAGTTGTGACGCACGGGCTTAGTTGCTCCACGGTGTGTGGGATCTTCCTGGACCAGGGCTCGAACCTGTGTCCCCTGCGTTGGCAGGTGGATTCTTAACCACTGTGCCACCGGGGAAGCCCACACCAGGTTTTTCTGATTCTACTGCCTTTACTCTTTCCAAACCTTACCTTTTCCTTAGAGAAACTAATGATTCTTTTAAGATCACATTTCAGAAAATGCATATGCTGGTGTGCTCAATGGAAATAAAACTGGCAAAGACTGGTGTGGTTATGTTGGTCTCAATCAAGGCTGAGCAGAAGCCACCTTGATCGATCCAATGTGGGGATGTGGAGAAAAGCAATTGCCTGGAATGTCTACAAAGTAATGCTTTCACTACTTGATTGGGGACCTGTGAGTTATGCAAATGATGCTCTCAGAGAATCACATCATTGATGTGTGTCATTGTTTATTCTCTTAGCAAAATGGATCTACTTAGATACAAGGTTTGTTATCACTTGAAATTTGGACCTAGCCGTGCTTTCATTTATCTAAAAAATCCCTCCAAAGTGAGAACTCATTCACTCTTAATGATTCTCCTATAAATTTGCTTATGGGTGATTTCAGCTGTGGGGTGTCAACGGGGACATGGAGATTTAATGAACACGGCTATGCCAAATCTTGCATTACAGTGGGCAAATGAGGCATTTTGTCCAAGACAGTTATACTAAGTGTGCTCTGTCTAATGAGCTCTGCATTGTAACAAAGTGAGCATGTGTCTCCTGTTTGGTTTAGAGAAGAGCTGTATCAGAGTTGATGGCTGACCACAGCTGCTTTTACAGTGGTGCTCTTGGGGCTGTAATATGACAAGCTTTCAGAACAGCATGGCACCAGACTCACTTTTGTCAATGCTAAATTAAGGGCTCTTACCCTTATTCTTATGGGGTGTTGGGGAAATTAAAGAGATACACATCTTTAAAAAAATTTTTTTTTATTGAATTACAGTTGATTTACAATGTTGTGTTAGTTTTTGGTGTACAGCAAAGTGATTCAATTTTATATATATACATATATGTATATATATACACATATATGTATATTCTTTTCAAATTCTTTTCTATTATGGTTTATTATAGGATATTGAATATAGTTCCCCATGCTATACAGTAGGACCTTGTTGGTTACCCATCCTATATATACTAGTTTGCATCTGCTAATCCCAAACTCCTAATTTATCCCTCCTCCACCCCCTTTCCCCTTTGGTAACCACAAGTTTGTTTTCTGTGAGTCTGTTTCTGTTTTATAAATTAGTTCATTTGTATCAAGCTGTAGATTCCACATCATATGATATTTGTCTTTCTCTTTCTGACTTACTTCACTTAGTATGATAATCTCTAGGTCCATCCATGTTGCTGCAAATGGCATTATTTCATCCTTTTATATGGCTGAGTAATATTCCATTGTATATATGTACCACATCTTCTTCTTCTCTTCTTCTTCCTCCCTCCCTTCATGCCCACTCTCTATCATTCTCTCTCTCTCTTTTTTAAACAAATATGTGTTTATGTTAGGGGTAAGTGTGGGAAGGAAATTATCTAGTCCAGGGGATAACACTCTTTTTCTGTAAAAGGTCAGACAGCAAATATTTTAGGCATTGTGGGCCATATAGTCTCTGTCACAAACACTCGATTCTGTTGTAGCATAAAAGCAGCCACAGACAATACTTGAACGAATGAGCAGGGCAGTGTTTCAATAAAGCTTCATTTATGGATGCAGAAATTTGAATTTCATGTAACTTTCACACATCAAGAAATATTCTACTTTGTTTTTTTTAACAATTTAAAAATATAAAGATTTCTTAGTTCACACGTCTTACAAAAACAGGCACTAGTGTAAGTTTCTGTCAAAGGTCAATTCAGCTCTGGTGTCTGCCTGATTCCATATGCTGATAAATTTGGTATCTGATGTTTCCCTCAAAGACATTGCCTCTGCCCAAAAGATCTCTTTCCCAATTTCTATTTCATGCTTAAAATTCTCAGAATTATCTTTATCTGCTGACTATCCAGACTCTTTCAATCTTTAAGACTATTCAAATGACTTTGATCATGAAATATCTCCTTGCCCTCTGTATTAGTGTGCTAGGGTTGCCATAACAAAGCACTCACGGACTGTAAGGCTTAAAGAACAGGAACTTATTTCTCACATTTCTGAAGGCTACAAGTCCAAGATTAAGGTGTCAGAAGAGTTGAAGAGTTGGTTTCTCCTGAGGCCAATTTTCTTGGCTTACACATGGCCCCCTTCTCACTATGACATTACATGGTCTTTTTCCTGGTGTCTCATCCTCTTCTTATAAGGACACTAATCCTATTGATTGAGGGCCCCACCTTTTGACCTCATTTAACCTTATTTACCTCCTTAAAATCCCTATCTCCAAATACAGTCACGTTGGGGGTGCGAGCTTCAACATGTAAATTTTGAGTGGACACAATTCTTTCCATAACATCTTTGATCAAATGTGCAAAACCTAAGGGGAAAAGAAACTCAGTAATCAAGATAAAAGCTATTTGAATGCAATATTTTTAAAAATCAAAATCAGTGCAAAAGGTTAATGATTTTTAAAAATCAAGATTTTTAAACAAAGACAAGTTCTGTATTACTGATTTTTCCTTTTGCCTCAGGCTTCAATATGGCTCAGCATGACTTATTCCTCTTTGCTCCGTCAGCCTGTCCTTCTTTTTAGTCCCTTTTTCATCTATAATATATGACTTCCTTTTCCTTTATTGAGTGAATATTTTTAAAGCAGATATTCTATTTCATGACTGTATCCATCTCCATAGTTTCTAGTATACCACGTAGCACAGAGAAGGTGCCAGTAACTATTTGTTGGTTCGAATGCAGCCACTACATGCTTTTAAAATGTGTGCCCTCTGATGGGGCATTGTGGGGTTCATGAGGCATTTAAATATTTGGAACATTTTTCTTTAATCAGAAACGTGTAAACGAAGAGGCTGCAATGACCTTTCTTATGATCTTTATGATGAGGACTTTTTGAGAAGCTTGAAGGAAATGGAAGATGGGATGGGCCTGCAGTGAGATGGAAGGAAGAGCTTTATCTTTCTGTGCAGCAAGTGGTACATGAGGCTCATCATATAGGTGAGAAAACAAAAGAGCAGAGAAGTTGAATAACTTATAACCCACAGCCAATGAGTGAATTAGAGAGGATTTGAATCGCTCTGAATCCCATAAGAGCAACTTCCATAAAATTATATTTGTGTACACATTAAGGAATAGACATTCTTCTTCTTTTAAGGGATTTACATTTATGTAAAAGAACAGCAAAGAACAGTGCAAGTCATTAATGGCTTTAGGGTTCTGGAATAAAATGGTCTCTGAAATCAGCCATTCTGCCCTGTCAGATTTCTCCTATCAGATAGCAGCTTGAGAATAAGTCATGTTCTCCTCAACCAGGTATTTGCCATGATGTCATGGATTATGATGAATGAATGTTGGACGAGTCCATTGCAGTTACGCATTGGTTGGAAGAAGCAGAGGGTCTGTCAGTTTCCCAGATCAACCCAGTGTGTCCACCCTTTGGATGTACTCAGTCATGGGGCCTCAAGAAGGATATCCCAACTGTGCTTATGGCTCCTTAAGGAATTTATGGCTTCTTCCTCCAAAACAATGGCAATGTTATTGTGAGTCCATCCTTGGCATCCATTCACTAGAGATCCTGTTCTTGTTCCTTTGTGCCTGGACTTACCTTTTAGAAACATTCTCTTACTTCCAGCCTCCCCAGCATCTTACCACCACTGCTATTCAGGAATCGAAATTTCTCTGATCTTTGTTTCCTGTTGTACAGTGGGAGACTTCCCTGTGTTGACAGGGAAGTGGTAACATGTGTTAGCATGTGTTAACATGCCCAATGCATGCTTCTAAGACTATATTTAGAACTCCTGATTACCCTTGCCCACATGAGTGGGATGATGAGACAGAGGGTGATCTAGGAGCTCTGAGGACACCTCCTGTTACGACTTTGAGGACTGTATGATTGCCTAACAATCATCACCCCTCGCTGGGGTTGTGTATTTCAACACTTGACATGGTCCCCAGTGATTCATAACGCAGTGAGCGTGACAGGCTTCCCCACATGACCTCTAGTAGCAGCGGCAGAACCTTAAAAACTGGGGAAAAACCCATGATATGTGTAGATGTTGAGAAAGAGGCAGCTGAACGAAGGAGGTGACCTTGAGGACCCACATTTCCCTTCTGCCTATAAAAATAGAGGAAGCTGGAATGTGGAGGCAAAGGACACTGGTCTCAGAGCCAGGAGACTGGGGACATATCCCAGCCAGGACCCTCATTGTCTATGCAACTCAACATCTAGCAAGTTACTTTGTATTTCTTCATCAGTATGTGGGCGATAATAGCATCCTCATTTTAGGATTGTTGAGGATATTAAAGGAGATGCTGATGAAGCTTAAGCTGCAGGGCTTCTCACTTGCATAGGTCCTGTAACTCATTACATACTTAAAATGTGTTTGTGTGTGTGTATATATGTATATACACACATACATATATATATATATTTTTTAAGTGTGTAAATTTGAGGCCCAATAAAATCTGGATCCACGCTTGTTTTAAAATTTCTCATCATGGAACACCCTTAATATCAGATATTAGGAGACTGTAAGATCTTAGAGCAAGACATGAGATACTTATGGCTTTTTTAACCAACCCTAAAAGAACAAAAGCACACGAGGTACAAAGGAAGGAAGATGTTTATTTAGAAATCTAACATTGTAACAGAAATCATATCGCTTTATTCCAGTCCCATCCCAATCTGTGTGTATGTATATATAAAGGATCTTGTGTACAGTTGTTGCCATAGCGTGTTTACATTTTGGCTTTCCTTGTGATCTCCCTGATGGCATAGCTGAAACAGATCTGAACACACAAGAAGTTAGCTCAGTGTAAGAGTAGAAGCACTTCTTTTATTTTAATCATGAATTAGTCATATGTCTAACATTTACTAAGCACTTACCATGTGATAAGGATTGCTCCAAGTACTTGAACAACATTAACTCACTTAATACCCTCAAGTACTTTGGGAGATGGAGTCTATCACTGTTTTGAACATAATGAGGGCAAAATAGAGGTGCAGAGCAGTTAAGCCACTCCTTTCTACCCACACAGCTATTGAGGAGAGGAGCTGGGGCTTAAAGCCAAGATGGCCTACTGTAGAGTCCGTGTCCTCAACCACCATGATGAGGAAGACTCATAGATTTCTGGGTGGGAAGAGATAACACTTCTATGTTATGAATTTCACTTATTAAATAAATAACTTGGCTTTTAATTAAAGAATGATGCCAAGTCAATAGTTGAGGGTACACTGGGGCAAGGAGAAGATATCAGTAGTCATGTTGGAGAAGGGAAAAGTGAATTTACTAGAGAAATATAGTAGGATTTTGGAGTAGTGCTAGTTTAGTTCTTTTATTGTCAGCTTAGTCTCATGGCAAGGGTTCCTTATGCCAGCCACATTGGTTTCTCATCCTGTTGTGTATATTATTGCTGTTTCTAAAATCTTAGCCTGTATTTGTTAATTTTTTATATTTAAAATTTTTTGAGATTCCTAATGTCTTTGTTATTTTATTTATCTACCTACTTATTCCATTCAAAGTACTTTTCAGTTTTCTTTATAAAATTTATTCTCATACTACAGGAGATAATATTAAGAGATATTATTCTAGTGTTCAGGACAGAATTCCCTATTACGTGTTCTAGTCTTTTCTCTGCAGAACTCATATTATATATATATATGCATATACATATATATTTTTTTCCTATTTAAAATGAGAGTGAATCTTTCTGGGCATAATGTTTTCCTATGTGCAGGTAGGTGTATTGGCCATGGCTCCTCTCCTTTTGATTTGGACTCTGGTTGGTTATTCCATCATCTGACCTATAGCTTGGGAGTATTACTGTGCCTCATTTTTAGTCCAACTACAGTGTTTAGCAGACTTTTTCTACTACGGCCCTGGGAACTTGAAGAATTCTCTCCTATCTTTATATTGTCTAAACTCTAGACCGGGGGGGTGCATTTTTAAAAAAAATTAGCAGTCATTATGTGTTGTCTCTAGTGATCTTCCAGACTCCATGTACTCATGAAATACTTTGTTCCTGGAGATTGTGCCTCCAAAGATTTAACACACTGCTCCCACTTCTCTGAAAGTATCCCATCATTTGTTGTTTTCAGGAAGTCGTGATCTTTGAATACCTGTAGATAGAAGGGAAAAGGGGGGAGGAACATCTACTCAGCCTCAAAAGTAATATTTCCTCCTAATTTTTCCATTTGGTACAGCCTGAGCCAGGGAGCATTAAGTGAAAAGTGGGAAAAGAAAGTGTTTTGTTAGTGAGTGCTCTGGTGCAAATACCAGATACCCCTTCAGGACAGAGGCACATACTCTCCCAGCTGTTTCAGGCACTGACAGCTGAATTATCCATCACTGAAGGCCACTGGACCATCAGAGGTTAAGTGCACCTCCTGGGGACAACCATGGTACAGTGACTGATCAGTGTAGGGGTGAAAAAGCCCTGCCCCCAGGTGAGGACCCTCCGCAGAGCCGTTCATGCTCCGGAGCTGATAACGAGATCACAGTTAAACTTTTCCGCCAGTCTAAACCCATTTCCCTCACTCCCTTGCAGGTGTTACTTCTTTTTTTCAAAAACAAAATTTTCTTTTCTTTATTTTTTTGGCTGTGTAGGGTCTTAGTTGCGGCATGTGGTATCTTTCGTTGCAGTGCTCGGACTTCTCTCTAGTTGCGGTGCACGGGTTTTCTCTTCTTTAGTTGTGGTGAGCCGGCTCCAGGGCACGTGGGCTCTGTAGTTTGCAGCACACCAGGCTCTCTCAGCACGTGGGCTCTCTCGTTGAGGTGCGCAAGCTCAGTAGTTGTGGTGCGTGGGCTTAGCTGCCCCGCGGCACGTGGGTTCTTATTCCCTAACCAGGGGTCGAACACACATCCCCTGCCTTGGAAGGCCAATTCTTTCGTTACCACTGGCCCACCAGGGAAGCCCCGCAGGTGTTATTTGTAAAAACTCTTCCTAATAGAGCTAAGGCATGCACATTTCCACTCAGGAAGACCGGATGTAGGAAAGTGTTCTCACCTTATTTCAGCTGGTTAAGGTTATTTCTCGAGCCAAGTGTATGGTTACATTTCCATTTTTCTTCCCCTCAGTCTTGTTCAGTTGTCACCAGTAGGGAAACTTCCTCCTACTATTTGGCGATAGGCGGTCTTCTGATTGTGGTTTTTACTCTTGTGAATTTTACTCTGCTTATGTACCTTCATGATCATCTGTCAGTGAGATGCTAGGTGAGGCTGCTTCAGGCACTACTAGCCTTTTACCATTTTAAACTCAACCATTTTCTCATTAATCTTCAAGTGGTACAAACTATGTGGAGACTTCTGGCTGCTAAACACAAACGGAAGTGTCAAAAAAAATTCTAGCTAGGTGATAATTTTAGTCATTATCCTCTGTCCTCCTAAATTATCCATGAACTTTCAGTATGCATACTTGAACCAACTCCTATTTGTTTATTTTCTGGAGATTTTTTCCTATATTTTAATGAGATCAAGAGGCTGGCTAGCTCAAACTTAAGACTTTGATGTGAGCATATTCTGTGTGTACCAAGCCGTAGGCCTTCTTGAGGGGAGTTCAGGGCCCTGGAACAGTCAAGAAGTCCTTCCAAAACACTTTTATATGTGTGCAGAAAGAATCAGCCATAAAAGCAGAGATGAAGAAAGAATGCATAACAGGCAAGCTGGTGCCTTGGAGCTTAAGGGGAAAGGCATAAATAAAGACCGGGGTTCAATTACAGCTCAATTTACCAACTCAATTTACCAGCTATATAATTTGGGAAAATTTTCCTAAACTTTATAATCCATTTTTTTAATCCACAATATAAGGATCATCATACTTATATTACTGGGTTATTAATGAGGATTAAATGATATAATGTAAGTAAAGCCCCCAGAACAGTGATGTTATCTTACTGAAAAGCTTGAGGTCAAAATGTTGTATATTGTAGACAAATCCTTTCACTCTCCTTGGCCTCATTATCCTCACCTTTATACAGAGAGGGATTGAGATTGAGTGCTTTTATGATCTCTTAGGTAGTACCTTTCTAGCTGTAAGTTTCTATAAATATATAATAATTTAAATATGATTATACCCATTTTTCAGAGGATACTGATAAAATTAAAAAGCCAGGTGATTTCCGCATAAATAGTCACACAAATAGAACGTGGCCAAGCTAAAGTTGGAAATTAAATCTTCGGGCTTCAAGTCTTCAGTTCTCTACAGTTTACCTTGCTTAGTGTATATGATATAGTGTGCTCTTATTGAACAAATGTATATTCTTATGGGTCTGCATTTATTTTTGATTATTTATTCATTTGAGTACGCAGACTTGCAATCATGCATATATGTCTGGAAAATTTAGAGACAGTGAATACAGAATTTGTTCAAAACAGGAGACCTTTGTTTCTTCTTTCTCCAAAAGCAGACCATTAATAAATGAAGCTGCAGCCCCATGATTTTGTTTATCTCCCAGTGTGTCAGTTACATGATTTTCTGGGTCAGACAGAACTTGCCTGATTATTTTTTTGTCCTGGGATGACAGCACAAGTATCATGGGAGTGTGAAAAAATGAGGCAACATACTTGGACTTTTTTTCTCTTTTAGCATTACCCTCAGTAGTTCTGGTTCAGTTCATAATTGTACAATGCAGATGTGTGTGATTTGGGGGAATGGTATTTAGCTGATCTAAATTCTGACTTCACATTCTGAAAACAGAGATATTAATTAATTAACATCTAAGCAATTTACCCTGACCTTCTAAAACATTACAGTTTTATATTGAGGCAGCAAGTAGAATTCTGACTTCATTCATTTCACTAATGTTCCATTTTTTTCCCCCAGAATATAGACCAAAATCTTAAGAAAAGCTTGAAAGATAAGGCTTAATCTGGTCCCGGCCAACTTCCGTAGGCTGGACATGGCCATCCCTCCCCATCAATCACTATGGTTCAGGCACAGTAACCTTCTCTTTGGTCCTTGAACGCCCCAGATTATCCCCTGGGCCTCTTCATGGATGTTTCATCTGCCTGGACTTTCCTGGTTCCTTTCCTTGCCAAAGCCTATTTGTTCTTCTTGCCTTATCTATCTACCAGGATATCTTCTCTAAGCACTAAGACCAGATTAGGTACCCATTTATAAGCTCTCAAAGCATTCTGCAACTCCTTTCATATTCATAGCACTTTAATTATATTTTCTGTGGCTACCTTCTTAGCTAACTGTACACGATAAGATTATAAACACTAAGTGTGGCTTGTTCATTATTGTTTTCTGGGTGCCTTTCATGATGCTTGACATATAGTGGTTAAAAATGTTTGATGAGTGAAGGAATAAATGAATAAGAGCACAATAGAGAAAAAAAAACAGAAGAAAAAAAAAGAACAGTAGAAGAAACAGATAATGCTAAATGCCTCAACCACCAGCATATTCAAGGAGAAAGTTGATTAACATTCACTGAATGACAACTCTGTAGATTAACATTTCATTCAGTTTTCATAATAACCATGTGAGATGGTATAACTAGCTTCATTTTACGGATGAAGAAAAAAACCCTCAAAGATTATGTAAATCACCAAAAGTCACACAACTTCCAAGTAGCACAGATGAGATTTCAGCACAGTTTGGCCAAGGTCCACATGTTTTCTGCACAGGTCAAATGGGTGAGTTGAATGAGGATGTACTGGGAATCACCACTCCAGCATCTTCCATTCCTTGATGATGGTACTAATCTGTGCAGTCCCTCCAAGAATATGGTACTAATTTGCCGGTAGAGACAGTTCTAGTGGTTTCCACCCGGCCTCTCCCACTGTCATAATAGCCTTCACTCCACAAGTCAGAGAACCAATGTGGGCGTTCTGTTAGTTGCTGAGTGTGTCTGTTTGAACTATGCATCATAGAACTGGGGAAATAAACACAGAATGGGTTTGGGATGTGAGCTGAAACTTCATTGATGGCCTGACTTCCATATGTTCTTACTCCGGCTGGTGGACCACAGTGATGTTGTGGGTCTCCCGGAAGTAGTGTCAGTTCAGGGACAGTGTCTAGAAATCACCAGAAGTTCTGATTTATTGCCTTTCTCCATAGCACAGTCACCCTGGTAAGTGGCCTTAGGTCCCTTTGGGGGAAAGCTAAGAGAAAAATATTAGTGTAAATTTTGGATGTTGTTCCAGGATCTTCCCTCAAGTGGACTTTACTCCTTCTTAATTCAACGGGATTTGGATCTGCAAACTGGGTCAAGTCAGGGAATTGATTGAGGGGCCATGATTCTGTTCTGGTTATTCAAGTTAGACATCTGTTTACTAGACTTAGAACTCTACTGCATTTACAGATCAAGTGAGAATTAGTAGATTTCCCATGTATTTCTTTTCTAGGGACACCTTGGTCAACTAGTTAATGTCATAGATCTCCGTGAGTCACGATATTCTGATTGCTGCTTTGGCTTTGGTATTCCTGTCTTTTTTTCAAGTTTATGTGGAAGAAAAAACATGAAAATAAATATACATAAATCAGCACCATAAAAACTATTTTCTACTCTGTTTTCGTAGAGTAGATTAAAATTAGAGATCAAAATAAAATAGAAAAAACAAAAACTCTTATGTATTTAAAATTATAACTATTATTTCTAAATAATTTGTAGGTTGAAGAAGGAATCATATTAAAAGTTACAAAATTTTAGAGAAAAATCACAACGAAAAAAGATATATCAAATATGTAAACAGTTTTATGGAAATTTGTAACCCTAGATGCATGTACTAGGGAAAAATCTGAAAGATAATAAATTAATGAGCCAAGTCACTAATCAACAAGTTTGAAAGTGAATAATAGAATAAAGCCAGACTAAGTAGATGAAAGGATAATAAAGATAAGAGACCCAAGTTAATAAAATAGAAAATTGAAAAATTGAGAGGATAAGGAAAATCAGAAACCGTGTTGGTCAGTTTTTTTCTTTTATTATTATTATTTTATTGAAATATAGTTGATTCACAGGTTGTGTTAGTTTCTGGTGTACAGCAAAGTGATTCAGATATATATATGTATATATATATTCATTTTCATATTATTTTCCATTATGGTTTATTATAGGATATTGAATATAGTTCTCTGTGCTATAAGTAGGGCCTTGTTTTTTATCTATTTTATATATAGTAGTTTGTATCTGCAGGGTTTTTTTCTTAAATACATATGATTGAAAAAGAAATCAGGCAAAATGTTACTATATGTTGAATATGTGGGTGTCTGTTTTATTATTTGTTTTCATATTTTAATGGTTGATATGTTTCATAAAATTTTTTTAAATGAAGAAAAGGGAAATAGCTTGAACGTTTTTCCTTGTTCTTCTTTTTTTCATTTTTAACATACTAAAGAACTAAGAATAAAAATGGAAACATGAAATATAATATCCTCAATGAACAGAGTAAGTATTTCTGTATGAAGTTAGAAAGAGACAGGAGAGAGAAGATCTGACAGAATAGTATATTTTAAAGCAGTTTTCTTTTTGTAATGGGGAAAAAGGAAAACCTTTTAATAACTTTGTCAATTCTATTCCTCTTTGTGTCTATCGAGAAGGAAGAAAGAATATTTTTATTTGGAAGATTGTATTGTGTTTATCATGAACTACTTGTCTAACTGCTTTGATGGCTAATTGTCCATTCTATTCAGAGGTACCAGACCTTACAGTCAATTTACCCCCAGTCTCCTGACCCCAACTGGAGCAGCTAAAATAAGGGAGACTCAGCTGTGGGCCCAGTTCACTTCTCTTGACTTCACTTCTGAATTTTCTCTCTTATATAATTAAGGCAAGCTTGGGAAAATTCATGTCATGCACAAGGAGTTCTCGCTAGTCAAATTATTATCATCTGAAATTTAAAATTATTTATTTATTTATTTATTTATTTATTTTTGGCTGCGTTGGGTCTTTGTTGCTGCATGCGGGCTTTCTCTAGTTGCGGCGAGCAGGGGCTACTCTTCATTACGGTGCGCAGGCTTCTTATAGCGGTGGCTTGTCTTGTCTTGCCAATGTGTCCCCTGCATTGGCAGGCGGATTCTTAACCGCTGTGCCACCAGGGAAGTCCCTATCATCTGAAATTGATTACACCCATTCATTGAAAAAAAATTGTACTGAATGTTCAGTACATGTTAGACACTGCTAAAGAATCTGCCAGTGTTTCTTGTATTAATATTTGATACAAGGGGACTAAACTAGGCCCCTTTTTTTTTTCTGGCCAGAACAAAAAACAGCATCTTTTTTGGAAAGAATATCAGCGTGCCTTCCTTCCTTCCTTCGATTCTTTGTTTCTTCTCTGTAGGCTTTTCAAAAGATAACCTAAAACTGTCATGTGTTAAAGACGAAAACTGAATGTGAAGAAGGGCCATATCAAGTACTACCAAGAAGATAAATTCAATTACTGAAGTATTAATCGTATAAGGTCCGTGTTCCAATGCAGTCTCACTCCTTTTAAAGAATATTTATGGATTGTTTGATGGTTTGTAAAATGTTTTTGCATATATTTTATCATTTACATTCACAGAGCTTTGTGAGGCAGATATCATATCTCTTTTACAAATGACGAAATTAATGTTCCATGGTTTAAAATGTGTACATTTATATTGCTATCATTGGTGGAAGCAAGACTCAAGCCCCAGGTTTCATTCTAGGTCCTGTGGTTTATCTGTCACCCATGCTGTTTCACACAGGTGACCTCATGGCACGGGGGGGGGGGCTTGGGGACTGTAGGGTTGGGGGGGCAGTTTTTCTTGGAGGCTTCTATCATGTTCTTGGTGATCTCCCCAGGTGGACCTTCAAGTTAAATAATATTTGTAAGGGCTTTAAACTTCTTTCAGTTTTTATTTTTAACATTACAAAATTTTAGTGTGGTATAAAGTTTTAAAAATCTCTAAATCCACTACCAAGAGAACTACTTATTTATTCAACATTAAAAATTATTATTTTCTGAATTACTTCACTCTGTATGACAGTCTCCAGGACCATCCACGTCTCTACAGATGACCCAATTTCGTTCCTTTATATGGCTGAGTAATATTCCATTGTATATATGTACCACCTCTTCTTTACCAATATTGTATATTAACACATATATGTGGAACCTAGAAAAATGCTATAGATGATCTTATTTGCGAAGCAGAAATAGCGGCACAGATGTAGAGAACAAACGTGTGGATACCAAGGGGGAAGGAGGGGGTGGGATGAATTGGGAGATTGGGATTGACATACATACACTGTTGATACTATATATAAAATAGAACTAATGAGAACCTACTGAATAGCACAGGGAACTCTACTTAGTGCTCTGTGGTGACCTAAATGGGAAGAAAATCCAAAAAAGAGGGGATACATGTATATGTACAGCTGATTCACTTTGCTGTACAGTGGAAACTAACACAACATTGTAAAGCAACTATACTCCAATAAAAATTAATAAAAAAATAAGAATAAAAATAAAAATTATTTTTAAGTACATGTACATGCTAAGACCATTTATTTATTTATTTATTTTTGGCTGCGTTGGGTCTTCATTGCTGCATGTGGGCTTTCTCTAGTTGTGGTGAGTGGGAGCTACTCTTCGTTGCGGTGTGTGGGCTTCTCATTGCGGTGGCTTCTCTTGTTGCGGTGCATGGGCTCTAGGTATGCAGGCTTCAGTAGTTGTGGCACATGGGCTCAGAAGTTGTGGCTCACAGGCTCTAGAGTGCAGGCTCAGTAGTTGTGGCGCACGGGTTTAGTTGCTCCGCAGCATGTGGGATCTTCCTGGACCAGGGATCGAACCCGTATTCCCTGCATTGTCAGGCAGATTCTTAACCACTGTGCCACCAGGGAAGTCCTGTTGTTGAGTTTTAAGTGTTCTTTAAATATTCTAGATACTGGACACATTAGTTACATGTTTTGCAAATATACCTGGAGAAAACCATAATTCAAAAGGACACATGTACCACAATGTTCACTGCAGCACTATTTACAATAGCCAGGACATGGAAACAACCTAAATATCCAATGATAGATGAATGGATAAAGAAGATGTGGTACACATATACAATGGAATATTACTCAGCCATAAAAAGGAATGAAATTGGGTCATTTGTAGAGATGTGGATGGACCTAGAGTCTATCCTACAAAGTGAAGTAAGCCTGAAAGAGAAAAATATCATATATTAACGCATATATGTGGAATCTAGAAAAATGGTACAGATGAACCTATTTGCAGGGCAGGAATAGAGACGTAGACGTAGAGGACAGACAAGTGGACACAGTGGGGGAAGGGGAGGGTGGGACGAATTGGGAGATAAGGTTTGACATAAATACACTACCATGTGTAAAATAGATAGCTAGTGGGAAGCTGCTATATAGCACAGGGAGCTCAGCTCGGTGCTCTGTGATGACCTAGATGGGTGGAATGGGTGGGCATGGGAGGGAGGTCCAAGAGGCAGGGGATATAGGTATACATATAACTGATTCACTTCACTGTACAGCAGAAACTAACACAACATTGTAAAGCAGTTTTACTCCAATAAAAAAAAAAAATGCTAAGACCATTTAAACAGAACATGTGCATATAAAATGGAAAATAAAAGCCTTGGTCTTCACATCAGTCATTCCTTTTCCTCCTAATTTAATCATGATCAACAGTTTCTGGTATATCCTACTAGAAGTTTTATCTATCTATCTATCTAATATCTATCTTATCTTTCTATCATAGGTGTGGGAATATATGTGTTCGGTTAGTGTGAGTATACTTATTATATGCTATTTACATAAGAGAGATCATATGCTACATACTGTTTGTCACCTTATTTTTTCACTTAATATATCCTGAAAATCTTTCTATAGTGGGCAGTGGTTTGTGAGGTCGGTAGCAAATCACTGTTGTAGCCTGACTTGCTCTGGCCTTAGTCCTCCACGCTCTTGTCTGCAGCGTCATCTGATGTTGTCGTGTCTGAGCTCCTTCTTAAGTTTCCTCACTCTAGGGAGCAAGAGTGAGATCTTCCCAGCATGGCTTCTGCTGCATCCTTGGCACATGTGTTTGTGGGGTCATCCCTGTGCACTGTATATCCAAGAGGAGTGCCTCTCAGCCCCTCAGTGGCAAGTTCCCCATTTTTAGTCCTGATTGTTCAATATAAGTAGGAGTCTTGGGTGCACTTTTCTGGATATGCTATGGACTGAACTGGATCCCCATATAATTCATATGTTGAAGCCCTAATCACTGATGTGACTGTACCTGGAGATAGGGTCTTTAGGAGGTATTTAAGGTTAAATTTAAGGCTATTTAGGTTATAAGGCTGGAGTCCTAACCCACTGGGATTGTGGCCTTGTAAGAATAGAAGGAACACCCTCTCTCTCGCTCCCTCTCACTCTCTCTTTCTTTCTCTCTCTCTACCATGTGAGGACACAGCAAGATGGTGACCATCTGCAAGCCTTCTTACAGGATGAGAACTTTCCCTAAGAGCTGAATCAGCTGGCACCTTGATCTTGGACTTTCCAGCCTCCATAACTATGAAAAAATACATTTCTGTTGTTTAAACCACCCAGCCTATGGTGTTTTGTTATGACAGCCCAAGCAGATTAAGGCACCAGATACGAAAAAATGCCTGAAGAAAATCCACAGGGCATGAAGTAGATGAAGGAGAGAGATGAGGGCCAGGATCGTATTGGTAGCGTGTACAATGGGGTCGGAATCCTGGGGCAGGGAGTCCAAGTAAGCACTATGTTAAAAATAAAACCGCTTCAGGAATTCAAGTTTACAAACCCTAGTTTGCAGGGGACTGTGCCTTTTATGTGTAGTCACCATCATCTCACCAGGGCTGACGTGAACCTTTCTGGAGCAGGAATACTCAGATCTTTCAGCACATACCCCTCCCTGCAGAGCAAAAATGAAGACACATCCTGAGGGTTCTAGGGGAAACGGAGAAGCACAAGTAGCTTATGCAGGATGGAAGTTTTAATCCTACTATGTTCATCTTAATGTATGCGCAATTTGCATTCTACTTCTTAATATATCTGTATTTATTTTTACATAAAATAACATCTGCATTTCCTTACTGAGGGATACAGTTGGTGCTTCAGAGATAGGACAATAAGCTCTGTTTATCCTTTATTTCTGGCCTCCATTGCCCCTGCCTCACTTGCATACCCCCTGGAGATGTTCATCCTGCCCCAGGAAGCCCTATAAAGGAACTACGATACCCAGAGAGCAAAAGGAAGAACTTCCCTCTGCTTGGAGGAGCATTTTGCTGGCGTCTTACAATACAAAAACAGAAAATAGGTCACACGACCTTTCTAGATTCTTGCCAGAGACAGTTCTTCAAAATTTTCCATTCTGACTTTCCTTTTAGTGGAGCAGCAATTGCAAAGATAGAGCTCAAATTTTAACCACAGCCCCCTGAGGCAAAACCCTGCTCCAGAGGGTTGGAATGAAGAGAGCTAAACACAGAAAAAATGATCTGAAGCCCTGTTGCTACTCATCTCCATCAGTTTCCAAGCACCGATTTGGACAGAAAGCTCTGTTCTGTCATTTGAACATGAGGCAGAAAGTAAACGCCTTCCACTGGACTCAGGCCATTCATCTGGTTTTGTACCTTCCACTTTACAGTGGCTTTTCAGGATTGATGTGCTGGTGTGTATGCACAGGATTTCATGCGATCAGAGAGATTCGAATGATTCACTCAGCAATGGGATCCACACTCTTTGTCGTTGTATAACCTTCACATAGTCTCTTTATCCTGGAAATGCAATGCTACATCTATTCCTTGTAAATAAACATTCACAGTAAATGGTACACTGTATCCTCATCTATTCCAGTTCCATGTAGCTTATGGAAACCGTGTCTTGCACTTTGCAGAACTCAAAACAATGAGAATTTAGCACAGTCCATTTTTTATTAGCTATGTCAGAAAATAGGCACAGTCTCAGAGCATCTGAGGGCAGTGCGTGTTGTACTGTTGTGATGGTCATGGGTTGTGGAGGGACCTGTAACTCACTCTCTCCAAATTTAAGTATGAGTCAGGATTTGAGGTCAGAACTAGATCATCTGTAGAGAATGGTCAGCCATGCTAAGGTCTAAATTTGAAGGAGCAGTTTCTGATTTGCAGAGAAGTTAGAAGGTCTAGACACAGCATCCATCCATCCAGCCATCCATCCATGCAGGCTTCCAATTAACTTATTCTTTCATACGACTTTATGAAAGTAATATAAAATCATTCATTTTCTCTCACATACTCTAAACAAATTTGCAGGCCGATCATTGCCTTTAAAAACCACAAGACATGAAGACCTTTTTGGTGTCTGGATTCAGATTGAAGAGTTTCTTGTCTGTTTGGGTTTTTTTAAAAACATCTTTATTGGAGTATAATTGCTTTACAATGGTGTGTTAGTTTCTGCTTTACAACAAAGTGAATCAGCTATACATATACATACGTCCCCATTATCTCCTCCCTCTTGCGTCTCCCTCCCACCCTCCCTCTCCCACCCCTCTAGCTGGTCACAAAGCACTAAGCTGATCTCCCTGTGCTATGTGGCTGCTTCCCTCTAGCTATCCATTTTACATTTGGTAGTGTATATATAAGTCCATGCCACTCTCTCACTTCGTCCCAGCTTACCCTTCCCCCTCCCCATGTCTTAAAGTCCATTCTCTACATCTGCATCTTTATTCATGTCCTTCCCCTAGGTTCTTCAGAACCATTTTCTTTCTTTTAGATTCCATATATATGTGTTAACATACGGTATTTGTTTTTCTCTTTCTGAATTACTTCACTCTGTATGACAGTCTCTAGGTCCATCCACCTCGCTACAAATAACTCAGTTTCGTTTCTTTTTATGGCTGAGTAATATTCCATTGAATATATGTGCCACATCTTCTTTATCCATTCATCTGTCAATGGACACTTAGGTTGCTTCCGTGTCCTGGCTATTGTAAATAGAGCTGCAATGAATATTGTGGTACACGACTCTTTTTGAATTATGGTTTTCTCAGGATATATGTCCAGTAGTGGGATTGCTGGGTCGTATGGCAGTTCTAATTTTAGTTTTTTAAGGAACCTCCATACTGCTCTCCATAGTGGCTGTATCAATTTACATTCCCACCAACAGTGCAAGAGGGTTCCCTTTCCTCCACACCCTCTCCAGCATTTATTGTTTGTAGATTTTTTGATGATGGCCATTCTGACCAGTGTGAGGTGATATCTCATTGTAGTTTTGATTTCCATTTCTCTAATGATTAATGATGTTGAGCATCCTTTCATCTGTTTGTTGGCAATCTGTATATCTTCTTTGGAGAAATGTCTATTTAGGTCTTCTGCCCATTTTTGGATTGGGTTGTTTGGTTTTTTGATATTGAGCTGCATGACTTGCTTGTATGTTTTGGAGATTAATCCTTTGTCAGTTGCGTCATTTGCAAATACTTCCTCCCATTCTGAGGGTTGTCTTTTGGTCTTGTTTATGGTTTCCTTTGCTGTGCAAAAGCTTTTAAGTTTCATTAGGTCCCATTTGTTTATTTTTGTTTTTATTTCCATTTCTCTAGGAGGTGGGTCAAAAAGGATCTTGCTGTGATTTATGTCATAGAGTGTTCTGGCTATGTTTTCCTCTAAGAATTTGATGGTGTCTGGCCTTAAATTTAGGTCTTTAATCCATTTTGAGTTTATTTTTGTGTATGGTGTTAGGGAGTGTTCTAATTTCATTCTTCTATATGTAGCTGTCCAGTTTTGCCAGGACCACTTATTGAAGAGGCTGTCTTTTCTCCACTGTATATTCTTGCCTCCTTTATCAAAGATAAGGTGACCATATGTGCGTGGGTTTATCTCTGGGCTTTCTATCCTGTTCCTTTGATCTATATTTCTGTTTTTGTGCCAGTAGTGTACTGTCTTGATTACTGTAGCTTTGTAATATAGTCTGAAGTCAGGGAGCCTGATTCCTCCAGCTCCGTTTTTCTTTCTCAAGATTGCTTTGGCTATTCGGGGTCTTTTGTGTTTCCATACAAATTGTGAAATTTTTTGTTCTAGTTTTGTGAAAAATGCCATTGGTAGTTTGAAAGGGATTGCATTGAATTTGTAGATTGCTTTGGGTAGTAGAGTCTTTTTCACAATGTTGATTTTTCCAATCCAAAAACATGGTATATCTCTCCATCTGTTGGTATCATCTTTAATTTCTTTCATCAGTGTCTTATAATTTTCTGCTTACAGGTCTTTTGTGTCCTTAGGTAAGTTTATTCCTAAATATTTTATTCTTTTTGTTGCAGTGGTAAATGGGAGTGCTTTCTTAATTTCACTTTCACATTTTTCATCATCAGTGTATAGGAATGCAAGAGATTTCTGTGCATTAATTTTGTATCCTGCTAATTTACCCAATTCATTGTTTAGCTCTAGTAGTTTTCTGGTAGCATCTTTAGGATTCTCTATGTATAGTATCATGTCATCTGCAAACAGTGACAGCTTTACTTCTTCTTTTCCAATTTGGATTCCTTTTATTTCTTTTTCTTCTCTGATTGCTGTGGCTAAAACTTCCAAAACTATGTTGAATAATAGGGGTGAGAGTGGGCAACCTTGTCTTGTTCCTGATCTTAGTGGAAATGGTTTCAGTTTTTCACCATTGAGGACGATGTTGGCTGTGGGTTTGTCATACATGGCCTTTATTATGTTGAGGAAAGTTCCCTCTATGCCTACTTTCTGGAGGGTTTTTATCATAAATGGGTGTTGAATTTTGTCAAAAGCTTTTTTCTGCATTTATTGAGATCATCATATGGTTTTTCTCCTTCAATTTGTTAATATGGTGTATCACGTTGATTGATTTGCATATATTGAAGAATCCTTGCATTCCTGGGATAAACCCCACTTGATCATAATGTATGATCCTTTTAATGTGCTGTTGGATTCTGTTTGCTAGTATTTTGTTGAGGATTTTTGCATCTATGTTCATCAGTGATATTGGCCTGTAGTTTTCTTTCTTTGTGACATCTTTGTTTGGTTTTGGTATCAGAGTGATGGTGGCCTCATAGAATGAGTTTGGCAGTGTTCCTCCGTCTGCTCTATTTTGGAAGAGTTTGAGAAGGATAGGTGTTAGCTCTTCTCTAAATGTTTGATAGAATTCGCCTGTGAAGCCATCTGGTCCTGGGCTTTTGTTTGTTGGAAGATTTTAAATCACAGTTTCAATTTCAGTGCTTGTGATTGGTCTGTTCATATTTTCTATTTCTTCCTGGTTTAGTCTCAGCAGGTTGTGCATTTCTAAGAATCTGTCCATTTCTTCCAGGTTGTCCATTTTATTGGCATATAGTTGCTTGTAGTAGTCTCTCTGATCCTTTGTATTTCTACAGTGTCAGTTGTTACTTCTCCGTTTTCATTTCTAATTCTGTTGATTTGAGTGTTCTCCCTTTTTTTCTTGGTGAGTCTGGCTAATGGGTTATCAATTTTGTTTAACTTCTCAAAGAACCAGCTTTTAATTTTATTGATCCTTGCTATTGTTTTCTTCATTTCTTTTTCATTTATTTTTGATCTGATCTTTATGATTTCTTTCCTTCTGCTAACTGGAGGTTTTTTTGTTCTTCTTTCTCTAATTGCTTCAGGTGTAATGTTAGGTTGTTTATATGAGATGTTTCTTGTTTCTTGAGGTAGGATTGTATTGTTATAAACTTCCCTCTTAGAACTGCTTTTGCTGCATCCCATAGGTTTTGCGTCGTCGTGTATTCATTGTCATTTTTGTCTAGGTATTTTGTGATTTCCTCTTTGATTTTTTTCAGTGATCTCTTGGTTATTTAGTAGTGTATTGTTTAGCCTCCATGTGTTTGTATTTTTTACAGATTTTTTTCCTGTAATTGATATCTAGTCTCATAGCATTGTGGTCAGAACAGATACTTGATACGATATCAATTTTCTTAAATTTACCAGGGCTTGATTTGTGACCCAAGAGATGATCTATCCTGGAGAATGTTTCATGAGCACTTGAGAAGAAAGTGTAATCTGCTGTTTTTGGATGGAACGTCCTATATATATCAATTAAGTCCATCTGTTTAATGTATCATTTAAAGCTTGTGTTTCCTTATTTATTTTCGTTTTGGATGATCTGTCTATTGGTGAAAGTTGGTGTTAAAGTCCCCCACTATTATTGTGTTACTGTCGATTTCCCCTTTTATGGCTGTTAGCATTTGCCTTATGTATTGAGGTGCTGCTGTGTTGGGTGCATAAAGATTTACAGTTGTTATATCTTCTTCTTGGATTGATTCCTTTATGTAGTGTCCTTCTTTGTCTCTTGTAATAGTCTTTATTTTAAAGTCTATTTTGTCTGATATGAGAATTGCTACTCCAGCTTTCTTTTGATTTCCATTTGCATGGAGTATCTTTTTCCATCCCCTCACTTTCAGTCTGTGTGTGTCCCTAGGTCTGAAGTGGGCTTCTTATAGACAGCATATATATGAGACTTGTTTTTTATCCATTCAGCCATTGTATGTCTTTTGGTTGGAGCATTTAATCCATTTACTTTTAAGGTAATTATCGGTATGTATGTTCCTATTACCATTTTCTTAGTTGTTTTGGGTTTGTTATTTTAGGTCTTTTCCTTGTCCTGTGTTTTCTGCCTAGAGAAGTTCCTTTAGCATTTGTTGTAAATCTGGTTTGGTGGTGCTGAATTCTCTTAGCTTTTGCTTGTCTGTAAAGGTTTCAATTACTCTGTCGAATCTGAATGAGATCATTGCTAGGTAGAGTAATCTTGGTTGTAGGTTTTTCCTTTCATCACTTTAAATATGTCCTGCCACTCCCTTCTGGCTTGTAGAGTTTCTCCTGAAAGATCAGCTGTTAACCTTATGGGAATTCCCTTGTATGTTATTTGTTGTTTTTCCCTTGCTGCTTTTAATATTTTTTCTTTGTATTTAATTTTTGATAGTTTGATTAATATGTGTCTTGGTGTGTTTCTCCTTCGATTTATCCTGTATGGGACTCTCTGAGCTTCCTGGACTTGGTTAACTATTTCCTTTCCCATATTAGGGAAGTTTTCAACTGTAATGTCTTCAAATATTTTCTCAGTCCCTTTCTTTTTCTCTTCTTCTTCTGGGACCCCTATAATTCAAATGTTGGTGCATTTAATGTCTCAGAGGTCTCTGCGACCATCCTCAATTGTTTTCATTCTTTTTTCTTTATTCTGCTCTGCGGTAGTTATGTCCACTATTTTATGTTCCAGGTCACTTATCCGTTCTTCTGCCTCAGTTATTCTGCTATGAATTCCTTCTAGAGAATTTTTAATTTCATTTATTGTGTTGTTCATCATTGTTTGTTTGCTCTTTAGTTCTTCTAGGTCCTTGTTAAACGTTTCCTGTATTTTCTCCATTCTGTTTCCAAGATTTTGGATCATCTTTACTATCATTACTCTTAATTCTTTTTCAGGTAGACTGCCTATTTCCTCTTCATTTGTTTGGTCTGGTGGGTTTCTACCTTGCTCCTTCATATGCTGTGTGTTTCTCTGTCTTCTGATTTTGCTTAACTTACTGTGTTTCGGGTCACCTTTTCACAGGCTATAGGGTCATAGTTCCCGTTGTTTTTGTTGTGTGCTCCCAGTGGGTAAGGTTGGTTCAGTGGGTTGTGTAGGCTTCCTGGTGGAGGAGATTGGTGCCTGTGTTGTGGGTGAGGCTGGGTCTTGTCTTTCTGGTGGGCAGGACCACGTCTGGTGGTGTGTTTTAAGGTGTCTGTGACCTTATTACGATTTTAGGCAGCCTCTCCGATAATGGGTGCGTTTGTGTTCCTGTCTTGCTAGTTGTTTGGCATAGGGTGCCCAGCACTGTAGCTTGCTGGTTGTTGAGTGTAGCTGGGTCTTAGCATTGAGATGGAGGTCTCTGGGAGAGCTTTTGCCATTTGGTATTACGTGGAGCCGGGGGGGGTCTCTGATGGACCAATGTCCTGAACTCAGCTTTCCCACCTCAGAGGCACAGGCCTGACACCCGGCTGGAGCACCAAGACCCTGTCAGTCCATGGTTCTGAAGAAAAGGGAGAAAAAAATGAAAGAAAGAAAAAATAAAATAAAATAAAATAAAGTTATTAAAATAAAAAATTTAAAAATTATTAAAAATAAAATAAATTAACAAGTAAGAAAAGAAAGAAAAAAAAAAAAAAGAAAGAAGAGAGCAACCAAACCAAAAAACTAATCCACCAATGATAAGAAGCGCTAAAAACTATACTAAAAGAAAAAAAACAGTCAGAACCCTAGGACAAATGGTAAAAGCAAAGCTATACAGACAAAATCACAGAAAGAAGCATACAGATACACACTCGCAAAAAGAGAAAAAGGAAAAAAAAAATATATATATCTTTGGGAAGTGTGAGGTCTTCTGCCAGCGTTCAGTAGGTGTTCTGTAGGAGTTGTTCCACATGTAGATGTGTTTCTGATGTATTTGTGGGGAGGAAGGTGATCTCCACGTCTTATTCCTCTGCCATCTTGAAGGTCTCTCTCTTGTTTGTTTTTTAAAGCAAAAATGAAATCAGTGAAATCACTAAAAATATAGCTAAAAATTTTAAATAAAACCAAAATGGTATCTTACATGTTTTTGCAATGAAAGCACAAACAAAAACACAAAACAATACAATACAAAAGGCTGTTAAAAAAACTGAGTATTTTAAAGAGGATTATTTTTGGAATTGTGTATGTATGCACGCACGATAAATTTTAGTGCTTTGATAGTGGTTGTCTAACTATGTTTTCTTGAAACACTAATATTCACCTGGTTGGACTGAGGTCATCTATTCTTAAATCATAACTGTCATATTTTTCTAAGCATGTGTGCTATTTGTCACCAGTACACAAGGAGATAGATACAGAGACTGAGAGTAAACAGGTGGAAACTTTGGTTGGCAAAGTAATTTAATTTCTGTTTAATCTAGTAATACAACTAAATGGGGTTTACATTTTTTATCTTTGTTTTTTCTTTCATTTTTAAAATAATTCTTTTATATCACATTTTACTAAAATATTGGTCCATGGTAGAGTGGGAATAAAACAAAACAAAGCAACAATAACACCAACAAAGAAAAAATCCATCTCGTTAGTTAGAAGAGCTTTCTTCTAGAATTCTCTTGATTAATCTGGAGTTTGAAAAAGAAGTGTATTTTCCAAAGCTCCTCGTCTCCATGACACATTCGGCACATTAATTCATTTCAGTGCAAGGCTAAAGGTAAAAGTGCCTCCTCTAATATCAACATTTCATATTTTCATTTAACGAAGCCTATTTAATTTTCCTGTTTTATAGAAATGATTTTAAATAGAGAGAATACTTATTTAGAAAACACTTTCTTCTGACAAAGTATACCTGACCTTCAAATTGACATTGTATGGCAGGCAGCCTGTGAGCCACAATGACGATAATAAGTTTTAATACAAAATATCTTCCGCTTTTCCTGGCAGAGTAACGACATCTTTGCTGACACTCGTGACACACTGTCTTGGTGGTGATGCCAGAGAGGGGGCAGCTTGTTTGAAACTGCAGAAGAGTCTGCCCTTAGCTGCCTGCTTCTCTGATGGTCCGGTGCTTCCAGGGGCTGGCTCATCACCTGTAAGCAGAGTGTCTGAGGGCCCGTCAAAGCTTTTGCCACATTTGGGGTGCAGACAGCCCAAATCCCCTGGGTTTCTCCGAGATTTTGAACCGGAGTTTCCTGCTGGCCTATTACAAGCAGCATCTCTGCAAGGTCCTCATTAAAATCGCAGAGAGGTGCCTCACAAATAAGGCTCTTGAGCATGGCCGTGAATAATGACTCCACTTCAGGCTGACTTTGGGATGTTTCAGCCAGAGAAGTCAGGATTTTTCTAATAAGGATTGGGGAGAGTACCGCCCAAAGGTACTCAGCTGTGAGCGTGATGGAGCTTCTGTTTGAAGTCCTCTGTAAATCCAGCCTGCCCCTGTGGTCCTCACATCCTGTAGAGGTCTTCTAAGGGGAAGACTCCTTTGAAATTCATGAGAGTTCTTCTGTTTTATCAGCTTCACGGGGTATGGGGCAACATGAAGACAGGATGCTGGTAAGTAAGGAATGGAACCAACACAGTGCATACTTTTCTCCACACTTGGGTGAGGAAATTACTGCTTTCTCTACTGTTATGGACTGAGTGCCCCTCAAAATTCATGTGTTGCAACCTTAACCCCCAGGACCTCAGGATGTGACTGTATTTGGAGATAGGCCCTTAAAAGAGGAAGTTGCATTAAAATGAGGTGATTAATGTGAGTCTTAATCCAACCTGGCTGATGCCCTTATAAGAAGAGGAAGACCACTCCAGGACTCAGCAAGAAAGTAAGGGGAGAGACATCAGAAGAAACTAAACCTGCTGCCTGGGTGGCTTACGGCTCCAGAATTGTGAGAAATAAAGGTCTGTTGCTTAAGCCACCAGCCTGTGACATTTTGTTATGGCAGCCCTGGCAAACAAAAATGCTTACCGGGGCTGATCACAGATGAAACTACGCTCTACTTTTGTGTCTCATGTTGTTTGAACTAAGGATGAACAAAATATAAAGGTATATGAGTAAGGATGTGAATATATGGGCATACGTGTGATGTGAAGGTCAATTACTGTGACTGTGTCTTCAAGCCGTGCAAGTTCATTTCTGCATAGCTCTGCTCTATATCTGGAGAGGACAGTCCACCTTTGCAGAATGAGTTTGATGATTGAAATTAGTACCCTAAGGGCTGCCCTTGGATCTCACACCTGCCATAGCGTGTGAAGGGCCACATACAGGTAAGATAACTGATCTGTAGGGATTTTTCTTGGTGGGTGTCAGTGAAGAACGTAGGCTTTGAAACTCTGGTCCTGTAATACAGCTTATGTCAAAAGCTGCGACCTGAACAGAGGTTAAAGGTGATTCAGTATGTCCTCAAAATAAAGAGTCTCCCTCTCGTTGGTGAAATCATCTTCCCAATTCCATATTTAGGTTGGAGGTTTTCTCCCTACTTTTGACTTTTGGACAATCAAAAAAATGTGTCATAGTTATTATTACTGTAGAAGAAAATGCCAACTTATGTAAATTTCAGAGGCCCTAATGTATTAATTAATTTATTCATTCAACAACTATGTATTTAGTACCTACTAGCATTATGGTAAATTCCTGGGACCATTGTTGTTTTCTTTATGAAGTTAAAATTCTGAAGTGTCTGAGAGAGGTGTGAGAATTGGGGAATGGAAAACTGCAAGCAATCCATCGAATAAATACAATTATAATAGATTCTCTAAAAAGAGAATACTAGAGGATGAGAGCTTTTTCTAGGAGGTCTAAATGGTGAGAATAAAAAGTCCAGTGAAGAGTTGAGGGAGGACAGCTCCAGAAGGGGGGAACATAAAAAGAACAAGACTCAGGTGCATGTGTTCAGTGATCAGGAGGGAGAATGTGTCAGAGATAAAGGAGATGGGGATGGTAGGAGGTAAGGTCGGCCTCATCAGCCCAAGCCACATAGTTTGGAGTTACTCTAAGAGCATTTGAAAGCCACTGGAGGGCTTTATGGAGGCAACTTAATATTTTTAAATAATTTTTTTATTTCTCAAATACTCATGACATATTATCTCAGTGGTGATGCTTGTGTGGGGTTGCCTCGTTTAAACTACAGAGGAATAATTGCAGGGGATAACTGAGAGGAATGTAACTTATATGACATTCTCACCTTCCCAAAATAGCGCTATAGGAATGGCATGGCCATGCTAAGGAATTTAAACTACTGATAGTGGTTTCAAGGGAGACATTAAAAGTTTCCATGGTCAGAACTGTTCCCTGGGAAAATAAATAGGGCAGAGGAGAATGTGGTGGAAATAGAATGGGCTGTGTTGGACTTGGAGAGTCAGGTCAAGAGGGCCTTTCAGTAGCTCAAGAGAAGAAGTGATGTGGGTTTCTGCCAAAGCAGTGTCAATGGGGAGTAATGCGAGAGTATAGGTATTGGAGTAATTGCAAAGGAAGAATCTATGTGATTAGTAACAGGATGGTAGGGCAAGAGAGAGAATGAGTGAGTCCAGGCTTGTGAACCTCTAGATATCTTAGCTGATGGTAATGATGGTAGTAGACAAGAAGGGACAAAAATGGAGGAGTCGTTTGAGTTCAGAAAATCTAATATGGAGCTATCTCTACTTGCATGTCAAACACACACAAATATTGCCTGAAACACATAAGTATTTGCTTTATATGAGAGTAGGATGGGCTTCCTAATGAAACAAGCATAGTATCAATGTTCAGTCCCTCCATCAACACATCATTAGTAAGTATTTAGGGACTACCAAATTATTTACCATTTTTATAATTTTCTGTTTGTACTGTGTAGGTAATTGTAGCTGGTTGTTTGTGGAACTGGCCACCATTATATACCTCCTTGTATCCATGATCCTTTGAAGTGTGCTGACTTCTCTCGTAAAGAGGTAGAATCTATTTCTCTACCTCTTGAAGCCAGGCTGGTTGTGATTTGCTTTGACCAGCAGAATGAGGGGGAAGTAATTTTGTACCAGTTTTGAGACTAGGTCTCTCTCTCAAAACTCTCCCCCTGCCATGTGAACAAGCCTGAGCTAGCCTGTTGAATGATGAGTTGTTGGCCAGGCACATCTGGTACCCATTCAGACATCACTCACGTGTGTGAAGCTATCTGAGACCACGCAGCCTCAATCATGTCAGCTGCCAGCGGACAGCTAGAGCCCAGACAAGAACAGCCAACTCTGGGCTTCCCTGGTGGCACAGTGGTTAGGAGTCCACCTGCCAATGCAGGAGACACGAGTTCGAGCCCTGGTCCAGGAAGATCCCACATGCCACGGAACAACTAAGCCCGTGCGCCACAGCTGCTGAGCCTGTGCTCTGGAGCCCATGAGCCACAACTACTGAAGCCTGTGTGCCTAGAGCCCATGCTCCGCAACAAGAGAAGCCACTGCAATGAGAAGCCCGCGCACCACAATGAGGAGTGGCCCCTGCTCGCCGCAACTAGAGAAAAGCCCACACGTAGCAACGAAGACCCAACGCAGCCAAAAATAAATAAATTAAATTAAATTAATTTTTAAAAAATCTGAATCATTAAAAAAAAAAGAACAGCCCACTCTGCCTAGATCAACAGAACTGCCCAGCTGACCTGTAGATTTGGGAACATCCGTAATATATAATTAATGTTTTAGGTCACTAAGTTTTGTAATGCTTGTTATACAGCAGTAGATAACTAATAGTGTTATACATGTGAACCCAGTAAAAAATTTGAAATATAAATTAAAGGAAAAAAGATAATTAAAATCATCCATACTTCCACTCAGTTATCAGCTCTGTTATCGTACTGTGGTACAATTAAATCCTTTCACAGTTATGTACCCACAGTGCTATATTGGACTGAATGTTTGTGTTCCCAAGAATTCGTATTTTGAAGCCTTATTCCCCAAATGTGATGGCATTTAAAGGTGGGGATTTCGGGGTGGTAATTAGGTTTGGATGAGGTCATTAGGGTGGAGCCCCCCTGATGGTACTGGTGCCCTTATAAGGGAATGAAAGGACTTGTGCTCACTCTCTCAGCCATGTGAGGGAACCAGGACGAGAGCTCTCACCAGAGCCCCGCTATGCTGGCACCCTGATCACAGACTTAGCAACCTCCAGAACTGTAGAAATAAATATTTGTTGTTTAAGCCACCCAGTCAATGATATTCTTGTTTAGCAGCCTGAGTTGACTAAGACACAAAATGAAAATGGGATGACTCTCAATAATTTGATTGAAACCAACTTTTTTCATTTAATATACAGTATGCATCTCTCCATAAGAATAAATCCACTTCTACATCAGTTTACTCTATCCATAGCCTGTAAATGGACATCTGGAATTCTCTGTCTTATTCTACCCTGAGTGTAATTATTCCACCAAGTGTCTTCTTTGACCAAGGCAACTTATATAAAATATCCAGTATCTTAGCAGAAACTAGTACACAGTTTTGTCTGGAGTGGCCCTGGAAGTAGGAAAAATGCTTTTAATAGAAGAAAAGCGTGACCTAACTTATATTAAAGGTATCATGTTTGGTGAAGTGTGAGCTAGACAAAGGTAAGCAAGAGCTGAGTTGTCAGTATTTTTCATTTGTCAAATTAAAGGAAAAATGTTTTCTTTTTTAATAGGAAAGGAATGAGTGGGAATATTTTCAAAAACAGTTTCTTTCTTTGGGATAGTAGTGCAGGCAAAGAGATTAAAAATTGACATATGATGTTAGAGAGAGATCCAATTTATTTGACCTTCTATAAAGGATAGGTTTGACATAAACAGTCAAGGGAAAATTGTTTTCAGTAAATGTTTATTAGATACCTTCTTGTTTATGATGTGGTATAAGGTGCTAAAAGGGATACAGATGCATGGATTGCATGATGACTGCATTGGTCTCTTACTGTATATTTGCAACCATAACTGTATGTTTTACATATTGTCTCACTGAATTCTTTCCAGACCCCTGTGCTCCAGGTATAATTTCCATGGCTTTCATAGGAGACACAGATAGTCTAACCATTTTTTTTACATTGTTGTTTTAATAGGAATCTAGTGGATTATGACCAGGGAGAAAAGTCAGCCAATTAATGAACCTTTATTGGGCATAAATTTTTAGTGAAACATTTCATGAAGCATAAAGAGCATATGGACCTTGAAAAGTTTCCTCTTTTTGAAGGTTTGCAAAATAGTTGCCCATGCCCTTGACCGAACTCAACATTTGATGTGAAAAACTAGCATGAAAATTATGAAGAAACCCTGGGGGCAGCAGAAGGTTTGAAGTTCAAGTGTGTAGGAGATTGCTTCTCAGAAGGGGAAGGGCACCTCCATTAACAACCAGGGTAACAGAGGGGGAGTGTTTCCAGTTTTAGGTCAGCACTTCCCCTAACCCACCCCTGTCCCATTTCCCTAGGGGAGTCCTGGTTAACCCTCTCAGCACAAGGAAACAACAAAACAGCCCTGGATAGCTGAGGCAACCAGAATTCCAGATAGCAGTATGGCAGTGATTAGAGATGAAGCAGATGGAGGTGAGGGTATGCTAAAAGAGCAAGTGGCCCATTGGCAACCCTAAGTGGTTGACAGGTATCCGAGATGATAAGATCTAATGCCCTCCAGCAGAGGTGGCAGGGGCCGGTGTAGCCAGTGTTCCTGACAGGTCCAGGAACCTGGACCTCCAGCAGAATCTGAGAGTAGCCCCATACATTTACCCCAGGGTGCCAGTAATATTTCCTAGTGGATTATGACAACAGAAAGAATTGTTCCAAGCATCTAATTCTATTTAGAAGGAAGATATAATAATTAATAATCTTAATAAATTTATATGGTAAAATAAAATGTACTACTGCTCTTAAATACGTTATACAGAATCACGAGAAGAATGAATTCAATCTTGACAATGGAAGGACAAGCAGGAGAATAAAAAACCACCCATGAAAACTTCTTGTGAGTGAAAACAAAACAAAATAGAGTGTCTAAAATACATTCAGATTTATCAGTTATAATAAATGTAAGTGGGATTAACTCACTGATCAAAAGATAAAGAGTTTCAGATTGGATATTAAATGATCCAATAAGAGCTGGTCCACAAGATGTATATTTAAGTAAAAGTACAGAAAAGTTTTGAGAATAAAAGAAAGAAAAAGTTATACCAGAAAAATATGTCTGCAAAATTTGGGTTAGTAGTTTAAATATGAAACAAGATAGATTTTAAGGAGAATGTTTTTAAAGGACAAAGGGGCATACTCTTAAAGGTCAATCCCACATGTTGTTTTTTAAAAAATATGAACAAGATGCGCACACCTCTGGAAAGACTGAGCAAACAAATAAGAACAGAGAATAAAAACACTAGTAAAAATATCACTCTGAATAAATATATGCTAATATATTTTAAAATCTAGATGAAATGTTTCTGGAAAAATGTAAAATACCCACACTGAAAGAAAAAAAAAAGTTTTTCGTAATAGACTTGGAAAAAGCATTTAATGTTGATCATCATTTGCTAAGATAAAAATTATCAGAAAACTAGAAGTGGATGGCAACTTCCTAAACTTAGTTATAGATCAAAACCTTCAGTAGATCTCTCACTCCACTTAAACCTTTGGGTGTATCTGCCTTAACACTGAAAAGCTAACAATTTTGTTTTCACTATGATTACTGCTCACTATTATTACTGCTTCAGTTTTGCAGGTACCAACCAATGCAGTAGGACAGGAAAAAAACAAAACAAATAAAGATAAACAAAAGAATAAGATAAGACAGGAAGAGATTTAAAAAACTCTCATTTGTAGCAGAAAATATGATTACCTACATAGAAGATTCAACAAACGCCACATACAAATTATATAATCAGAGAGTGAGAGTAAATCAAATCACAAAATCAATAGCATTTCTATATACCATCAAAAAGAAATAAATAATTTAGGTGAAAATATAATTTGCTGTATAAAACTATGAATTAAAGAATTTGCCTATCGGAATTCTCAAGATGCTATGGAAACAAATTTTAACATACCTTGAATTCACATGGAGAAAATCTTAAATAAGGAGAAATAATACTTCATCCACTTACAGGCGATTTAAGATGATAAAATATTAATTCTCTCTAAATGAATCTACAAACTCAATTTAAATTCCAGATTTCAGAAGGGGTTTTACTAGAAATTTGGCTATGTTTTCTTAAATGTGTATGAAAGAATAAATTTTTATACAAAGCTAAGGCCACTTTAAAAAATAAAATAATGAAGTTGAAATGGATTATTTCAAAGTTAAAGACATTCTGTTAAGTCAAAGTATTTAAAATGGGTGACACTGATGTGATGGCAGAAAAACAGACCAATGGAAAAGATTAGAGAATTCATAAACAATGCATATGGCAAATGATATCTGATAGAGCTGGAAATACAAACAAGTAAACAAAGGAGTAAACAAGATATAATTTAGATGGACGGAAGAAAAATGTAGTTTTAGTCCTACCTCACACAACGTAAATGGGGAACTAAAATTACAAAGCTAATATAATAAAAATGTTAAGGAGTATGTTTAGGACCTTGGGGTGGAACATGAGCTTTTAAATAAAACACGAAAACATACAGAACACTTGATTATTCAAAGTTTTGAAAGTCACCATGAAAATTGAAACACACACTCACGCCCACATCCTCACACATTCCCCCTGCAACCTTCCCTGCACACGAAATGGTACCCGACAATTTAGATGGGCGGAAACCTAAATGGAAAGAACACATGTAAAGACGTGCTCTCCCACACTGTTAATCAGAGAAACAATAGTTGAACAATAAAAGATACATCAGAGTGGCCAATAATAAAACATCAGTTAACACAAATATGGACAGTGTGGTAGGACAGAGGAGCTTTTAATAGACTTCTCATGTTAGTCCCTTACTGACATTGTGAGCATTTAGTAACCTGAAGTTCTCATATGTCCTAATATCAGAAATCCACACCAAACAAGATCAAATATGTGCCCTTCTGGGGACATGTATAAGGATTTTCTTCACTGTGTTATTTGTGGTATTGGGAGAGTTGAAGACTGCCTAGGGTAGTGGAAATATGAAATATGGTGCACGCATCTATGGAATACTCTGCAGCCATCAAAAACAAATTACAGGCACACACCATAATAAGAATGGATTTTTAAAACCACGTTTTTGAGTAAAAAAAAGGTTATGAATAAAAAAAGATTTATAGTGCAATAATATATACATGAAATGAAAACACGCACGCACATGTTCAAAACAACACTGTATATTTTTCAAAGGCACATGCATAGCGAAGCATTTGTAACAAACACCTATGCCATAAATTAAAAAGAAAGAGAGGAGCCTCAGAATGGGGAGAAAAATACAATGAAACAGGAAAGTAAGTGCAGTAAAAACAAGGAATATCTATAAGGGGAAAAAGTGCCTGAGACATATTATGGGAAAGGTCACTGATATCATGTGTGTTTTGCTTCCTGTTCATCCCAGATCAAATTAAATCCGGCTTAGCCCTCACCTGCTAAAATTGGCAGGAAATCTAATTTCAGGTTTTTTTTAAGGTGTCATTCCTGTTCTAGTTGATTTTACCAGAACCCCATGAACCCCATACACTTCTGTGACCCAGTAAAGTTTCTAGAGGTCCCCATGACTTTAGCTTGCCATAGTTACTAAGCTCTTTGGTTTACCACCCTTCTGTCAAGAGCTAGAATTTTTTTTTTTTTTTTTTTTTTTTTTTTTTTTTTTTTTTTTTTTTTTAAGAGCTAGACTTTATTTTTGCTTGGTACTGTTGCTCCTATGGGTAGGTTGCAGGAATGCCTGCTTTCTGTATTCTGCCTTAAGATTGTCAGTGGTCCTTAATGTAGCCTTTACCGGCACCTCCCTTCCTGTGAGTTTAGGCTCCTCCATAGAGTTAAGTACTTGTCCATCCTCTGTCCTCCCAATGAGCCTTTGTTAATCCCCCTTCCAGGCTAGCCCAGGACAAATAAAGATGAAACTGACCCTTGGAGCTATCAAGAACCTGAACCATAGAACAGAAAAGCTCAAGTCTCTGAGTGAGGCAGGGGTGGATTGAAAGAAATGGAGAATATCATCATTTTATATAGCTATCCCTTACAGCTACCAGAACCTGGTGCAAATTAATGTCTTCATGGATCAGCTGAACACAGATGTGAACCTGGCATCTTTAATTCAGCGTTTCCCATACTATTTATTTTGCTAAAGAATTGCAAGGTGATCTATACACACAATTTCACCAATTTATTTATCCTTGGATATTTTTTTTTTCTTGGAGCATGTTGTAAAACACTATTTGGGAAACTCTGGTTGGGAAAATTTTAAACTAAGGAATTGCTTTACCTCATTAGAGGTCATCATTCTGTGGCTAACTTCAACTCAGAAACTGAGCTACACGTGAATTATTTGATGACCCAGAATTCATGCAAGCCCAAAACAGAGTTGTTCTTTCTAATATCATTTTCTATATTATATATCTTCAATGATGAAACAATTATATCGTCCAGTTTTTCCAGATATGGCGGAAGAAATTGATTCTGCCACATGGATAACCAGGAATCAGTAATATTTGATCTTGTGCATTCCACTGGTGATTTACTCAATTAGTTCTTACAGAACCATGTTATTCGCTTTGTTGGATATAGAGTCATTTTGTGTTAAGTGCAGTTCAGTGATAAAAGCTGAGTTTTCCTTATAAGTGAAAGTGTTTTTTCATGTTATTACTGTTATTTACAGTAATATTAAGTATTAGGATCCCAATAATTGTCAATAATAAGGTAGCATTAAGGAACTTTTAGTTCAAACTTATAATTTTCTTGATAGGGGAACAAGCTTTTAATTGTCAGGTTCTCTATGTCTACATCAAAGATGACCCACCCCAGAGACACATTTGAAGAGAAGCAGGGTCAAAGTGAATACAAATCCTTTTTAGTTTGACTTGTGTAGTGATAATAATTTATATTTAAATAGCCTATAAGTTTATACAAAACACTATTTTTTTTAGAATTCTAGGCTGCAGTAAAACATGAGCTTAATTGCAAGGAGAAACATCAAAAGGCCTCCTGGATACTTTTCATGGAGGGACGAGAAGGTAAGCGATGCTACAGACCTATTTTTGCTGTGTTTTTCCTAAGTGGCTATAAGTTAATAACATCTACTGCATTGCTTTATGTGTGTGTGGCGAGGTGAGGTAACAGTTTAAAACAATATATATTTTTTGATGATCCTCATTAAACATAAACAATTGTGATGAAATGACAAGACCGTAGACTTTCATATACTCCACGAGTTAGGTACAAAATTTAACAGAGCAGCATGATTTTAGTAGCTAAAAACTGGAAACTACCAAATACACATCAGCAGTGCAATGGATAAATCCATGTGGTATATCTATGCATTGGAATGTTATACAACAATGAAACTGAATAAACTACAGATACATGTAACAATATGCACAAATTCACAGTTATAGTATTAGATGAAATAAGTCAGACGCAAACAAATACATTTCATACCTGAGAGTGTGTGTGTGTTTGTGTGTATATTCCCCTTAGTACAATTTACATAGGCATACATAAATAAATTATGATGTTGGAAGTCAAGATAACCTATAACTTTGGGGGAAAAGAAAGGGCAATGATTTAGAGAGGAAACGAATAGAGGGTATCTTCCAGATTATTGGCAATATTCCCTTTTTTGACCTGGAATGTGGTTACAAAGGGATGTTCATGTTGTCAATTATCTACTCAGCTGTACATTTCTTTTTTGCACTTTCCTTATGAAGGTCATATTTTATTAAAGAGTTTAACAATCCTACTTTTAAAAAAATGGAGAGAGGGTTTGGGTAAGCAGACCATTCACGCTTCAAATCCTGAATCTGCCACTCATTAGCTTCTGTGGCCTTGGGAAAATGTTATTTAATAATCTGCATCTTGGTTTCCTTATTTGTAAAATGGAATTTATTATAAATTCCTGGGAGTTTGTCATAGATTTAGTAGATTTCACATAACAAGTGCTTTCCACTCAGTGGACTTCACTAAAATTAATGTAAGTTAACTCCTCCCCTGCCTCAACTTTTAATATGCTATTTCATGACAGTATACTGATAGCCGGGAGAAGACTATGTGGTCATGTTATTCTGCCATCTGAAAAAGCATTGAGATTCTAAGTCAGCTGGGCTGAGTAAACAAAGTTCAATACAGATTTATAGACACCTGCGATTGCTTGACTACTGCCAGTCTGCCCAGCATTAGCACATCAGAAGGGACCAAGAGGGGCCTGGTTATGAGACTGAGCTGATTAAAAAGCCTTGACTGAAAAACTCAATTTGATTCTTAGACCAACATTGATCTATCCATTTCATTCAGGGGTTAGCAACTGATCTATCAATGAGCTAAGACTCCATAGTTTTTTTTGGATCAAAATCTTCACTCCCAAGAAAATCCACCAAGTTTGCATTTCTTGCATGTTTACATCATGCATTTGAATTTACAAATGCATAATGCACTCAGAGACAGTTTTCTGAGTAATGTGGGGCTAACATGGTAAAAGTCATTACTTTATTGACTGATAGATTCAACTAATAAATATTTATTAAGCACTGATTTTGTGCTGAATCACAGTTCAGTTTGGTTTGAAGACATGAGCAATTGTTAAGGCATATCTAAATGCTATATTCAATAAACCACCTTCAATCACATAGACTTACTTGTAGTCTTCTATTTGAACAAAACCTACAAAGTTGATGTAATCTTGGGGCTTTACATACATTTTCAAAAGTTGTTCGATACCTCTTTATAGAAGGTAGCCCAAATGTTATCATCATAACTTCATACATTAACTAATTTACAAAGGTATAAACTCTTAACATATAATAAAGCTGGACTAGAACTGAAATCTCCTTGTTTTAAACCTACAACCAGCCCAATTAATATTTATTCAGAAAAACATAGTCTAAAAAGAATGACACAATTTTAAGAATAGATATAGAAGATTTTATTTATATCTACATTTTGGTTTAATTTTATTTTTAAATGAATCAAGGCATTGTGTTAGTACACAATGCAAAATCAGGATAGCTCCTTAGCATCAATGAGTAGAATTATATTTTTTAAATGTTTTCTTTGTGGTCGACAGCAGTATGAATGAGTAAGAAAGACTGGCTCAAGCATTCTATTTGACTCAACTTTATGAATGAGATTCCTTTTTTTATTATTTTTATTTTATTTTATTTTATTATTATTATTATTTTTTTTTGGCTGTGTTGGGTCTTCGTTTCTGTGCGAGGGCTTTCTCCAGTTGCGGCAAGTGGGGGCCACTCTTCATCGCGGTGCGCGGGCCTCTCACTATCGCGGCCTCTCCTGTTGCGGAGCACAGGCTCCAGACGCGCAGGCTCAGTAGTTGTGGCTCACGGGCCTAGTTGCTCCGCGGCATGTGGGATCCTCCCAGACCAGGGCTCGAACCCGTGTCCCCTGCATTGGCAGGCAGGTTCTCAACCACTGCGCCACCAGGGAAGCCCATATGAATGAGATTCTTTGGGGAATTACAGAATTTTGATACTGATATGGTGTGGGCATAGGCCAGCATTAAAATGACTGAAAACTAGAAGACTTCTGTATCTTCTTCCTTGGCCTTTGAATCTGGTGAGCTTCCTCTTCAGTAGCAAGAAGACAAACTAACACAACAGATGAAGAATCCTCCTGGAAAGCCTGAGCAGAGTGTGTAGCACATCCTGAGCAGCTGGGGACATTAGAGAGTAGTAGTCTCAAGCTGGCCATTGTCTTTGCCTATTTTTGTGTCTGTCTCTTCCACTTAATGGTTAATTCCTTAACAAAAGGGATTGCTTCTTAATTGTCTTTGTATCCAAAATACCAAGCCAGGGACTTGTACATAGTGGACACTTGATAAATGTTAGTTAACTTCATTAAAAAAAAAATGATTGTCATGCTCAATTATGTTTGTCTCCCTACCTCTGCTGAAACCTCCATAAAGGCAAAGATCTGTCAGTCTTATTCTTTATTCTAGCTGAGTGTCTAATATTACATCTGGCAAATTATAGATGCTTAATAAATATTGATTATTGGAAACACACTCTCCTCTGCTTACACATCTCTCATATGGCTGAAAATGGTTGCTCCAGTGTTTGAGCCTGGACGGTATTCTAGATCCAGCCTCAATTAAAAAAATGCAGCTCTCATTTGGGTTTGCTTGCTGTTAACATGGCTGGCTATTCCCTGAACAATGTATTATTTCTATAGACAGAATTACTTGTTAGAGAACAGATATGTATAGAGCCTCAGAATAGCTCACCCAAGAAGGAGGAGCTTTGGACAAGAATAAGTCAGTCAGAATTCCCAGAAAATGGTCAAGTTACAAGTTTCAAGTATGCAGCTATATATACTCATTAAATGTAATGTTGGCAGTAGTCAGTTCTACTTCATTGAACTTTTCCAACAATCCAATTTGAAAAGCTCATAAGAATAATTGATGCCCAACTCATTGGAGACAGATATTAGAAAAGTCGAAGAACTTAGCATTTATTTTAGATGAGTTTATAACCTAGTGGAAAGAACAAGGAATATACCCTTGAAATGATATTACGGGCAAAGTTCCATAGAGTGAAGATAAACAAAATTTGGACTGTATCTAAAATGCCCACCTGTCTCCAATTCTGAGAGCAGGGGAAAATTGGTGCAAACATTTTTTTTCCGTCTAGAAACAGAAAATACAGACAAATATGAAAGTATAGGATATATGAAATTATTTGTAGGACTGATGACATTTGAGGCAACTTCTTTCCTTTGATATTGCAATAAATATTTTACTTTTGGGGGAGTAAAGTCTAAAGGATTAATAAATATCAGAAGGAATGACTTCCAAATTAAGAGTATTCGGGATAGATTAAAAGCATTTTTCTTTTATCAAGCAATTATTCTATGGCAAGTATTCTCTGTTCTTTGTCATTCGTCTTCCACTTATTTCTCATAAAGCCCTGTAAGTTGAAACATTTGTCATCATTAGTTTAGAGATGAGGAAACTGAGTCACGGAGAAGTTCATCAAGCAAGGAAGTAAGGGGGCCAGGATTTTCCCTTGGTGACCTGAATCAGAGTCCATACTTCTAACCACAAGAGGAGCTGGTTGCCTGAGCCCGCTCCCAGGCCTTGATGGATGGTAGGAGAAAAAAGAAAGCAATTTCATGAGAATGGCTTCCGGAATAAGGGAGGAAGGTGAGAAGGTGCAGAATTAATATAAAGCTTATGAAAAATAGAGGACATAAACCCCCAAATACCATTTTTGAGCAAAGACCAGTTGTAGCAATTCAGAGGTAAAAGGTAGGAGGATTCCTGTAAAGTCCTATAATCTAACAGATGGCAGACATTTAGGCTTTGAGTGGGAACGGTATTTTGGAAGGTCCCGGTGCTCTGAGATATGGAAACAGTCCTGGAACCCGGATAAATCTTTGTTGAACTCCTCGGTTCAGGTATGTCGTGTGGACTAAACATTGGCAGATTATCAAAGACTGAGAATAACAGTAAGATCAGGCATAAAATTTAGGTATTAGGGCTGTGCAACTGGAAACCACAGTTATGTTATTCACATATATTGTTTCCAATTTAATGTTCATTTGAAAATATCACTTACTCTGCCCACCTAAAGACTTTAGAAATAAGCAGTGGCTAATTAAAGAGCCTGGGAATATGATTTCAAAAAATATACACTCTGGAATCACATAGCTCAAAGTAAAATGCAATTTCGTTAAGTACCTAATGCAGTGATATATCTAAATTGCGAAGCGAGATCACTAGCAAGGAAAAAAAGCCATTTGGAGACTTGAAAAATAGAATTGGATGTCTCTCCTGTTTTTGTTTTTGGAAGATGTCAGATATCTTTTCACTATGAAGGTGTATGCTTTTATCCACCACTTTAAACCTTCCTTAAAATCTGCAGGAAAAATTAGCTTGAATCCTGTATTTGCTGTATGGCATGGAACCTCATTACCACATACCTGGCATTCTGACAGAAGCTGGAGAAAATTAGTACCTACAGTTTAGCAATGCTTACACTTAAGAGGTTACTCTGAAGAGTTCTTCCTACTAGCCTGATTGTCCTTACGTGCCAAAGGGGGAAGAATGCAATCTATTTCTTGCTGCATAAACTACATGAAATATTGTCATAAATGAATTCCTTGCTCCTTACGGAGAAAGCCTGAGATTAGTGTATTCTCTGGAGTAAGGGGGCATAATTATTTCACCATGTGTTTGTTTACTAAAACATTTTTTTATGAAGGGATAATTTCCCTATGGAACCAGCTCCTGAAGAAAGTTCTGGATTTATACCCATTGATAAACCTGTCTTATTATATCTTCTGCACAAGGCTATATAGTTTTGCAGCAGGCTCCATATTTGGGCAGGTGTTTCATTCAAATGCTGCTGGGCTTTGTAGCTTTTTTCCCCTCTGATCAACTTTTCCCCCCTTTTTAAACCTGTCAAATTGAAAACTATCAAGAAGGTGTAAATAATTACTGGTTGTTATATTTGTTTAAGCGAATCTTTCATTAAGAGTGAGACCACATGCCTAGAATTTCACACATTTTCCACTTCCACAGATGAACCTTTCAGAGAATCTTAATTTGGAACTAAATAATAAACTGCAGGGGGAGATGAGAAATCTTTGAAAATACTTTGGGGAATAGCCATTCAATGAAAAGGGTTAAAGATGAAGAGCCTACCAACTTCAGTCCTAGGAATGAACTTGGCTTTTCCTAGATGGAGACTTTTAGGAAGGGGTTGAAGTTTGCTTAGCCTCAGTTTGCTTTACTGGAAAGATGAAAAAAGGAGGCATGATTTTTTTTTTAATCAAATGAAGTTACGTCTTAAATTTCAGAATATTAGAAAACTATTATTTAAAAAAAATTTTTATTGGAGTACAGTTGCTTTACAATATTGTGTTAGTTTATACTGTACGGCAAAGTGAATCAGCTATACATATACATATATCCCCTCTTTTTTGGATTTCCTTCTCATTTAGGTCAACACAGAGCACTGAGTAGAGTTCCCTGTACTATACAGAAGGTTCTCATTACTTATCTATTTTATACATAGTATCAATAGTGTATATATGTCAATCCCAATCTCCCAATTCATCCCACACCCCCCTTCCCCCTTGGTATCCATACGTTTGTTCTCTACGTCTGTGTCTCTATTTCCGCTTTGTAAATTAGATCGTCTCTACCAATTTTTTCAGATTCCACATATATGTGTTAATATACGATATTTGTTTTTCTCTTTCTGGCTTACTTCACTCTGTATGACAGTCTCTAGGTCCATCCATGTCTCTACAAATGACCCAATTTTGTTCCTTTTTATGGCTGAGTAATATTCCATTGTATATGTGTACCACATCTTCTTTATCCATTCCTCTGTTGATGGATGCTTTTTCACAGCAAAGGAAACTAAACAAGATGAAAAGACAACCCTCAGAATGGGAGAAAATATTTGCAAAGGAAGCAACTGACAAAGGATTAATCTCCATAATACACAAACAGCTCATGCAGCTCAGTATCAAAAAATGGGCAGAAGACCTAAATAGACATTTCTCCAAAGAAGAGATACAGATGGCCAAGAGGCACATGAAAAGATGCGCAACATCACTAGTTATTAGAGAAATGCAAATCAAAACTACAATGAGATATCACCTCACACTGATCAGAATGGCCATCATCAAAAAATCTACAAACAATAAATGCTGGAGACGGTGTGGAGAAAAGGGAACCCTCATGCATTGTTGGTGGGAATGTAAATTGATACAGCCACTATGGAGAACAGTATGGAGATTCCTTAAAAAACTTAAAATAGAACTACCGTATGACCCAGCAATCCCATTATGAGGCATATACCCAGAGAAAACCATAATTCAAAAAGGCACATGAACCCCAGTGTTCATTGCAGCTCTATTTACAATAGCCAGGACATGGAAAAATGTTGTATTATTATTATAATTCTTTTCTTATCTTGTCCAATTATTATCCATTGAAATTTATTCAGGTCCAAATGCCACAATGATTCACTTCTTCTATAGTTACATGGCACAAAACCTGAACCTACCATTGTTCTAGGTTCTGAAGACAGAGCAGTAATCTCTCCTGCATCTCTGATAAGGGAAGCAGATAAAAACATAATATGTCGGTGCCATCAAGTACTAAAAAGAACTGAAAAAGAGCAAAGAAAGGAGAGCAAAGGGTGCTGTGTTGGATTGGGTAGACAAGAGAGTCTTCTGTGATAAGGTAGCATTTGAGAAGAGATCACAGTAAGCAAGGGAGTGAGCCAGCTAATGGAAGAGTGTTGTGGCAGAGGGAACAGCAAGTGCACTGAGGCAGGAGCAGGCTTTGTGTGTTTCAGGGAGAACCAGGAGGTCACTGCAGATTGAGCATGGTGAGCAAGGGGCCACTTGGCAGAGACAAAGTCAGAAAGTTAGCACGGGGTAGGATGATGTAGGGCCTTGTAGGCCAAGTTAAGGAGCTGAGATTTAATTCTGGGGGAGATGTGATGCATTGGAGGGTGCTGAGCAGAGGAGTGATGTGATCTGACATGGATTTTTCTATCAATTTTGTGGAGAAGAGACTACAAGGCGGGCAAGAGTGGAAGCAATTATAAACAAAAGACCAGATGACAAGTGATGGAAGTAAGGGAGGAGATGGTGACAAGTGATCAGATTCTGAAAATATCCTGGAGGCAGAGCTGACAGTATCTCCTGAAAGACTGCATTGTAGGGTATGAAAGCAAGAATAGTCAACTCACACTTCTGCCCTTAGGAATTATAGGTAATTAATTTGAAATGACACTCCCAGCGCATACCAAGTGTTTGTCCTAAGATGCATACTGAGTTAATTTTCTTCTCTTTCACTTGACTTTTATTTTACTTTTACTTTATTTTCACGTTCCTTTTATTTTATGTTAATATTTGAGGATCTCAGGTACATAGAATTGAATTATTCATGTGCCTTTGTTTCTGGAACATCATTATCACTAAGGCAGGCAAGCCCTGTTTTACTTATTTAATTTTATTTTAATGTTTTAACCCTTTCATCTATGATTCTTGTTTGTCTTTTCACCTTTTCACTCTAGTACACAATAAAATATATCTGATATTTGTCCTTGTATATTCATCTTTGAAAAATATTTGGGGTTGTTTATAAATCTATGCCTAAAATTTTATATAAATAATATCAAGCTATAGATTGGGCTTTCTTATCTTTCCCGAAATAACACTATATTTTCAAGAACGTATTCACATTGCTTTATATGCTTGTAGTTCATCGTTTCTGAGTGCTGCAGAGTTTTCCATGCCATGTATCAAGCCTGCTGAACTCACCCATTCTTCTAGTTATCTCATACTCCTTACAGCTAAATGGTGCTATGAGAAATATCCCTTTACATGTCTCTTTATAGTCTTGGATGGCAATTTCTGGGGAATATGACCAGCAATTAGTTTTTGTTTAAATGATATTTATCAACATATCCACAATGAATTTTAACACAGTCAACGATCATTTCACATTGACAACAGCGAATAAGGGCGTTTGGTCCATTTTAAAAAGATAAATAAGTAAATATGTTTATTTTTATTGATCTTGGGGCAGTGGAGAAGATTATAGAATGCTTCAGGACTCAGCTTTGGAAACTAAAAATTGAGAATAAGAATTCTACCTGGAAGAGAAAATGAAAACAAACCTTTCATTTATGAGAATGAAACAGAGCAGAATGAAAGATAGTGACAGTCATTCTAAGTTCCAGACTAAATTACATCAGAATCAGATCCATTCCTTCATTCAAGGTTTCCATTCCCCTGGAAAGGTTCTTAACCCCAGATCAGAAACTGTCTCCCCACAACTAGTGCCCTTCCAACACTGCAGAATAGACTGCTAGGATATGTACGTAAACCTCATGATACACGTTTCTCACTTATATAAGTACCCATAGAAAAATTCTATTAAAGCGTATTTATACAAATAGCTTCAGAACAAATTCTAATAACATTTTGTGTTTGAATTATATATATATATGTGTATATGTGTGTGTGTGTATATATATATATATATATATATATATATATAACTAAATTGATCCGGCTACTCTGAAAGGCTATATGGTAGTATCAATAAAACAAAATTGTTTTATACTCTGCAATTTTATTACTAAGAAGCTAGCCAAGAGAAATTTTGCATATGTACATGAGGCATTTGTGCAAGGATATCAATGCAGTGCTGTATATAATTCCCCCCAAATTTTAGAAACAATCTAAATGTCTTATTAATAGGATAAAAGCTAAATAAATGATGATATCCTCATGTTATGTGGAATGCCATGCCTTGGTTCCAAAAATTGAGATACATCAACCTTTACATACATAAAAACAAGCTTCATATTTCTTTTTCAATAAAAAAAGCAATTCTCCTAACAGCATGCACATTATGGTACCATGTCCACTCTTCAGACTCACCATGTTTCTGTGTAGCTCAGAATCTGTTGTTTTGCTCCCAAAGTAAACAAGAGATGGAGCCTTCTTTTGAGGTTTGCTTGTGTGTGTGTTTGTTCACAGAGTGTGCAATCAGCATCTACTCTCTTGCAACTCAAATCCTTGATAATCCCCTGAGTCTACTTCAGTATGGGCCACAAAAATGCAAAGCTTGAGATTCTCCAGGATACTGAGCCAGCTGACCGAGAAGACTAATTCTACTGGATGCACCACTGCCCTTCTCCCCACACTACACAAGTTCTTAAGAGGAAATGAGTTGATGGATGTTGATGATGAAGTGTCTACTTATGTGTCAGGCACTGTGCTAGACCCTGGAGACTTGATTGGTGAGCAAGAACACAGTGTTGAATGATGTCCGATGTTGAAGCCAGTTTTTAGCATTGGCAGTGGAAAATGTTCTTAATATTCCCAGGTCTAACACCTTTACTAGTCAATTACAGAAGCTTAGGAAGGGAAATCTTTCCTTAGTCCCAGGCTACAAGCTTCATCCCAGCGAGCTTTGTGTTACTGTCATGATTAGCCTAGATCCTAGAGCTGCCATACACAGATATCATCAGGATGTTTTCCAGCTTAATGAAAAAACTAAGAAAAACCTGATCTTCTACTTAGAAATATGGTAGTTAAGTGTGGGATCGTGATTATAGATTTGGGCTTGGTCTTGCAAGCTTTGGACTGGATTCCACCCTGCTGATGGGCCCTGCCACTTACCTGACACCACACGGCGGCTGCATCCAGTCTGCTCTGTGCGTGGTCCATTCAGCAAATAGACTCCCAGGTGCTAATAAACACCTCCCACAAGTCTGTGAGTATTGCTCACTTACAAGGGAGGTTTTTCTCTCAGGTTGATATAGCAGTATTTCATTCTCCTTCTAATTTAACACTCCTCCCCTCCCCTCCCCTCCCCCCTGCCCCCCCATCCTTTCCAGCAGGAGCTATGGAGATCCTGATTAAGCTAAGCGGCAGTTAAACATCCTAACACTGTCATTATCTTTCCTTAAGTAGCCACTTCACCCACGAGAAGAACATTAACTAAACCAGAATTTAATTTTCCAAGGGTATAGGTAGGCTTTCAATTTTCCTGGTTATGGGTTTGTCAGAAGGAACAGAGAGGCTTTTGTTTATCCTAAGAGACTCTTTAGATTGAATTTAGAATTCACCGGGATGGAGTTTCTCTTTGGATTGTGATATTTGTGAAATGTATTTCCATCCAACGGTAAAGCACTCTCTGCGGGGGGAGAAACCACATCTTGTGCGGTCTATTAAAGCTCTGTCAGATCAGCACTGATGGGGCAGGCAGGTGGCCCGCTGATCAGTAGTGACTGCCAAGGCATCACCTTCTCAGGACGCCTTCTGCTTGTTCCTTAACCGATATGAATTCTGGACTCAGAAATCCAAGAGCTTCTGCAGGCTGCTCTAGAGAAAGATCTTCTCAGTCTTCTCCATTCTTCACTGGGCTGGGTCCCCATTCTAGTTATGCCTTCACAGTGCTCCCAAATCGGTCTTTTTTCTCAAAATGTGTAATGGTCACACTTCAGCCAGTGAAGTTGAATGCCAGGACTCAGGTTTCATAGGCTGTGGAAATTCAGGAGCCTGAGATACTCTGTTAGGGAAGTAGAGGGCAGCTGGGTTTGGGGAATCTGATGTGATCTGATTCTGTGGCGTGGCCCACCTCTTTTTTCCAAGCCATTTTGTGCCTCTGATCTCCTTGCCAGCACCTTCCAGTCGCATGAGCCTTTTTTTGTCCCGGAAACTCGCCAAGATGGTCCCCTTTTTAGAGCCTTTGTAGACTCACTCGGTTTCACTACTTGTAAATATTGTTTCTCCTGACCTTCCCACACATTCAGCGTGTTCCTTCAATTCAAATACCAGCTAAATGTCTTCTTTGGGACACTTTTCCTGACTTCCCAATGAAAGTCACCACCTAGTAACTTCTTTCACTTATTTTTTTGTATGTTTGCGTGAGTAACTTTTCATTTTACTTTTATATTTTGATTTTCATGTTAAAAAATTCAAATGAATTTTATTCTGGATTCAGTGTCTGCCTTTGTTTTCTTCTGTAATAATTTTAGGATAACCCTAGGACAAAGGATTTTCTGAGTTGTTGGGTAAATCTCTAACAGGCCTTGAAGAAGTCACATATTATCCCAAGTGCTTTTGGTAATTGAATATGGTGGAATCCCCCTCAACCAGCAACACTGATAAGAAAGCCTGGATCCTCAAACACCGGCCTTCCAGGTTCACAAAAGCTAGATTGCTTATAGCCAACATTATTTTTTAAAGAGTATGACCTGAAAAAGCCCCAAAGCACCAGGCAAATTGTACCTAAGAAAAATTAGATTAATTATCTTGGTCGCTAGGAAGATCCCTCTTGGGTCCCTAAAAAAGATTAGAGCCCCGAGGCTGGTATTATTACACCTAAGATTTCCCGGGGCCTTATGTAGCACATACTCTTGAGATCACTAGGAAAACTTCTAAAGAACTTCCATTATGTAATTCAGTACAATTTAGTGAACATTCATTATGTGATAAAGGTCCTGTGGGATAAGACAAACAGGAAGAGGACATGGCCCCTGCCTTCAAGGAGCTCATAGTCTAGTGCAGGAGATGGGAATGGAGACTTATGATTGGGGGCACAAGGCACATTGTAGAACAAGAGTTCTAACCAAACAGCCAAGGAAGGACAGACAAAGAAGGGATGAATCCCAGATGGTGCATCTGGCAGGCACCAGACTGTTTATCACATAGTGTATTTAGGGAAAGTGGCTTAAAATAAATGTCCCTCATACGCCAGTGTTGAAGGGGTTGTCAGTCTCTACCTCAGCATTTCAAATACTCATAGCTTCTGATGAGCTTAGCATTCTTAACATTAGGCTAAGAATAGCACAGGGCAGGCAGTGAGGCCTGAGATCAGTGCTGTTGCCAGGGAGCTGGGGAGGAGTTAGGCTCCGCAGGCATAATCAGAAACCGATAATCCAATGCTCCTCCATTCAGAAAGCTGTTGGCAACTGCAGTCTGTAAAACAGCACCTCTGTACCTTGCAACTAATTTGGAAAAACTGTCCTTTATCCAAATTTAATTTACTCCCTCTCCGCATCCATATCATTCCTAGATTCCAGAGTCCCAAATATTGATGAAGCGTTCTGTTACTAAACTCATTTTGCAGTTAAGGTATATACTCTTTACTCAAGCAAGCATCAAAAGTTATGGTGTTTCACTCCATATTGTCTGGTGCTTACCCCTATGAAGGGTAAATCATTGGCAAATGGTATAATTATAGCAATTTTCAGATACTTGTCCTCTGCGCAAGAGGGTTTTGTGCCTACATTTCCTCAGTTGACTATATGTTATGAGCTTGGGATTCAAGCAGACATGTGGCTTCGCGGGGAGGGCTCTTTCCTTTTAAATCAACCACTTTCCTCTACATGTGTATCTCCTAGTAAGCTTTGACAGTGCAGAGGTCCAAGACAGCCAATGGTGGTATCCAGAGGTATTAATTTTTTGCTTCCAAGTATGGAAGCAACTGGTTCACCATTCGTATCTGGAGAAAATAAGTTAGAAGTAATTATGCCAGAGTTGAGTCCGGGAAAATAATTCAAAATTGTGTATTTTACAGGAGAAAATTTGGCAAATAAAACTATTATTTATATCAACAAGTTAAATTGACTTTCTTATGATTCTTTTTCACGTTAGGAATTTGTTTAAAATACATGTAGTAGAATATTTAAAGAAAAGTTATTTTGACGGGGAGGCCCTAGTTTCTATTGAATTTTATGACTTGTTACAAAATATTTTTCATTACCATAGCTGATCTTCCTTAATGGGATGTTTTATCATTATCACCTAGGAGAACAGTTCCCAGGCTTGTTTCTTGTGTCACCAGAGGTGTTTAGGGTTCCATGGTGTCCAGTAAGCTACAGAATGCAGAAAGACAGAGATTGTGTATTTAGTTGATCTAAGAGAACAATGAGGCACTTTGAGCATAGTCTCTTCTTTCATTTGGGTGCCCAATGTAGCTTCACCAACTGGTGTTAAAACCACAGTCAAAACAAGGGAGCATAAAGCCGCTGGTGATTTCTTCCTAAATCCACTTTCCAGCTCTGATCTACCAATGGACCCAAGATGGCACATTTTCCTTAATCTTGCCTTAATGAAAACTTGCCATTACAAATTTAAACCACTTTCTTGGAGTCTTCCACAATTCCATGTTTTTCCTCTACTTTGAGTATATTTCACCCTTTCTTTCATTTTTTATTCAAGGTCTAGGGTCTTTGACATCTCTGTCAAGGTTTAGTCTAATAATCCCAGGCATTTCTGCTGTGTGCCAATAGCACTTGACTCAAATTACTGACGTAACACTTACCTGGAAAAATTAGTATTAGTTTCATATTGTCTGCTTTTGTCCCCTTTTTAGCAGCTTCCAAGTCTCATATATTTTGTATTTTTATGCCTCACAAAATAAATAACATCCAGTAGAGCTAAAAATAATTCAGTATTAACGATATATTATTGTTAAGGAAAAATATGAAATATGGCCTATTATAGAATAATTATCTCTATCAAAGTAAATAACATTTAATGCATTTATTATACTTGTATATATATACATATACAATCAAAGTAACAGTAGTCTAGATAAATGATTTTCATAGTAAGAAAGTAGACAATTCACAGAAGAATGATATTTTGCAGCCATTAATAAAATGACTCAGTCCTAGAGTTGGAGGAGGATCTTAGGGATTGCGTAGACTGAGCTCCACGTCTTTTGAGAAGGAGACTCAGAGAGGTAAAATGATATATGATCTCAAGCACATTCATGATTTTGATTAGCAAATGAATGCCAACAATTAAGAAACAGTTATGGGGACTTCCCTGGCGGTCCGGTGGTTAAGAATCCGCCTTCCAATGCGGGGGACGTGGGTTCGATCCCTGGTCGGGGAACTAAGATCCCACATGCCGCGGGACCACTAAGCCCGCGTGCCCCGACTAGAGAGCCCACGCGCCACAACTAAAGAGCCCGCATGCTGCAACTAGAGAGCCTGCACGCCACAACGAAGAGCCTGTGCACTGCAACGAAGACCCAGTGCAGTCAAAATAAAAACCAAAAAACCAAAAAACAGCTGTGGCTTCAGCAGTAGCTTCTCCACGTTGCAGAAACTTCTATCCAAGTCCTTTGTGAGTATCTCCTTCACATGTCCCAGTGGCACTCAAATATCTAAGACTGACCTTAATATCTACTCCTATCTTCAAATTTATTTCGCCTCTTCTATTTGACTATAGCAGTTGTTATCCCAATACAGCCACACTTTCAATCCCCAAACCCAAGTTTTGCCTCTGAATCATCTTTTCTTGTTTTCATCAACCTCTGCCAATATTCTCTGAACGTATTTCTCAAATTTATCTTGTCAGTCTCCACTCACGCAAGCTTCATTTACTCGCACTTACCCCTCTATGATATGGGTTAATTTAATAACTTTATGACTGTCTCCCTTCATCCAAACTGTTCCATCCAGGCGATCCCAGGCATTGTGGTAAGAATGATCTTTTTGTGACTTTACTCCTCAAAATTGAAGTCCAAACTTCGTAGCATGATTTTTCATGGTACTGCTCCACCTATTATATCCAGACCCTTTTCTTTTCTTTTTTCTTTTTTCTTTTTTTTAATTAATTAATTAATTTATTTATGGCTGTGTTGGGTCTTCGTTTCTGTGCGAGGGCTTTCTCTAGTTGCGGCGAGCGGGGGCCACTCGTCATCGCGGTGCGCGGGCCTCTCACCATCGCGGCCTCTCTTGTTGCGGAGCACGGGCTCCAGACGCGCAGGCTCGGTAGTTGTGGCTCACGGGCCCAGTCGCTCCGCGGCACGTGGGATCCTCCCAGACCAGGGCTCGAACCCGTGTCCCCTGCATTGGCGGGCAGACTCTCAACCGCTGCGCCACCAGGGAAGCCCCAGACCCTTTTCTTATCCCATGCATATATCAACCTCATGACATCCTGACCTATTAGAAGTTTTTCAGACATACCATGCCCACTCCTACATCCCTTGTTGAGGATAAGTTTTGACTATTCACTGTCTGTCCCAAGCCCCTTAGCCTAATCTATGGCACATGATAGGTTCTCAATCAATATTTGTAGAATTTAAACTAGATAAGGAGTGGAGATGATATGTCTTGAAGTTCATGGCTCCTTCTATTACATTGTGTAACCAACCTGCTGGACAGAAATGTTTGCAATCACTTATGAAGAACATCCAACTCAACTCTAAGTGCCCGGAGGTGTGGCGTTCACATTTTCAAATTGTCTAGATCATTTCGTCCCTCTTGCCTTGCTTTGCCACACTTGCCCTGGGACATTTTAAAGTCAACGAGAGAAGGCATGATGTAGTATGATGTACATGGTATTTTTGTCACTTTGGTCATTGGTTGAAGTCTTAGTGCTCACAGCTGTAAGCTGTGTGATCTTAGACATGTAGATAAACATATCTGAGTGTTAGTTTTCTTCTTAGCAAAATGCTATAATGATAATTGCCTCATAAGGTTAAAGAATAACAGCATATGTATAGCAGGTAGAACTCCCAAGCACACTCAATAAATGTTTGCTTTCCTTTTTTATTGTTTTGTGACCATAGTCTAGTTTGGCCTGAGATATATTTGAAACTCTGAACCAAGTTTTGTTTGAGAAGATGTTTGAACAACTGCCAAAAGCAGAATATCAAAATTTATGGCTTTCAATTATTCATTCTCTTTCATCCTTTACATTGCTTTAGGTATTCAGATATTGTCTGCATCGCCAAATACGCATTAGGTTGATAAATTGAGAGTGAAGGAACATTATCCTAGAGCAGTATGAACTAGTCTGTGATGCTGTCTGATGTGGCCTGAGAGAAATGTATGGTTTAGTGTAGCATACTTGTAAAGAACACTGGCTGTAATTATGGAAACTGGAGGTTTTATCCCAGGACTATTGTTACCTGAATTTGGACAAGTTACCCATATTTGTGGGGTCTATATTATTCATCCATAGAATAAAATAATAGAGTATTGACAGTTGGTGGGAGGGGTCTTACATAACTCAAGGTTTTAAAAAGTCTATGATTCTTTTAGTGCTTGTCAGAGTCAATCATAAAGGCCACAAACAGATAATTATTTTTAAAGCGATTAATAAAAAGATAACGCTATAACAAAATGGATGATTTTGGCTTACAAGGAATGCTTTATTAGATATCCTTTTGTGTGTGTCTATATATATATAGACACACACACACACACAACTGATCATTGATCTAAACTGAATTAAAAAGTGATGCTGGGGGGAAAATGTTTCCCAGGGAAAAGATGCTGACTGAATCATTTTTTAATGTGATTGGGAAGAAATTTCTTAATGTAATTAAAAAGACAGTACTTTATGTAGAACATTCTGCCACAGCTTTATTTGGTCCATTTTCTAATTTTAAAAAGGAAAACACATTAAAAATGAAATGAATGGACCATAATACATGCCCTATGCCAGTTGGGATGATGGATGGGCTCCAAAAAGAAATAACCAAGGTCCACAATAGGCTTGTGATAAAAGAGTAAGTCCTTGGTTCTTTGTAGCCAACAGAAGTGAAAATGTTTAATGATCCCTTCTAACAAATGAGTAATTTTCATTATCTGTCAGTATTCTTTTGTTTTCTCTTCTTTACATTATTCTATTCAACTTTGTTTCCTAGTTTTATAACTAGGAGTCCTTGAATATGAGTAAGAAGGGAAAGAGGAAAACCCTATAAGGGAATACATTTTATAAAGGCAAGTATTGCCTTTCAGAAAACTTAGGAAATGATCCCTCTTTGCAGTAGGGAAGGAAAGAATTTTGATTGAATGATGATGGATCTGTCTGAATAATGAAATCTATTTGTTTCTTGTTAAACAATGCAGCTTTTCAGAATGTTAAATATAGGTTTTTATGCCCTCTAGCCAGCAAAGTGCTGTTTGGATGTGCCATGTCGTATGCAGTAAGTTTATTCCCAGGCAGTACAGCAGAGCTCTGATGAGGCATCTTTAGTAGGGGAAGGAGACCTAGTTGAAGGTCTTGCCCTGAAGTTGTGCAGGCACTAGGCCAAAAGCTGTACCCAAAGAAGCATAGTGATACTGGACTTTGGGAGCTGTACGAAGGAGAGCCAGCCTGGGTGAAAGAGGGCCAGGGCATTTTCAGATAGAATCAGTATTTGAAGTTATTAGGTCATAATGCATGGTTTGGGGTGTTCTAATTAATTATGGTAGAGTCCTATCCTGCACCAAAGTGGAAGAGGAGAATGCATCCCATGGAGAAGTGCTGGTTATAAAGCTATTTTTTCTCAGCTTCAAACCCACCCTTCTGTACTCTGCTTTGTGATGCAAAGGCTAAGAATTTGCAAACCACATTTCTCCTTTGGAAACTGAGTTTATGTCAGATTCCAGCAATAGGAGTGCAAGAGGAAGACCAAGAGTCTGGCTGAATTAAAAGGATAAATGCAGGGTTACCAATAAACACGCAGGATGTTTTAGCATGACTCAAAGGGGACTTAGAAGGGACTTCTTTTTTTATTTGGGAGTTAAAACTATGCTGCCTGTGCTCTGTGCAAATGGAGGAGAGGTATATTGTTCTACGTATTCACTTTTGATTAAATACTCTTCCAGCCTATTTCTCACTCCCACTTTCCATCCTACATCCCATGCTGGGTCCAGTGACTCTCTTGGACTTCTTTTAGAAGAAGACTTCTTTTTGCAGCTTCCTTATACTTGCATTATTCCATCAGTCAACATTCTCCCATTCCATTCCCTGTCTATAGTCCAGAATTTTCTTAACTGTCTCACCTATTCCTGAATTCAGTTCCCTTTCCCATTGTGGGTTTATTCCTTTTGAAAGCTCCAAACTTTGATTTCATTTGAATCTGGGTGTGAACTAGAGGTGAATGTATATGTGCTCTATCCTCCATCTTAAACCTAAAGTTTTAAGTCTTCTTTAAAGAAATTGTTACAAATTATAATTGACATTGATTTTTGCTTCCATGTCTTATGCATTCAGTAAAAAGGAGTTTGATGATGCCTTCTTTAATTTTTCAGTATTGTCACATTGTTTCAGATAAATAAATTGTTACTATTTATTCAGAAATTGCAGGTAGGATTTATACTCTGCAAGAAAAATTTGTTAAGACAGTGTATGGAATAAGCTGTAGCCTCAGATGTATCTTCTTATTTGAGATTCACTTATCACTTGCTATTTGACCTTAGCAAGTCACTTAACCTCTCTGAGCCACCAATTTTCTCATCTGTAAAATGGGAATAATGATACTTATCTCATAGACTTATCTTAAAAATTCAATATATACACTAAAGCAAATATTATACACACACACACACACACACACTAAAGCAAATAAATTACCAGGAAACCAGGAAATTTTGAAAGAGAATAAATTAAAATCATGGAGGAAGACCATTTTTATGGTATAACTGTAGATAGAAAGTGATAAATGTGGTCCTAACCAAACATATCCAGTTTTTGAACTTAAGAAAACAAAGGCTTAGAAAAACTTAAATGCACTATTTTCTCTATACAAGAATCATTTACTGGAAATGGAAGAAGAAATACTTGCCTGAGAAATCTGGAAAGGCTTCACATTTGTCACGATTTGGGAAAAGAAGTTCTATAGTTCAAGAAAGGAGGAAGAGCCAGCCACGTAGATCTAACTGCATGAGTGTTGATGGCAGAATAAACCCCACCCTCACCCCAAAGATGTCCATGCCCTAGTCCCTAGAACCTGTGAATACGTTATGTTACATTGCAAAGGTATCCTTACAGATGTGACTAAGGTTATGTGTTTTTTGTTTTGTTTTTGTTTTTGTTATTTTTAACATCTTTATTGGAGTATAATTGCTTTACAATGGTGTGTTAGTCTCTGCTTTATAACAAAGTGAATCAGTTATACATATACATATGTTCCTATATATCTCTTCCCTCTTGCATCTCCCTCCCTCCCACCCTCCTTATCCCACCCCTCTAGGTGGTCACAAACCACCGAGCTGATCTCCCTGTGCTATGCGGCTGCTTCCCACTAGCTATCTATTTTACGTTTGGTAGTGTATATATGTCCATGCCACTCTCTCACTTTGCCACAGCTTACTCTTCCCCCTCCCCATATCCTCAAGTCCATTCTCTAGTAGGTCTGTGTCTTTATTCCCATCTTGCCACTAAGTTCTTCATGACCTTTTTTTTTTTTTTCCTTAGATTCCACATATATGTGTTAGCATATGGTATTTGTTTTTCTCTTTCTGACTTACTTCACTCTGTATGACAGACTCTAGGTCCATCCTCCTCACTACAAATAACTCAATTTCGTTTCTTTTTATGGCTGAGTAATATTCCATTGTATATATGTGCCACATCTTTATCCATTCATCTGTTGATGGACACTTAGGTTGCTTCCATGTCCTGGCTATTGTAAATAGAGCTGCAGTGAACATTTTGGTACATGACTCTTTTTGAATTATGGTTTTCTCAGGGTATATGCCCAGTAGTGGGATTGCTGGGTTGTATGGTAATTCTATTTTTACTTTTCTAAGGCACCTCCATACTGTTCCCCATAGTGGCTGTATCAATTTACATTCCCACCAACACTGCAGGAGGGTTCCCTTTTCTCCACACCCTCTCCAGCGTTTATTGTTTGTAGATTTTTTGATGATGGCCATTCTGACCGGTATGAGATGATATCTCATTATAGTTTTGATTTGCATTTCTCTAATGTTATGTGTTTTAAAATATGGCCATTATCCTGCATTAACATGAATTACCTAATCATATGAGAACTTAAAAACAGAGAGCTTTTTCCTGGCTGAAGTCACAGAGATGTAGCGGAAGTAGGCAGAGAGAAGATGGAAGTGGCCAAGGATCTCAGTCCTACAACAACAAGAAATTGAATTCTGCCAACCACCTGAATAAGCTTGGAAGTGGATTCTTGCCCAGAGTCACCTGAAGGGAGTGCAGCCCTGCCAATCCCTGGGTTTGCCCTTGAGACTCTAAACAGAGTTCCTGGCCTGGCTGAGCCACCTGGACTTCTGACCTACAGAACTGTCAACTAATCAGTGAATGATGCTTTAGGCCAATCCATTCCTGGTAATTCGTGATGCAGAAATAGAAAACTAATACAACAAGAAAGAGGGCAGAATGTGTATGGCAGGTTCTGGGTTTAGAGAAGAACCCATTCTAGGTTAGGTAGAACAGTGGGGAAAAGGAGTAATTTCAAATGACCAGACATATGTATAAGGGGGAGATTTTTATCATGATCTTGTTAACAATGGAAAACTCTAAAGAATTTGAAAGAGAAGAGGAATGAGATCAGAACTTAGTGAAAGGAAACTCTGTTGTCAGTGAGTCAGGTGCTATGCAATTTTCCAGGAAATAATCTGGGTATTACATGAGCATGGAGAGGTGAGATTTGGGGATGTGGGGAGTGTAGGAGAAAGATAAGAAAGCTGTAAGGTTTCTAACTTGGTCTCAGTCGCTAACGAGGTGATCGAGCAGATTAGAAAATACAAAGAAAAGCACTTACGTTCCTAAGAGCACAATCTTGATGGTAAACTACAGCTAGTGTATTTCCTCCCTCTGGGAGTCAGTTGTCTTATCTGAAAGTGGGTGTGATAATAATGCCGAATTCTCAGGGTGGTGGTGAGGATTAAATGAGGTGATACATATTTACCTTTTAAGGCTATTGCATAATTAGATGAGGTGACAAGTGCAAATCTGGGATTAATGTGCTGACCCCCAGAGAGCACTAAATTGAGATGGGAAATAATTATCTTTATTTCAACGGTTTCTGCAGCTAATTAGAGGCAAAGCATGGCTACAACTGGCTCTCTTGACCTGCTCTCACAGCCTTTGCCCACATATGATTTCCAGCCTCCAGAGGAGGACAGATTAGCTGTTCTTTCCCTTTCTTAAAATAGACAACTTTCCTTAAAATAGATTCTCCAGTTAACCCAAATTGTCTCATGAAATGGAAGCTACTTTTCTTACTGAAAACTGGCTAAGAAAAGTGATGGCAAGTTCTTTTTCAGATAGGAATAAATCATACTAAGACGTTAACTCACTCTTCTAAAGATCCACTTTGCTCCCATCCATTGGCAAATTTGCATCAAGTCTCAAAGCATTAATTAAAATATCTTTGCCAAATATCTTTTGTTAATAAGCTGTTTTTCAAGTTCAAATGGTGGAGTTGTTACCACCAGAGAACGTGGACAGCTGGAGTGTCTGAGAGAAAGCAGATTTACCAAAGACGCAAAGCTCTGACTGCTGGGAGCATCAAACAAGCTGTTTTCTGAAAGGAAAAATAGCGGTAGTGTGGACCTTGAGGGATATATTCAAAATATTTCCAAGTCATTTTTGAGCTATTTTAAATGAATTATTTTCAGGATGTTAGTCATGCGTTGCATTTCTTAAAATATACATGTGGAAAAGGGAATAACACTGCTTATTTTAGGATAAGGAGATAATTTGGGATGAGTGGTGCATTCATCCCTTGGATATTGGTGCTTTAAAAAACAATGCCAGGAGGATGCACAGTTTTACAAATGTAAACCTTCTTAACATGCTTTTAAAAAGTTCTTAGGGATGTAAAATTTTCCAACATAATACATTCAACTTTGGTCTCATTTTCTTGTCTATTTTTATTATATTTATTTATTTATAACTTGATGAAAAATAATTTAAACTGTCTTATAAAAATTCATATCTTAAAGCAGAGTGAAAAACAGAAAGAAGTGAAAAAGTTTGAAATAAAGGGAAAAATGTAGAAAGTAAGGCAGAACCAGTTGATAGATAAACAGCCACTTCAAAGCTTATATGCCTTGCTCAAGGTGCCACACATTTGAATCTAAGCTTAGCTCAGGAAAGAACAGCTCTTTCCTTGTTTTGAGACCGTAGGTTAGTTTCTTCCATTGAGCACAGTGAACAGAACACTGAACAAAATCATGAGCAAAATCCTCAACAATGTCCATATGTTAAGCACACCGAACACCAGTTGCATAGCACTGGTTCTTTTGATCTTCATGAATACAGGTAGCTGGCATGATATCAGTACACTCAACAAACACAGTTTCTTCAATGGTCTGATCTGATGCTGCCCGTATTATTCAGGGGTATATTTTAGAATTAGGAGAATGGATGGGTATGCATCTATCCGCCTCATTTTCCATTAAAGCTCTTCTCTTGGATGATGTTTTAAAGGACTTGAGCAGTGGGAAGTTCAATATTATGCTCCAGGAGAGGTTCCCCTGTGCATGCTTAAATTATCTGAGCAAGAGAGAAGACTGACACGCTCTTGGGGAGCACAGGGAATCTGTGTTGTAATTGTGCTATTAAATTCACGGTTCTCTCCCTATTTATTTAGTAGAGAATTGCTTTATAAATCAATTCATTTATTAAAAACAAATATTTATTGAGGCTCCATTAGCTCCTCCCAGGCAGTTTTTCTGGAGGTCACAATGATTATACAATAAATCTCATTCAACACTTCAAAAATTTAAAGTCTTGAGAGGGACTATACACAGAATAAATTACACGAAGAGAAATTGATGAGTGCCAAAAAGCAAGGAGGGATACATTGTTTTGTATATTTAAGGGAGAGTTAAAAAGAACATGGCGTACGTATATTTAGGGGCCAGAAGGAGGAGAGGCTATAAAAGAAGACAAAGGGTGGAAAAAGAAGAAGAATGAGAATGAAGAGATTGTGATGTTTTGGATTTTTAGGGCAATGGCAACCTTTGAGAAATAGGCAGAGTCATTGGTGTCAAAAAGCTGGAAAGAGGTAAAAGAAAGGTGAACTGTGAGGGACCACCGTTGCCTATGAGAATAAGGTACTCACCGGATGTCAACTTTTCGTAATGGAATAGCTAACGAGAAGAGTGTTTGCCATTTTTAAATGATGTTATTCTAATTCTTTCCAAGTAAAATTAATTATTTTCATCATACAATAGGTAACCTTCTCAGACTGGCTTCTTTTACTTGACAATATGCACTTACGTCTCCTCCATGTCTTTTCATGGTTTGATAGCTCTTTTTTTTAATTTTAATTGCTGAATAATATTCCATTGTTTGGATGCACTACTGTTTATCTACTCACCTACTGTAGGGGATCTAGGTTGCTTTCAAGTTTTGGCAACTATGAATACAGCTGTTTTAAATATTAATGTGAGGGTTTTGTGTGAACCTAAGTTTCCAACTCATTTGAGTACGTATTAAGGCGTGTTTAAGGATTCTTTCTGTATTTTGGATACAAGTCCTGTATTGGATACGTGTTTTGCAAATATTTCCTCCTAGAGGGGATTGTCTTTTCATTCTCTTAACAGTGTTGTTTGCAGAGCAGAGATTTTTTAAAAAATTAAGTCCAACTCTTCAATGATTTCTTTCAAAGGTCATGCATTTAGTGTCATATCTAAAAAGTCATCACCAAACCCATTTTCTAGGTTCTCGCTTATGTTACATTTTAGAAGTTTTGTAATGTTGCATTTTACATTTAGGTATAGTCCATTTTGAGTTAATTTTTGTGAAGGGTATAAAGTCTTTGTCTATAGATTCCCCCCCACCACACCTTTTTTTTTTTTTTTTTTTTTTTTTTTGGCACATGGATGATAGTTGTCCCAGCACTATTTGTTGAAGTGATTATCCTTTCTCCATTGAAGTGCCTTTGCTCCTTTGTCAAGTCATCAATCAATGGGCTAACTTTGTGTGGCCCTATTTCTGGGCACTCTGTTCTGTTCCATGGATCTATTTGTTTATTATTTTCCAATGCCACACTATCTTGAGTACTGTAGCTTTATAGTAAGCATTGAAGTTTAGTATTGTCAGTCCTCCAACTTTGTTCTTCTTAGTATTGTTTTGTCTATCTTGAGTCTTTTGCCTTTCCATGTAAATTTTAGAATCAGTTTCTTGATATTCAAATCATAACTTGCTGATATTTTTATTGGAATTGTATTGAATCCAGAAGTCACATTGGGAAGAACTGACTTCTACAATATTGAGTCTT